>NC_133324.1:913273791-914021291 GCF_042186555.1 Aquarana catesbeiana | reverse complement strand
ACACCGGAGGGGGACATGGAGGAGAAGGGAGGGGGACAGAACGGAGGGGGACATGGAGGAGAAGGGAGGGGGACAGAACGGAGGGGGACATGGAGGAGAAGGGAGGGGGACAGAACGGAGGGGGACATGGAGGAGAAGGGAGGGGGACAGAACGGAGGGGAACATGGAGGAGAAGGGAGGGGGACAGAACGGAGGGGGACATGGAGGAGAAGGGAGGGGGACAGAATGGAGGAGAACCGAGGGGGACAGACTGGAGTAGGACATGGAGGAGAAGGGAGGGGGACAGACCGGAGGGGGACAAGGAGGAGAAGAGAGGGGGACAGCAGCACAGAGGGGGACATTGAGGGGGACAGCAGCAGAACAGAGGGGGACTGAAGGAGGATACAGGGACAGTCAGCGGTGATCGGTGCAGCTTTGGGGGCAGTTACAAGCACTGATCACCGCTGTGTAGATTTCACTATTGCAGCTGAAAGCGGGGGGGGGGGGGGGGGAGAGAGAAGCAGAGAAACGGCTGTCAGGCTTTATTGAAATCTATACAGGGTGATCGGTGCTTGTAACTCCCCCTCCGCACCGATCACCCTGACTGTCCAGGTATCGGGTGAAGCATCGGAGCATTTGCCCGAGTACTTGTATCAGTACCAATACTAGTATTGGTATCGGGACAACCCTAATTATCACTGAGCGCGAAAGCCAAAGAAAAACCCATATCTTGGTTTGTCACCATGACGGGAATAGAGGAAACATTTTCCAATGGCTCCACTAGTTCTAGTGAGCCTGGTGATAACAAGGGATTCCCTCACTTCGGAGGGATTTCCACTCACTTCCTGTTGTGGTTATGGGGCAGAAAGTGAAGGGAAATTTCTCTAATGGGATATAGATGGCAAGGGGTTATAACCCTCCATTACTCTAAAAAAAATTGCCTTTCCATTTTTACTTTAACTGCAGTCAAGAAAAATGAGGCATCCTTCCTTACGATTTCTTTACATTTCCTTGATGAATCATTTCTGGTTATGCACCATGGTTTGTCTTAAAGTTTTAGATTTAATATAATAATGTCACCAAAAATAATCATTCGATCCTTAGAACCTCACCTATTTCGTCACATTTTACTATTGATTTGTATGTGGGGCTCATGTGTATGTTGCTATGTCTATACAGACTCGCCTTTGTATAAAAAATACATACACACGTAATAATGAACATCTCAATGTTTCCATGACCCCAATTTTCCAGGGTGAAGATAAATCAAGTCAAGATCAATGCTGCTTGTTTAATGTCAGGCCTATAAATTACACCCAATAATTGCAATTCCTAATGATTTAACATATTAATAAATCTCTCTCTCTACGTTTTGTTTTCCTTGTGTTATTTTTTTTGTTTTGTTTTTTTAATCACCAGAGTCAGAAAGGGGTAAACTACTAAGGGAATTCAAACATAGAAATGTGATTTATTGACAACATGGCTGAATAAAACTAAATTACCTCAGTCATTCCATTACCTCATCATTTCAGTATTAAAGTAATTGTATTGTGTTCTTGTATATATTTTCTTGATTTATTATATTCGGAGAGAAGCATAAGGTTTTTAATAACTCTGAGATATTGCATACATATATTCTGTAGTCACCTTTTTGTCCAGCAGGTGGCTTTCTACACTCCTTTGCATATGTTTACAAGGCTATTCTGAACCGCTCTACTGAAAAAAGGCTGTTGTTTTCAAAGCTCCAAAGCAGAACCTTACACACATTATAGAGCCCAAAAATTGTGGGCAGCCCTTTAAATTTTTGAGGTGTTTCCAGTAAAGAGTACTACTGGTAATGCTACAGTATACAAAGACACCTTAGATCAGCTTTTCTAAACCAGGGTTCCTTCTGAGATTCTTTAAGCAGCCCATAGATTATGCAACTTTCACGGGTGGATGGAAAGAAAATAGCTTGGTTCACAATGACTGACTGTGTTGATGGGGGAATCACTCCTGCAGTGATATTGTGTACTGCCAGCAGGTAGCCTTCCCTGCCGGCAGAACATACTGATCACTGCTGGAAGCTTTATCCACCGGCAGTAGTCGCATAATGGATTGACTTCAGTACAACTAGCCTGCCCATAGATGGATCTAATCTTGGCTGGCCCCAGCTGAACTGGCCAAGATTCAATCCATCTATGGCCGGCTTAAGGGTTCGTTGAACAATGAGCAGATTCTACCTCTCAGATAAGTTTCAAAAAATCATTTTAGCCATCTGTAAGGGGGAATTCTTCTCACTGATCACAAATGTAAAGAGCATTCTTCCTACTGACCATCACTCATATAAACTGTAGAATTAGCAATTAATAGCAGAGGTTCCCTGGGACACAAAAGTTATTTCAAGGGTTCCTCCATTTTAAACAGGTTGAAAAAGGCTGCCTTGGACCGATGTGCATGGTCCTTTTATGTTCTAGCATGACTGCGCCTCTTTGCACAAAACCAGGTCTATAAAGATGAGTTTTGTAAGAAGGCACATACTGTACATGGTCTGCACACAGCCCTGACCTCAACCCTACTGAACACCTTGGGATGAATTAGTGATCCATGATCCCCAACACTGGCTTCATGGGATCTCTCAGGGTTCGTTCCTGATGGTAGCTCATGCATGTACAGTGGCCATTTGCAGTCTCCATTTGGAGAGCTTCTCTCTGCAACTTGTAATTTGAGTTTGAATTATATGAAGCCTAGCATGTGATGATCAGAGGAAACTGTAGGGATCCCACCATCCTTAATGTCCTAATTGACATCAGCACAGCATGTACTGTGGAAAATGCTCTGTAATATTAGCCTCACAGAGCAACTTCGATACCCGCACTAAACAGAATTAAGCACCTACAGCTGTTATACACCATAAGGTGCTATACAGTCATTTCACAAGCCATCCACAACATTGCCCCCAGCTACATCACCAACCTCATCTACAAATATCGCCCAAATCATCCTCTCCCAAGACATCTTGCTCACTAGCTCGATTGTTACCTCCTCCCATGCTTGCCTCCAGGACTTCTCCAGAACCTCTCCCATCCTCTGTAACTCCCTACCCCAGTATGTTCAGTCAGTTCCTACCCTATCTGCCTTAAAAAACAATTTATTCAGGAAAGCCTACCCCACTTCCACCTAAAAACTATACTTGAGTCACCTCCATCAGATCATCCCCTGCAGCTATCACCTTTTGTACCGCCTCCCCTTCCCCTCCCTTTAGATTGTAAGCTCCGTGAGCAGGGCCCTCCAATACCCTTCTGTATTCAACTGTGCTATAATTGTACTGTCCCCCTTTATATTGTAAAGTGCAGCGCAAACTGCTGGTGCTCTATACATTCTGAATAATATTAATCATTTCACAAGGGTACTTTGGCCCTTTTTTTCTTCTACCTCCTTCTGAACATCTCTTGCTGAATCCTTTGAACCATGGGACGGTATTGAAGAGGTGATGCTCCACCACACTGCCTGCAGTGACTTGAGTGGAGTTTCTCCTAGTCACAGATTTCCCCCACTGATAGAGGGGCGGTTTCATGCATTCAGATTCGGAGAGCATGTGACAAGGTGCCAAGGTAGGAGAGTAACAGAGACAGGGACAAAGAATGTTGACCTACCTTATTATAAGAAGTGCCTGAACAAAGACCTTCATGCCAGGATCACCAGATACTATTTTAATGAAAACTGCAGATTTAAAAACATTAAAAAATGACTTTTGAAATGACTATCGTATAGTAAAGCCTATGTGAGATTTTAGGGATTGGGTTTACATGTATTTTACACTTCTTTAGAAGAGTTTAATGCAGGACAGTTAAAAAACGATTAGATGACTGCAACTCTACATTGCATTCCTGCCTGATATAATATTTACATTATATGCTACGGCAGAGCGGCCTCACGAAGCGCCTAGATTTCGAGGCTCATATTTAACTAACATAAGTGCTCCAAAGGCATTAGGAAGAATGTTGGGAAAGGGTGGATAAGCGGTGTCCTCGGTTCTGCTTTGCGCTGATAGAGCTGTCCCTTAGCAAGGCCACGAGCTGACTTCGAAGCATAAAGAAAAGTAATTTGCCTAAGGATCTAAATCACGCTAATGGAGCCAGACTTGTGTGGGGTTAGCCATCTGGCTTAGTGGCTCATTAGTAAAGAAATGACCCCTATGCATAAAACACAGCTGGGTCATTCCAAGCTAATGAGCCTTCACGTTTTATTGTCTGCTACATCTACAAATGGCTGCCTGCTGAAGACCCTCCATTTGTATAGGCTTAACGCTGAAATTTAATAAGCATGGCAAATCCGCAGTAACGGGAGAATGGGCAGCCATCATGCAGGTCGCAGCATAGATCAAAATGATCACCCCAATGTTACGACCTCAATAAAACAGAGAGTGTGTTTATATTCTAAAGATAGGAACCAGGCTTATTTAATTTTGTATTTAACATATAAACCCAACCAAAAGTTTTTTTCCCTAGTTCTGGATAGAGTGGGGATGAGTTACAAACTCTCTGGGTTTTTTTGGGTTTTTTTTTCATCTATACCCCTGCTGGGGAAATGCAGACTGCAAATGTATATGTTCTGATGACCATTGTTACTGGT
This sequence comes from Aquarana catesbeiana, assembly GCF_042186555.1. Lineage (NCBI taxonomy): Eukaryota > Metazoa > Chordata > Amphibia > Anura > Ranidae > Aquarana > Aquarana catesbeiana. The sequence continues at coordinate 914,016,698 of NC_133324.1, read as the reverse complement.
CAAGAAAGTAGGGGGAACCCAACATTCTCATGAGAACAGGAGCAGAAAGGATATGTTGAAATGTAGACACCTGCTCTGGTGACAACTGTTAACAGTGGGATTGTGCCACATTTTGGAGTGCATTCCAATGAATTCCTTTTGTGTCTCTGGGGACAGGAAGTGTAGGGAATCTTTCAAATTGGGACACAAAATTATACACCTGACAGGTTCTAACGTTTGCTTTTGCACTTTAAATCTACTCAGGGGACATAGTGGACATGCAGAGTGGCTTATTATGACATTTATCTTTTACATCTGGCCACCCCAATACGAATCCCTTTGGTTGCCAGTATCTTCAACTTCTGCTTGGCCTAAAGGGTGATGGCTCATGGGTGATTTTAGCAATGTTTCTGGCTCTATTTACACAGAACAGTTAATTTGTGCAAAGAGGTTACAGGCCTTCTTTACAGATATATGTGTCGGATTAGTGTTTAGGACGGGTTTCCTAGCTGATCAGGAATCCATCTTGGCTGACCATTAGCACAAGTGGCTCTGTATTCTGGTACAGTATGTTGCAGCTTTGAAAAGAGTGTATAGAAGTGACTAATGCCGCGTACACACGAGCGGACTTTACGGCAGACTTTGCCCGGCGGACTGGATTTCGTCAGACAATTCGATCGTGTGTGGGCTCCAGCGCACTTTGTTTTCTCAAAAGTTGGACGGACTTAGATTTGAAACATGTTTTAAATCAATCCGTCGAAATCGAGTCCGGTCGAAAAGTCCGCTCGTCTGTATGCTAGTTCGACGGACAAAAAGCCACGTTAGGGCAGCTATTGGCTACTGGCTATGAACTTCCTTGTTTTAGTCCGGTCGTACGTCATCACGTACGAATTCGACGGACTTTGGTGGATTGTGTGTAGGCAAGTCCGTTCATTCAGAAAGTCCGTCGTAAAGTCCGTCGAAAAGTCCGCCGGGCAAAGTCTGCCGTAAAGTCCGCTCATGTGTACGCGGCATAAGGGTGGTTGTCTATTGCACTGGGAGCTCTGGCTCAGTATGGGAGAGGGAGTTGGCTCCTGGATGGGCCAGGTCAGGTGCCATTGTGAAGTTAGTGAATTCAGAGAGTATCAGGTAAGCTTTTGCATGAAAGTAGGTGATATCGCCTTTCACTGTTTTCCCAGTCCCCTCAATGATATGGAGGGAACTCTGGTGGCCTGCCTGTTTTGCACTTAGTTGCCCATCATTATGGATGCCAAAACCGGCAAACTGTGAATATGCCTCATAAACTCTGTACTTGTTGAGCCCAGTATTGGGCAGTCGAAGGGTCGTGCTGGCCATTTTGGGACAGGGCAGCAAAAGAAAGGAGCAGCAGGGGTCAGGGGTTAGGTCGGATTTAGGAACTCTAGGAAACAAGTAAATTATTCAATGAACTGCAAATGCTGAAAAGATTTTAAGTTTACGAAAGTCAAAAAATCCACTGAGTAACTTGATTTAACTATTGTATAGCCCCTTGCAACCTTATTCAGCAATCCTCTCTAGTCAAAACTGCAACTTCACAGCAAATGGCTGGAACTGTTGGTTGAACTGGATGGATTTGTGTCTTTTTTCAACAAGATTAACTATGATTAAATATGTAAATGGTTATCAGCTTTATCTTTCCACTTCTGCTTCTACAGTGCCTTGAAAAAATTGTTCATATCCCTTGAAATAAGAAGTCCCATTTGCAGTGTGCGACTAGCCATGTGGGGGACACAGCAAACATGTAGAAGAAGGTGCTCTGGTCAGATGAGACCAAAATTGAACTTTTTGGCCTAAAAGCAAAACACTATGTGTGGCGGAAAACTAACACTGAACATCATCCTGAACACACTATCCCAAACCGTGAAACATGGTGGTGACAGCTTTATGTTGTGGGGATGCTTTTCTTCAGCAGGGACAGGAAAGCTGGTCAGAGTTGATGGGAAGATGGATGGAGCCAAATACAGGGTAATCTTAGAAGAAAACCTGTTAGAGTCTGCAAAAGACTTGAGACTGGGGTGGAGATTCATCTTCCAGCAGGACAACAACCCTAAACATACAGCCAGAGCTACAATGAAATGGTTTAGATCAGGGCTCTCCAAACTACGGCCCTCCAGCTGTTGCGGAACTACACGTCTCATGAGGCATTGTAAAGCTCTGATATTCACAGACATGACTAGGCATGATGGGAATTGTAGTTCCTGAACAACTGGAGGGCCGTAGTTTGGAGACCCCTGGTTTAGATCAAAGCATATTCATGTTTTAGAATGGTCCAGTCAAAGTCCAGACCTAAATATAATTAAGAATCTGTGGCAAAACATTAAAATTGTTCTCTCCATCCAATCTGACAGTGCTTGAGCTATTTTTCAACTGTAATTGCAGCGAAAGGTGGTTCTACAAAGTATTGACTCAGGGAGGTTGAATACAAATGCACGCCACACTTTTCACATATTTATTTGTAAAACACGTTGAAAACCATTTATCATTTTCTTTCCACTTCGTGTTGGTCTATCACATAAAATCCCAATAAAACACATTTACGTTTTTTGTTGTAACGTGACAAAATGTGGAAAATGTCAAGGGGTATGAATACTTTTTCAAGGCACTGTATGTATGGTACAGCGGTTGCAGTGGCCTTAGAGACAATGTGGAAATCAGTGAAAACACTGACTTAGGGTCTACGAAGGGTTTATCTATAAGTATGTTCCAGACAACCAATTGTACAAGCTAAACACCTGAAAATTCGAGCCACCCAGCAGATGAGCTGTAATAGACTTAAAAATTATCAAGCATAACGTTCTTGAACATACCATTTGTTTTCCCTAAGCATATTCATTATCATCCATGGAGCTTCTTGTGATGTGTACAGTACTTGTTTCACATTTAAGTCCTGACACACCCTCTGTAAACGCCAGTATAAGTCATTGATGTCCACATTTAGGATGAACATATATGAGCAAATATCTCCACAATGGATGGGAAGGTATCCGCTTGATCTTGATAAGGCATGTGAGCACTAGAACCATCATGCTCCTCATCCAACAGTAAAAGTGGGGCATGCATTGTACGTTGATCCTCTTCCCTGGTCCATAGTAGAGGTATAGATGTGATTGGCTTTCAAAGAGATTAACCGACAAATTGCAAAATCTCCCAGTGTAATAGTAAGTGCCTCCAATTCCCTGAGATACTCATTAATATCCTCTAGGGCAGTGGTCATCAACCCTGTCCTCAGGGCCCACTAACAGGCCAGCTTTTATGTATTACCTTGGGGAGATGCAGACTAGAATACTGCAATCACTGAGCAGCAAATGATATCACCTGTGATAGATTTCAGTTATTTTTCAAACCTGGCCTGTTAGTGGGCCCTGAGGACAGGGTTGATGACCACTGCTCTAGGACATCACAAACGCAAACTACATCTGTTTATGATTAGCTTTGACATGGAAGTATTTGGGCTTGGTGCATAAGGTGGCCTGGAGGCTACTATATGTAAAGATGGGTCATCCACAAACTTAAGCAGAAGCCTAGGGACCAGTAAGGTTCCAAAGAGTCCAGCTACACTCTTCATACTCATTAGTAACGTGGCAATCAATTGCCTGTTACTTCACAACAGAGTATGAATGCACTTAGTTGGGGTTGGTGCATAAGGAGGCCTGGAGGCTACTATATGTAAAGATGGGTCATCCACAAACATAAGCAAAAGCCTAGAGACCAGTGGAGTTCCAAAGAGTCCAGCTACACTCTTCATACTCACTGGTAAAGTAGCAATTGCCTGTTACTTCACAACAGAGTATGAAGGCACTTTTAAGCATTTAGTGTCTGATGGTGGCAGTACGGAATGCAAATGGGGCAGCCTGTCTGTGCTTATAGCAATCCTTATACAAGTATAAAGTGGGATTGAAAAGTGTGTGTGTGTGAGGGGGTGGGGGTAATAATGCTACATTTGTCAGGGTCCTTGAAATTGAGCCATCAGAACCTTCAGAAGACTTTGAAGAAATAAAAATGTACAGGAAGCATTAAATGCTTGCTTTTCAGATATTGGAATGCATTTACGGTCGAGTACTTGTGGCAGGTTTACTTTAAATGTAAAAAGATTCACGTATGACTGGACAGCCTCAGACAGTCCACCCTCCCCCCACATTTAAATCCCTCTTTAGTTGGAGACATGTATCTTTCACAGGCAATGACTAAGCTACAGTAGCTTCTGCATTTTATAACCATATTTAAATTTCAATCATTTCAGCTTGTCCATTCTTAAGTCTACCAGAAGACGAAATGAGGCAGTTTGGAGGACAGTCACGTTTGCAGTAAAAATTAAAATTCCCTCTATAAAAACTAGTGTTTTCTTTTTCCCTGTAAATGCTTTAGAAGCCCGAGATACCAAAATAGTATCAATGGATTTTGCTTCTTGCGCAGTTTAAGCTTTACGAAGGCCAGTTAAACTCTATTTTATGTGCCTTCCCTAACATCATCTTAGAATCCAGTTAACACTATATAGTGGCCATGGTGGTTGGATTATACTGCTGCTGGTAATGTGATTACTGTGAATACAGCTGTTCATTGGAACGATCACTGTCAATCTATTGTGATTTTTGCATTTCATTTTCAGCCCGCAACAGGCTGCAGAAAGTCTTAACGGCAGCAACTCTGGACGACTGGGCTTTCATTATATTGATACGTCTCCGGTTAATTCCACCTTATCTCCTTACCCAGCTAAGCCTTAAAACCCAATTAAAATCTAATTAATCTGATTTCTGGATCCTGAAAACTATTTGGCAAAGGCTTCAATAAGCTTGTTGTAACTACATTACCGAGCATTGCGCCTTGAGGTATTCAAGATAATGTTTAAAAATTCAATCAGAGGCAATTTGAAACATTCTCGTCCTCTTTTGGGTCATCCAATTTCTCAAGAATAAATGCTCTGTTATGGAGACACGTGTGTTCCATCCACTGCGAGGAAACTTATAAAGAGCCCGATTCCAATCAGACTTTTTGTCTGGTTTCATTGTCATCAAGAGATGGATTTTGGTTATCCGTTTATCTTTGGAAGGATAAAAAGAAAATGAGCTTGACAATTAAGGAAAAGAAAATGTTTTATGGTCTGGAGCGGAACAATATCGGTTTCAGCAAAACAATGATCAATGTTTGAACAGCCTCGTAACTTTTAATCTATGCCGGCAATCTACTAATGCTGGAACTCGGGAAAAGTTGAAAAGCCAAGTCACACTCAATTAATTTAAATAAAGAAGCGGTGCCTCTGTCCTCCACCATTTTCAACCATTAGTCTCCTTACTAAAGTATCAGTGCATATTGGCCTAACAAAAGTCCAACCGTTGATACCTTTGCATTGTTAAGAAGGGCAAGGATTACAAAATATGTTTTGTTATTAGTACTATCTGTGCTCCCATTTGGAAAATGTCCCCTCACCCTGAAAGTAGGGGAAAATTTCATCAATGGATTTACAAATGGCAAAGTACATTTTAGGTACTGAAGGGTTAGACCAGGGATCCTCAAACTACGGCCCTCCAGCTGTTGCAGAACTACACTTCCCATGAGGCATTGTAAAACTCTGACATTCACAGACATGACTAGGCATGATGGGAATTGAATTTCCTGAATAACTGGAGGGCTGCAGTTTGAAGACCCCTGGGTTAGAGGGTGTTTTTTTTTTTGTTACTGGGTTAATTGCTATCTGTATCTCCACCGATATAAACAAGAGGAAGTCAACTTGCCACATTTTATCCAGAATGTAAAAAAAAAAAAAAAGGTTTTGGCTTGAAATGAGGAAGCTGAAGTGGAACTGCAGTCTGCTCACGTAATTTGTAATAAAAACATCTTTGCCATTCTGAAGCTTCCCTCCAAACACTTTGCATATTATTTAAAATTTACTGCGATTCTGGACTTGCCAATTATGCTGCAGAAATCTCCCTCCACTGAGTCTGGCTGCATCCATTTTAACTGTGGGCAGCTGAAGCTGCTGCCTGTTCACTTCCTGAATTTACACAGCCACAAAGAGGCACGCCTCCAGCTCTGCAGCACTCATTGGCCCTCCTATGACTCACCCCCCCCCTCCCTTCCTGGCAAACTCTCACGAGCGTGAGAGAGAGAGAGCTGTGCATGATGTCTTAATCCTAGGCTAATGACCAGACAAGAAACAGGAAGTGGGCTGTATAAGGGATTTACTGGCAGAAAAAAAATGTTTTACTATCCAAAGTTAAAACAACAAGGGCAGAAGATTTAATAGATGGAAAGATGAAAAAATGACGAACTCCGCTTTAACTTACCATATATATTTGGGTATAAGCCGAGTTTTTCAGCACATTTTTTTGTGCTGAAAAAGCCCCCTCGGCTCATACTCGAGTCACTGTGCCCATCTGCAGCCTCAAGCGCTTGCTCTCCAGGCGCTGTGACATGCAGTCTAGTCTGCGGTCGTGCAATGTAACAAAGCCCCGCCTTCTACTCCTCCTCATCCATGATAGGCGGAACACTGATTCACTGCTGGGAAACCGAATCAGTGTTCCGTCACGGATGAGGAGGAGGCGGGGCTTTGTTACACTGGACGGCCGACGACTAGACTGACTGCATGTCACAGCACCGGAGATCAGGTACATGAGGCTGCAGATGGACAAAGTGCAGAAAGATGGGCAGAGTGAGGCATGCAGATGAGCACAGTGAGGCTGTAAATGAGCACAGTGAGACATGCAGATGAGCACAGTAAGGCATGCAGATGAGCACAGTGAGGTATGCAGATAGGCAGAGTGAGGCATGCAGATGGACACAGTGAGGCATGTAGATGGGCAAAGTGAGGCATGCAGAAGTGCAGAGTGAGCCATGCAGATGGGCACAGTGAGGCATGCAGATGGGCACAGTGAGGCATGCAGATGGGCACAGTGAGGCATGTAGATGGGCACAGTGAGGCATGCAGATGAGCACAGTGAGGCATGCAGATGGGCACAGTGAGGCATGCAGATGGGCACAGTGAGGCATGCAGATGAGCACAGTGAGGCATGCAGATGGGCACAGTGAGGCATGCAGATGAGCACAGTGAGGCATGCAGATGAGCACAGTGAGGCATGCAGATGGGCACAGTGAGGCATGCAGATGAGCACAGTGAGGCATGCAGATGGGCACAGTGAGGCATGCAGATGGGCACAGTGAGGCATGCAGATGAGCACAGTGAGGCATGCAGATGGGCACAGTGAGGCATGCAGATGGGCACAGTGAGGCATGCAGATGGGCACAGTGAGGCTTGAAGATGAGCACAGTGAGGAGTGTAGATGGGCAGAGTGGGGCATGTAGATGAGCATAGTGAGGCATGCAGATGGGCAGAGTGAGGCATGTAGATGGGCACAGTGAGGCATGCAGATGGGCAGAGTGAGGCATGTAGATGAGCATAGTGAGGCATGCAGATGGGCAGAGTGAGGCATGTAGATGGGCACAGTGAGGCATGCAGATGGGCACAGTGAGGCATGCAGATGGGCACAGTAAGGCATGCAGATGAGCACATTGAGGTGTGTAGATGGGTACAGTGGGGCTGCAGATGGGCATTGTTGACTCTCTTTTCCACTTACAGTAGCTGCTGCATTTCTCACCTTAGGCTTATACTTGAGTCGATAAGTTTTCCCAGTTTTTTATGGTAAAATTAGATGCCTCAACTAATATTCGGCTCGGCTTATACTTGAGTATATACAGTATACAAATCTTTAAATTGTGACTGTAATATGGGGAGAAAACTATTTAATCTATCAAAAGAAGACATGGGCCACACAATGAAGTTGAATGAGAAGCAGATTAATCTTAAATTGCGTAAGAGGTTCTTTATCATTAGAGCGGTAAGCTGTACCTATTTACCTGCAGCCTTCTCTTCTCAACAGCCATTCAAAGTGCCCAGTCTACACAGTATTTCTGAGCTTCCAGGAGGCAGGGGGTGAGGATCTGATGTCTCACTCTGCACAGTGCACAGCCCAGAGCTGAGTGTGATCTGAAACCTGAGTGAAAGAAATTGACCCCCCCCCCTCCCCCAACTCACACACACAGGGAAACAGTCACAGCTGAGGCTATCAATCACCTGCTGCATGCTAGAGGAGGTGGTGCCGGTATCCAAGGATATCCTGGTATTGGGATAAACTGTCAGAAGTGACTCTATAGAGCACTGTTTCTCAACTGCAGTCCTCAAGGCGCCCCAACAGGTCATGTTTTCAGGACTTCCCTCAGATGAAACGGCTGTGGTAATTACTAAGGCTGTGAAATTGATCAAATCACCTGTGCAAAATAATGAAAAGCCTGAAAACATGACCTGTTGAGGCGCCTTGAGGACTGGAGTTGAGAAACACTGCTATAGAGTACTATAGACCGAGGCACACACACATAGTACATAGTACACACTATAAAAGGATATGCTTTGTTCATTTTTAATTTCAGGGGTTTTTACAACCACTTTTAAAGACTTATAGAAAGAGATTGTGTTTGTTAGTAACGGAACAGCATTTTTCATTTAGCATATGCAATCTGTGGACAATGCAGATAGTGTAATGTAAACCTATGAATCTTTCTTCTGCAAAATTCAGTGGAGAGGACTTAGTAGTGAGTAATAAAGATGTGGCCATGCAAGGGGTGCATCGTGATGAAATCTCTACTCTACCGATATCCCCCCATTTAACGTCCCATGTCCACAGGTACACTCAACACTTCCCTTAATTCAACCCTGCTACTATTGCTCAACTTTTTTCTAACGCCCACCTAACTATCTGTCCCCTGGAATCTCTTCCCGCTCCAATACTGCATGCAGAACAGAACCCTCCAGGTAGCCATATTGCAATGCATTTTCAGAAATTTACAGTGGCTGCAGATTGAAAAGGAAAGGTAATTTTTAATAACATTCAATTACAATATGACTTGTGTCACAATTGTATAGGTTATATTATTTTTCTTTTCATTTGCTTTTTTTTCACCCCACGAAAGTGGAGTTATCCTTTAACTAAACAGATCTAAAGCCTATTACATTTTACAAAATAAAAACAAAAAGTGATCAAAAACAATTTGTAATTTCTATTGAATTAGCATGTACCATGACTGTTGATTGGCCGTTGCTGATTACTTGACAACAGAAGCATGCATTTTACAAAACGAAAGAAAATTCTTTAGTGTCACAGTCTGCTCTATAGTAAGTCATTATCCCTTCTACGCAGCCATTATTTCTCTAACTTATTTTTTTTTTAACTAATATCTTGGCCAAGCAATCAGAACTGAAAAATATCTGTAACAAGGGAGATAAAATTACAATGAACAGTGTGTAGAGTTCATTGTGGGATCGGTGTACCTAAGGACATACTGCCCCAGGAAAAGTTTTGTCCCATCAGTTGGCGGAAGAATGAAATCACAGTGATCAAGCAAGACTTGGCAGAGGGGCCAAACACTTGTAGTGAATTTCTGTGGTGTTCCCGGTGGAAGGCAGATGTGTGCCGCAGGCAAGTTTCAGTGCTGGCACCAGCCGCGCATAGAAGAGACCAAATCCTATGGTTCATAATTAATAACAACAAATCTAAAAGTAACAAGAGAGTCCATTACTGCCATCACTTTTGAAAAGCTTGTTTCAGAGATTTTTTTGAGTATTTTTTTGTAAAATAGGAAGTCAACATTCAAAGTATAAGGACACGGTGCATTCATCTAGCATTGGACCATATATATAAAAAAATGCCATTAAATCAAAAGAAGCAATAGAAAATATTTTAATGGATTGGCTTCAAAACACAGAAACAAATCTATGAAATATGCACATCCTTTTGGGTCAGTAATTTACTGAGCAGAAATGTTCCTTCTAGAGCCCAGTCCTCCAAGAACCTCAAACCTCGCAGATGGGTTTGATCTTTGCCAACGGATGTCCATGAATATCACCCAATCTGTTGGCTGATCTGCCAGTCATGGTCTGACTTTTTTTTTTTCATTATCTATCCATTCATTATCCATCTATCCATTTTTTCAATAGAAATTAAAGCTCAACTCCAGGCAAATAATGTAATTAACAAGAAAGCTAAGAAGGAACTTTTGTATTACTGTGCTTTGTTCAAAAGATACCTTCATATTTTACATCATGTGACATCATCACAGGGCCTGATTAAAACCTGTTTATGTGGCCATATGTGGGGCAAGACACTAATTCAGAAGAGTGGACAAATGTTGGGTAAGACGCTGCTCAAAATCGACTCAGTGCCTCAGATGTGGATATGACTGTGTATGGCCTCAGCCAGAGCTGCTCCGGCCACTGCCTCTGACATGTTTTGCCCCATCTAAAAGAGGTTGGCCACAGAGTGACAAAGCCACGGTAGGCGAAGCAAAACATGTCAGGGGGTGTGGCCAGAGCAACGCTGGCTAAGGCCATACACAGCCATATCCACATCTGAAACACTGGGTCAGTTTTGAGGGGCGTCTTACCCCACATATGTCCACCCTTCTGAATTAGAGCCTGAGGCCTGCTCCCACTTTCTGAATACTGGTAGTGATGCCTGTTATCCTCCAGCTTTGAATGGCGCTTCAGGTATAAACATGATAACTGTTCGTGTGGCCATTTTTGGGAGGAGGAAGAAGGTGCCTTACATGCACTTCCAAGAGCCCTCATGCTTTTGGCAAAGCCAAATTATCCTCAAGGTGTCCTAGATAGGAGAATAGCGCCCATGGGTGGCTAGGGGGCCCAGCTATAAGCTTCATTCTCATGCAGTAAATCAGGGGGACAGCAAAAATGGTCAAAGATGACCATCTGCCTGTCACTTCACATAAAAAGACAATTTAAAGACAGTTTGGGCTTGATTTACTAAAGAGTGCAAAATCTGGTGCAGCTGTGCATGGTAGCCAATCAACTTCTAACTTCAGCTTGTTCAATGAGGCTTTGACAAAATAAAAGAGTTTTAGTAAATGAACCTCTTGGTGTCCGATGACGAGAGACCATATAAGTATACATAATGCTAATGAGGCAGCCCCTCTGTGCCTATTGCAATCCTAATCAATGTCAGCAGAAGAAATGGGGAACCAAAGCTGCAACCTTGTCTATGGCTCCCTTCTTCCTTAATCTGTTCTTGGCTCTTGGCAGTTCATATATATCATGTAGGGAAGGCTGACAGCAGCTGATTAGTTGTGATAAGGGGGCACAGAAGGGGATCTTGACTTAGGAGTGCAAGCTCTATCATTATAAACTATCCTAGCAGTAGAGACCGGTGCTGCTAGAATACAGGTATAATTTAGGCATAGTGCACATTACTGGGCAGCCTGAGGAATTTATGGGAAATCTCTCCCATAGAAGCACAGACAATAACATATTTTATGTAGGTGTAGCACAGGGAATAGTTAAAACTTCTGATACATTTTTTTATTGAGGCTTGTTCCTTTCTGTCCAAGTGACACCCCCCTTCTTCCATTCTTGTATGGACATCACAGGGAGGAAGTGAGAGAAACTCTGACCAGGGTCAAAAACTTAAATAGAGCCTTGATAGGAACAATATTTCTTCCCTACTCTATCCAAAACACACATACAGTACATGAAAACACAAAACTCTAAAATGAAACTCCAGTCAAAAGTGTTTGTGTTAATGGGGGACGGGTTTAACCTCGTACACACAGTATGATTGTTGGCCAACTGAGTGTCTGATTTTTGTCTTAAGGGCGTGTGCCAGGGTCTTGTCTTGTACACAATTGTCGTGCAACAAACACGAACATAGTACTACGAGGAATTTCAGCTCTTGAGCGCCACCCTTTGGGCCCCTTCCGCTAATTTCGTGTATGGTGAGCACTGATTCCGAGCATGCGTGTTTGTACTTTCGACTTGTGTGACCGATTTGTGTACTGACCATACGAAAATCTGACATCAAACCGTTGTCGGACAAAAATTTACTAGCCTGCTATTCAACATTTGTTGGTTGAAAGTTGGACAACAACTGTCAAAAGGAGCGTAATAACAGTAAAATTTTAGGACAACAGTCTGTCAACAGACAATCCCCTGCCAACAATTGTATCGTGTGTACGAGGCTTTAGTCCCTCTATCATTTTTTTTTGCCATCTTTCTCAACTATCCACAATGGTTATCTTGAGTCATCATTTCTGGTCCCAAGGGGCAAAACAAGAATTGTGAATAAATCTTCCTAACAGAGACCCAGATGGAAATATAACACTGTCAGGGCTGGGCTCAGCCCTTCCTTCTCTGAGCTGGCTGCTCAGCTGTCGGCTAATTGCCAGCTCCTATCTCTCCACAGTGACTCACCTGTTGATATCCTGCTCATCAGTCCTGCTTACTTAAGCCGCCCAGCCCAGATGATCTCTGCCTTCGCCTGGTCAACATCACAGAGACTTTATCCTGCACTCCTGTTAAAGACTTGCTTGGATGACATTCCTTCAGGCTCCAGATCCTGCTTGCTGTTCCACTACACTGATTCCTGGCTTCCTGACTTTCTGGCTTGTCTGACTATCCATTTCGGTTACCGAACTTTGGCTATGTTTTAAAACCGTTTGTTCTATTTGCTTTTATTATTAAACAAGTGTGATTTAACTGTACTTCTGTCTTGGTCTGATTCATGGTTTCTGATAAACACTCAGGAGAGGTTCAAACCCTACACTGATAAAATGAAACTTTAAAGTGGAAATAGGCGTAACAGTGCTACCACCTTCTCAATCCATAGCTCTCAGACTAGGAGGCTTCTGAAGAAGAAAAAGTAAATACCTGGATGGATCAACCAAGTCCTGTCTTCCTTTATTAAATCACATGAATACAGCTGTAAAACATGCAAAGCATTTTGGCCGAATGCGTTGGCTGTTTTACAGCTGTTCTCATGTGACTTAATAAAGGAAGACTACAACCGTACTCCTTCTTGATTGTCTTCTAGTGTCACCTCCTCATTATCTTCTAGCATTATATTTCATAGAGTGACTTTACTTGATTCTGGACGCACAGATCTTCAGCTCCCCTTTCCATAATTGACGAGGCTAGGGGGGGCCAAGCTGCTGTGCCTTGCTTTCTCTTGTCTAACTGAGGAGATACCCATACAGTATTTCCTTTACTTCACTTTCTCCGCCTGTTCTCCTTAATGCCTCATGTTTGGGCCACAATCTGGAGTTGCCAGTGGGGGTGCCGACATAGTACAGCTCAGGAACCCCCCTCCCCCTTCCATTCCAACCTTTCTTACCCCCACTTTGCTTCCCCACCCCCCCTACAGCCCCCCCCTTTTTTTGGTTTCTCTCTTGGGGAAACATAATCCATTATGTTATTTATTCGATACAAGAGCTGTTATGTGTGAGAGTTATTGTAAGTTAAGTGATTGTAAAGTCTTGTTTTAAAAAAAAAACTGTTACACTTACCTCCTCTGTGCAGCTGGTTTTGCACAGTGCAGCCTGGATCCTTCTCTTCTCGGGTCCCTCTTTGCTGCTCCTGGCCCCTCCCTCCTGTGGAGTGCCCCCACAGCCCACAGCTTTCTATGGGGGCACCGGAGCCGAGTCAGAGCTCCATGTGTCCATTCAGACACAGAGCCTCCACCTGGTCCCACACCCTCTCTTCCCTGATTGGCTGACTGACTTTGATTAATAGCCCTGGGAGCCAATGGCGCCACTGCTGTGTCTCAGCCAATCAGAAGGAGTGTCCCCAACAGCTTACACATTTGTGGACATCGCTGGAGAGAGATGGGGCTCAGGTAAGTAATTTGGGGGGTGCTGGGGAGGCTGCTACACACAGAAGGTTTTTTATCTAAATGCATAGAATGCATTAAGATAAAAAAAACCTTCTGTCTTTACAACTCCTTTAAGGTTGTATATTTTTCTGTAATTGCTATGTACAAGACACCTTGGTCTTTCACATGTCTGGTTGTATTGCAACACTCAGTTCCTTGTCCTTGTTCTTTAATAAAATATTTTTGGAACAACAAAAAAAAGAAAATAAGGAAAACTGCATTTTGTTGACCCACCCAGGTGTCGACTTTTTCTCCAGTTGATTGGAACTTTAGATTGGACCTATTGATTAAGTTTATGTTTACTATGAATCCGCAGCATTACCAAATCAAAAAAGTTTTGTAAGTCAAAAAAATTCCATCAATATTCAAAAAAATCCATGAATAGATACCTTTTGTGACCTAAAACCCTAAAATCCAGTTTTTTTGCTGTCCCATTGGGGAGATTTCCATTTCACTTCCTGTCCTAGAGGCACAACAAAAAGTGAGAAGAAACTTCTCCAGTTGCCACCACAAAAGGTGTCTCCACTGTATGTTTTACCCTCTATTCCTGTGCTGGTCTCAACTGTTAAATTTGGGATTTCCACTCGAACATAGTGCATATCTCCCCCGTGAAGATGAAGACAGCAATGAAAAATAATGGATGGGGGCTCTAAAGCTGGGTACACACTATTAACCGTGGGGTTGAATGAAAAAAACTAGCAGCTCCGGTCGGAGACACAGTACTAAACATGCAAGGTTAGTACAGCAATCTCCCCCACTGAACTGTTGTGTTCTGACAGGGGGACGGCTGAGAGCGGCTGAGAGCGCTGATTGGGAGTTGGTTGGATGCTGATTTTCCAGCATGCACATCTGACAGAAGCCGGCCAAAAGGCTGGCTTTTGTCGGAGAGACCGGCATACACACGAGCAGAATATCGGCTGTTTTTTTTTCCACCATGTGTATGGGGCTTAACTCTTCTCTACTCTATCCAAAAAAAAAATAAATTTGAATATAGACACGCCAAATCTAAGAATTAAAATTGTATATATCACAGCTTACAAGTCTTTGTGTGTTAGCTGCATTAATTTTCTTCTTTCAGTTTTTTTTTTTCCTTTTCATCTGGTGATCCTACCAGTCCTAAGATGATAAAACTCACTCACTGTATCTATGAAGTGTCTTAATCCAAGAACAGGAAATGTATTAGGCCTACCTCCCTCATCACTTCCATAACATAGAGGGAGGTGTTCTGTAGTTTTCAGAGGTAACCTGGGTACAGCTGATAATAATGCTTCAGATAATGATGTTGAGTTACTAGGACCCAGGGCAGAACTTGATTTCTGGCAGGTACATCAAAGAGATTTAACAAAAAGCTTTTAATGATATGTTTAACAGACCAAATAGGAGCAAATGATAGTTCATTGTTGTAGGCATTTCTTACACTCTATTCTCTATTCTTTTGAAAGGTAAGAAGGGAGGGGTGGGTTGAAGGATTGATGGATGGGTTTGTGGATGTGGGGATCGATATGTGGATAGATAGATAGATAGATAGATAGATAGATAGATAGATAGATAGATAGAATACTATGGAATGGATACATAGATGGGTAGGTGGATGGATGGATAAATGGATGGGTAGGTAGATGCATAAATGAATGGATGGGTGGATTGCAGGATAGATGAATGGATGGTTGGATATATGGGTGGATGAATGAATGGGTATGCAGGTGGTTGGATGGATAGGTGGATGGATGGATGGATGGATGGATGGGTAGATAGATGCATAGATGGGTGGGTGGATTGCAGGATAGATGTATAGATGGGTGGATGAATGGCTAATTGGGTGGGTGGATGTATGGATAGGTGTTTGGATGGATGGGTGGCTTGCATTATAAATGGATAGGTGGGTGGATGGGTAATTGGGTGTGTGGATGAATGGGTACGTAAACGGATGGATGGGTAGGTAGGTGGATGGATGGATAGGTAGATGCATGGATGGAAGGATGGATGAATTTTTGGATGGATAGATGAGTGGGTGGATGGAAGCAAGAGTTTCCCTTTAATAGAAAGGGTGTCCTACTCCTGCTTTATACGTCATTGTGTCCGCAGTATAATAACATTAATAATAATATAATTTAACACTGGCGTACTTGAAGTGTTTTGCTATCTTCTGTAGCATTAATAATCATTTGTACCTGAAGACAATTAATGGCATTTTCTTCATCATAACAGACTTTGCTGTGTGCTGTCCTCATCTCCCCACACACGCAGCATGGCCCTCTGGGAAGCTGGAGTCCAGAGCGGTAATTAAACCCAGCAAACTGTGATTTATTGACTACTCAAGACAAAGAAAGCGCAGTTTACCCCGCCAGATCCATGACATGGGTGGATAGAGCTACCGCAGTCTCTGCTCACCCTTTCTATAGGGAAAAGTGTAAACCCATCATTGTTTTATTCATGAAGTGATGTGACCTTTAAAGTGCATTTCCACATTGTTTAAGCTAAATTAGGAGAACACCTACTTTCTATTTGTTGCATGCTACCATTCACATAGCATAGTTTAAAAATATTTAAAAATTGCTGCTTACCTTTTCACTTAGCTCTCCCCGTCTATGTAATGTTAAATTGGCCTTTCACTCAAAAAAAAAAAAAAAAAAAAAAAAAAAAGAAAACATTTTCAGCATTCAAATCCTCCCTTCTCCATTAAAAATACCTTTCTTTATTTTTTTTTATTTTATTTACTTTCTCTCTTTTTTTTTTTTGCTGCTGGATCTACTGCCTCTATGCTACCCTATGTATGGATAAGTGCATTTACCATATTTTTCGCTCAATAAGGCGCACTTTTTTCCCCCCAAAAATGGGGGAAACATTCTGTGCGTCTTATGGAGCGAATACTGACCAGCAGAGCCGCTGATAGAGGGATATTTTTGGCAGCAGAACGATGCCCTGTGCATCTCTCTGCCCCAGCTAAATCCTGCTTCTCCCCTGCCTTCAGATGCTAGAGGGAGAAAAACAAAAGGTATTGTTCTTTAATTAACCCAACCCCACAGGGTCGGCATTCACATGTAAATTGCGCGGGCATTATTATTTAAATGAGGTCTGATATTGATCACGTTTGCCGTCCTCATTGACTCCAGACTCAGAGAAAGACTTCCTTTTAAGGAGCGCTTGTGGAAGCCTCCTGTACATTTGTCTCCAAATTTTGCAGTCCCACCCTTGCCTCCCTCACCTCCCATGCCTCCTGGTACTGAGTCGGTCTGTGCAGGTGAACCCATGCACTCGGGCTTCACGCGTCTCTCTGTGGATGAGAGAACCCTTAGGAGGAGGGAGAGATTGTGCCTTTATTGTGGCCAGGCAGGTCACTTTTTGAAGTCTTGTCCTACCCATCCAGTTTCGTCCCCAGTTATCCAGAAGGATAAGCCCCTGGTTTCGGTTAGCCCAGGAATTTAACCTGTTCATGATGGAATTCGCACTTCTCCAATTTACAACAGAGATTGTTCTCTCTCAGTTTCTGATGCACACGACAGACATTGTGGTGGTGGCTCTCCAGGGACTTGGAAGATATGAGGATATCATCGAGATAAACCACCACACATAACTGCAACAAATCTCGGAGGACATCGTTAATAAATTCCTGGAAAACTGCCAGGGCGATACAAAGGCCAAAAGGCATTACAAGGTACTCATAATGGCCTGTTCTGGTATTAAACACAGTTTTCCACTCGTCGGCCTCCTTAATCTTCACGAGATTGTATGCCCCTCTCAAATCAAGCTTTGTGAAAACCGTTGCTCCTTTGAGGCAGTTAAACAACTCCATAATCAACGGAATCAGATAGGCATTCTTAATCGTGAAACGATTGAGACCCCTATAATCAATACAAGGTCTCAGTTCACCACTCTTCTTCTTCACATAGAAGAAACCAGCACAAGCAGGAGACGAGGATTTGTGGATGAAACCTTGAAAAAGTGCATTTACGACATACTCCTCTATGACCCTATCCTCCAAGACCGATAATGGGTAAACCCGGCCACGAGGGGGTATGGCACCAGGTTGAAGGTCAATTGCGCAATCATACGACGGTGTGGAAGCAAACTACCGGCTTGAATTTTGTCGAAGACATCGCTAAAATCGCGGTACTCCTCCGGTAGGGAGGAGAGTGAAGAGGTGCACAGGACCTTGGCTGCCTTCTGAAAGCATGACTTACTGCATTGTGGCGACCAGGAGAGAACCTCAGCACGGAGCCAATCAAAAGAGGGGTTGTGCCTCTGTAACCAAGGATAACCAATAACCAGCGGAAACTTAGGTTAGGAAATAACTTTAAATTGGATTATCTCATGGAGAAGAGCCCCTACGGCCATGGACAATGGAACAGTCTCATGAGTCACATGGGCAGGCTATAGAGGTCTCCCGTAAAGATCCTCAATGGCAAATGGAGTGTCACGCAGCTGCAGTGGAATCGAGTGCTTCGATACAAAGGCAGCATCAATGAACAGGCCTGCAGCCCCAGAGTCGATTAGAGCCTGTATCTCGACGGACAACTCAGCCCAAGAAAGGGCAAAAAAAACAGGGGCTTATCCTTCTGGATAACTTGGGATGAAACAAAGCCACCTAAGGTCTGTCCGTGACAGGACCTCAAGGTTTGGGCGTTCCCTGGATGGGTAGGACAAGACTTTAAAAAGTTAACTGCCTGGCCACAATAAAGGCACAATCTCTCCCTCCTGTTAAGGGTTCTCTCATCCACAGAGAGACACGTAAAGCCCGAGTGCATGGGTTCACCTTCATGACTCGGTACCAGGAGGCATGGGAGGTGAGGGAGGCAAGGGTGGGGCTGCAAAATTCTAAGACAAATGTACAGGAGGCTTCCATAAGCGCTCCTTAAAAGGAAGTCTTTCTCTGAGTTTGGAGTCAATGAGGATGGCAAACGTGATTAACTTCTCCAGCTCAGTGGGTATATCTCGGGCTGCTATCTCATCCTTGATGGTATCCGAGAGACCATGAGAAAAAGCAGCCATGAGGGCTTCATTGTTCCAAGCAACCTCTGCTGCCAGAGTATGGAATTCAATGATGTAATCGGCAACAGTTCTCATACTCTGTTTGATGGACATGAGGCACTTGGCAGCAGAAGCGGAGCGTGCGGGAACGTCAAACTCCCTTTTAAAAGAAGCCACAAACTCTGGGTAACTCAAGACAACAGGTTTTTGCGTCTCCCATAGAGGGTTTGCCCAGGCCAAGGCTCTCTCAAAAAGCAAAGATATCACGAAACCCACTTTGCTTCTGTCTGTAGGAAATGCCTGGGGCAGCATCTCAAAGTATATCTCAACCTGGTTGAGAAACCCTCTGCATTGGACTGGATCGCCCCCAAATCACTGGGGAAGCAGAGCGGAACCAGGCATACCCCTTATAGAGGTAATACTCCGTGCATGCACAGAGACTGGAGCAGCAGCAGGGATGACCCGCAACACAGGTTGTACCGGAGCAGCCACAGTGGGAGATTCCAGGAGAGCTGTGCGACTTGTAATGCCATGGCTAACTGATTCATGCGGTGATCCTGCTCATCCAATCTGGAAAAAAGATTACCAACAAGTGGATTGACTGCATCTTCTGAATTCATGGCCTTCGCCTACTGTCAGAAACCATGAATCAGACTGAGACAGAAGTACAGTTAGATCACACTTGTTTAATAATAATAATAAAAAGGTAAACAGAGTAAACGTAGTCAAAATATAGCCAGAATTCAGGAACCGGGACAGATAGTCAGACAAGCCAAAACGTCAGGATACCAGAGATGAGCGTAGTAGAACAACAAGCAGGATCTGGAGCCAGAAAGAATGTCAGCCAAGCAAGTCTTTAACAGGAACACAGGAGAGCGGTAGAGATGTGACCAAGGCAAAAGCAGAGATCATCTGGGCTGGACGGCTTAAGTAGGCAGGATTGACAAGCAGGATATCATCAACAGTTGAGTCACTATGGAGAGAAAGGAGCTGGCAATTAGCCGACAGCTGAGCGGCCAGCTTTGAGAAGGAAGGGCTGAGCCCAGCCCTGACAGGAGCTGAGAGAAAGAAAGAGGGAGAGAGATCCTGGACTCCAGGCAGTTGTGTGGATGACAGTGGGAAGTGAACATTAAAGTGGGCTGCTGTGTCGGAGAGCTATTTGCTGGAGGGTTCACCGACATGTTCGAAGTACAAAGAGGCTTTGCTGCTGACATTACCAATTCTGTGGGAGATCATCATGGCTGAAATGGTCACAGTTGTCCAACCAGCCTGGAAAGGAACTTCCCACTGGCAGAAACTGTGATGTGGCACCATCTCAGTCAGCCTATCTACTCTGCACTTTAGTCCCTCTCTAGTAGTGTAAAATAGTCACTTCTGGCTTGGAGCATGGACAGGACATGTGGCTGAGACCCTGGCGGCTTGTCTATTAGGGGAGAATGGGCGCCGCCCCACTATCCATGCGTTTGCCCCTGTAATCTACATGCAGGGTGCCGACGCATGGATTCCAATGGTGGGGAGGGGCTCTAATAGGCTTCAAAAAAGGGTTGGCTTGGGGCGCAGAGCAATATTCGCTATTGTCATACTCACACTGATTCTCCTCTCGACCAATCAGGAAGCGGGTCGTGAGACCTGTTTCCCGATTGGCCAAAAGGAGAAGCGATCCTATTGGCCTAGAGGGAGGAGGAGGGAGGAGACGCAGGGCTGGAGAAGACGCAGAAGAAGCCCGACCCACCAGCCGCTACTGCTCTCAGACACAGGTGGGCAACCTCACATTCATGGTCCCGCCGTCCGGATCCTTCTTGGAGATCCCAGGGCCCCCAAGCAATCCTCGCCCCTCTAAGCCAGCCAGGGACAGTGGCAAGTAAGAGTCAGGGTCCAAAACATGGGACATTACTCCATGAGGGGAAGCCCGACCCACCAGCTGACACTGCTTCCAGCACTCCCTGGCTCAGACAGGGGAGATTGGATTGTCATCCCGTAAGGAGTCCTTCTTGTCCATCCAACCCCCACTGGGGGGGGGGGGGTGTTGCTAGTGTTCCCCGCCCTCATGTCCATCTTTTGCCAGGGGGGTTGGGGCAGCGTGGGTTTGCTGCCCCCTCCCAAATTATTGTGCACCAGCCGCCACTGGCTGAGACTCTCTCTCTCTCTCCTCTTCCTCCTTTCAGCGTGTCAAAGCCCATAACTCAAAGTCAGGAAGTACATATATAATATACATTTACAAACTGAGACAGTAGAGGGCAGCAGATCCTTACATAGGCATTCATACAATAGTAGTAAAAATCAGTCTGATGCTGCATCTGTCCCCCGCTGGCTCTAACACTGAGAACTGAGCGATCAAACACAGCCGATGGCTCACTTCTCACAGTTTCATGGCTGAGACTCTCTCTCTCTCTCCTCTTCCTCCTTTCAGCGTGTCAAAGCCCATAACTCAAAGTCAGGAAGTACATATATAATATATTTACGGGCATTTACAAACTGAGACAGTAGAGGGCAGCAGATCCTTACATAGGCATTCATACAATAGTAGTAAAAATCAGTCTGATGCTGCATCTGTCCCCCGCTGGCTCTAACACTGAGAACTGAGCGATCAAACACAGCCGATGGCTCACTTCTCACAGTTTCATGAGCAGTGATTGTCAGTCACTGGCTCTCTGTCCTGCCCTCCCCACTCTCAATGGAGCACTGGGCTATGGAGGGGGTGGGAGGCTGAGCCGGGTGCTGATCCAGGCACATGGGCAGATCCCGACCATATGGTCACGATCTTTCCTGAACCTGGACCGGCTCTGTGACATCAGCAGACAGCGGACTTCGGCCAGATGTCTGCTGGAGACGGGTCACAGGAGTGCAGAACGAACTGCACACCTGTGATCCCCAGGAGAAGTATAGCCAAACAAGCCTTGGCTGTACTTCCTCTTTAAAGGTGCTTTTCCACCATTCAAGACACCGGCTCGCTAACCTTAGCTAAAAATACAAGGTTGGAAATCACATTCTGAAGCTTTCTGTGTACTGCAGAAAAGAAGGAATAAGTGTCATTGACTGCATGCCCAATTCACATGAAATCTCGGTGTAGAATGTCTGACAGCAGCTCTTGTGCTTCCACTTCTCTCCCTTGCATTGCAGATAAAATCACAGCGTACCAATTGACTCTCCCGGTAAATAGGCGGTATGCAACTGCAATGCATATCGCAGCTTAGCAATGCTTACATAATAAGCCAGAGAGGACAGGCTAACAAAGCAAGCACGGGGAACGACTGATCCGCCATGTCAATCTCTCAAGAGTGAGATTTCCTAGATGAGGTCGATAAATGGCATTTGCATGGAAATGTACTTGTCCTTTTTTTTTAAATGGAGAAGAAAGATATTGGCAGAGATTTATGAAAAAGAGCAGCAAGGTTTAGCATTTCTGGAGATTTGTTTGTGTGAATTACAGATAAGGTGTTCATCGTTGGCTAAATCTTTGGGGCGAGTGCTTCACAAGCTAAACAGGAGTGAGGGTATATATATTATTGTCAAAGTCTTACCTCCAAGAGGACCTATGTACGGGCTCATACAGACATGGGAAAAAGAGGCACCTTTTAGTATGAAAAGATTTTACCCTTACCACACTCCTTGTTATAACTTCAACATACATATACACAGAGCAGCCATAACATTATGGCCACCCACCATACCCCCTCAAGGCATGAGGCATCTAAAGGTATGTAATGGTATCTGGTACCAAGCTATCAGTAGCAGATCTTAAGTTCTGTAAGTTGCGAGGTGGGCCCCTCATGGACTGAACTTTTTTTTCCAGCACATCCCAGAGATACTCAATTGGATTGAGATATGGAGAATTTGGAGGTCAACAACTCAAACTCATTGTTGTGTTCCTCAAACCATTCTTGAATTCATCAGACCATGCCGCCTTCTTCCATTGCTCCGTAGTCCAGCTCTGATGCTCATATGCTCATTGTGGGCACTTTTGGCTGTGGACACGAGTCAGCATGGACATCCTGACCGGTCTGTGAATATGCAGCCCCATATGCAATAAACTGCGATGCACTGTGTTCTCTGACACCTTTCTGTGGGAACCAGCATCAACTTTTCAGCAAATTTGAGCTACAGTAGCTCCTCTGTTAGGCCTCAAATATAAAGGAAGATGCGCTGACAAAAAATATAATACAATATGAACAGTGAAAACCAGTTAAAAATGCCGCTTGCCAACAACAGTCAGATACACTGTAAAAAATACCAAAACACACAAAAAATTGCAGAACTTTGTAAAACAAGTAAAGTTAATAAATTGAGAAATTAATACTGTGTCAAAACACATAAATGTTCAAGAGAAACTTCATATATGTGTGAAATCCAGTGCTCAGGAGGTATGAATAAACCAAAATCCATCACGTGATCCACCACCCAGTGTGAGATGGACTCTTACCGGATTTGGAAGACTCTATTACGGAGTCAAATGTGCTCGGTAACATATATCAGCAGGAGTTCAGAGACACATATCCTTTCCGGAACGTGAAGTATCTAATGCTTGCAATAGCCCTCAGTAAATGCACGACGGTGGATATACAGTGAGGATATAAAAAAAGCAAAGCAACCACATAGTGTTAATCCGTTAAAAATCACTTTTTAATGTCTCATAAAGGGATAATAGGTACTCACATTTTGGTAAAAGAAATTAAGCATAAAAACAATCCATGCATGGAAACAAACAAATCTGTATACACAGGAAACAGTGTGGCAATGGCATGTACGAAGACTCCTGCTGTTCTAGAAATGCTCCGCCTTCTAGGACAGCCGCCGGCTGAATGCCTCCTCCGCACTTTGACAGTTCTTATATAGGAAAGGGCAGGTCCTTCTAGGACAGCTGCCGGCTGAATGCCTCCACCGCACTTTGACAGTTCTTATATAGGAAAGGGCAGGTCCACCTGGCAACGTCACCTGCATGGGGTCTGGTATGAACACCCATTTTAAAAAAATGTTTTGCATTGATACAAGTCCCCTAGAGCAGTACCCGGACCCCCATACCCCTTTTATGGCCAATTACTTGCATATAAGCCTTCAAAAAGGGGACTTTTGATTTTTCCTGTTTGGCACCCATAGACTTCAAAGGGTTAGAACTTTTCCCTTGTATGGGAGTTCTGCTGCAAACTGAACAGGGGGTCGTTCGGCCCACCTGTAATGAACAAATAGTGCCCCTTGTGCTAATAGCTGCTCCCCCCCCCCCCCCCCCCCCCAAATACCACTGAATACATCCTGTGACTGGACACACTTCCTCTGAGGTCAGGTCATCCCAGACGGATCCCCCAGCCTGTGTGTAACTGGACAGTGAAAGGAGGAGTAGCACAGCAATTAGCTCATCTCTCTGTCACTGTGCTCTCCCCTGCTATCAGCGTTCTTCTTTTCAGCACATGAATTGATTGGTTCATTGTATTGTTTCTTCCTTTCACACTCCAACCCTGTTGCACACATATTGAAAGTTGCTGAAACCAGGTCATCCTTGTAGAGATTTACAATAAATAAAATGCTCTACAGTATATATTGCACCAATGAATTTGTTTTTACTTCTGCGCTGGAACTTACATACTCCTGACACTCACTCATAGACAAAAAAAAAATAAAATTGTGTATTCAGCCCGAGATAACCCCTTTTAGGAAACACTTCATCGTTCACCTGCTGCTCCAGCACACCGCTCAGTTTTTCTCGGTTTCAGCTCCACGTTAAATAGCTGTAATCAGAGCTCTGTGGGTTGCGGAACGCCAGCCATTCCGGAAACTTTCAGGGCCATTGACTCTTCATTGAGGTTGTCAGAAAGCTCTTTAATAAGAGCAACGTGGTAAATACCATCTGAATTAATTGCAGCCACAAAATATTTATTGTGCATTTTTATGGTCTTCATCTAGTGAACCTGTTTGAAAAGCTTTGCATTACAGCCCAGGCACATCTGTCTGTAGACTCCAGCCATTCCCCCATCTGTCCGTTCTCTGCCGAGGACCGCCACCCTGCCCCCCCCCCCCACTCTGTCTCGTCACATTTCTTTAAAGGGCACCTGTGTTATAGGAGAAGTATAAGTCTTTTGGAATGGACTTAGGGGGAAATACATTGTGCTACTGTATGTAGTTTGTGTATTTTGTCATAGTAAATGGGAACCTCTTGTTTATTTTAACCACTTCAACCCCCGGAAGATTTTACCCCCTTCCTGACCAGAGCACTTTTTGTGATTCGGCACCACGTCGCTTTAACTGACAATTGTGCGGTCGTGCGACGTTGCACCCAAACAAAATTGACGTCCTTTTTTCCCACAAATAGAGCTTTCTTTTGGTGGTATTTGATCACCTCTGCGGTTTTTATTTTTTTCGCTATAAACAAAAAAAGAGCGACAATTTTGAAAAAAAAAAAAAACGCAATATTTTTTACTTTTTGCTATAATAAATATCCCCCAAAAATATATAAAAAAACTAATTTTTTCCTCAGTTTAGGCTGATATGTATTCTACATATTTTTGGTAAAACAATCGCAATAAGCTTATATTGATTGGTTTGCGCAAAAGTTATAGCGTCTACAAAATAGGAGATAGTTTTATGGCATATGGCAATAGTGGTGATCTGCGATTTTTATCATGACTGCGATATTATGGCGGACACATCGGACAATTTTGACACTATTTTGGGACCATTGTCATTTATATAGCGATCAGTGCTATAAAAATGCACTGATTGCTGTGTAAATGACACTGGCAAAGAAGTGGTTACCACTAGGGGGCATTGAAGGGGTTAAGTGTGTCCTAGGGAGTGATTCTAACTGTTGGGGGGAGGGGCTACCTAGGACATGACAGCGATCACTGCTCCCGATCACAGGGAGCAGTGAATTTCTGTCATGACACAAGGCAGAACGGGGAAATGCCTTGTTTACATAGACATCTCCCCGTTCTACCTCTCCGCACCGCAATCGCGAGCCGCCGGAGAACATCGAGTTCCCGGACCCGCGGGCATGCTCCCGCGGCATGCGGCAGGCGCGTGTGTGCTCGAAAGGTGGCAAATTTAAAGGGACGCACCTGTACGCCCATTTGCCTGCCTGTGCCATTAAACATTTAGGGCTCGTTCACACTAGCAGTTGGAGGGGTGGTAAAACCCTACTGTTAAGCTATGGTCTTACTAACCCCTCCCCCACGAAGAAGCAGCAGCTGGTCATGGCAGAGATTATGCTGCCTGTCACTTTGAGCAGTCGCTACTGCCAGCCGATTGCAACCCATTCATGTTACAGTAAATATACAGTAACCACAGCAGAAGTGACAAGCCAGCCAGTGGCCCACGCGCACCCCCTGTAGGTGGAGGTGCAGAATCACATTTATATTAATGTGATCCAGCCGGGGCTGCTGATAGCAATTGCGGGGCCCCGTACAGACTATCTGACAGCCCGACCCCCCCAAGAAAATATTAAAGATATATTTTGCTAAAGATACAATAAAATCGTTATTAGCAGACACAAATACAACATAACTCACAGAATTACTGCTAAACCTTAAAGACAAAACTGAGTTAATAAATAAAAATTAAGATGAGATGAAAAAAATATATACAGGCTGGGCAGTTGGAACTCTGGGATCAGAGAGACAGAAGGAGAGAAACAAAGTTACAAAGATAACAAACTCAGCAGTAGAGCTAACATTAGAGCCAGAATTGGGAGGGGGATTAGTGAGGGACAACTGTCTCTTTCCCAGCAGATCAAATCTGGCAGCAGGGAGAGGGGGAGAGACCAGCTTTCAGCTGCTGGAGGAAGAGTTCTGCAATTGCTGTCCATCATCACTAATCCCCCTCCCTGTGTGCCTCCCCTGTGTGCTCGGGCCCCCTAGAAGAGGACTGGTGGTCCCCCCTCATCAGCGGCCCTGGATCCTGCACAGGAGGGCTGCCCTGTAGAAGTAAATCTGCTATAGGGTGGCTTGAAAGTTGTTATGCTAGTTACCTGGAGTACGGAATAAAGCATATTTGTATTTCGGAGTAAGGTATATTTGTATAAATATACAAAGAAACATGAATTGCCCGTGGGACTTTAGATGAGGCACAACACAATCAATAATAAAATCAATAAAGTAAAGATTTATTGGTAAATACAATTTCCAACAGATCCAACAGTGACATGCTTGCCATATAGTCAAGCAGATTTGTCAATATATACATATTAATTCCGTAGCCAGGTACTGTGTTTCAAAGATCAATCCACTATAGGTGTTAACTTGCAGCTATGTAACCCGATGCGTTTCGTGACATAGCGTCACTTCCTCAGGGGTTGATACACACACAATTGTCTACAAAGTAGAAATAGTTTAGAACTATATGACACATATAATACAAAGTATTCTGTTATTGCAAACATTAGGTATCAACCAAAAGGGGACCCATACTTACAAATCTGCAAGACATCACATGCTCATGACCTAACGGTAGTTGTCTGACCCGGGAACTGTAGGTATGGGATTTAAAGGGCCCAGCAGTGCAAACATGACGAGATGGAATGGCGGGCATGGAGAGCAATCCAACAAGTCCTCCACCGTGATGATTGTGAAAAATATGTCTTACATGACATAAAACTACCACTTAGGTGTTGACAAGAAAGGAATAATATGTGTAAAGAGAAAAAAAGGATAAACAGTAAAAAAGTAAAAAAGAAAAATAGAAAAATCAAAAGGGAGGGTGGGAGGGCAACCAACCACCAAATCCTCATGGCTCCACGGGGAAAATAATGAGTGTGCGTGACCTGTTAAATTCGGTGCAAAATCAATGTATAGTTTAGTATGCAATGGCAGTCGGTCCATTAGGTGTGCCGCCCCCCTAATTTCCATGTGCCGACCCCTAATCTCCATGCGAGGGCACTAGACGCATAGATTTCTATTATTTTTTTTTTTTTTTTAAGCACATGATTAGAGCCAGAGGCTCTAATTGGCTTAAAAAATGTTGGGCCAGGGGTGCAGAGCATCGCGCCCTGAGCCCACTCACTTGTGACATTAACAAATCAATATTCGCTATTGTCTTCCAGCTTCTCCAATCAGAACAGGAGACGGGTCTTAAGACCAGATTGGCCTGGAGGCGAAGACGGGGAAGCCGCGACCCGGATGGGGTAAGTGAGGGCCCAGCGGGAGATTTTTTTTTTTTATGCCCACCCCGCCCCCCCCAAAAAAATGGAGCACCAGCCGCCACTGTTAGTATGACTATACCTAGATATAAGTAAGCTATCTCAGTGGTGCAATATCAGTAAAAAAACAAAACAAAGGTTTGAATAACGACATCTATGTAAAAATAGGTGATTAAAGGGGAGATGTCGAATGGAAATAACCTACCATGGTAAAACATGCTGACAAGGAGTGAAGAGTAATATGACAGACCACTGTGGAGAGTGTGCAGGACTGATGCTTCCCCGCCCGTCCTATTTATACCTGCAGGACTCCAATCGGACCCCTTCCCAACATCAGGTGAGAACCACCTCTGAAGGGGAAGAGGATTGACGAGGGATTTACATCAAGGGACACTGTTTTTTTATTTTGTAATTAAGCCTTTAGCCTGCAACTGCTTTAGGGCTCATTCACATGTATGGAAACCCTTGCCGATCCTGAAAAGTGATCCCCAGTGGACTGCTTCTAGAGGGCAATTAACAGGCAATAAGGAGGCGCCTGATATAACCTTGTAAATGCCACACCACAATTGCCTATATCACATTCGGTTGAGGGACAGTTGCAGCATGGCCCCATATACTTGTATGGGGAATGCAACATACTGTTTAATTATTGCTATGACGATGAAAGCACAGCATAGCGCCTACGCCATTTCTGCGGTCCTGAGTGACTGCACGCTCTTGTTCTGATGGGGGGTTGGGGAGCAGTAAAACCACAGTTGGTGAACAAACCCTTAGTCTTGAAGGCACAAAGTATCCTCAAATATGAAGAGGTCAAATAAAAAAAAAGTCCTACCAATCCTACAGTTCCTCTCAAATCAATACTTAAAAAGGAGCGACCAGGAACAAACTCAGAGCCAGTAAAGTCAAAACTCCAGATCTGTATAGTGGGACAATGACCCTGAAAGTATTGAAGCCAGAGGAACAACATGGCAGCCGGGAAGGTAGGACTTCCATATTTCCCTCATCATAAATTTAGGCTGCAAGCCAATGAACCTAAAGTTTTTCTATCTGAGTAAACTTGCTGTAATCCCCATGTGCTGTCTCTCGTACTGTGCAATGTAAGCTTTTCCCAGTACAGAGCCCGGCCAGCACAGCCCCCGCAGCATCTGTATTCCAGATACAAGTCATTGATAAATATCCTCGCTATCTACCACTCTGCTGCTTCCATAATGAAAACGAATCTCTTCCCCGGCTACTCAGACACCCACCGGCTGCTCAGCATAACTAAGAAGGATAAGAACGACATTGTGCGAATTTGCGATACTCAAGCGGGCACCGGCAACACCGAACTAAATCTCTGAAACAGACTTATGCTAGGAGCACACATCTATTTTTTTACTTTTTTTTTAATTCTCTGAAAGGAATACCTTCTTCTGATCACCATACTGTATATGCTCTTCATATTCAATAGCATTTTATTGGAAAAAAAACAACAAAAAACATTTTTTTTTTTTATCCATGCCATTGAAAATTATTTTTTCTGATGATGAATTAATGGAGTAAATACAGAAAAAAATGTCCGTCTATTAGGCATAGCTCAAAAAAAAATATTATTAATAATACAAAGTATGTCTTTTACATTCTTTATGTATATTATTTATCTGTAAGAGCTTCCCTTGTGTAGACATTCATAAACCCAGAGACTGCTGCTGGGTGCCACCATCTTGGATGTGATGTCAACCTAAGCAGACTCAAGCAAATGACAAGTGTCAAGTGACACTCTATAACAGCCTTTCTCAACCCTTTGAATACAGAGGAACCATCGAAATAACTTTCAGGTGTCAGGGAACCCCTGGTAAAAATTATTATCTACAGCTCATGGAACATAAATGTGTACAGAAAGTTTCAGATCTCAGAATAAATAAGAAATGTAGCATATGTTGGGAAGTGCTATATGACACAAATATTTTCATTAATATTATCAAAAAATATGGAAAAACCCTGGGGCCATCCTAAAATTTACTTAACAAAATTCCAATTTTAAAAGTCATAATTCTGATATTCAAACTCATAATTCTGAGATTAAAAATCAGAATTCTCAGTTTCAAAGTCAGTATTCTCAGTTTCAAAGTCAGAATTCTGAGCTTCAAACACAGAATTCTTATGCCGTGTACACACGAGCGGACTTTCGTCGAACTGAACTCCAAAGGACTTTTTAACGGACTTTCGATGGAGTTCCGACGCAACGGACTTGCCTACACACGATCACACCAAAGTCCGATCGTTTCGAACATGATGACGTACGACCGGACTAGAATAAGGAAGTTCATAGCCAGTAGCCAATAGCTGTCCTAGCGTCGGTTTTCGTCCGTCGGACTAGCATACAGACGAACAGATTTTTCGATTGGACTCAAATCCGTCAGAAAGATTTGAAACATGTTCTAAATCTAAAGTCCGTCTGATTTTTCGACAGCAAAGGTCCGATGAAGCCCACACACGATCGAATTGTCCGGCGGATTCGTTCCTTCGGACATTTGCTATTGAAAAGTCTGCTCGTGTGTACACGGCATTCGTGGAGCAAGAATCTCTGTGGAGTGCTGTAATTCTTAAGGACTGATTATTACTGCGACATTTTGAAGTCTGTCAGTTACCTGTACCTCTTACACATAGCTGTCCGGTTTTCTCCTGGAAATCAGGTTTTTGAATGATGTGTTTTGGCAGTGGCGGCTGGTGCTCAAAATTTTTTTGGGGGGGGCGCAAACAAACTGAAAAATTCAGAAAAAAAATTGCAAGCCTCACTGTGCCATCAAACGCAGCCACTGTGCCCATCAAACGCAGCCACTGTGCCCATTAACGCAGCCACTGTGCCCATCAAACGCAGCCTCTGTGCCCATCAAACACTGCCACTGTTCCATCAAACACTGCCACTGTGCCATCAAATGATGCCACTGTGCCCATCAAATGTTCCCACTGTGCCATTGAATGCTGCCACTGTGCCCAGCAAATGCTGCCACTGTGCCCATCAAAGGCTGCCACTGTGCCCTTCAAACGCTGCCACTATGCCAGTAAATGCTGCCACTGTGCCATCAAATGTTCCCCCTGTGCCATCAAATGCTCCCACTGTGCCCATCAAATGCTGCCACTGTGCCATCAAATGCTCCCACTATGCCCATAAAATGCTCCCACTGTGCCCATCAAATGCTGCCACTGTGCCTCCCCGCCGTCTGCCTGGCACTTACCCTGTCCTGTTGGGACAGCAGTGGGCGTCGAGCAGTGTCCTCCAAGCTCCTTCATGCTCCTCCATGTCCTTGATGTCTTCTCCCATCCTCTCCTCCCATCCTCTCCTATGATTGGATGCTTGATAGGCATCCAATCACAGTGTCTGTTGTTTCAGCCGATCAGATGACGGGTAACAGACCCGAGCACCTGATTGGCGGAGAGGCGGTTCAGTGTTAGGAAAGCGAATATTAATTTGCTTTTCTAACACAGCTGGGTGAACTGCGAGCGCCAAGCATGGTGCTCGCTGTTTACCTTTTTTGACGCCTATTAGAGCCTACGGCTCTAATCAGGTGCTTCAAACCCCCCCCCCCCCCGCCTCTGTAATTCAGGTGCCCGGTGCCCGAAAAGGGGCCGGGCACCTGAATAGGTGGTGGCAGCGGCGGCCATGGCTAGATTCATGCAATGCATGAATCTATCTATCGGTGATAGAGGGGGTAGCTGGAGAGAGGGGGTGGCGCCTGTGCGCCCTTATGAACGCACCGCCACTGTGTTTGGGTTTTCATGTACCTGAGACCCGGACACATCATTCAGATCAGCCTGCACCAAGAGTGACAAGTCTGCTCTGCATCTGATGTGTCTTACCTCCCCGACGGCAGCCTGTTTCAGCACAGTGGATCAAGGCTGCCTCCTCCTCCTCCTTCTCGGCTCTGTTTACACACACACATGGGACGAGGAGGGGAGAGCAGGGACACATGTACAGGTCTGTAGAAAGCTTTTATTATGCTCTGTAGATGGACAGGGGAGGGGGAGAGAGTGGCTGTGAAGGAGGACAAATTAAAAAATGTGTACACTTGGTGGAGTGATTAGGGGGTAGAGAGGATATGTGCCAGGGGGGGGCACTTTGGCAGGGGGGAAGACTTATGCTAGAAGTGTGGGTTGGATTTGAAGTCTGACAACCCTGTCAAGCACTAGACCTCGCCCTTCCCAAAGCACCCCCCAGCACATATCTAACCCCCCTACCTCCCCTTGCACTAGCCCTCTCCCCTTTCAAAGCACCCCCCGCACATATCTGATCCCCCTTCCCCCCCTTTGCATTAGCCCTCTCCCCTCCCAAAGTGCCCCCCAGCACATATCTGACCCCCCCATGCTAGCTCTATCTCTCTCCCCTCCCAAAGCATCCCCCTAGCACATATCTAAACTCCCCGCTAGCACAAGTCCTCTCCCCTCCCAAAGCACCCTCAGCACATATCCACCGCCCCGTGCTAGCTCTAGCTCTCTCCCCTTACAAAGCATCCCCCAGCACATAATTGACCTCCCTGCTAGCACAAGTACTCTCCCCTCCCAAAGTGACCCCCCAGCACATATCTGAGCTCCCTCTCCTTGCTAGCTCTAGCCCTCTCCCTGCCAAAGCATCCCCACAGCACAAATCTATCCCCCCTGCACTAGCCCGCTCTCTCCCAAAGCACCACATAGCACATATCTGCCCCCCCCCCAACAATAGCCCTCTGCCCTCCTAAAGAGTCAACCCAGCACATATCTAATTCCCACCACCCTCCTGCTAGCACTAGCCCTCTGCCTAGGACATATCTGACCCTTGCATTTTGTAAAATAAATATTTCTGACCCCTGCATTCTGTGCATAACAATCACAATTTTACCACGTGCATTGTTCCACGGCTATGCGTGCCGCATTACTGCTCTATTTCGGGCCACCAAAAGTGTCCCAGGCCTTTTACAATCTTATACGGTATACTCCAAAAAAAAAAAAAATGCCGCCGATAGAGTGTTTGGGTTTGGCTTGAGGAAAAGGTGGCAATCCTACTTACACAGAAGATGTGCACCTCACCTCACCTACTGACAGCCTAAAGATTTACTGCTGCTCTGGGGCTCTGAGCTTCGGCAAATTTAAAGCACACACTGATTTTGATAAATAATTGTTATTGTGGAATGTGCAGTATGTTCCTTGCTAAAGAACATTATTTTTTTATCATTTTGTTATGGGTAAAGTTTCGCTTTAACAAAAGACAGAGTTCAAAAAACATCTCTGACAGGTCCCAAATGCATGCTTTATTATTTTTGCCTATGTCCTTTTACAATTTGCAACATCCATATACAGTAGCTCCTTTCCTGCTCCAAGCATCAGCACCTGCTATGCACAGACTCTGCATCCTCCACATTCCTCGTCTCGTGCAACTTGTTGTTAAGTCATTTATGCAGTGATATCCAAAGAAAAACGAATGTTACAATTACAACCCAATTTGGCTCAGGTGACTTATTAAATATTCTGTAACAAATAAAAATAAAACCTTCCCATTTTGTGTCTTATTATAGAAATAGACCAATTTTATGGCAGCTGCATCCTCTTTCAGAATGCAGATGGCTGAATCTTGAGGTATACAAGGCTGCCCTCTGCTGGGTGTTTTTTAAAGTTCTTTTTTTCCCCCCCTTTAAATCACAGCCAAAGCAAATTTTATAGAATCACAGCTACTGGAGATGACAAATCTGATTTGAGCGGAGATAGATGTCACGTTATTGAAATGTATTTGAAAAAAAATAAAGTTAGTATTTCTCACTGTGAAATGTTGCCACATGTAGAGGTAGAGTATATATGCATATATATTTAATAAACAGTCTTTTTCTTTTTTTTTCAGTGACAGAATCTATTTTGAAGTATTTCAAGATGAAACAACCAAACAAAACCATGTAGTCATAAAATAAACTCGGCGAGGATTATTTTTTGTAAGCGCATTAGGAAAAATTTCAACCACTTTTTTTTTTATTTATTATTAAACACATTTATTTCTTATTGTAAATTATTATTTTAACCACTTTGCTACCGGAACAATTTTTTCGCACCCACGATAAAATCTGCTTTTGGCTGGAAAATGATTTAAAGCTGAACTTTGGGCCCCAAAAATGTTCATTTAAATATTACCTACAAAGAATATACATTCACTTTATGTGCACTAAATGCCTTTACCCACCCAGATATTATTTTGTAAAGTAGCAGAGACATCATCACTGTGCTGTTCATAGCCTGTGCAGGGAGCAGAGCCCTGGGAGGAATTTCCCCTGGTCCTAGCCAAAAGGCTTGATCGCTTCTCGGCCTTTTGGCTAAGATCAAGTATAGTATCTGTTCTTATCAGTTGCCAGGAGGTGGCGCTTGCTTGTGTCCCTGATCTACAGCGAAGTGGTATCAGGGATGGCGGAGGCTATGCAAAACCTGCTGTTGTTAAGGTAACCTGGAGCAGTTCGTAGCCGAAAGGGAAGCCTTCTGATGGGGATGGAGAACCACTTGGTCCGGCTGAAGGGTCGGGTCCCTGGCCTAGATTGGGGTAGCTCTAGCTCCGTTCAGTTTTTCAGGGAGAGAACACTTACTCCTCCTTGGGGAGGGGGGGAGTCGTTAGTATCTCCCGATTGTAATTAGGTAGGAGGGATGGGAGCAACGGTGGGGCTTGATGGTAAAGGGCTCTCACCAAGCTTCCAGAACTCTAGGCCTTTCTGGTTGGGGTGGGGGCTGCTGTGGTCTGGGCTGGGGGCTCAGGGTTGCACAAAAAGCCAGTGGTGAATGTGCCCCTGAAGTGGCAGTTCAGGGGTGCCATACAGTCACAGTGTTTCGGCACTTGATTTATGGCAATATATTTACCACCGCTCAGGACGATCCAAACCAAGGTGTATAGATCCTCCACCTCCAGAGAGTGGAGAGCTCCAGGTGCTGGCAATTGCTAGTTAAGCTATGAGTAAGCACATGTAAGTGTGAAACGCGTCAGCTGCTGTTCTGTACCACCCACAGTGGTGTCCTATGTACCCCATGATCCTGTTTCACGAATAAATAGACAAATATAATTTATTCCGGTGTGCGGCTGTCCAGATCTCTTCATCCATCCATACTTGATTTATGGCACCATGGTCATTTCACCACACGCCTTTTGGCTAGGACCAGACCTTCAAGAGAATGGACCCAAGTGCAGTACCTCAGTCCCCGTCTGGAGCCTAACGCCCCGGGGGATCAGGGTAAGGTCCTTCCCTAGTGGAGGATCAGTGTAACACCCGTTGCACGTTTTTGTGTTTCACTCTTTATGTGTGTGTACTTTTTTTGGCACCGGGTGGAAGTTTTTGGGTGTGTTTTGCACTCCATTGGCTTTTCAAAAGAAAAAAAAAAGAGCTCTGGGAGGGACTGAGCAGGCTCCACCCACAATAGGAGAGGGCAGGGACAAGACCAGTCTTCCTTTGTACAAGGAGAAAGAGCAGCAGTGAGCGGTCTTTATTACAGGAAGATACTGCAAAAAAGGAAAAGTTTCAACCTGGATTACTGTACAGATCTGGAAGAAATGCACCAAGGTACGAAGAATATACATGCTTCTTGTATTTAGACAATATCGGGGGATTTTCTAAAATTGGAGCACTCAGAATCTGGTGCAGCTGTGCAATTAACTACTTAAAGCGGTAGTAAACCCGCTGACTTTTTTTTTCCCTACACCTGTAAGGGAAAAGGGGAAAAGGCATAATGAGCTAGTATGCACCGCATACTAGCTCATTATGAGATACTTACCTTAGAACGAGGCGCCGGCATCTCGCCCTGTCCACGCCGAGGGAGCTGACATTTCCCCTCGGCGTGCCTTCCGGGTAAAAAAGTCTTCCGTGCGCATGGGCGGGAGTGACGACATCGCAGCTTCAGCCACTCACAGCACCGGAGCCGCGATGTCGTCACTCCCGCGCATGCGCGTGGGAGACTTTTTTCTGCTGGGCTTTCAGCCGAGAATCCCCATGTGCGCATGCGCCGCTGCAGTCAGCGGCCCATTGCGAGGGGAATATATCCTAAACCGTACAGGTTTAGGAGATATTTTTTTAACCTACAGGTAAGGATTATTATAGGCTTACCTGTAGGTAAAAGTTTAAAAAAAGTGGTATACAACCGCTTTAAAGTGGAGTTCCACCCTAAAAAAAAAAAAAAATTGCATCAAAAAACTCCTTTTAAGCTATAAACAAACATTTGGAGGAAATTTTTTTTTATACTTACCCTAAACGCCCTGTTGCTATGTAGTCCTTGTAATCTGCCACTTCCTGGTCCGCGGAGCTCTTCATGACTTCCTCCCTCGCCTATGCTCCTGGGAAATGATGACACAACATTTCCCAGGAGTCTTTGGGCAGTACCGTGATTAAAAATCACTACGGCCGCCGCATGCACTTCTCCAAAGCTAATCCAAGAAGCGATCTGGATTAGGCTTCACATGCCCACAATCATGATGGCAACACCCACAAACGGGAGAGAATATTACAGTAAGACATTTATATTTTACCGAAATTGATCATGATCATTTTATACTCCATTTTTTAATAAATTAGTAATAATGCTAAGATCAATTAAAATAAATAAATAAATGTTTTCACCGGAACCTCGCTTTAACGACCAGCCGCCACAGTTGTACTGCGGCAGGTTGGCTCCCCTGTGCGAATCGCTGTCATTGTACATCAGGGTGCGTACACAGCGATCATTGACCGCGCATGCCCATTCGCTAGCGGGGGAGCCAATCAGTGGGTCCGGTGGACTCGATGTCCGCCGGTTACTCGCGATCGCTCCACAGAGAGGCAGAACGGTGATCTGTCAATGTAAACAAACAGATCCCAGTTCTGTCAGAAGAGTAGAGTGAGATTGCCTGTTCCTAGTTATTAGGAACAGCGATCTCTCTCTACTCCCAGTCAGTACACTCCCTCCACAGTTAGAAAAACCTCCCAGGGAACATTTAAATCCTTGATTGCCTCCTAGTGT
The DNA here is from genome assembly GCF_042186555.1 of Aquarana catesbeiana. NCBI lineage: Eukaryota > Metazoa > Chordata > Amphibia > Anura > Ranidae > Aquarana > Aquarana catesbeiana. The sequence goes on along the minus strand of NC_133324.1, from coordinate 913,979,945 downwards.
TAACCTCTTCATTTTTATAGCACTGATAGCTGTATAAATGTCACTGGTCCCAAAATAGTGTCAAAAGTGATCTGTCCACTGCAATGTCGCAGTCCCGCTAAAAAAAAGCAGATCGCCACCATTACTAGTAAAAAATAAATAAATAATAAAAATGCCAGAAATGTATTCCCTATTTTGTAGATGCTATAACCTTTGCGCAAACCAATCAATACACACTTATTGCGTTTTTTTTTTTACAAAAAATATTTAAAAGAATACATATTGGCCTAAACTGATAAAGACGTTTATTTTATTTTTTTTTTTTGGATATTTATTATAGCAAAAAGGAAAAAAATAGTTTTTATTTTAAAATTGACGCTCTTTTTTTTTTTTTATAGTGCAAAAAAAAAAAAACCACATCAAATACCACCAAAAGAAAGCTCTATTTGTGGGGAAAAAAAGGACATACATTTTGTTTGGGTACAGAGTCACTCGACCGCGCAATTGTCAGTTAAAGCAACGCAGTGCCATATTGCGAAAAATGGCCGGGTCATTAAGGGGGTAAATCCTTACGGTCCTTAAGTGGTTAAAGTGGTTCTAGAGGCAGAAGTTTTTTTATCTTAAAGCATTCTATACAGTAAGATAAAAAATATCTTCTGTGTGCAGCAGCCCTCCTCAGCCCCCCTAATACTTACTTGAGCCCCATCACCATCTAACGATGCTGCACAAGTGCCTTAGCTGTCCGGGACTCTCCCTTCTGATTGGCTGAGACACAGCAGCAGGCGCCATTGGCTCCCATTGCTGTCCAGCAAAGTCAGTGAGCCAATGAGGAGAGAGAGAGGGGGCGGGCCGAGCTGCAGCTCCGTGCCTGAATGGACAGACAGAGCAGCGGCTCGGCTTGGGTGCCCCCATAGCAAGCTGCTTGCTGTGGGGGCACTCAGTAGGTGGGAGGGGCTAGGAATGCCGAGGGGGACCCGAGAAAAGGAGGATCTGGGCTGCACTGTGCAAAACCAACTGTACAGAGCAGGTAAGTGTAACATGTTCGCCATTTGTAAACAAAAAAATCCCAAGACTTTAATATCACTTTAAGCTTTGACAATAAAACCTGGATGCTGTTTCTGTGCAGAGCTGCACCAGATTTTGCACTCTCCAGTTTTATTAGAACCCCCCCCCCATGTGTTTATCCCAGAGTCCAGGGAGGATGGGGAAGTGATCAGCCACCCACTGCCTCCTGGAATGTCCAAGATTGCAGCAAGGGATGAAGTATTGCGTGATTTTGATACTTCATCCCCCACAAGATCCTTGTGGGGGATCCAGACATGCAGGGCCGGATTAAGAACATCATGGGCCTGATGCTGAGGATTATGGTGGGGCTTTTTATTAAAAAAATAAAATAAAAAAAATAATAATTAACAATGCAAACAAATTTTTGTTATAACAAATTGAATTAAATAGAGAGAGGATGAGAGAGAGAGAGAAAGGGGATGGGAGAGGGGTGAGGGGTAAGGGAGGGAGGCTGAGAGATAGAGGGGGAATAGAGAGAGAGAGAGAGAGGATGGGAATGAGCATGCGTGGAAGTGACAGCAACACAGCCTGGCCAACGCAAGTGACCGAAGGCACAGAACCCGGAAGGAAGACAGGGTGAAGATGGAACAAATGTGTGCCCATTCTAGAGCTAGTAGCATTGAGGATATTCAATATCATTTTAAAGAACTGTTTTTGTGTGTAAGAGGCATAGGGGAGGAGTATGGGTGGTATAAAAGTGGGAAGTATGTGCAGGTGAGGGAGAGGAATGTGGAGGGTATAACAGTGGGCACTATGTACAGGAGAGGAGTGTGGAGGGTATAACAGTGGGCACTATGTACAGGAGAGGAGTGTGGAGGGTATGACAGTGAGCAGTATGCACAGGAGAGGAGTGTGGAGGGTACGACAGAGGGCAGTATGTACAGGAGAGGAGTGTGGAGGGTATGGCAGTGGGCAGTATGCACAGGAGAGGAGTGTGAAGGGTATGACCGTGGGCACTATGTACAGGAGAGGAGTGTGGAGGGTATGACAGTGAGCAGTATGTACAGGAGAGGAGTGTGGAGGGTATGACAGAGGGCAGTTTGTACAGGAGAGGAGTGTGGAGGGTATGACCGTGGGCAGTATGTACAGGAGAGGAGTGTGGAGGGTAGGACAGAGGGCAGTTTGTACAGGAGAGGAGTGTGGAGGGTATGACAGTAAGCAGTATGTACAGGAGAGGAGTGTAGAGGGTATGACCGTGGGCAGTATCTACAGGAGAGGTGTGTGGAGGGTATGACAGTGGGCAGTATGTACAGGAGAGGAGTGTGGAGGGAATGACAGTAAGCAGTATGTACAGGAGAGAAATGTGGAGGGTATGCCAGTGAGCAGTATGCACAGGAGAGGAGTTTGAATGGTAAGACAGTGGGCAGTATGTACAGGAGAGGAGTGTGGAGGGTATGACCGTGTGCGGTATGTACAGGAGAGGAGTGTGGAGGGTATGACAGTGAGCAGTATGTACAGGAGAGGAGTGTGGAGGGTATGACAGAGGGCAGTTTGTACAGGAGAGGAGTGTGGAGGGTATGACCGTGGGCAGTATGTACAGGAGAGGAGTGTGGAGGGTAGGACAGAGGGCAGTTTGTACAGGAGAGGAGTGTGGAGGGTATGACAGTAAGCAGTATGTACAGGAGAGGAGTGTAGAGGGTATGACCGTGGGCAGTATCTACAGGAGAGGTGTGTGGAGGGTATGACAGTGGGCAGTATGTACAGGAGAGGAGTGTGGAGGGAATGACAGTAAGCAGTATGTACAGGAGAGAAATGTGGAGGGTATGCCAGTGAGCAGTATGCACAGGAGAGGAGTTTGAATGGTAAGACAGTGGGCAGTATGTACAGGAGAGGAGTGTGGAGGGTATGACCGTGTGCGGTATGTACAGGAGAGGAGTGTGGAGGGTATGACCGTGGGCAGTATGTACAGGAGAGGAGTGTGAAGGGTATGACAGCAGGCACTATGTACAGGTGAGGAGGATGTTGGAATCTGGGAAGGAAAAATGTAAAGGTTTGTGGAAGGATATTTAGGGACTGCGTAGTGGTTAATGAATGAATGAACCACCAATGAATTGCATGAACTGAAATTAAGCAAATTAAGCAGAAACCAGCTATAGTCGATCTATGTATGGGCTAGCTGGTTGTACACAAGTCAATCTATTAATCGACTTGAGTACAACCAGCCTGTCAGGTTTTTCCCAAAACAATCAGAGCTGCCAGCTATAGTTAGCAACACTGATCATTGTATTCTTTGGGTTGGGATGCTGGCATGGAAGCAGAGTTCTGTAAGGAGAGCTTTAACTTTGCTGGACTCCATAGACCAGCAAGTGAGTTTTATTTAAAGTGTTAAACCCACAACAGTAAAATCAGTCTGTATATGCAGTAAAGCATGCTTGTTATACTCACTGTATATCCTTAGGGGTTAATCCTCTGCATTGTGTAAAAAGGCTGTTTGAGCTTATCTTCTCTCAACCTTCCCTTCTTCCCCAGTCCCCAATCCATCTTCTGGTATAACAGAGCCTTGGGGAGGGGGTAAGCTGCACATGCTCAGTTTGGTGTGTATTGCTAGAGAGTTTTTTTTTTTCTTGGGAGGGTGCATGTGATCAGCACAAGGCCAATCAGCACTGTCCAGACCAGGGCCGTCTTTATTTTGGGCCCTGGGCAAACATTTTCTTGGGGCCCCCCCTCCATTCTGAGACATACAAAAAATAGCAGGTAGACTCAAAATCAGTTTACTGCAGCAGATCACGCAGCGATTGCAATTGTTTGCCAGAGGTTACAGCCTATCATTACTGCTCAATGGCTGGTTTCTAGAGGTTACAACACATAATTTCTGCTTGCCGATTGGTTGCTAGAGGTTGATGTACAATATTAGCGCTCACTAATAGGTTGCTAGGGGTTACAGCACATCATTAGCACTTACTGATTGGTTGCTAGAGATTAAAGCAGATCACTACTGTTTGCTGATTGGTTGCTAGAGGTTCATGCACATCATTACCTCTCACTGAGCAGTGGAGCAATCCCAAATAATTGAGCAAGTAAAGGGGCACATTAATACACATACTACAGGAGAGGTTCAGAGACTGCGGACATACTGCAGGAGACAATCAGAGACTGCGGACATACTGCAGGAGACAATCAGAGACTGCGGACATACTGCAGGAGATTACCAGAGACTGCGGACATACGGCAGGAGACAATCAGAGACTGCGGACATACTGCAGGAGACAATCAGAGACTGCGTACATACTGCAGGAGACAATCAGAGACTGCGGACATACTGCAGGAGATTACCAGGGACTGCGGACATACTGCAGGAGACACTCAGAGGCTGCGGACATACTGCAGGAGACAATCAGAGACTGCGGACATACTGCAGGAGACAATCAGAGACTGCGGACATACTGCAGGAGACAATCAGAGACTGAGGACATACTGCAGGAGATTACCAGAGACTGTGGACATACTGCAGGAGACAATCAGAGACTGCGGAAATACTGCAGGAGACAATCAGAGACTGCGGAAATACTGCAGGAGACAATCAGAGACTGCGGACATTATACTGGGGATGGTCAGAGAACTTTCAGCAATGCACAGCTTTACAGTTAAATAACACAGCTCAGGGTTTAAGCAGTCAGGCATTTTATGGTTGTAAGAACATACCTGGCCAGCCAAACTCACTACATACATTCAGGACTGTGGGCGGGGCTTCCACTCTCTGCTCACACTAAAGCAGCTGGGAGCTCCACTGATGCTTTGTTGGGTGGGCCCTGGGCCCACATCACCCGTGAATGGTCGCCTCGATGACAGCTTTGCAGAGCGCACAGAGGACATGGGAGGATGTATTCCGCGCTAGCCAGCTGAGAGGGGGCGGGGCCGGGAGCTCCACTGATGCTTTGACCCCGCCTACGTGCAGCCTGTGTACTGGGAATAGAGCGCCTGTAGTGAGAGCCAGTGATCGGAGTGGGAGTGTCATTGGAGCTCCCGGCCCCGCCCCCGGACCTCTGTATTCACCAGCCAGTATAGAGGGGGCGGGGCCGGAAGCTCCACTGACACTCGCACTCCGATCACTGGCTCAAACTACAGAAGCTCTTTTCCGAGTACACAGGCTGCACGTGGGCGGGGTCAGAGCGTCAGTGGAGCTCCCGGCCCCGCCCCCTCTCAGCTGGCTAGCGAGGAATACATCCTCCCGTGTCCTCTGTGCGCTCTGCAAAGCTGTGATCGGGGCCCCAATTCAGGGCTAGCGCGGGCCCCCCAACAAAGATTGGGCCCAGGGCAAGTGGCCCGTTTGCCCTGCGCTAAAGACGGCCCTGGTCCAGACAGAAGGTCAGGGGTCCTGCAGCCTCATAGACCAATCAGGGGAGAATGAAAGAAAACTCCTCCTACAAGCTTTAACCAGACACTGATAGAAGTCACAAGACTGCTATATACTGCTGATTAAGCAGTTTATATTTACCAAAATGATTGCATTTCAATATCCTTTGTACTGTGGGAGACCAGATATAGTGAATGAATGGTCCTGGGTTTAGTGACACTTTAATTACCATACAAGGACAATTGTCAGTGAGATTGAATTTAAGGTGATGTAGGGTGAAGTTCCTTTTTCAAACCCCTTCTGCTGCAGCATTGAACTTGTTTTAACTTTTTGAAGGCAAGGACATATGGGGTACATCCAAGGTCCTGAACTGGACATTGGACATATTCCATACGTCCTGGCCTTGAAGTGGTTGTATTAGGGATGAGCTTCGTGTTCGAGTCGAACCCATGTTCGACTCGAACATCGGCTGTTCGATCGTTCGCCGAATTGCGAACGTTATGGGCCGTTCGCGCTAAATTCGTGTGGCGCGTCACGGCCCATAATTCACTGCGGCATCGCAGTGCATTGCTGGCTGATGATTGGCCAAGCATGCACTATGACCCGCATGCTTGGCCAATCACAGCGCCGTCAGTAGAGAGAGCTGTAATTGGCCAAAGCCAGGGTGGCTTTGGCCAATTATGGCTCAGGGGATTTAGTACACACCCCACACTATATAAGGCCGCCTGCACGGCGGCCCTGTGTAGTGTGTGTTCTGGTGTGCTGAGAGATAGAGAGAGAGAGAGACAGTGTCATTTGATTTGAGTTAGATAGATTAGGCAGAACAGTCAGTCAGTTAGCTGCACTTACAGTGTATTGTGTATATATATGCATCCCAGGTGTTGCATATATATATATACACTGTATTCAGTTTAGCTAGATCCGTTCCTGTTATCTTCTATCTAGACTATTTACATTTAATGCAGTGCGTCCTGCTCACAGTGTTCAGCTAGATCCGTTCCTGTTATCTTCTAGACTATTTACATTTAGTGCAGTGCGTCCTGCTCACAGTGTTCAGCTAGATCCGTTCCTGTTATCTTTTAGACTATTTACATTTAGTGCAGTGCGTCCTGCTCACAGTGTTCAGCTAGATCCGTTCCTGTTAAATTCCTACTGACAGGCAGGCTTGTCTGGTTACAGTATATAAAGCTACCTGAAGAAAATTACAGGTGTTCTATTTGATCCTATTAGTACCACGGTCAGGCAGCTAGACTATTTACATTTAGTACAGTGCGTCCTGCTCACAGTGTTCAGCTAGATCCGTTCCTGTTATCTTCCTACTGACAGGCAGGCTTGTCTGGTTACAGTATATAAAGCTACCTGAAGAAAATTACAGGTGTTCTATTTGATCCTATTAGTACCACGGTCAGGCAGCTAGACTATTTACATTTAGTACAGTGCGTCCTGCTCACAGTGTACAGCTAGATCCGTTCCTGTTATCTTCCTACTGACAGGCAGGCTTGTCTGGTTACAGTATATAAAGCTACCTGAAGAAAATTACAGGTGTTCTATTTGATCCTATTAGTACCACGGTCAGGCAGCTAGACTATTTACATTTAGTACAGTGCGTCCTGCTCACAGTGTTCAGCTAGATCCGTTCCTGTTATCTTCCTACTGACAGGCAGGCTTGTCTGGTTACAGTATATAAAGCTATTTGAAGAAAATTACAGGTGTTCTATTTGATCCTATTAGTACCACGGTCAGGCAGCTAGACTATTTACATTTAGTACAGTGCGTCCTGCTCACAGTGTTCAGCTAGATCCGTTCCTGTTATCTTCCTACTGACAGGCAGGCTTGTCTGGTTACAGTATATAAAGCTACCTGAAGAAAATTACAGGTGTTCTATTTGATCCTATTAGTACCACGGTCAGGCAGCTAGACTATTTACATTTAGTACAGTGCGTCCTGCTCACAGTGTTCAGCTAGATCCGTTCCTGTTATCTTCCTACTGACAGGCAGGCTTGTCTGGTTACAGTATATAAAGCTACCTGAAGAAAATTACAGGTGTTCTATTTGATCCTATTAGTACCACGGTCAGGCAGCTAGACTATTTACATTTAGTACAGTGCGTCCTGCTCACAGTGTACAGCTAGATCCGTTCCTGTTATCTTCCTACTGACAGGCAGGCTTGTCTGGTTACAGTATATAAAGCTACCTGAAGAAAATTACAGGTGTTCTATTTGATCCTATTAGTACCACGGTCAGGCAGCTAGACTATTTACATTTAGTACAGTGCGTCCTGCTCACAGTGTTCAGCTAGATCCGTTCCTGTTATCTTCCTACTGACAGGCAGGCTTGTCTGGTTACAGTATATAAAGCTACCTGAAGAAAATTACAGGTGTTCTATTTGATCCTATTAGTACCACGGTCAGGCAGCTAGACTATTTACATTTAGTACAGTGCGTCCTGCTCACAGTGTTCAGCTAGATCCGTTCCTGTTATCTTCCTACTGACAGGCAGGCTTGTCTGGTTACAGTATATAAAGCTACCTGAAGAAAATTACAGGTGTTCTATTTGATCCTATTAGTACCACGGTCAGGCAGCTAGACTATTTACATTTAGTACAGTGCGTCCTGCTCACAGTGTTCAGCTAGATCCGTTCCTGTTATCTTCCTACTGACAGGCAGGCTTGTCTGGTTACAGTATATAAAGCTACTTGAAGAAAATTACAGGTGTTCTATCCCAGCTTAGTGCAGCTACAGGCCATTAGTATGTCTGGAAGGCCAAGAAGGAGAGGCAGACAGTCACAAGCCAATAAGAGAGGGCAAGCAGGCTCTGTGTCTAGTGCTGGTCGTGGAGACGGTGCATCCTCATCAGCACGTGGCCATGGGACACGCTTGGCCTTTTTTTCGGCAGCTGGCCGTGTTGAGCCGCAACATGTGGAAGACTTGGTCGAGTGGATGACCAAGCCGTCCTCATCCTCCTCATCCTCTCTCACCCATGCCCAGGGTGCTTTGTCTGGCAAAGCAGCGGCCTCTTCCCTCAGCTCAATGTCATCAGTGACTCCTTCCCTAGCTCCACCATGTCCTCATGAGGATTCCCTCGAACTGTTTGACCACAGTGTTGGGTACATGCTCCAGCGTTTGGAAGGCTCTGATGACGATACTGAGCTCGATGAAGGCAGTAACATGAGCACGGACAGAGGGGGTGCCCAAGAAGGACAGCAATCTGGCAGTCATGCTCCCCCTGCTGCAGCATACTGCCAGGTTTGCTCCAGTGATGAGGAGGGAGGGGATGATGAGGTCACTGACTCAACGTGGGTGCCTGATAGGAGAGAGGAGGAGGAGGAGGAGAAGGAGGAGGAGGAGGAGGCGGCGGCACATCACCAACGAGGCAGGATGCCCTCCAGGGGCCAGCCTAAGGGCAGCACATTGACTGCATCACACCCCAAAGCTCCACATGTGCAGGGCGCTGCAGTCTCTGCGCGTTATTCAAAAAGTTCTTTGGTGTGGGCCTTTTTTGAGACGAGTGCATCAGATCGCACCGCTGCTATTTGCAACATATGTCTCAAGCGACGCGTATCTCGCGTGGCCAAAACATCTCCCGCTTGGGTACCACATGCTTGACCAGACATATGTTGACCTGCCATGCAGTTCGTTGGCAAGCGTATCTAAAAGACCCACACCAAAGAACAAAGAGGATCTCTCCTTGCTCCTCATCAGCTGAGATTTCCAACCCCACTAGACCTTCAGTCCTCTCTGAGACCTGCAGTGAGAGGAATGAAGGTGTAGAATTAGGTGTGTCACAGCCAAGTACTTGTGGGCAATCTGCTTTTGGTACACCGACGTCAGATTGTACCAGGCAAATTTCCCTGCCCCAGCTGCTGCACCGCCGAAAGAAGTTTGCTCCCAGCCATCCACATGCCCAGCGGTTGAATGCTAGCTTGGCAAAATTGCTAGCACTTCAACTGCTGCCTTTTCAGTTGGTAGACTCTGCCCCCTTCCGTGAGTTTGTGGAATGTGCGGTTCCTCAGTGGCAGGTACCCAAACGCCACTTTTTCTCACGGAAGGCGATTCCGGCTCTCTACCGGCATGTGGAAGGCAATGTCCATGCCTCGCTGGACAGGGCGGTCAGCGGTAAGGTGCATATTACCGCTGACTCATGGTCCAGCAGGCATGGACAGGGACGTTACCTAAGTTTCACGGCGCATTGGGTGACTCTGCTGGCAGCTGGGAAGGATGCAGGACAAGGTGCAGTAGTGTTGGAGGTTGTTCCGCCACCACGCCTCCAAAATGCTGATTGTGACACACCTCTCTCCTCCACCCCCTCCTCTTCTTCTTCCTCCATGGCCTCTTCCTCGGAACCAGCGGTGCTCCGTAGGCGTTCAAGGGGCTACGCAAGTACGCAGGCCAAAAGATGCCATGCGGTGCTTGAGCTGGTGTGCTTGGGGGACAGGAGCCACACTGGGGCAGAGGTTTTGTCAGCTCTGCAGGGGCAGGTTTAGAGGTGGTTGACGCCACGCCAACTTAAGGCAGGAATGGTGGTTTGCGACAATGGCACCAACCTCCTCTCTGCCCTCCGACAGGGACAAATGACCCATGTGCCCTGTTTGGCTCACGTCCTTAACTTGGTGGTGCAGCGGTTCTTGGGCAGGTACCCGGGCTTACAGGATGTCCTGAGGCAGGCCAGGAAAGTCTGTGTGCATTTCCGCCGGTCATATAATGCCAGTGCTCGGCTGACGGACCTCCAAAAGGAGTTTAACCTGCCCAAGAACCGCCTAATCTGTGACATGCCCACCAGGTGGAACTCAACGTTGGCCATGCTGCAGCGGCTGCACAGGCAGCAGAGGGCCATCAATGAGTACCTGTGCGATTATGGCACCAGGACAGGGTCAGGGGAGCTTGGTTTTTTTTCCCCACGCCAGTGGGCCATGATCAGGGATGCATGCACTGTCCTGTCACCATTCGAGGAGGCCACGAGGATGGTGAGCAGTGACAGTGCATGCATCAGTGACACTGTCCCCCTTGTCCACCTGTTGGAGCACACGCTGCGTGGAATAATGGACAGGGCACTTGAGGCAGAACAGAGGCAGGAAGAGGAGGACTTCCTTAGCTCTCAAGGCCCCCTTTATCCAGACAGTGTTCCTGCGTGCCCGCCGATCACACAGGAAGAGGACGAGGAGGAAGAGGAGGAGGAGGAAGATTGTGTCAGTATGGAGGTGGAGCCTGGCACTCAGCATCAGCAGCAGTCTTTAAGGGATCAGTCCCAAGAAACACATGGACTTGTACGTGGCTGGGAGGAGGTGGCTGCGGACCATGTCGTTCTTAGTGACCCAGAGGACTCCGGACCGAATGCCTCAGCAAACCTACGCTGCATGGCCTCCCTGATCCTGCAAAGCCTGCGTAAGGATCCTCGTATTCGTGGTATCAAGGAGAAGGACCAATACTGGCTGGCAACCCTCCTTGATCCACGTTACAAGGGTAAGGTTGCGGACCTTATCTTGCCATCGCAGAGGGAGCAGAGGATGAAACATCTTCGGGAGGCCTTGCAGAAAGGTCTGTGCAACGCGTTCCCAGAGACTGGGAGGTTACAAACTCCTGTTTCTGGACAACGTGTTGCTGAGGCTTCGGTCAGTCAAAGAAGGAGCGGTGGAGAAGGTGGCCGTCTGACCGATGCGTTCAGACAATTTTTTGGTCCGCAGCCCCAAGGTATGATCGGTTCCAGCAACCATCGCCAGCGTCTGTTTTACATGGTGCAGGAATACCTAGGGGCAAGATCAGACTTGGACACCTTTCCCACCGAAAATCCTCTGGGTTACTGGGTCTTGAGGATGGATCACTGGCCAGAGCTTGCACAGTATGCAATTGAGCTACTGGCCTGTCCTGCATCCAGCGTTCTTTCGGAACGCACATTCAGTGCTGCTGGAGGCGTGGTAACCGATCACAGGGTGCGTCTGTCCACCGACTCAGTCGATCGGCTGACCTTCATAAAAATGAATGAGTCTTGGATCACCACCAGCTACCAAGCACCTGATGCTGATGTAACCGAATAATTTTTTTTGAAATCTCAGATCCCTTCAAAGACTGCCTATGCTGATGCTGAGTGACTATCCCTGAGTAATTATCCTCTTCCTCCTCAATCATCACGCTGATAGCTTGTAAGAACATTTTTGGTTCTGGGCGCCACCACCAGTGCCTAAGGCACAATTTTTCAGCCCCTGTTTAACAGGGGCGTGTAATTACAATTTTTGATGTAATACTTTGCAGCAGGGCTCGTTCCTGCATTCCAACTAGAGTGTCTGTGAGGGGTTGCAGTGTTGTGGCACCAGCACCAGTGCCTAAGGCCCAATTTTTCTGCCCCTGTCTAACAGGGGCGTGTAATTACAATTTTTGATGCAATACTTTGCAGCAGGGCTCGTTCCTGCGTTCCAACTAGAGTGTCTGTGAGGGGTTGCAGTGTTGTGGCACCAGCACCAGTGCCTAAGGCCCAATTTTTCTGCCCCTGTCTAACAGGGGCGTGTAATTACAATTTTTGATGCAATACTTTGCAGCAGGGCTCGTTCCTGCGTTCCAACTAGAGTGTCTGTGAGGGGTTGCAGTGTTGTGGCACCAGCACCAGTGCCTAAGGCCCAATTTTTCTGCCCCTGTCTAACAGGGGCGTGTAATTACAATTTTTGATGCAATACTTTGCAGCAGGGCTCGTTCCTGCATTCCAACTAGAGTGTCTGTGAGGGGTTGCAGTGTTGTGGCACCAGCACCAGTGCCTAAGGCCCAATTTTTCTGCCCCTGTCTAACAGGGGCGTGTAATTACAATTTTTGAAGCAATACTTTGCAGCAGGGCTCGTTCCTGCGTTCCAACTAGAGTGTCTGTGAGGGGTTGCAGTGTTGTGGCACCAGCACCAGTGCCTAAGGCCTAATTTTTCAGCTCCTGTTCAACAGGGGCATGTAATTACAATTCTTGATCTAATATTTCACAGCAGGGCCCTGTGAGGGCTTACAGTGTTGTGGCCACAGCAACACCTAAGGCCCAAATTTCTGCTGAGTATATAGGGCAGGACCCTACTTTCAAACATCTAACTTACAAACGACTCCTACTTGCAAACGGAAGGAGACAACAGGAAGTGAGATGAAATCTACCCCTAGGAAGGGAAATTCTTTCCTGTAAGAGTTAATATGGGAAAACAATTTCTCCTTTCCACTGATGCTTTCCAATCCTTGTTCCACAAAAAAACCCAAATTTTCAAAAAACATTTTTCATTGGGACAAAAAAGTGAGGTGAAATCTTCTGAAGAGGAGGAAAGACAGCAAAACAAATGTCACAGGGGTGATAACCCTTCCCTATGTTTTCCAAAAAGCTTAGAAAAGATTTTTTGGCTGGAGCTAAACACGTTAAAAATGTTCAAAATTACAAACAGATTCTACTTAACAACAAACCTACAGTCCCTGTCTTGTTTGCACCGCCTGTATACTGCTGTTCAGAGTATATAGGGCCTGGTGGCCCCACACCTTTCCTTATTTTAATTTGGGTGCGGGGTTCCCCTTAATATCCATACAAGACCCAAAGGGCCTGGTAATGGACTGGGGGGTACCCATGCCGTTTGTCTCACTGATTTTCATCCATATTGCCATGACCCGACATGACATTAAACCCGCAAGCAGTTTTAAATGAGATTTTTTCCTTTAAAAATGACATTTGGTGCAGGGACTGTTCTAAACATGGGAAACACGCGTCACTTTACAGGCATACAAATATCGTACCCCCCAGGTACGATATTTAAAGGAATATTTCACTTTTTTTTTTTTTACTTTAAGCATCATTAAAATCACTGCTCCCGAAAAAACGGCCGTTTTTAAAAGTTTTTTTTGCATTGATACATGTCCCCTGGGGTAGGACCCGGGTCCCCAAACCCTTTTTAGGACAATACCATGCAAATTAGCCTTTAAAATGAGCACTTTTGATTTCGAACGTTCGAGTCCCATAGACGTCAATGGGGTTCTAACGTTCGTGCGAACTTTCGGTCCGTTCGCGGGTTCTGGTGCGAACCGAACCGGGGGGTGTTCGGCTCATCCCTAGGTTGTATCAATGGCCTTTGGGCATGCGTTGATGGGCAAATGCGGCATGCTTTTAGGTGCATTCCATTTGCATGTGACATCAGTTTGAGATCATTCAGAATTCATGGAGAAATGTATTTGACATGCAGTTCATTTCCTTCTGACTTGTAATTCTCCTGCTTCAATTTCCTTTTGTACTCCCATTGCTTTGTATGAGGGGGAGAAGCAGTTCTGACACAAACAAAAGCCCATCAACACGGGCCCTAAAAAGGTTTCATTATGACAGTATTGCATGCTTCTTGATAAACTGACAATGGATGTTCCATGATCCATGATGTTGAGCATTTACTCTTTGCCCTCCTCACTCCAACTAGCAATTTTGGTTATTTTAAAACACATTGGGGTTCATTTGCTAAAAATGGAGAGTGCAAAATCTGGTGTGGCTCTGCATAGAAACCAATCCGCTTCCAGGTTTTGTTGTCAAAGCTTAATTGAACAATCTGAATTTAGAAGCTGATTGGCTACCATGCACAGCTGCACCATATTTTACACTCCCCAGCTTTAGTAAATCAACCCCTATTCCGTCACTTCACATTTAGGGAGTAGTGTAAAGCAGAATGCCAGTCAAAAATACCATACACATATAGATAGACCATTTTCTAACATGCTTGCAGATATTGAACTTTTGAAAGCATAAGTCCATCTATTTGACATAAAAGAAAAAAAACCCCACCAATGACACATAATAAAATCACCATAAAGAAGGTATTTACTGATTCTGAAGCTTTTCTGTGCCATTTAAGTCACATTCCCTGCCAGCTAAACAAGAAACCTTTATTAAATGCTTTTCACTTCACCGGAAACCTTATATTCTCTCTGTCTGTTCTTGACAGGTAAGTTATTGGTCAGATAAAAAGACTTGGAGCTCATTTGCTACCTTGATTGACAACTTCTGCACTGACTTAATTCTTCCCGAGGAACTTCTCATCCTGAGAAACATATCATTTCATAGCCGTGTTTCTCAAACTTTTTTCAGTCATGGCACCCTTTAAAAGTATTCAAAATCTCAAAGCACCTTAGTCTAAAATGAAACAATCATACATTAAACTTATCAATGGGAATTCTGAACCTGGGATGATGCACATAACTGTATCGCTGAAATTAACTTTGCATCAAACCCCCTTCAAATCAGAGGTCCCTGCATCACATCAGAGTTCCCCTTCATATCATTGGTCCTCCAATCTCATCAGACGTTTTCCCATAACATCAGAAGTCCTCCCATCACATCAGGGGTCCCCTCATCACATCAGAGTCCCACCTTCACATCAGAGGTCCTTCCATCACGTCAGAAATCCCACATAACAGCCTGAGATGATGCACATAACTGTCTCACTGCAATTAACTTTACATAAGAACTCCCCTCCCCTCCTTCACATCAGAGGTCCCCTCATCACATCAGAAGTTCATCCATAACATCAGAAGTCCTCCCATCACATCAGAAGTTCCTCCATACCATCAGAGGTCCCCCCCCATCACATCAGAGTCCCACCTTCACCTCTGAGGTCCTCCCATCACATCAGAAGTTCCCCCAAAACATTAGAGATCCCCTCGTCAATTTAGAGCCCCCTCTTTCACATCATAGGTCCTCCCATCACATCAGAATTTCTCCCATAACATTAGAGGTCCTTCCATCATATCAGAAGTTCCTCCATACCATCAGAGGTCTTCCCATCACATCAGAAGTTCCCCCATAACATTAGAGGTCCCCTCATGCCATCAGAGTTTTTCCTTCACATCTCAGGTCCTCCCATCACATCAGAAGTCCCCCCCCATAACTTTAGAGGTACTCCCATCACATTAGAGTACTTCCTTCATTGCAAAGGTCCTTCCATCACATCAGAAGTTCCCCCATAACATCAGAGGTCTCCTCCTCACATCAGAGGTCCTCTTCTCACATCAGAGTCCCCCCTTCACATCAGAGGTCCCCTCATCACATCAGAGTCCCCCTTCATATCAGTCGTCCTCCCATCACATCAAAAGTTACCCCATAACATCACAAGTCCTCCCGTCATATAATTTCTCCCAAAACATCAGAGGTCCTTACATCATATCACAAGTCCCCCCCCCATAACATCAGAGGTCCTTCCATCATATCACAAGTTCCCCCATAACATCAGAGGTCCCCTCATCACATCAGACGTTCCTGAATAACAACACACATTCCCTCATCACATCAGAGTCCCCTTCATATTAGAGGTCCTCCCATCACATCAGAAGTTCCCCCATAACATCAAAGGTCCCCTAATCACATCAGACGTTCCTGCATAACATCACACATTCCCTCATCACATCAGAGTCCCCTTCATATTAGAGGTCCTCCCATCATATCAGAAGTTCCACACAACATCAGAGGTCCCCTAATCACATCAAAGTCCTTCCTTCACATCAGAGGTCCTCCATACATATCAGAGGTTCCCCTAATCACATCAGAGTCCCCCTCCCCTCTTTATATCAGAGGTTCCCTTAACACATCTGAAGCCCTTTTCACATCAGAGGTTCCCTATCACATCAGAGTCCCTCCTTAACATCAGAGTCACACCTTCACACCAGAGGTCCACCATCAACTCAAAGGTACCTCTAAAAACATGTTCACATCAGTGTCTCCCTTCTACATCAGAAACACCCCATCTCATCAGTCACCTCTTCATTTCACCCCACTCACATCAGAGTCCCCCTTTAACCTCTTCAGCCCCGGAAGATTTTACCCCCTTCCTGACCAGAGCATTTTTTTGCGATTCAGCACTGCGTCTCTTTAACTGACAATTGCACGGTCCTGCGACATTGCACCCAAACAAAATTGACGTCCTTTTGAAAAAATATTTTTTACTTTTTGCTATAATAAATACCCCTCAAAAATATATAAAAAAAATTTTTTTTTCCTCAGTTTAGGCCGATATGTATTCTTCTACATATTTTTGGTAAAAAAACCTGCAATAAGCGTATATTGATTGGTTTGCGCAATGGTTATAGCGTCTACAAAATAGGGGATAGTTTTATGGCATTTTTATTATTAATTTCTTTTTTATTAGTAATGGCGGCGATCTGCGATTTTTATCTGGACTGCGACATTATGGCGGACACATCGGACATTTTTTACACTCTTTTGGGACCATTGTGATTTATACAGCGATCAGTGTTATAAAAATGCATAGATTACTGTGTAAATGACACTGGCAGGGAAGGGGTTAATTACTAGGGGGCGATGAAGGGGTTAAGTGTGTCCTAGGGAGTGATTCTAACTGTGGGGGGGGTGGGCTTCAACTTACATGACAGCGATCACTGCTCTCGATGACAGGGAGCAGTAGATCCCTGTCATGTCACAAGGTAGAACAGAGAAATGCCTTGTTTACATAGGCACTTCCCCATTCTGAGGCTCCGTGACACGATTGCCGGGAGACCGGCGGACACCGAGTCTGCCGGCCCCGCAGGCACGGTCACGCTGTACGCGGCGGGCTTGCTAGCCCCTGCTCTTTAAGGGAACCTACAGGTACGCCCATTTGCCCACCGCTGCCATTGTGCCGACGTCTATCGGCGTGCGGCGGTCGGCAAGTGGTTAACATCAGAGGCCCCCATCATATCAGAACCCCCATCTGAAGCCCCCTATACATTACAGTCCCTAACCCTGTGCAACCTGGGTTCTGTTCTTTGGGCACTCCGGGGCAACGCAGACGGCACTCTAATTGAGAAACAATGGATACAGAAGATGTACCAAAATTAGGTAGGAATCCAAAATACAGATGGCTAAACATGCTTATGTGTAGCAGATTGTTCAGATAAACTTCAAGAAAAAAAAAAGAAATGATTACAATTCAGGACATACAGTAGCTTTCATACCCTATGCCTGTTGACCCTCAAGTCAACTGCATTTCTCTGACTTACTCCAATGCTCACAAAACTTCATTAATTACCTTTAACTGGCACTTCCTCAATATGTCATTTTCTCCGGCTTTATTGTATATTATAAATTTACCGCTACAACTATTGGGCTGTTCATTAGATGCTCCCTCCACAGCAAACAGGCCGAAGGGTGAGCAGGTTATGAACCATTCTGCTCAATGTACCTTTACTGTGCAGTGCTATTATGTGGTACAGTAACTCCCCAAGGCCATTAATCCTGCTAACAGCTGCATGTGCTGGGTGGTTGAGCTACTACTCTAAAGTAAACCTGTGAGAAGAGACCTACGGGAACTGCCTCTGCTGAATTTTATTTAAAGGTGCAGCTGCCAGAGCTTCCATGCTAATCCTACTACGTCCCTGATCTGAAAACATTTGAGCCGCTAGTAAAGTGTGAACTTCTATCTGGTTGTACCAGATCCGTGGCTCATTCGGTGGTGTTGTGTGTAGCGTGGGAACACTTATATAACAAATAAAAATGATCATTTAAAGTGGTATTAACAGATATCCCAACCTTCAAAAACTTATTTCAGGGAGGTGACGCGCCGGCGCACCCCCTCCCCAATTAAATGCAGCCTGATCAGTGCCAATTAAATTTTGCAGTTTTTAACATACATAGGCATTTTGTGTCTCTTATTTTTCTTTTTTTACTAATACATGTTTTTTGAATGAGTACTGTCTGCTTCAGAGAGAAGGGAGAGTGCAAAACTGTAAAAGCCCTTTCACACTGGGGTGGGCGGGCGTCGGCGGTAAAGCGGCACTATTTTTAGCACCGCTTTACCGTCGCTATTCGGTCGCTATCGGGGCGGTTTTAACCCCTTCGCTAGCATACGAAAAAGGGTTAAAACTGCCGGCATTTGTTTTCAATGGGCAGGGGCGCTTTAGGAGCGGTGTGTACACTGCTCCTACAGCGCTGCAAAGATGCTTCTTGCAGCACTTTTTTTACCGTCCTGCAAGCGCACCACTCCAGTGTGAAAGCCCTCGGGATTTCACACTAGAGTGAGAGGAGAGGCTCTTTACAGGCGCTATGCAGGGGATATTTTTAGCGCTGTAGCGCCTGTAAAGCGCCTCAGTGTGAAAGGGGTCTAAGTGCTGGAACATGGAAACTTCAAGTTAAATTTGCAATAAAATGTATTATGTCATCTTATGGCAAGTTCTCCTGCCATATCCCCAGCAATCAGCTCTTCACAGAGGAATCCGCTAGGACTGCCATTGTAACATCAAATATTATAAAGACTTTTGGCATAATCTACTGAAAACTTCTATTTGCAATATACATTACAGCGTCATGCAGTGTCATTACTTGGGGTGTAGGCAGGGCTTTTTTTTCCTTGGAGAATAGGTGCAGGAACTCCCCCCGTCTGAGTCACCCCTTGTCTCTGCCCCCTACCCACCTCTGACCACCATCCCTTGATTCCATCCCCTACCCACCTACCAGTACTGCCCCTTTTAGAGAATACAGAACCAAGTATCATTTTGTGGTGCTAAATCAGTTGTATGGAACATGTTAATGATAAAAAGAAAAGCAGTAAAATAGATCCCCTGCAGCCAAGAAAAATAGAATCCCAGCAATAGATCCCCACACAACAATAGACTCCCCCAGCAACAATGTACTCCACTCCAACAACAATAGATTCCCTGCAGCAACAGTGAACCACCCACAACAAAATATCACACCCAGTAACAAAATATCCACCCAAGCAACATTAGACCCCCCCCCCCCTGCCAGCAACAACAGATCTCCCAGCAGCCAGCATTAATAGATCCTCCAGCAGCCAGTACAAATTGACCTCTCCCTCAACAGTAGATCCCTTCCAGCAACATAAGACCCCCCCACAGCAACAATAAATTCCCCATCAGCAACAATAGACCCTCACACAAAATCAGATCCCCACCAGTGACAATAGATCCCCCAGCAGCCAACATCAATAGACCCTCCAGCACACCCTACAAGTACATATTTGGGGGGCACACCATACAATGCATTTAAATTCAAGATGGTGCTGCTGTAAGACCTATAAACAGTACACACCCCACACCCCATGCTATTACATACACTCAAAGCTGAAGGTGCCGGAACTGCGTTCCCCCACGTTCCCGCTGAAAAAAAGCCCTGGGTGTAGGACATGAAGAACACTCAGCCTCGGGTAGAGCAAACTGGGGATGCTCTATAAACACATTCCAATTCACCTGCATCTACAAGCAGCACCCCCCAGTGGCAGGAAGGGAGAAGTGCACGTCTAGAGGGAAGCTGGGGTGCTGTCTATTTTATAACACTGGGACGAGAAGTGGCAGCGTGTCAGCTCAGTAACATTCCGCCGCTCGGGCTGCTCTGTCTTTCTGAATGACAGGCTCAGCCGGGAGATTGCCCGGGGTGCTCGCGGGTGTCCGTGAGGCTGCAGCGGTTGCGGGAGACTTGAGATGTCTGTATTAAACTCCAAACCAAAAATGGAATATATTGCAGCCTACCAATCCTAAAGCATGATGGCTGCATTTATTTTCTTTTTTAGGCTTTCCTTTTTCTATTTTCACCTGGGAATCTGGCCAGTAACATTCCCTCTGTATTAGTGTGCCTCCACTCTGGATGAATGAACACAGGAGGCACAGCAGGCAGCAGCACCTTCAGTCTGGGGGGATGTGGGGGGGGGGTGATAGATGTACATGATTACAGTAACAAATTGAAGGCAAAGCTCACACTGAATGGTTAGTTCCATTCCTGTAAACTGATACATTTGCTTCGCGGTTCCATATGGTACATGTCTGCGCTGCCCTCTCTGGGAAACAACTGATCACTTGTATGCAATATCTGTTTTTTTTTATAATTTTGTAAGTATTACATATGATTTGTTTATGCCATATATAGATACATGAATGCACTTTTCTTTTCTCTATATGCATTTTTATGTTACTATATTACTAATATGATATGTTTATATTGTAGAACTACTACTACCCATTTAACATAAAACCTCTGAAAAAGGAATATAACTAGTCTGAAACATGTAAGGTGTCTTCCCCAGTATGTACGACAGCTAGCCCACCAGTATCCATGGGCAGTATGTGCCAGACATACAGAATCTTTTGGGGTATTTTCGTAACATGGTCTTATTTTCACAATTGCATTAATACTACATGATGTTCATCGTTGATTTGTACTATTTTATCATGTTGTTATAATAAAATATACATTTTTTACCAACATTTTGGTCTGCCTGTCAAAAAACCCATGAAGGGTTTTACCGTGCTTTATGCACCCGGTGTTTTTTGTTCATCAAAGAAAGTGTACAATCAGATTGTACATGTGTGATTAGTTTTACTTACCCCCGCTTTCTTTATCACTGAAGAATTTTAGTTGGGGCTGCCTAGAGAGGCAGCATCCCTTCAGGCTGGGAACTTCTCTTCCTGGACAAGAACGCTGCTGCCTAGGGCCCCAAATTATTTATGCACTCCACAGCCATCTACTGGGCACCCTCCCCCAGGTATTGGCTGGGACAACATAAATATTTAAACTGCTGATTTGCCTCTTCTCAACCTTTTCTATATTCTGGAATCCCCCAGAAGACAGGGGGAAGCAATCAAACCTGCTGCCTGCAGAGCCCAGAATAGTTCAAAGCAATCACAACCTGCTCCACTGATTACAGTGAAGCCAAAAAGAACTACATTTACCTACCTTTCCTAGCAACCCATCTAGGAGGGCGCTACATCAAGGAGAGCGTACAATCAGATTGTAAATGTGTGGTGAGTTTTACTTCCCCCCACTTTCCTTATCACTGATTTCTTTATACATTTGTTGCAAAGAATAGCACCATACATTAGCAAAGTGTAGAAAATAAGAACTACTTGAATTTGTCAAACTCCTTGGTACTAACAATAAAAATGTTGCAGGGTTTTCATAATTTTGGCGCAAGATGTCCAACTACAGAAATGTGTTGCAAATGCCTTATTGAATTGCGCCCCCCACCCTGTTTCAAATCTTTATTCTGAAACCAATGCCATATTCCTTCTGCAGCAAAACAGACTATAAATGTAACAAAGTCCCCATCACACCTGTGTGCTTTAATGCGGTAAATGAGACAGATCGTTATCCGTTTAGGAGGAAACGAGACAGATGCGTAGCTTTGATGTGCCGGTTTGGATCACAAAACATTATCTGTTACTAATGCAATTTAATTGCTGTTTCTGTGTTTACTAGTTAATTGCAGGTTAAAAAAAAAAGCCTGAAATTGTACAATGCGTACACAATATACAGTAAAAGCAGCATAAGCAGTATATATATATCCCATCTACCCCTGTCAACACACCGGAGAACGTTCCTGAAACTGCAAAAACCCAGCAATACTTATCATTGTAAAGACAGGAAGAAGGAAGAAAACTAAAAGCTTAATTACGATAATCTATGCAAATATATTTCTGGAAAAGCTCATTTGCATGCCATTTTGCTTAACAATTATTATGGTTATTACATTTTTTTTTTTTGCTTTTCATTTTTTCATTTATAACATTGTTAATACAACACAATTAGGTTCTAACAGGACAAACTTATTAGAAGTTTTCTAAAACTAAGACCCCTTTCACACTGAGGCAGTTTTCAGGCGTTTTAGCGCTAGAAATAGCGCCTGAAAACTGCCTCCCATGCCGCCTGAGTGCTTTCACACCGGGGCGGAGTGCTTGCGGGACGTTACAAAAAGTTATGCAAGCAGAATCTTTGGGGCGGCTTGGGAGCGCTGTATACAGCGCTCCCAAAACGCCCCTGCCCATTGCAATGAATGGCATAGGCATGCGCACGGGGTGTGCCGGGTGTGCCCAGGCACACACTAATCCCCCCATGCGCATTAGTGTTATTGTTCTGTGTAGCAACAGGAACATGGGAAAGATCTCCCTCTTACCGGCTCTGCCATAAGAGAAGTTTATCCTTTTCTCTTTCACTGTGCCAGCAGGGAGATCAATGTGCCGGAGCCATATATATGTAGATACATACACATGCATGTGTGTTTGAGCTTAAGGGTGTACACCCTAATGCATTAGGCTGCGCACACCTATGATGAATGGGCAGCTCTTCCGAAGCACCTGAAAAGCGATTTGAAAGAGCCGCAACAAGTTTTTCTTTAACCCTTTCTTTGGGGTTAAAAGCGCCCCGCTAGTGGCCGAAAAACGAGCGGTGCTTTACCGCTAACGCACGGGTGGCCTCAGTGTGAAAGGGGTCTTAAAAGAATTTACAAAAGCTGTGTTTGCAAAGGTTGGTCAAGTGTCGTATTTAAAGCTGAAGATGGTTCAATCACAAAACTTTGCAATCAACAACACACTGGGGTTGATTTACTAAAAGTGGAGAGTGTGAAATCTGGTGCAGCTGTGCATGGTAGCCAGATTATTCTAACTTCAGCTTGTTCAATTAAGCTTTGGAAAAAAAAAAAAAAAAACTTAGAAGCTGATTGTGGTTTCTATGCAGAGCTGCACCAGATTTTGCACTCTCCAGTTTTAGTAAATCAACCTGCATTATGCATTATGGCCTCAGAGGTGTCCTTGAACCATGGCCAGATGTCCACAAAGAACGTAAGCAATGAGGGTAATCAAGAAGATAATAACTATAATTTTAGTTGAAATAACAAAAAAGGAGGCCCACGATAAATGGAAAGGCTTCAAAACTTTGAAAAACACCGGAGGAGATGAGAATAAAAACAAGTGCTTGAATCTGACTGCAGCTGGCATTTGTGAATACACAGATTTATTGTGCCTAATTATCAAGGATTAACTGTGCATGGAACATAACCAAAAATGGTACAGAAGAAATAATCACTATTAGGTCTACTTATTTAAAAAAAGGTTGCTGCGCAAATGTATCTGCATTCGTGCAAAAGTCACAAATGATACCCTAGCAAATGTTTTTTAATATGTGCAAACAGTTTTTTTTTTTATGGTGTTCAAGTTGTCTTTTAAAGGACAAATGTAATTCCATCATAAAAACATTGGACCAGAAGAGAAAGTAGCCTAATACAATAACCCAAGAACATAGAACCAGGAGGTAAAATTGCCTATTACAACAACACACACTAAAAAAACTCAAACCTAACAGAAAATAACCTAAGAATGTTTGACTAGAAGAGAATATATCCTGATATAATAATCCAAGGAATTGATATAAAATACTGCGCTATACACATAAACAAACATTAGCAGCCAGCACTACAATCTTAAAAAAAATAGTGTGAATGAATAGAGTGAAAACAGTGCAGCACTAAAAATCAAATGTTGAGTATTAACATATTAACATACTGTGGTATACAAAAATTCAAGAACATTGGACCAGAAGAGAAAATAGCTTAATTCAGTAACCCAAGAACATTGAAACAAAAGAGAAAATAGTCTAATAAAATAACCTAAAACACTGGACCAGAAGAGAAAGTAGCTTAATACAACAACCCAAGAACATTGGCCAGAAGATAAAACAGCTCAAAACAAAAACACAATAACACTTGGCAAAAAATACCCCAAAACATTAGCTTAACAACATTCACCCCAAAGAGAAATCACCTTAAGAACCTTTGATTTTGACCCATTCACACAATAGTCACCAGTTTATGCTTTGCATGAAAAATCCCTAAAACAAATGAGTGAACGCTGGTTGATCTGCACAGAACAGATATATATATGTGCAGTTTCGTGCCTGACAAAAGGGCCCAGCGCTGCTCCAAAGCGTTGCTGTATGTGTATCATTTGACCAAGAAAATAAGGCTTTGGACCCTTTCGAGGAATCCTTGGTGTGCTGATGACATTTCTTCACTTTGATCATCCACGGTTTCCAGCCTATGGTCATTGCAGCACTCAGCATTACTGAACAGCCAGGTTCTTGAACGTGTGAGTGGGGAATATTGCGCTTGGACTTTTTTTTCCTTTATTCTGAAACTCATACCATATTATCTTTACTGCAAAACTAATAATGTAACAAAATTCCTATCACACCTGTGTACTTTAATCTGACAAATGAGACAGATCGTTATCTGTTTAGGAAGAAACAAGACAGTTGCATCGCTTTGATGTGTCGGTTCGGATCACAAAACATTATCTGTTACTAATGCAATTTAATTGCTTTTTCTGTGTTTACTAGTTAATTGCAGGTTAAAAAAGGCTGAAATTGTACAATGCATAAACAATATACAGTAAAAGCAGCATAAGCAGTATATAAATCACATCTACCCCTGTCAACACACCGGAGAGCATTCACGGAACTGCAAAAATCCAGCAATACTTATCATCGTAAAGACAGGAGGAAGGAGAAAAATGAAAGCTTAATTACGATAATCTATGCAAATATATTTCTGGAAAAGCTCATTTGCATGCCATTTTGCTTGACAATTATTATGGTTATTAAGATTTTTTTCCCCTTTCATTTATGAAATTGCTAATACAACGAAACTAGGTTCTAACAGAACAAACTTATCAGAAGTTTTCTCAAACTCTGGCAAATTTACAAAATTTATGTTTGCAAAAGTTGATCAAGTGCCATGTTTAAAGCAGAATTCCGGCCAAATAAAACACAATAAAAACGAACAGCCCATTAAAAGATACTAGCTTTTGCTGCATTATTTAACTTCATTTCTTGCCTGCCACTAGATGTTCTCAGTTTGATGGCCAGCATCACTTAACCCACTTCCTCTGAGCTCAGGTCATCCTGAACGCACCCCCAGCCTGTGACTAGACAGTGAACGGAGAAGCAGCACAGTGATGAGCTCATCTCTCTCCTTCTATCAGCACATGGACTGACTCTCTCCTTTACTGCTTTTTTCACTTTGATCCAGCCTCAATTTAGGCTTTCTATGTTATTTAATTCGGATTGTATTACAATTCTGTGTTCAAGCCCCGAAGAAGAGTCTTTTCCCCCGAAACGCGTTTTCTATATCTAATGTTCTTAAATAAACATTTTAAATGATTTTCAAGCAAGTTTATACTGGGAGTCCTAACCATATACCTAAAGGTTATTTTTTCTGTCTGTGTCCTGCTGAGGAGATTTCCCTTCACTGCCTATCCTGCAACAGGAACTGACAGTCGATTTTCCCAAATTGACAGTTGTCACCATAACATACAGTATGTTCTCACTGGAAGATTTCCCCTCACCCTTTGCTCTACTTACAACTCTAAAATTTAGAATTTAACCTAAATTTCAGTCTCAGTGTCACCAGGTTAAATAGAGGGGTGAATCCACCCAGATAGCAGTAAAACGTAACAGTAACCTATCGTTACTCTAAAAAAAAAATCTGCCTTTACATACACAAACTTTAAAGCTGAGGTTTTATCTAGTTTTGTTTTGCCTTCCTCGTGGGACTTTATTTCCTTCATATGTTTGTTTTGTCCACCTAGCACATTTGGCACTCATTGTTCTTTTTTGGCACTTCTGTTTCATTTTCACATTCTCTAGATGCACTTTCATATAGGAGTTGGGGAAGTGGTACCTTTGTCAACTGGCCCCTCTATTTGGAGTTTGATTCTGTCTTTTTTTGTTCATTAGCTTCCAGTTCTTGCTCACATTTCTCCATCATATAGCTGGGTGATACCCCAGGGAGTTACCCTGGGTGGGCTGGTCTCTTTCCCCTCTACAACCCCCGTGGAGAATTACATGTGGACCCATGAGTGTTTACATCTGGCTGATCTACTCACCCATACCTGGGATACTTCAGAAACTTAGAAACTTACCATATCTACATTGTCATTGATCATGTTTGGAGATCCATAGAACTAATTCTCTACACTTTTCACGACACAGTACTCACTTCCTCAGGAGAAATACATATAGGTATATGCAATTAGAGACAAGGTTGTTAAAAAAAAAAAGCCACACCACCCAACCATCAAATGTGAGTTTGATGGTTGGGTGGTGTGGCTTTTTTTTTAACAACCTTGTCTCTAATTGCAGATACCTATATGTACTTCTCCTGAGGAAGCGAGTACTGTCTCGTGAAAAACGCAGAGAATTAGTACATAAGTATTGACCCTTTGGAATTTTAGCAATATCATGATTTAACGATGGTCAGTCATGTACAGATTTATGTAATTGTATATGATATCTTTAAATATGTGTAGCTTCTGGGATATGTTTAAATAGTAAAGATACTTATTGTAAATCTAACACTTGTGGTTGTGCCCCGTAAAGTCCCGTGGGCAATTTCTTTTTTTATGTCACCATAACATATGTCCTCATTTGAAGACTTCCCCTCACCTCTTGCTCTCATTATAACGCTAAAATTTAGGATTGTACCTCAATTTCTGTGTCAGTGTTACCAGGATAAATAGAGGGATGAATCCCCCCCCCCAGATAGCAGTAAAACTTAACAGTAACCTATCGTTACTCTAAAAAAAATTCCGCCTTTACATACATAAACTTTAAGGCTGAGGTTTTATCTAGTTTTCTTTTACCTTCCTTGGTTCCTTCCTCCCCTGAATTAAATCTTTTGTTGACATTACACACCCAGTGAAATCTTGAATCTCTGTGCTTCTCTATGCACTGCAGACACACAGCACCCTGCCTCAGTACTCCTCTTAAAGTGGTATTAAACCCACTTTTTAAAAACATATCTATTCATGAAAGAAAAGACCCTGTTGGTCTCTTCTGTCATAAAAGCTTCCGCCTACCTGTCAGCTGTCATGTACACTGAGCCTCGCATGTCCAGCTCAGTGTACATTTAAGGTCCCTGATCTGTGCCGCTGTGCTGTGACTTCTGTGGGCATGTGCGGGAATGACAATATTGCAGCCCGGCTATTCAAGTGGTTGATGAGACTGACCCTGGAATGAACACAGGGCCAAGGTACAAGCACCTGCGACCCACCGGATCTTTGACAGTGCTGGGGGGCTTCTTTGGCAGGTAAATCTGCCATAATGTGCCAATATGCAGTGCATACTAGCACATTAGGGCATATCCCACCTGGGGGCCCCTAAAATATATACTATATACAATATATACAGTATATATATATATATATATATATATATATATATATATAGATATAGATATGGATATATCTATATCTATATCTATATCTATATCTATATCTATAGATATATATATATCTATAGATATAGATATATCTATATCTATATCTATAGATATATAGATATATAGATATATATATCGATATATAGATATATATACACACACACTATATTGTCTAAAGTATTGAGGCGCCTGCCTTTACAAGCATGTGAATTTAATGACATCCCTGTCTTAGTCTGTTTGACCATTCTTCCAGAAACGCATTTGTGAGGTCAGGCACTGATGTGGTTGAGAAGGCCTGGCTTGCAGTCTCCACTCTAATTCATCCTAAAGGTATTCTATCGGGTTGAGGTCAAGACTCTGTACAGGCCAGTCAAGTTCCTCCACCTCAAACTCACTCATCCATGTCTTTATGGACCTTGCTTTGTGCACTGGTCCAAATCATTTGGTGGAGGGGAGATTATGGTGTGGGGTTGTTTTTCAGTGGTTGGGCTTGGCTCCTTAGTTCCAGTGAAGGAAACTCTTAAGGTGTCAGCATACCAAGACATTTTGGACAATTTCATGCTCCCAACTTTGTGGGAACAGTTTGGGGATCGCCCCTTCCTGTTCCAACATGACTGCGCACCAGTGCTCAAAGCAAGGTCCATAAAGACATGGATGGAGGTGGTGTAACTTGACTGGCCTGACCTCAACCCTACAGAATACCTTTAGGATGTATTAGAGCGGAGACTGCGGAGCCAGGCCTTCTCGTCCAACATCATTGCCTGACCTCACAAATGTCCTTCTGGAAGAATGGTCACACATTTCCATAGACACACTCCTAAACCTTGTAGTCAGCTTTCCCAGAAGAGTTGAAGCTGTTATAGCTGCAATGGGTGGGCCACCTCAATATCGAACCCTACAGACTAAGACTGGGATGCCATTAAGACAGGTGTCCCAATACTTTTGACAATATAGTGTGTATATATATATATATATATATATATATATATATATATATATATATTTATTTATATATATATATACACACATTATACTGTATATAGCAGAGTTTACTACCGCTTAAAGATCCCTCAGCACTGAGACAAGCAAGTTGGCTCTTGGGAAAGGTGTCAATGGTGGAGTGGACGTTCCTAGGCAGGCTGTATGTGCATACAGGGTGCCCAAGGTAACACCCTCACGTGATGCTAAGTTTCCATAATTGATTGAAAAAAACTGAAATCCAATGAAGAAAATGGGCAGTGAGGAACAGTAAGGCTGTCGAGGAAAGCCCTAAATGATGCTGGATGCCCTCCGAGCAGAAAAATTAAATTTCTGTGGCTTCTGATGCACACTGTGAAAACCTAAACAATTTCAGTACATGAGAGGAGCCTGTACAACTGTGCAAGACCAAAGGGAAGCCTAGAGTTTGAGCTTTAAAATGAGATACACTTTAATATACAATAAAACTCAGTAAAGGCAGCATTCAGTAGGTCTGCCTAGTATTATAGGGTCATTTTTCACCTCTCCTGCTTTTACTCAGGTATTTTAAAGAGAAGATCTCATACATGTGGGATGGCTGGAAGTGCATTGTGAGAAATACGAGCATTAAGTGTTGGAGAAGGTATGCATGCATTCATGACCTGATCACAGCACTAGAAGGAACAATATGACAGCGTGCCCCATTCCTGTCCAGCAGAAAACATTACATTTCTTCTACTTTGATGTCATTAAAATGTCAGCATAATGGAATTTATTCTTCCCAGAATGCTTACTTGGTAAGTTTCTTGATGTCGTACTGCAGGAGCAAATTTGAAAAAAACGTATATAGAAGAGGAGGAAGATCAGCAGTCGAGTGATTCATGCTAAAACCGCTGAGAATTTTAAAAGCTATACAGGTGCAGAGCCATAGTATCATAAGCCATCTGCTTAAAGCTGGCCGTATATTAGCAGATTTTTGAATGAACATAGCCTAAAAACTATGGCCTACGAACATTTGATTAGAAGTGAAACTAGCATAAACCCAAAAACATTCAACCAAAAATAGTCTAAAACAGGGTTTCCTAACCAGTGTTCCATGGAACCCTAAAGTTCCTCTAGAGGTTGCTAGGGGTTCCTTGAGCAGATAAGTTCCCATTGGCACCACTGATCTTTTTAGCTATCTGTAAGGGGGAAATCTTCCCAATAACTACAAGGATAAGGAGGATTCTTCCTACTGACCATCATATTAAGGCCATACATGGTGCATGATTGCGGAAAATAAATTGGCACAATTCCCTCTTCAATACAGGCAGTGTTGACAGGGAAACCAGCAATCGTCTTCTTCAGGTGGGCAGGGGAAGCTATACCCGCCGGGAGAGTGATTATCGCAAGAGAATCCGGTAGGCTGGTTGTACCCAAGTTGATTGATCAATCAACTTCATACATTCAGCCTGCCCATGAATGGTTTGAATCCCAGCCGGTTCCTGCAGAGATTCAAACGGTGCACGGCCAGCTTAGAGTATCAAGAGTTGTAGATATAGTAATTTTTAGCAGGGTTAACCTGAGAAAAGTTATTTCAAGGGTTCCTCCATGTTGAAGAGGTTGAAATAGCATACAAATATTTGACCAAAAGAGGAACTAGCATAAAACAATAGCCCAAAAACATTCAACCAAAAATGGTCTAAGGCAGGCCTTAGATGATGCGATTTTCTTTCCTGCAACCATGGGGAAAGGCCATTCATATGAAAATTTGCATGAAAATTTTTAGTACATTCATTGGCTTGATGAATGTTGTTCAAAAGTAATTCAAAAAGTTTGTTTGCTTTTAACTATAGATTTTGGAACAAATGGACTTTACTGAATGAAAACCACACTGTAAGAAATTTGTTTGAGAACATTTTTTTATCATGCTTGACTAAAGTCAATTTGACCCCACTGATGATTCAATTGCAGTCAAAACCGTACGCTGGAAATTAGAAAAAGGAAAGCACGTGGTTAAAATGAAAAATTTCAAGTGAAATTCTAATATTGTATGACCAGCTGTAGGCAACAGGGTGTACAAAGTGAAGGGATCCTGGTTGTCATCAGATTTCACCCAATGCCATGTTGGAACGACTACAAGAGTATAATAATGTTGACCTATGGGGCCAGAAAGGAAGAGGTTTTTAATGATGGTTTGTGATAGAAAATGTCTTTAATGGGAGCACAGACCAAAACAAAAACACATCAGGGTCTATTAATAATAAAAATAAAATAAATGCTACACAAATGTAACAGCATCTGCATTACTGTCGCGAATAACCACAGTAATGTGTCAATTCTGTTTATCTGCTATGATTGGCAGTTCCATCTAGAGGCCATGATTTGTGATATTTCTGATTGAGGTATTTCAGTGGTTACCTAAAGCTGAACTCTAGGCAGATATAGAAGACACAAAATAATGTCGCGTATACACGAGCGGACTTTTCAACCACACTAGTCCGACGGACTGAGTCCGGCGGACAATTCGACCGTGTGTGGGCTTCATCGGACCTGCAGCGGACTTTTTTGGTTGAAAATCTAGATTTCGAACATGTTTCAAATCTTTACGTTGGAACTCCGCCGGACCCAGTTCCTATCGAAAAGTCTGCTCGTCTGTATGCTAGTCCGACGGACGAAAACTGACGCTAAGGCAGCTATTGGCTACTGGCCATCAACTACCCTATTTTAGTCCGGTCGTACGTCATCACGTACGAATCCGTTGGACTTTGGGGTGATCATGTTTAGGCAAGACCGTTCGTTGGGAAAGTCTGTTGGAAGTCTGCCGAAAGTCCGTTGGATAGTCCGTCGGACCAGTCCGGTCGAAAAGTCCGCTCGTGTGTACGCGGCATTACGCAGCTCTCTAATCATCAGTACATCGTTAAATGTATTTTATTATAAATGCAAGCAGTGTAAGTATCTGAATTTAACCTGGTATTCACATTTTGCAGCCCCTCTTCAGCAAAGCTCAGAGAAAGGAAGAATGGATATAAATAATCAGTCAGCTAATGTGCTGACAAGAAGCATGTTGCTAGGAGGAGAGAGAGTAGCATGACAGAAGTTTGAGCTCATCACTGTACTGCTTTTCCTTTCACAGTTCAGTCATAACTTGGGGGTGTGTTTGGGATGACCTGTGCTCAGAGGAAGTGGGTTGAATGATGCTGGCCATCAGAATCAGGACATCTAGTGACAGAAAAAGTGTACTGCAGGGAGAATCTTTGGATTGAAACTGAATATTAAAGCAAATGCTGATTTTGTCATGTAATCTCTTAATGGGCTATTCATCTTAATCTTGATATTTTTGATTGTAATGATGCTTTAAATAGTATCCTGTAAAACATTGACGCAAGGGTTTTCCATCCTGTGATGTAAGGTCATTAATTGAACTGCGTGATGTCATAAGACATAACTAATTAGCAGCCTGTTTTTCAGCTTGCTTCTGAACAAATAGCAGACATAAATCACACATAAAAAAACATAACGTAAAAGTAGCCACTAGCCACGTATAAGACGAAGTGCCTAATGGCTGTGAGTGCTTTGTGTAATGTTTAGCCTGTAAGCACCTCGAGTATAAATTGCCATCAAGGCTTCGAGTACAGCCCATGTGCTACATTACTGGCCTCTAACAAATATTTGTATAACCTTCTCCTGCTCTTTCGGGGTCACATTGCATTAATGCCTTTATGATACCCCTTTTCATGGCACACCTTTAGATGACCTCGTGTACGCTCTTTTGATGCCTCCTTTATGTTGCGCGCTCTCGTTCCTCAAGAGGTAGCGTGTGTTCACTTACTCGTACTCTTCTGTCTGAACAGACAGAAGACTTGGTTGAAGTTTTTAGAGTACCACTAAACTAAGAAAGCCTTCGATGGCCTCGTGAATACCATATTATGAGAATGTAAAACTTTCAAGAGCTTTTAGAAGATCTATCATTGTGGGCTTTGTTGGTGTTAAAAGAAAATGTAAAGCTTTCTTAGCGAGAGCCACAAGAAGAGTAATGCCGCGTACACACGGTCGGACTTTTCGTCTACAAAAGTCCAACGGACGCTGACGGACTAAAGCTGGCTGGTAATCCGATCGTGTGTGGGCTTCTCCGGACTTTCAACGGACTTTTTTAGCCTCAAATCCGACGGACTTTAGATTTGAAACATGCTTCAAATCTTTACGTCGTAAGTACGACGGACCCCGAAATCCGCTCGTCTGTGTGCTAGTCCGACGGACAAAAACCCATGCTAGGGCAGCTATTGGCTACTGGCTATGAACTTCCTTATTTTAGTCCGGTGTACGTCATCACGTACGAATCCGTCGGACTTTTGTGTGGTCGTGTGTAGGCAAGTCCGTTCGTAAGAAAGTCTGCCGCAAGTCCGCCGAAGGTACGTCGGAAGTCTGTTGGACAGGCTGTCGGACTTTTGTAGACGAAAAGTCCGACCGTGTGTACGCGGCATAAGTCTGTAAATCCGGAGATAAGGCTACCTGTCTGGCTGCTTTCTGGTTTTGGTTACAGCTTTCTAAATAACAGTACTTACCTACTCAACCCACACCGGGTAGTCACAATTTGGGCAGTGAAACATGGACTGAATCGCCCACTTATATATAACTATGATAAAACCCAATACTCCTATGCAGGGCTTTTTTTCTCAGAGAATAGGTGCAGGAACTCTGCCTTTCGGAGTTAGCCCTTGTCTCTGCTCCTACCCACCCTACACCAAGCACCGTTACTTGGTTCTACCCCCCTATCCACCTCATTCAATACTGCCCCTTTTAGAAAATACAGAACCAAGTAACATTTGTGGTACTAAGTAATTTGTATGAAATTTGTTAATGATAACAAGAAAAGCAGTATAAAAAAGATCCCCTGCAGCCACCAATAGACCCCTTCACCCCGCCCCTAACAACAATGGACCACCTGCAAAAAATACCCCCCTCCAGCAACAATAGACCTTCGGCTGCAACAACAGACCCCCCCCCCCCCCACAGACAGCATCAATAGACCCTCCAACAGCCAGCTGCAATAGACTGCTCCCTCAACAGTAAATCCCCTCAACAACAAATGCCCCCCAGCAACAATAGATCCAACGCCAGCAACAACAGACCTCCCCCCTGCAAAAATAGATTGCTTCCACTCACAATAGATCCCCCAGCAGCAACAATAGACCTCCCCAGCAACAATAAACCCCTGCACAAAAATAGCACCTCCAGTAACAATAGATCCCCCAGCAGCCAGCATCAACAGACACTGTAACAGAATCCAGCACCCCTTGCCATTACATACATTCAGTGCTGAAGGTGCCGGAACTGTGTTCTCGGGTGTTCCAGCTGAAAAAAAGCCCTGCTCCTATGCTGCCACTTATTGCGGCTGTAATTAAAGTCGTGAACCAAATATGACTTAGCTGCTGATGGCACAGTACATGTGTTTCACATCAATAAAGTATTAAAAAATAGTGCTGCACTACTAAAATATATGTGTCAAACACTAATATATATTGTACCAGTGATAACACTAAACAATCACAATAAAAGTGCATATTATAAACCAAACCATCACAGTAAAAACAAGATATGCATAACGTGAATAAATATAATCAAATATAAGTGAACGAACCATAGCAAATCAAAATTTATATAAATATCCTTTCATAGTTTCACACTACAGTTTCTATGATGCTTCCCAAGTGCATTGAGCTTATGACACCAGAACTCCGGTGCTCCGTGTCTTAAGCAGGTCGATTTGACCATCTATCCTAAATGCCTTTCCTGGTAGCAGCGTTTTGGCAGACATTGACATTTGTTAACATATGTAACACATTTAGGCGCATATAGATGTGTCAAGCGCTTGGGCTTATGACGAAATGGGTAGGGCGGGGCCGGAATACACGCTACAGCGCATGCTCGAGCTGCCACAGCCATCTTTGATTCTGGTATTAGGAAGTTGTTTGTATTAATAAAGCACTGGGTCATCTGCTAATTGTACGTGCATATACAGTAGTAAATAAATCCTTTGTACCCTACTGATCTTTACTATGGAGAGTTTTTCTTTTATTTTATCTTGTTGGTACACTTAACTCTAGTTATACTGGTGAGTCGAATCCAAAGTGACAGTGTGTGGCGACAACTCTGCTGGTGTTTGCAAGCTGGAATACTGTTACAGTGAAGCGATTACTCTGTGTGCAATAAATAAGGCTCTGTTCACATCTAGGCGTTTTTGGGTGTTTTTCTGCTTTAAGGCTCCATTCACATCTTGGCGTTCCGAGTTGCGGGCAGAATCGCCGCAATTCTGCCTGCATTTCTAAATAGCGGCAAATCGCTGGACGCCCATGCATTCCCTGTCACTTTCAATGGCACCCCAATCACTGCGCTATTTTAACGCAATTCCTCTGGAGACAATCACAGTAAAGTTGTGCAAACAGAATCGCGGGACGCCTGTCGCCCAAAAGGAGTTTTTGGGGTGCCATTGGAAGTGACAGGGAATACAGCGATTCTGCCCACGATTCGGAATGCAAAGATGTGAACGGAGCCTAAAGCCGTGTACACACGACCGGACTGGTCCGACGGAACAAATCCGTCAGAAAAATCCGTCCGTCAGACGGACAGACGGACTTTAGATTTGGAACATGTTTCAAATCTTTCCGACAGACTCGAGTCCGGTAAATCTGATCTGCAGCATATTTGGCAAGTACAGAATCCCAGTATATATAAAATAATATGCAAAGTAATTGGAGGGAAGCTTCAGAATTGCAAATATGTTTTTATTACAAATTATGTGAGCAGACTGCAGTTCCTCTTATTATTTATATCTGACAGGTTTATGGCTCTGCCACAGCATACACTGGCACTCAGAGCTGTGAGAGAGGAGTAATAGGCTCACAGAGCTGCTATGCCCGCCCTTCCCCTCTGCTGCCCATTCAAAGAAGCCTTTGCATTTCGTGAATGAGTTCACATAATACAAAGGCTTCTGTGACTGGGCAGGAGAATGGGAAGGGGAAGAGATAGCAGCTGCACCAACTCTAATGTTGAAGATGCTTAGACTTGAAGCATCAGAGTCAGGCTTCCTGAAATACAATGATAGCCATCTTCTGAGAGGGCAGTAAATCAGTTGTAAATAATAGAAATAAGTCCAGGAGATATTATGCAAATGTGCTTTCACTTTTACAAAGGAGCTGAATTCCTGGAATTTACAGGATTTACAGCTATAAATCTGTGTGTTTTTATTAAAAAATAAAAAAATATATTTTTTTATATAAAAAAGCATTCATACACTGTATATTTTAGAAATTCTTTTTTTTTTTTAATGATATGTTTTTAAATAGATTATATTTTTTTTTTTTTTAGATGTACAGTATTTATAAAATATCAGTTTAATTAATAACTTTATATAATCCTTAAAAAATAACAATGACCCCAAAGCACGTTAGCATCCCTTCAAAATGCATGCAGGTGAACAAAAGATGGGGAGCTGTAACAATGCTTCACAGCAACAATGTATTTTTTCCAGGCTGCCAAAATTTAAAGTCACCGTTCAATGTAGCATAGTAACTTCCATCAGTGATGTGAATTGCTCTAGATGGATTCTGAGCAGTGCTGCGGAATATGATACCAATATCTATAATCAATTTAGGAGCCTCTTCTTTCTTTTATGAAAAAAAAAGCACATATTACTAAAAAGGTCATCAGATAACTTGTTAATGAAAAATAAATTCAATAAACTCTCTTATATTTATCCACCCGTCTATGCGCTTGTGTGTTCGAAATGAACATAAAATACTGCAAATAAAACCGTTTTTACCGATAACATTTCTGATATTTTTTTTATTTTTTTTATTCAGCAAACGATCTTCCTGCCCTTTAGTAATTTAACTAGTTGTTAAAGCGACATGTAATTTTACGATGTTACTGGTTTATACTGTGAAATAAACGGTGCATAGGCTGGTCATAAATACAGTCAACATTATAAAATTCCAATTTTGCTAGCAATAAACCGCCTAACATAACCTCTTTGAAATCCCATCTGACTTATGAAAATGTAAAGCAGATTCCGCTTTTATTACTATTCACTCTCTCGAACCCTTTCCTTATTTTCCAATTTTACAGAGGTGTAATAAACTGGTGACAGATAGCCAGTCTATAAAAAGACGGAAGATAAAAAGGAGAATATATGCAGCTAATTAAAGGAAAACGATAGTGTATATTCAGTGAATAAATGATTTGAGTTATGGTTGTCACCTTTACCTGAAAAGTACGTTTTGGTGCAACTTTCGTGTTTGACATATTTCCCAACTTTGGTAATAATATTCTATCTACAGATGTGTTAATGCTCCCTCTAGTGGTCATCTGTATATTAGGGAAATTGATGACGTCTATACTTAAAATGACACTAAACTCTGGGTTGAAAAAATCTATATATTCAAGTAAAATATTCTTAAAAAAAAGTCCCTTCTATTTCTCTCAGCCCACTCCAAATCTACAATGTATTTTTTTTTATGCTGCTGTGATCTGACTGTTAAAGGGTGGCTACGTTCGTTCTCCATGATCCCACTGTATGTAGGAACATAGACACCCTCTCTTGCTCCTGCGATGGACTATGGATTGTGGGATTTGTAGTGTGCATAGAGCAGAGTACATGATCGCATCAAATGTGCATTGCTCGCTCCAAACAAATGGAAGTGAGGGGGAAAAGGAGAGCATATACTGTACATATACATTGATCTGGTATATGAAATGAAGTACCTCCATTCCTTACACTAGAGGCCAACAATACATTTCAGTTGTCCATGGGATTTTTCTATGAGGTACATCACAAAAACAAAGTGAATGGTGAATAAAAACATTTGATCAACAATAAAATGTTTCATCTTATAGAACACACCATAATAAAAACAAGCTACAGTAAAACCATTGTTTGATAGTAACTTGGTTTGAGAGCGTTTTGCAAGACAAGCAACATTTTTAAATACATTTTGACTTACAAGCGATGTCTTGATATACAAGTAGCGTTATGTCACAACTCAGTATAAAAGAGAAGAGAGGCGCCTCAAAGTGTAGCAGTACGATTACATTTAATGAAGGTACAACGTTTAGCAACTTACATGGTTGATGATTAAAAGAGGCACATCTAACCCCCGCACCGCCATCGACGACGCCCTGTCCACGCTGCGCTCCACGAGCGCTTCAATCGACCTACTGCAGGGTAGTCTTCCTGGTCACGATTGCAGATTGACAACGGTGAGAGCCGACGGTGAAGAGGATGGTCTATGTGGACAGCTTTACCCCGGATGTCTGCATACTTAGATGTGCCTCTTTTAATCATTAACCATGTGACTTGTTAAATGTTAAATGTTGTCCCTTCATGAAATGTAACCATATTGCTACACTTAGAGGCGCCTCTTTTCTCTTTTATACTCTGTAGCTCCTGCTGGATTTTGCTTCTAATCCCCTTATGAAGGCTGCCATTTGTGGATGGACATTTTATGGTTGCGCAACCCATAACGTTGCTACGATCTTTTTTTATGGACTTTAAACTGAAGGACTCAGGATTCATTATAGTCATGAATTTGAAAATACTAGTTTTGAAATGTTCAAAATATTTGTATCATTTAGTGCGGTCCACTGGACCATCGCCTTGTTTTGGCGTTCCCCTGGGGTCCCTTGGAATCAGGTTCTTAAACGTATGGCAGCCATAAAACTTATGGAGAAAATCTTCCACACCATCATGGATACCCTACACATTTATGATCTAAAATGGAAGTCCTGATCCTCCTGATCATTATTAGACCACTCTAGCTATACCTACATAGAATTCCCTCATTAAAGATGCATGGAGACTGGCATATGCCAGACTGGTTTCCCGTAACCATTTTTTAAATTTCTACTTCAGTATATTTGTTTTTTGTTTTAATGTTATCAGTTATTTCTGTTACAGTAGAGTCACGGCTATGGGGAGTTGCCTATAATATCTACAGTCAACTTCATTACGCAGCTCATTAGGAGGGTTCCCCTTATGGCTCAATTGTTGTGACAATTGTACGAAACTGACCACATAGGTTCCTGTAGATATTTCATACATTCCACATGGATAATTACGTCCTATTTTCACTGTCAAGACACCATGTTATTTATACTATGTTTTATCTTCTGTAAATCGCTGTTTGTCAATGTCATTGTCAATGTTTTGTCAATGTCATTATTTCTCAATAAAAACGTTTGTATTAAAAAAAATATATATATTTGTATCATAATTTCAGTGTAACCTTTGAATATCAAAATCACCAACTCAACGTGTTTCGTCAATGTTCATTCACTTCCTCACGAGTAGATGACAATGACAGGGAAACAAAATACTAGGTTTAAATATCATCATAACAATATTGTACAAATTTCCTTTAAAAAGGTAGATACATATATCAATCCCATAACTGGTCATAGCCCATACTTACAAATAAGCTTAAGAAATCATTTAAAATCTATGGCACTTCCAGATGGTAACAGCCAGAGGTTTTCTGCCCAAGGAGCTGTGAGGTAAGGTCTACGTGTTCTTTGGGTGGATCTCGTTTTGGTTTGTTTTTTCTTATGTGGTTGGCAGTTTATATTTTGTAAGACCTTTTGTTTCCTGGGGGGGTGTTTGCTTTCTATGGTGCAGATTCAAGGGTCTTCCACCTGTCGTCCACCTGTACCACTTTCTGCTTTTGTGGGCGTCTTTTTTCTGCATCAGCGGCATGTGTGCATGTGCTTGTGGTGTCATTATGCTGGGACGCCACACTTGCGGTGCACATTACGTCATCGTGTTACCGCATGGGACGCAGTGCTCAGCACCACTTTGCCCACATGGTTGGGCTTACATGGTGGTGGACCGGGTTTCCCTAACCAGAAGAAAGGAAAGGAAAGGCAAAAGGAAAGGAAAGGAAAGGCAAAAGGAAAGGAAAGGAAAGGCAAAAGGAAAGGAAAGGAAAGGCAAAAGGAAAGGAAAGGAAAGGCAAAAGGAAAGGAAAGGAAAGGCGAAAGGAAAGGAAAGGAAAGGAAAGGCGAAAGGAAAGGAAAGGAAAGGAAAGGAAAGGAAAGGCGAAAGGAAAGGAAAGGAAAGGCGAAAGGAAAGGCGAAAGGAAAGGAAAGGAAAGGCGAAAGGAAAGGAAAGGAAAGGCGAAAGGAAAGGAAAGGAAAGGCGAAAGGAAAGGAAAGGAAAGGAAAAGGAAAAGGAAAAGGAAAAGAAAGGATAGGGGAAAAGAAAAGAAAAGGAAAGGAAAGGATAGGGGAAAAGAAAAGAAAAGGAAAGGAAAGGGGAAAAAAAAAGAAAAGGAAAGGAAAGGATAGGGGAAAAGGAAAGAAAAGGAAAGGATAGGGGAAAAGAAAGGAAAAGGAAAGGATAGGGGAAAAGAAAAGAAAAGGAAAGGATAGGGGAAAAGAAAAGGAAAGGAAAGGATAGGGAGAAAGAAAAGGAAAGGAAAGGATAGGGGAAGAGAAAAGGAAAGGAAAAGGGAAAGGAAAGGAAAGGAAAGGAAAGGAAAGGAAAGGAAAGGAAAGAAAAGGAAAGGAAAGGAAAGGCAAAAGGATAGGGGAAAAGAAAGGAAAAGGGATAAGGGAAAGGAAAGGATAGGGGAAAAGAAGGGAAAGGATAGGGGAAAAGAAAAGGAAAGGATAGGGGAAAAGAAAAGGAAAGGAAAGGACAGGGGGAAAGAAAATGAAAGGAAAGGATAGGGGAAGAGTAAAGGAAAGGAAAAGGGAAAGGCAAAAGGATAGGGGAAAAGAAAGGAAAAGGGATAAGGGAAAGGAAAGGATAGGGGAAAAGAAAGGAAAGGATAGGGGAAAAGAAAAGGAAAGGATAGGGGAAAAGAAAAGGAAAGGAAAGGATAGGGGGAAGGAAAAGGAAAGGAAAGGATAGGGGAAGAGAAATGGAAAGGAAAAGGGAAAGGCAAAAGGATAGGGGAAAAGAAAGGAAAAGGGATAGGGGAAAAGAAAGGAAAGGATAGGGGAAAAGAAAGGAAAGGATAGGGGAAAGGAAAGGAAAGGAAAGGAAAGGAAAGGAAAGGAAAGGAAAGGAAAGGAAAGGAAAGGAAAGGAAAGGAAAGGAAAGGAAAGGAAAGGAAAGGAAAGGAAAGGAAAGGAAAGGAAAGGAAAGGAAAGGAAAGGAAAGGAAAGGAAAGGAAAGGGAAAAGGAAAAGGAAAAGAAAAAGGAAAGGGATAGTGAAAGGGATAGGGGAAAGAAAAGGCAAAGGGATAGGGGAAAGGAATGGAAAGGGTAAGGGATAGGGGAAAGGAAAAGGATAGGGGAAGGGAAAGTGATAGGGGAAAGAAAAGGCAAAGGGATAGGGGAAAGGAAAGGAAAGGAAAGGAAAGGGAAAGGGATAGAGGAAAGGGGAAGTTAAAGGGATAGGGGAAAAGAAAGGGAAAGGAGAGGGAAAAGGATAGGGGAAAGAAAAGGCAAAGGAATAGGGGAAAGGAAAGGGAAAGGGATAGGAGAAAAGAAAGGGAAAGGGATAGGGGAAAGTAAAGGAAAGGGAAAGGGATAGGGGAAAGGAA
Source organism: Aquarana catesbeiana (assembly GCF_042186555.1). NCBI lineage: Eukaryota > Metazoa > Chordata > Amphibia > Anura > Ranidae > Aquarana > Aquarana catesbeiana. The sequence goes on along the minus strand of NC_133324.1, from coordinate 913,939,158 downwards.
AGGGAAAGGGAAAGTATGGGGAAAGGAAAGGGAAAGCGATAAGGGAAAAGAAAGGGAAAGGGATAGGGGAAAGTAAAGGAAAGGGAAAGGGATAGGGGAAAGGAAAGGGAATGGGATGGGAAAGGGATAGGGGAAAAGAAAGGGAAAGGAGAGGGAAAGCGATAGGGGAAATGGAAAGGGATTTAGATAGGGGGAAGGAAATGAAAGGGAAAGGGATAGGGGAAAGGAAAGGGAAAGGGATGGGAAAGGGATAGGGGAAAAGAAAAGGAAAGGAGAGGGAAAGGGATAGGGGAAAGGGAAAAGGATAGGGGGGGAAGGAAAAGAAAGGGATAGGGGAAAGGAAATTGAAAGGGATAGGGAAAAAGAAAAAGAAAGGGAAGGGAAAGGAAAGGGATAGGGGAAAGGAAAGGAAATGAAAGGGAAAGGGAAAGGGATAGGGGAAAGGAAAGAAAAGGGAAAGAGAAAGGGATAGGGCAAAGGAAAGGAAAAGGGATAGGGGAAAGGAAAGGGGATGGGGGAAAGGAAAGGAAGTTACTAGAAAGAGGAAGACTAGGGAGAATGGAAAGAGAAAGGAAACAGAAGAAGGAATAGGAGGAAGGAAAAAATAGGGAAATAAAAGAAAAAAAAAGAATGTAAGGGGATAAAAGAAAGGAAAGAAATGGAAATAGGAAAGTAAAAAGGGAGAAAAAAAACAGGACAATTGATACTTAACATTTTGGCACACGGGTTTTTTTTCTAGACCCTTGAATAACTGGAGACAGTGCTCTTTCCCTTAATAATACCATCATAGACTTCTTTTGTCTCCATTCTGCATCTCACTGACCTCAGGACACAACATTCTTTATTTAAAATACATATACCAGGAACTCATGAATCAAACCTGACATGTGTTGTACGCTCAGGGAGAAAACTCTACATCCCCTTTCAGACATCTGCTTAAGAAGCCAGCAGGTACCACTGTCTGTAACACCATATAACAATGTCACAACAAATATGGATATAGTGACAATGTTATTACATAATTCTTCAGAATGATTCTGTTCGAAGTAACCAGCAGAAATGTTATAGAAAAGTCTTTTATAAGCTCAGCGTAATGTAAAATCATCATCAGCAAATCTAAGCCATTCATAAGCTGTTTTTATTATTAGGTTTTAACTACTTGTGCATATATGTATGTTCTCTGTATATTAGCACAGTGATTGTACTATCAACCTGCAACAGATTTGTTTACAGCAGTTGTTCAGCAAGGATTTTGATTGCATTATCTCCAATACAAATAGCCATTAGAAAAAAATATACATCGGTTGGAGCATTTGTTCATGCTAATTATCCTCATATATCTGGAGAGATATAATGATCATGATGGTAATTACATTTTTGCTGTCCCATAAGAACATCACTGCAGTGTGTCTCAGGTTATGCCATTCTGCACATAGTCCTAGCAGCAGGACTGGACTTCACCTCCAATGGACCCTTGATACTGCTCCATACCGGGGTCCCTATTAGTAGTAGTCTTTAGACCCAAAACTTATAAGGCTTTCTTTAATATAGGCAAACAGGCTGTTCTCTTTGCAAGATAAATTTCCCCTCTCATAGTAAATGTGGTGAACAATCACTTAAAAAAGCATTTACAATGACGTGCAAGGAAAAAAGTGTACAGTATATTCTTGCTTATAATTGGACATAGGTGCCCACCCCAAAGCTCAGTGCTCAGTGTCAGTAGAGCAGTGGACATTGTCATTAGGGCAGAGATTTGTGTCAGTAGGGCAGTGGACGGTGTCAGTATTTTTTATTTTTATTATTACATTTTTTACAATTTTATTCTTTTAATTATTTTTTTACAATTTTTTTAACAGTCCCATTAGGGGGCTTTGGTGAAAAATCAGGGGTCTAAACAGGGGTATTTTGCGTCACACAGGGTGATTAGGGTGTTTCCAGGCACACCCGGCACACCCGGCACACCCTGTACACATATGTGTGATTGGATAATGGAAATCAGCATAGCGTTACCTCTTTCACTACGCTAAAGGAAAATTCCCTTGCCATGTGAACATTCCCTTGCAAAGTGAACAGCCTATTTGCCTTTGATAAATCAACACCATGGCCTCTGTTCCTCTGCTATCCTTAAGGCTGGGTTCACACTGTGTGCGGACGCAGCTCATGGTAGGGGGTCTGGTGCTTCCCTGTTCTCCATTTTCAGGGACAAATCAGGCCCAAATTTTTGCCTGAATTCCGACCTGAAACAGAGCCAAAGACGCACAGGACCCTTGTGCATTTCACTTCGTGGCCACCCGGAGATGTGTGAACCGGCTCCATTGAGAGTCGGTCACACTCTCCTGTCATGCAAATTGGAGGCGGGGAAATCCTCATCCACTTCACATACAGTAAGTGTGAACCCAGCCTAAAGTGGTTCTCAAGCCAAAACATTTTTTTACCTTAATGCATTCCCTGCATTAAAGTAAAAAAAATGTCCAAACAGCCCCCAAATATTTTGCTGAGTTCTCACTCGATCCAGGGCTATACCTGTCTGTAGAGCGCCAGAGGTGGACCCTAGAAGAGGAAGTTTGGGGATCGCTCTATTGCACAGAGCAGGTAAATATACCATGTTTATTAAAAAAAATGATCCCTTACAACCACTTTAACTTAGCATACATTTTGGGGAACCAACAGTGATCATGTGCTCCCACCTGTATGTGGTGTACAGAACGCCCCCAGGTTCCTGTATTGCATCGACATTTGACAAAAAAAATTACAACTCCTTGAAAAGGAAAGGTCATTTTTGACAATATTAACTTACAACATGGCTTGGCTATGTTTTTCCACAAAAGTGGAGTTACTCTTTAACTCAGATTGTAGTCTCTGGAACTTTATGGAACATGCCAATTACAGCGTGCAACAGACACCATAAGTTCAATAAAGATGACACAGGTGTCATTCATTGTGAGCAACACTTTTCCGGGGCACAAGGGCTTACCCCTGCCATTAAGTTTAAGCCAGCCTAACTCCCACAAATTGTACATCTTGATCCCCAGAAATCAGGTCTCTGAACATAGGGTCCTTGAAACACAGCCTTGCTGGTAACACACATTTCCTGCCTCTGCAATGCTCACCATACCACCACTATATCTGGTTTCCATCTCCCCCATGCATCTGACTGGGCCAAGCAAGTCATAGGGAATGTACCTGAGAAAACTAATGAAGTCCACCTGCATACCTCCCAACCTTTTGAGATGGGAATGAGGGACACCTATCAGCAAAAGTATGCAGGCATAGGACACGCCCCCTGACATGCCCCTTTAAAGGAGAATTGTACAAAAAAAACAAGATCGGTTAAACCCACAAGTGCTTTTTTACCACTACTATTCCTTTATATTGGTTTTTGAAATTTACAAATGCAGCAATTTAGAAATTGGATGAAAGGTTTAGCACTGGAAAACACTTTTTGATAGATTAAAAGTGCATTTTATATACATCTATATAGATCAGACCAAAATGAGGGACAAATGAGGAGGAATGAGGGACAGAGGGACAGTGCTCCAAATCAGGGGCAGTCCCTCGAAATCAGGGACAGTTGGGAGCTATGCACCTGCCCATCTTCTGAAGATGAAGTCCTCTCTGCACCTGTAATCTCTGCCTGACAATTTCTATTACTTTCTGTTTTTTCCTTTGAAGCTTGTGGAGAGCTTGGTGCCAGCCAGAAAGATGTCCTAGCAATATTGTTCACCAGACACAGGCTTGTCGAGCGCTGTCTTAATAATCCCTGTGATGATAAACTGTCAGTCACCGCAAGAAACAGAAAAAAGAAAGAGATATTTAGAAATTGCTTTCTCAGCATCTCTTTGTAACAGCATGAGATGAATAGTAACATGGCTGTTTATATATTTTCTACTTGTTTAAAACGTTTTGGATGAGCAAGCCTTAACAGTCTCATCTGCTTGCTGCTATGTCTGTCTTAGCATTTTAAAGTGAACCTGTGCTTTTGCCCGTGTAGAATAAAGTAGCAGGTTCATCCAGCTGCCCTCACCGAAGCTTTACATACCCTTCCTCTCTCTCTTCTGCCACATTTGGCCATCAGAAGTATAAAGAGAACTCCCTGTGTAAAGCTGGCCATACATGGGTCAAATTTTGCTGGAATCAGTCAATATTCATTCTGTGGGTGGCCCTATTGGCACCACCCGGCTTGACAAAAGTCAACTAAAAAAATCAGCATTGGTCAAAGGAACCCGATGGAAAATTCTCATCTGAACAGCAGCTGCATCCAATGCAAATGCAAAAACTGTTCTGGAATTCTGACAGTTGCAGGTGTCGGCTGTCAGAATACAATAGCCAAAAGTGCAGATACGACTATCCACACTGTTTAGCATGGATGAGAGAATTTAAAGGCGGTAAACATAAAAAATCATAACATGTACTGTATGGCCAGCGTAAAGTGGAACTTCACCCAAACAGAGATGTTCTGCTTTATGTCCTCCTCCTCCACATTTACAGGTAGCCAAAAGTGGAGCCCACTTTTGAGAGGTAGCCACTCCACCTTTCTGCTGGAATTGCCTAGGTGATTCCACTGGAAGTTCTCCCCCCAGCCTGCAACCTTCTGAGACATGTCACAGGTCCCAGAAGGCTGGGGAACCATTCATGCAGCACAGCAAGGCTCAGGCATGTGCAGAGGGAAACCAGCTGGGAAGCAGCAAGGAGTCCAGGGACCTGAAGATTGTCAAAGAACCAGCCCAGGTGAGGACAGTGCTGGATCCCTGGACCGGTAACTTTCCTTTTATTAAAAGTTAGCAGCTAAAGTATTTGTAGCTGCTGACTTAATTTTTGAAACTTGGATGAAGAATCTCTTTGAGTTCTAAGTAGGGATGAGCCGAACACCCCCCTGTTCGGTTCGCACCAGAACATGCGAACAGGAAAAAAGTTCGTTCGAACATGCGAACACCGTTAAAGTCTATGGGACACGAACATGAATAATCAAAAGTGCTAATTTTAAAGGCTTATATGCAAGTTATTGTCATAAAAAGTGTTTGGGGACCTGGGTCCTGCCCCAGGGGACATGGATCAATGCAAAAAAAAGTTTTAAAAACGGCCGTTTTTTCAGGAGCAGTGATTTTAATAATGCTTAAAGTCAAACAATAAAAGTGTAATATCCCTTTAAATTTCGTACCTGGGGGGTGTCTATAGTATGCCTGTAAAGGGGCGCATGTTTCCTGTGTTTAGACCAGTCTGACAGCAAAATGACATTTTGAAGGAAAAACTCATTTAAAACTACCCGCGGCTATTGCATTGCCGACAATACACATAGAAGTTCATTGATAAAAACGGCATGGGAATTCCCCAAAGGGGAACCCCGAACCAAAATTAAAAAAAATATATGACGTGGGAGTCCTCCTAAATTCCATACCAGGCCCTTCAGGTCTGGTATGGATATTAAGGGGAACCCCGGCCAAAATTTTAAAAAAAAAATGACGTGGGGTTCCCCCTAAATTCCATACCAGACCCTTCAGGTCTGGTATGGATTTTAAGGGGAACCCCGCGCCAAAAAAAAAAAAAAAAACGGCGTGGGGTCCCCCCAAAAATCCATACCAGACCCTTATCCGAGCACGCAACCTGGCAGGCCGCAGGAAAAGAGGGGGGGACGAGAGTGCGGCCCCCCCTCCCTCCTGAACCGTACCAGGCCACATGCCCTCAACATTGGGAGGGTGCTTTGGGGTAGCCCCCCAAAACACCTTGTCCCCATGTTGATGAGGACAAGGGCCTCATCCCCACAACCCTGGCCGGTGGTTGTGGGGGTCTGCGGGCGGGGGGCTTATCGGAATCTGGAAGCCCCCTTTAACAAGGTGACCCCCAGATCCCGGCCCCCCCCTGTGTGAAATGGTAAGGGGGTACATAAGTACCCCTACCATTTCACGAAAAAAGTGTCAAAAATGTTAAAAATGACAAGAGACAGTTTTTGACAATTCCTTTATTTAAATGCTTCTTCTTTCTTCTATCTTCCTTCATCTTCTGGTTCTTCTGGCTCTTCTGGTTCTTCCTCCGGCGTTCTCGTCCAGCATCTCCTCCGCGGCGTCTTCTATCTTCTTCTCCTCGGGCCGCTCCGCACCCATGGCATAGGGGGGAGGCTCCCGCTCTTCTCTTCTTCTTTTCTTCTCTTCTGTTCTTCTTCATTTTCTTCTCCGGGCCGCTCCGCAATCCATGCTGGCATGGAGGGAGGCTCCCGCTGTGTGACGGCGCTCCTCGTCTGACAGTTCTTAAATAACCGGGTGGGCGGGGCCACCCGGTGAACCCCGCCCCCCTCTGACGCACGGTGACTTGACGGGACTTCCCTGTGACGTCACGGGGAATGCCACAGGGAAGTCCCGTCAAGTCACCGTGCGTCAGAGGGGGGCGGGGTCACCGGGTGGCCCCGCCCCCCGTTATTTAAGAACTGTCAGACGAGGAGCGCCGTCACACAGCGGGAGCCTCCCTCCATGCCAGCATGGATTGCGGAGCGGCCCGGAGAAGAAAATGAAGAAGAACAGAAGAGAAGAAAAGAAGAAGAGAAGAGCGGGAGCCTCCCCCCTATGCCATGGGTGCGGAGCGGCCCGAGGAGAAGAAGATAGAAGACGCCGCGGAGGAGATGCTGGACGAGAACGCCGGAGGAAGAACCAGAAGAGCCAGAAGAACCAGAAGAACCAGAAGATGAAGGAAGATAGAAGAAAGAAGAAGCATTTAAATAAAGGAATTGTCAAAAACTGTCTCTTGTCATTTTTAACATTTTTGACACTTTCTTCGTGAAATGGTAGGGGTACTTATGTACCCCCTTACCATTTCACACAGGGGGGGGGCCGGGATCTGGGGGTCACCTTGTTAAAGGGGGCTTCCAGATTCCGATAAGCCCCCCGCCCGCAGACCCCCACAACCACCGGCCAGGGTTGTGGGGATGAGGCCCTTGTCCTCATCAACATGGGGACAAGGTGTTTTGGGGGGCTACCCCAAAGCACCCTCCCAATGTTGAGGGCATGTGGCCTGGTACGGTTCAGGAGGGAGGGGGGGCCGCACTCTCGTCCCCCCCTCTTTTCCTGCGGCCTGCCAGGTTGCGTGCTCGGATAAGGGTCTGGTATGGATTTTTGGGGGGACCCCACGCCGTTTTTTTTTTTTTTTTTTGGCGCGGGGTTCCCCTTAAAATCCATACCAGACCTGAAGGGTCTGGTATGGAATTTAGGGGGAACCCCACGTCATTTTTTTTTTTAAATTTTGGTTCGGGGTTCCCCTTTGGGGAATTCCCATGCCATTTTTATCAATGAACTTCTATGTGTATTGTCGGCAATGCAATAGCCGCGGGTAGTTTTAAATGAGTTTTTTCCTTCAAAATGTCATTTTGCTGTCAGACTGTTCTAAACACAGGAAACATGCGCCCCTTTACAGACACACTATAGACACCCCCCAGGTACGAAATTTAAAGGGATATTACACTTTTATTGATTGACTTTAAGCATTATTAAAATCACTGCTCCTGAAAAAACGGCCGTTTTTAAAACTTTTTTTTGCATTGATCCATGTCCCCTGGGGCAGGACCCAGGTCCCCAAACACTTTTTATGACAATAACTTGCATATTAGCCTTTAAAATTAGCACTTTTGATTTCTCCCATAGACTTTTAAAGGGTGTTCCGCGGCATTCGAATTTGCCGCGAACACCCCAAATTGTTCGCTGTTCGGTGAACTTGCGAACAGCCAATGTTCGAGTCGAACATGAGTTCGACTCGAACTCGAAGCTCATCCCTAGTTCTAAGTCATGGCTTTATTACAAGGACTCTTCCCTGCCTCCCTTGTGCTAGCATTGGGTGCCTGAGCATTCAATGATCAAACACCAGGACTGTTATGTGTAGCTAGGTGTTTCCTAAGGCCGGTCATAAACGGTGCAAATTTCTTTTCTGCAACCATGGGTTGCTAGCGATAATCATAAGAGAATCCAGCAGGCTGGTTGTACCCATCGATAGATCAACCTGGCCTACCCATTAACGGTTAGGATTGTCCAGCTCCTGCCAAGATTCAAACTGTGTATGGCCGGCCTAAGTCTAGTTATGAGGTCTGACCTGCCCCCTCCTCTTCCCCTACCTACAGCAAACCTGACAACAGCTAGGAAGGAGACGGATCCATCATAACAGCAGCTTATCTCAGCTCAAAGCTTTCCCAGCCAAGCTGTTGCAAGAGGAATGCAAGGAGACAGGAGGCTGACACACCCCCCTACACCTCTGCATTCCTCTTGTCTGGGCAAAGTTCTCTAAGCCAAGCTGTCATTATGATGCATTTGTCTCCTTCCTAGCTGTTGTCAGAAAGAGAAAGGGGGCAATTTAAACCTCATAACTCGACTAATGCCCCGTACATACGACCAGAAATTCGGTCAGCAAAAGTCTGATGTGAGCTTCTGGTCGGAAATTCTGACCGTGTGTATGCTCCATCAGACTTTTGCTGGTGGAATTTCCGCCAGCAAAAGATTGAGAGCAGGTTCTCTAATTTTCCAACGGAAAAAGTTCCTATCGGAAATTCCGATCGTCTGTAGCAATTCTGACGCGCAAAATTCCTACTCATGCTCGGAAACAATTCGACGCATGCTGGGAAGCATTGAACTTGATTTTCTCGGCTCGTCGTAGTGCTGTACGTCACCGCGTTTTTGACGGTCGAAAGCTCAGAGAACGGGGCATTAGGAAGGACCTAGCCACATGGGACAAAGTACTTCATGTACTTTGCCCCATGGAAGGGAGGGAGAAAATATATAAATAATTGTAATGATTGGAAAAATTTAAAGCACAATGACCAGGGTTTAATTGTTTGCTGTGGATCAGTGGATCAGTGGATCAATTAAGCACACCACAGGAAACAATAAATATCTGTCAGAGGTCCTAAACCTTCTAAACTTTGCAAGGAAAGCTTATTTTTATCACTGTCTGTATCTTTGTTGGAGAGATTTTCCTGCTCTTCCTGTCTGATGGAAGGAAGTAAGAAAACATTTCTCAAATGAGGACACAAATGTAACCCTTTTACACTCTACCCAAGGTCTGGTGTAAAGCCTGGTACACACTATGAGATTTTTCCTGGTTGAACAAAAAAATAACTGACAGCTTCAGTTGGAGCCGCTGTACTAATGATACATTGCTTTGAGCTGTTGTGTACTGTTGTGTCCCGCCCACCAGAACACTCCGATCAGTGCTCTCAGCCATTGGCTGTGAGCGCTGTGCGGGAGCCGGTCGGCTATTGGTTTTCCAGCATGCTCATCCAACAGAAAACGACTGGCTGGCATACACACGGACCAAATGTCGGCCAGTTTTTATTGCACCGGCCGATGTCGCCCACCATTTGCGCCACGTGTATGTGGCTTTAGCCTTTATTTCTGAATTATGACCAGGACATGGATTCGATTTGGTTGTGGGTGATCCTCTTCCATGCCATACTTCTGAATTCATCCTGTTATTTTTTTAAAATTATTTATATAATGAAATAAACTAGCTAAGTCAACCCAACATGGTTAACCACTTCAATACCGGACTATAGTAACATGGCGTCCGCGGGTGGCATCTCCCATCCTGGGCGAGCGTCATATGACGTCCTCGACTTCCGGACGGCATAGGGGGCGCGCGCGTCACCGAGGAGCCATTGCGCGCGGCCGATGGCCGCAATGTTTGCCCGGCACCCGCGATCACTCGTGACAGAGCAGGAACGTGGATCTGTGTGTGTAAACACACAGATCCACGTCCTGTCAGGGGAGAGAAGACAGAATGTGTGTTCCTAATATATAGGAACACCGATCGGTCTCCTCCCCCAGTAAGTCCCCTCCTCCCACAGTTAGAATCACTTCCTAGGTAACACATTTAACCCCTTGATCGCCCCCTAGTGTTAACTCCTTCCCTGCCAGTGACATTTATCAATGGCTATTTATAGCACTGATCGCTGTATAAATGTCAATAGTCCCAAAATAGTGTCAAAAGTGTCCGATCTGTCCGTTGCAATGTCGCAGTTCTAATAAAAAATCACAGAACCCCGCCATTACAAGTAAAAAAAAAAAAAAAAGAAAAAATCAATTACCTATTTTGTAGGAGCTATAACTTTTGCGCAAACCAATCAATATACGCTTATTGCGATTTTTTTTACCAAAAACATGTAGAAGAATACATATTGGCCTAAACTGAGGAAAAAAAATCATTTTTTTTAAATTGGGATATTTATCAAAAATAAAAAATATTGTGTTTTTTTTTCAAAATTGAAATAGAATTTTTTGTTTATAGCGCAAAAAAATAAAAAAACGCAGAGGTGATCAAATACCAGCAAAAGAAAGCTCTATTTGTGTGAAAAAAATAATCAAAATTTAATTTGGGAATAGTGTTGCATGACCGCGCAATTGTCATTCAAAATTTGACAGCGCTGAAAGCTGAAAATTGGCCTGGGCAGGAAGGGGGTGAAAGTGCCCGGTGTTGAAGTGGTTAACAGATCTCTCTACCCCGGCAATCTCACCCCAGAAATACAAAGCCACGGACTAGCCAATAAGCCAGCATAGTGTATGTTAAAAATATGTAAATAATTATTAACAGGCGATAGCGCTGAATCTATGACAATACTTGGTCTGGCACAGTCGATAATACAAGCAAGCACCTTCTTGGCTTTTACTGCAAATTGGCATCATTCATATTTTATAGGAAGAAAAGGCTCTGTGTCACCTTTCCTTCAGGTCCCAGAAAGCAACAAACTAGAATAAACTTTTTGTATTTCTGTACAATGAAAGGGTAAGGCCTCGTCTTCAAAATTGCTAACCTTTATTATGATTATTATTATGCTCATTATTTTTATATTTCATCTTATAAAAAAAAATACATTTCATTTTATTCATCAATCTAGCAGTGAAAGCCTGTTACTCCAATTCAATGATGCAAATTCAAGGTTGTACAAGAACAGCGTTCCAAAAGCCGTGGGGAGACAGTCATTCGCTGAACAATATACTCACAAAAGTGCAATCAGAAATAACAAAAAAGAAGGTAAAAAAAGCAAAACGCCAACGTACGCATCTCATGGCAGGTACCTATTTTTTTATTTTATTTTTTTAGTGGGTTTACAGAGCGTGCTATATAGAGATTACAGATTCCTGTAGCGCAAAAGGAATCCATACATTTTAGGGTCTTAAAGGCCCTGTGTTGCCCATAGCAAACAATAAGGTCGCCTTCGAGTTTTTTTAACATGCACTGATTGGTTGTTGTGGGTAACATCTGCTTTTCTGTCTTTCAGGGTTTTTTTGTTTGTTTTTTTTAACCACTTCAGCCCAGGTAAAAGGTTACCCCCCTAATAACCAGGCCGTTTTTTTGCGGTCCTGCACCGCTGTACCCCAAAAAAATTTCCCACAAATAGAGCTTTCTTTTAGTGGTATTTGATCACCAAATTTCTATTTTTTGCGCTATAAAAAACAAAAAAGTAACAATTTTGAAAAAAAAAAAAAAAAACAATATTTTTTACTTTCTGCTCTAAAACACCTCCAATAAAAAATTTAAAGAATCATATTTCATCAATTTAGGCCAATATGTATGCTGCTACATATTTTTAGTAAAAAACTCCCAATAAACGTATATTAATTGGTTTGCACAAAAGTTACTGCGTCTACAAACTGTAGGATAGATTTATGGAATTTTTTTTTCAATTTTTTTTTTTTTACTAGTAATGGCGGCAATCAGCGATTTTTAGCAGGACTGAGAGATTGTGGAGGACAAATCTGACACTAAGTGACACTTTTTGGGGACCAGTGACACTAATATAATGATCAGTGCTTAAAAAATGCACTGTACTAATGACACTGGCAGTGACGGGGGTTAACATCAGAGGGGGATCAAAGACTTAAAAGCGTCCCTAGGGGGTGCTTGCTAACTGTGTGGGGGATGCTCTGACTGGGAAAAGACAGAGATCTGTGTTCCTGCTTAGCAGAAACACAAGATCTCCATCTTTTCCCCTGTCAGAACAGCAATCTGCCTTGTTCACATTAGCAGGCCCCCATTCTCCCTCCCTTGGGAACAATCTGGTCTCCAGCAGCGCAAGCACGCCCCCTAGAGGCTATTGCACAAAACGACGTACAGGTATGTAATTTTGTGCAATAAAGTCACTTTGCCGCAGTACATGTACGTTACGTGGTCGGCAAGTGGTTAATCAAAAAAGGTTTTTTATTGAAGTTTTTATCTTGGGCCCATTACATAACGGTGCGCAAAGCACTGATTGAGAAGTATACGTACATAGACAATGGCTGCCATGTATATCATGGTACATTCACCTGGTCAGTAACATTTCAGAACAATGCAGGAACATACATACACTATATTGTCAAAAGTATTGAGATTTCTGCCTTTACACGCACGTTAACTTTAATGGCATCCCAGTCTTAGTCCATAGGGTTCAATATTGAGTTGGCCCACCCTTTGCAGCTGTAACAGCCTCAAGTCTTCTGGGAAGGCTGTCCACAAGGTTTAGGAGTGTGTCTATGGGAATGTTTGATCATTTTTCCAGAAGAGCATTTGTGAGGTCAGGCACTGATGTGGACGAGAAGGCCTGGCTCACAGACTCCACTCTAATTCATCCCAAAGGTAGTTGAGGTCGGGACTCTGTGCAGACCAGTCAAGTTCTTCCACCCCAAACTCGCCCTTCCATGTCTTTATGGACCTTGCTTTGTTCTCTGGTGCACAGTCATGTGGGAACAGGAAGGGACAATCCCAAAACTGTCCCCACAAATTTGGGAGCATAAAATTGTCCAAGATGTCTTGGTATGCTGACGTCTTAAGAGTTCCCTTCACTGGAACTAAGGGGCCAAGCCCAACCCCTGAAAAACAACCCCACACCATAATTCCCCCTCCACCAAATGATTTGGACAAGTGCACAAAGCAAGGTCCATAAAGGCATGAATGAGCGAGTTTGGGGTGGAGGAACTTGACTGGCCTGCACAGAGTCCTGACCTCAACCCAATAGAACACCTTTGGGATGAATTAGAGAGCAGAATGCGAGACAGGTCTTCTCGTCCAACATCAGTTCCTAACCTCATAAATGCACTTCTGGAAGAATGGTCAAACATTCTCATAGACACACTCCTAAATCTTGTGGACAGCCTTCCCAGAAGAGTTGAAGCTGTTATAGCTGCAAAGGGTGGGCCAGCTCAATATTGAACCCTACGGACTAAGACTGGGATGCCATGTTCATGTGCATGTAAAGACAGGCGTCACAATACTTTTGACAATATAACATATTCATTATCAATAATAAGAGTGATAGATGAGCAACTTAACATGTTTCTGTATGTGATGTTAGAGTTGTTTGGGGATATCATCTGTAGTTTGTTTTCCTCAATTTCCGTTGGCAAGAGGTTCATAGCCAATGATCACTGGTGTTGCAGGTGGAACTAAAGAGTATTCGTGGTTGTAAATTCCGATTGAGTATCAGCGTTTGGTGGGCAGTGGCGTCTCCAGCTTTCATATTTAGGGGGGGCACATGGGGGGACAGGGACAAAAGTAGGGGGGCAACTATAAAATGCAATATATATATATATTAAATTATATTATATTATAATATATATATATATATATATATATATATATATATATATATATATATATATATATATGTATATATATATATATATATATATATATATATATATAAATATATATATATATCCTGGTGCCCTTTACTACGATCCCACAACGGCCCTTTCACATGTTCTGCAGTGAGCTACCTTCCTACTGTATTTGGGGCCCCCCAGGGTGGCAGAAAACAAGATATATATGTCACCAGTATACCAAGAAAATACAAGGGTCCAAAGCAGTGGGAGAACTATCAGGGTTGCAAAGGCTGTCTTGCCACCGGGCCCTGGTGTTCTGTGGGGTTCCCCAGCCTCCTCTTGCTGTCCTGCCACTGCTATTGACAGTGCTGGTCTCTTGGAATTTTTCAGGCTGGTTCTCCTGTCCTAAGGACGCACTCCCTCTCAATAGAGACTGTGTTACTCCAGCGGCGGCCCGAGTAAGATGCGGCACATCTGCTACGAACGCAAACAAAAAGACATTGCCTTTTTGTAAAAAAAAAAATTGTTTTTTTTAAATTGGGGGGCACCTGGTGGGGCACAGCATAATGTTGGGAGGGGGGTAAGGGCCCCCTCTGCCCCCCCCCCCCTAGGGACACCATTGTTGGTGGGCCAAATGGGTTCAGCCAACCATTCTTGCCACACTTTCCAGGCATTTTGTGGGCAGCCTCTACCTTGATCTATACATTGATCTATACATTTTTCCCCTGCGAGTACTGAATTAACTTGTTTAAAACAAGAGGACAGAGCCAGGGGTGTGGAGACAACCATTGCTGGACAATATATGTGTGATCAGCTAAACCATACGATGAAATATAAAAATAGTCCACCAAGTCACAAATATAATATGATATCCACCAAGTGAAAAAATGATGTGTAGTTAACGTAGTGCTAACAAAGCGACGTCTCCCCACTTGTACACAGCCACAGTAGAAATGATTAACATAACATGGCCCTGAAATACTTACTAAACAATATGAACAGTATGTATGATTTGAGTGGTTAATGCATTATGAAAAGAAAACAGCAACACTAGGTCAGCAACGTCCTACCAGAACAAACAAACACAACAAGAACATTCTGTGCGGGAGAAAATATACCTTTTTTTTTCCAGGGAGAATACAAAGACGTGAAGCTCCTGAACGCACGGCCCCCATTATGTGACCTCTGATTCTCAAACTGAAAAGTCAAACTCAAAGTAAAGCAAAGAATAAAAATCTTTAATTAGAAAGCCTGCACGGTCATAGGTACACTATATTACCAAAAGTATTGGGACGCCTGCCTTTACACGCACATGAACTTTAATGACATCCCAGTCTTAGTCCGTAGGGTTCAGTATTGAGTTGGCCCACCCTTTGCAGCTATAACAGCTTCAACTCTTCTGGGAAGGCTGTCCACAAGGTTTAGTAGTGTGTCTATGGGAATGTTTGACCATTCTTCCAGAAGCGCATATGTGAGGTCAGGTACTGATGTTGGACGAGAAGGCCTGGCTCACAGTCTCCGCTCTAATTCATTCCAAAGGTGTTTTTTTTTTTCTTTTTTTTAAACTTAAACCCTGTACACACGATTGGACTTTCTGATGGCAGTTGTGTGATGATAGGCTGTTGGCGGAAAATCCAACCGTGTGTACGCTCCATCGGAAAATTGTTGTTGGATTTTCCGCGGACAAATGATGGATAG
The DNA here is from genome assembly GCF_042186555.1 of Aquarana catesbeiana. Classification (NCBI taxonomy): domain Eukaryota; kingdom Metazoa; phylum Chordata; class Amphibia; order Anura; family Ranidae; genus Aquarana; species Aquarana catesbeiana. The sequence continues at coordinate 913,923,913 of NC_133324.1, read as the reverse complement.
CAGGTTTTAAAATTTTCCATGGACAAATGTCTGTGGTCGGATTTTCCGAGCGTGTGCACACAAGTCCATTGGACAAAAGTTCAAAGTACAAACACGCATGTTTGGGAGCAAGGACGAGTCGGAAGCGGTCGGTCTTGTAAACTAGCGTTCGTAATGGAGAATTAACATTCGTGACGTGGCAAATTATGAAATCCCCAAATGCAGCGCACAATTCTCTTCTTCTTTAATGGGATAATAATGAAGCTGCTTTGCTGGTGATACTGATGGAGTTATTGCAAACTAATTTTCAAAGGCTTTTTTTTCTAGTGATATCAAGAATAATATTATTATGCTTTTTTTTTTTTTTTTTATTTGTGCAAGTTACCAAAAAACCATTATCCCGTAGTTTTTAAGATCAAAAATACAACTATGTTGGTGTCCCTTGTCAATTTTACATTGTATTTTTTAAATCCCAAACTGTCATTTGAAGTAAAGCACATAGCCAAGTATTATTCTACAAAATTTTTTTATTGTGCATTAAAAAAAGAAAACAAATAAAATTAGACATGCTATCTGCCAATAGAACTTAACCAAAAAGTGCATTCTATGCATCCAAAAATATAGAAAATATACCAAATCAAATCATTATTCAACCAAAAGAAAATTATGTCAAAGCAAGAACTCCAAGGCCAATAATAAATAACACGTTATCTCCTCCGATTCCGCAACATGGCTGGTTGACGAACGGCCGTTCAGAAACTAACTAAAAAGCGCAAAATGGAAAGCGTGAAATGAAAAGCGCGAAATGAAAAGCGCGAAATGAAAAGCGCGAAATGAAAAGTGCGAATCAACACTCACCAAACTTCTACTAACACAAAATTAGCAAGACAAGTTGGGCCAACGCCCTTTAGACAAAAGTCCACGGTTTTGTTGGCCAACAATCAGATTGTGTGTACAGCAGGTGTCCTGATCCTTATGTGCCGGAACATCAGCCTCCTGTTCATCCCCAGGAGTGACATCCTGCATTGTCGGGCCAATGAGGCTTGTCGAAAAAATGGCACACAGGAGAAAATGCTGGCACCGGCGAGGGACAGGACCGTTGGAGAAATGGTAAGTATAAACTGTCTTTAATTCCACTTTAAGGGTCTACCATGCATGCGTAGGCCCGACTCATAAGATTTTGACAGACTGTTTGATGGTTTCATGGGTGAGGCTGGGGCTAGGATACAGTACAAAGGTGCAGTTATGCTTTAGGGTTGTCATACATTACATGGACGTAATGGTGGCCATTTCAAAATCTTCTCTGCCAATAAGTTAAGAGTGCTTAACCCCTGCACGCCAACAGTACACATATACGCGGCCTCCCTGAGCTGGGCTTTTTTCCGTGGGGCTGCATACAGTATCTCACAAAAGTAAAAAGGAAAATTTCTAACCCGAACGGCGAACCCCATTGAAGTCTTTGAACTCTATGGAAGCCGAACAAGAAAAATCCCCATTTTGATGGCTTACATGGAAATAATTTGCCATAAATGGGGTATGGGGGTCTGGGTACTGCCCTGGGGGACATGTACTATAAATCCATATCTGTGTTTGTGCTGGGAGCGTGCCGCACAGCAGACCGGGGTCTCACCGATAGCCCTGAGTCCCGTACTAATGATTGGTACCTGGAACTCCCGGTCTGGGGGTCACCTGATCGCTGTGATAACCCCCGATTGGCTATCACAGTGATCAGTCACTGATCACTGTGAAGCCCACCCTCGTGTTTCTCTCTCTGTGAATGGAGGGGAGAAATACATTGTATCTCTCTCTCTCTCCTTGCAAAGAGAAAAAAAAAATAAAAATGTGCGTCAAGAAAAAAATAAAAGAAATAATAATAATAATAAAATAAGAAATAAATAATATATAGCTAGATCAAGGGTTGATCTAGGTCAGTGCCAGGGTTTGTGTTTGGGCCAAGTCAGGGTCAGTATATTTTGGACAGGCTTTTTCTTTAAAAAGCATATTTTAAATTAGTATCAGTTAGCGTCACAGTCCATGGGGGTTATTTACTAAAGGCAAATCCACTTTGCACTACAAGTGCACTTGAAAGTGCAGACGCTGTAGATCGCTGTAGATCTGAGGGGAAGCTCTGAAATGAAGGGAAGCTCTGCAGGTTTTATCATCCAATCATGTGCAAGCAAAAATGCTATTTCTTATTTTCCTTGCATGTCCCCCTCAGATCTACAGCGACTGCACTTCCAAGTGCACTTGCTGTGCACTTGTAGTGCAAAGTGGAGTTACCTTTAGTAAATAACCCCCCATGTGTTTTAGGTAGGATAAAAAAAAAAAAGCAAAATGCGCTCTTAACGCAAAACGCAAAATTGCAAAATTGTGCTTAGGCATTAACATTTGTTTTACCCTTAGGCAGAAAAGGTTTAAAATAGTCAATTGATGATTCTGCAACTTCAAGGTAATAATCGGTAACAATCTAATGCTCAAATTCTTTGGTAAATCTTAAAGTGTATTGTCACCCTTTGGGGCATCTGAATGTTTGGTAGGCATCTTCCAGGAACCAATGGATTACTGCAGTCTCCTAGGGTAGTGAAGGCTATATTAGTATCAGGGAATTGATTCGTTAAACGGAAAGGAGTTTAAAATGAAATTTTATTCAAAACATAAATTGAATACAAAGGGCAACATGTTTCTGGGGCCATATACTGCCCCCTTCATCAGGGTTTAAAAAAGCGTGGAATCAGCAGCAAGATCTCTCGTAATTCTTAATTCTGTTCCTGTACACCTGAGAGTTGTGGGTTCTCGCCCACCTTTGTGTGCTCCAGCTTCTCCTGTTACTGTTAAATTATTTAACCACCTCCCGGGCACTGTATTGATAAATGATAGGCAGGCGGTGGCTCTCTCGTTCTGGGATGATGTCATATGACGTCGTCTCACTCTCGGCGCGCTTGCGTGCCCGCAGGGCAATCGGTGGTGAGCTCTGACCCTGGGACACGGCCAATCATTGATCCCGGTAAAGAGCTGATGAGAAAAATTACTTATTTACAAAACTTTATAACAGAAACTAAGAAAAACATTTTTTTTTCCAAAATTCTTGGTCTTTTTTTCACTTTTTTTAGCAAAAAATAAAAAACCTAGTGGTGATTAAATACTACCAAAAAAAGCTCTATCTATGTGGGTACAACATTGCATGACTGCGCAGTTGTCTTTCAAAGTTCGACATGCTTCAAGAAGGGTACAAGTCCTTGATCACCACTGCTATGAGTGCTGGCTTGGGAGACAGCTCGTCCCGGCTCCTGGCATCACCAAATGTAACAGAAAGTCTCCCTGTAGCCGCACATCTAAACAATCCCATCAATCTGTGAAGTGTGGCAACCTAGGCTTGGGTTTCAACCAGGCCATGTCCCCAACATATTTTGCTCTTCCCCTTGGAGCTTAACCATGGGGATCCCCATGAATAAGCTCTGAGGGGTGGAGCGAAAGTCTCCCTGTAGCCGCACATCTAAACAATCCTATCAATCGGTCAAGTGTGGCAACCTTGGCTTGGGCTTCAACCAGGCCATGCCCCCAACATATTTTGCTCTGCCCCTTGGAGCTTAACCATGGGGATCCACATGAATAAGCTCTGAGGGGTGGGGCGAAACACGTTTTGGAAATGGCCTGGTTGGAGCCCAAGCCAAGGTTGCCACACTTCACTGATTGATGGGATTGTTTAGATGTGCGGCTACAGGGAGACTTTGTTACATTCGGTGATACCAGGAGCCGGGACGAGCTCTCTCCCAAGGTGGGACTCATAGATGGAGGACTTGTACCCTTCTTGAAACCTGAGCAGCTCACATAAAGGTGCTTTTTGGGTCACAGCTTCTTCTATTACCATAAAATTATTTGAATCAGGGAATTGAAGCGCCACACTGAATTGTACGAGTCTGAAATGAAGTTTTATTCCAAACATAATTTGGATAGGGACTGACAAACTCCACCAAGCTCAACCAAAGATTAAAATATCACGTTTCGCAAACTCATTTGGAAGAAAAAATATGCACGTATTAAATTAACAACCTTAATGCTGGCTAAAGATGAGGGGAGACTCTCTATCCCACATCCAAAAAATTATTTTTTGGCTTCACAAACCCAGCAATTTTTTGGCTGGACAGAGGTAGATGAGAATGATCCCATACAGGGGTTATTACTTCCACTGGGTGAGGGATATTCAATGATGTCCCTACTAGAGACAAAAACCTTTCAAAAAGATAAGAAATTCATGACAGGTGAGCTATTCAAGGTATGGCTAGAAATAAAAAAGATTACTAGCATTACAGGTTATACTTCCTATACACCAATATGGAATAACGCAAACTATGAGGAAGTGCAGAGATTGGAGGGATTTGGGCTTTGGCAAACTCAGGGGCTGAGATATGTGGAACAACTGTTTTGGAACGATAACATAAAATCATTTGCTCAAATATCTGAGGAATTCAGGATTCCAAGACAGAGGTTCTTTCAGTATCTCCAGCTTAGACATGCTTTTCATGTCCAGGCCCGTACATCTGTAAGTTTAATGTCTCTAAAATAACAATATTGTTGGAGAAAAGGGATCAAAAGAAGGGAGTTATCTCTAAAATATAAGAGATATTGCAGTGTAAATTTAAGGAAGCGGTAGTGGTGCTGGCCAGGGCACAGTGGGAACGAGACCTGGGAGCACTGACTGACGCTCAGTGGTCGGAGGTCTTGTCTGCGATCCCAACGGTATCTCTGTCAGCTACTCAAAAATTAACACAACTTTTTATTACACATAGATCATACTATACCCCCGAAAAAACTATTTAAGTGGAAACGCAGGGAATCCCCCTTATGCCCCCGGTGTAGTGGTGCACAATCTAATACACATGTTGTGGAAATGCCCCAAACGTCATCGTTATTGGCAGGATATAATTAAAAACATAAATAGCGCATTAGGTATAGAAATTTCACTAGACCCAAATTTATGTTTATTAAATATAGTGGAGGAACCAAATATTTCAAAACATACCCATATCGCAATGACGAGAGGCTTGTTTCAGGCACGAAAGCTAATAGCTCAGAAGTGGATATCTATATACCCCCCAACGGTCGAAGAGTGGAGAATAAAAGAAACCATAATAAAGGAGGAATTTATTAATACACATAGAGGGAGCCAAGATAAATTTGATGCCATCTTGAAAAGCTGGGTAGAGGCCTGGGACAATGAAAATAAAAGATGAATCAATATGGGAGAGGGACAATATTGGGAGAGGATGGAAGGACAGGGGGGGGGGCTTTTGGGGTCGCGGGGGGGGGGGGGGAGAGAGATACAGTAGGGGGAGGAAATCTTTTCTTTTGTTGTTGGGTTTCGCTTTTTTTTTTTTCTTTTAGTTTTTGTTTTGTGTGTTTTTTTGTTTTTTTTGGGTTTTTTTTTTTTTTTTTGGGGGGGGTGGGTGAATGCTAGAAGTAAGATTATGTATCTGGAATAAAATGTATGGATAAATGTATAACTTGTACTGCTATGAAAAGAATAAAAAAAGTACTGAATCAAAAAAAATATATCACTTTTAGGCATACTGAATGTTTAAACCCTAATTTGACCTATGCTATATAGCAGAATACCTAAAGTAATTCCATTTTTTTTATCAATAGACATTTAGTAGCAAGCAATGTTAACTTTAACATGTTTTCCCTGAAAATCAGTCCCCTTAAATCTTTTTTTTTTTATAAACCTTTCAAAGAATATTCCATAAATTACAGATAGTACATCCCTCCTCCTGGGCTCTTTAATAAATAATAGTTTCACTGAAAGCACAACGCATTTCATGGCCCTAGAGTAGTTAAAGGTGCGGTAGGCTCAGGGGGCCGTTAAATATGCATACCGTGGGGTGTTTTATGTGTTTTGATCTCTGCAGCATCCTTCCACTGATTGTCTTCCAAAGCTCCCGGGGCTATTTAAAAGAAAATTGATATATTTCATAAATGAAAAAAAAAAAAACAGAATCTTCTGTAAAAATGAAATAAATTATAGCCGCGTACTGTGGATTCTTAATTTTCCTCTATTTTTTCCCCAGGTGCTTCGGCTGAGTGTGCAAAATTGAGATATTACATAGAGATTATGTTTGCTGTTATGCGTTGAAGGTGACATACGAGGCGTTTTACTGATAATAGGAAGGTCAGGAGGTTCCGGCGCTCTGCATTGCCTAGGCAGCAGAATACAGGCGGAAAAATTTTCAGCAAGTACGGAAAATTAACTTCATCAAACATACTCTACCTGTGGATGCGCTTCTCCGTCGTCTCTGCACAAATTGCGGCACTACTTGAAATTTACCCCTTGATGGTTTTTGTGTCTGTTGGGACTCATAAATGCTTTGAAAATGATTTTCTTTCCATAGTTCTGCATCAAGCTGCGTAAAAACACTGAAACACCCTACTATTAACAAGACAGCCAACAGACTGCAATATGCAATCACTTTTCCTGCTTAAGATTTGCTTTAAGATTTAAAGCATATCTACAAACATTGTAAAGAAGATTTTCCTATGGGGGTATAAGGAAGGTGCTGACTAAGGTACAATTGTGTGAGGCAGACTATGGGTTAATGGCTAGTGCTGTTCATGGTGATTGACGCTGGATTTACTTTGTGGGACATTGTTTTTGTTTTTCGTACCCGTACATCCTTGGGTTTCAGTGGTTATACCGGGATGATGCCTGCACCTACAGGCATCATTCCGGTATCATTCATTTCAGCCAGTGATTGTCTTTGAGGCAGAAGTGATCGAGTGGTTAATTAGCCACTCGATCACTTCTACGGGTGGCGGCCACCGCCACCTCTCCCAGGCACCCATCGCAGAGGCCGGGAGCGATGCGGCTTGCTACCCTGTACAAAGTGAGAAGAACTGTCGTTGTTCCCCTCTCTCTGTAACCCTAAAAATTGGGAGTGATGAGTAATTTGTCACTTCCGGTTCTGCCGATTGGCCCGGAAAGCACCAGCGGCCAGGAAAGCAGCCGATCGGACCGATCTTTGTCTAATCGCCTGCTTGGGGGCCAGAGTAGAAATCTGGGGTCATGCTGATGTTGTTCATCCCTTGTAATAGCAATAAAGTTAGTACAAAAAAAGTGTAAAAAAATAAAAATAGTATATAAAATTAATAAAATTTTAAAAATGTAAAGAGCTGCATCTCATCGCGCTTACGTGCAAATGCGAACGTATACGTTACTCCTACATGCGTATGTAAACAGCAATCGCACATCAGAACAAGAGCAATAATTAATAACCAGACTTCCTGTGCAACTGTAACCGGTAACCTGTAAAGGCGTTTGAAGCATTGCCTAAGGAGAATTTTAAACACCGTAGTTTGCGGCCATTTCACGGGCAGACGCAATTTTAAAGCATGACATGTTAGATATCTACTTACTCGGAGTAACATCATCTTTCACATTATACAAAGAAAAATTGGGCTAACTTTAATGTTTTGTTTTTTATGAATTCATGAAAGTGTGAAATGAAAATTACGCTTGAAAAAACGCTGCGCAAATACCGTGTTACATAAAAAATGGCAACATCCACCATTTTATTTTTATAGGGTCTCTGCTAAATATATATATATATATATATATATATATATATATATATATATATATATATATATATATATATATATAATGTTTGGGGTAGGTTTTTTCATGTAGGAGTGAAGTGTCAGAAATGGTCCAGGAACGATTTTTTAAATAAAGGAATTATCAAAAAGTGTCTCTGTGATATTGACCCCCATTATGACCCCATACTCATTCCAGATTCCAAAAAGCCCTCCGCCCGCAGACCCCCACAACCATAGACCACTATATCCTGCAGGTGTGGTGCACTTTCTGAAAGCACGCCAAAACTCCTGCATTCAGAAAGTGCAACAAACCCACAGGATTTAATAGAAGTCTATGGCTAATCGCAGCCCTATACTATTTTTTGGGGGTAGCGGGTACTTGTAAGTATAGTCATTCCCTTACCCTAGACTCCCCCTTTTTTTGCAAAAGTGAAAGTGTGTTTGTTTAGAATTATGTCACAACCTATTCTCTATAATTAATCCCTATTTCACTTTTAATATTCCATATCATGCTTAATTTCTCCAATAAAAATCCCTTCTCCCCTGCCCCCCTCCCCCTCCTATTTTTTGCAATTATCGACTCATCAAATATAAGCATATGCTGTTCGTGTGTGTATATATATGTACAGTATCTCACAAAAGTGAGTACACCCCTCACATTTTTATAAATATTTTATTCTATCTTTTCATGTGACAACACTGAAGAAATGACACTTTGCTACAATGTAAAGTAGTGAGTGTACAGCTTGTATAACAGTGTAAATTTGCTGTCCCCTCAAAATAACTCAACACACAGCCATTAATGTCTAAACCGCTGGCAACAAAAGTGAGTACACCCCTAAGTGAAAATGTCCAAATTGGGCCCCATTAGCCATTTTCCCTCCCCGGTGTCATGTGACTCGTTAATGTTACAAGGTCTCAGATGTGAATGGGGAGCAGGTGTGTTAAATTTGGTGTTATCGCTCTCACTCTCTCATACTGGCCACTGGAAGTCCAACATGGCACCTCATGGCAAAGAACTCTCTGAGGATCTAAAAAGAATTGTTGCTCTACATAAAGATGTCCTAGGCTATAAGAATATTGCCAAGACCCTGAAACTGAGCTGCAGCACGGAGGCCAAGACCATACAGCGGTTTACAAGGACAGGTTCCACTCAGAACAGGCCTCACCATGGTCGACCAAAGAAGTTAAGTGTATGTGCTCAGCATCATATCCAGAGGTTGTCTTTGGGAAATAGACGTATGAGTGCTGCCATCATTGCTGCTGAGGTTCAAGGGATAGGGGGTCAGCCTGTCAGTGCTCAGAACATACACCGCACACTGCATCAAATTGGTCTGCATGGCTGTTGTCCCAGAAGGAAGCCTCTTCTAAAGATGATGCACAAGAAAGCCTGCAAACAGTTTGCTGAAGACAAGCAGACTAAGGACATGGATTATTGGAACCATGTCCTGTGGTCTGATGAGACCAAGATAAACTTATTTGGTTCAGATGGTGTCAAGCGTGTGTGACAGCAACCAGGTGAGGAGTACAAAGACAAGTGTGTCTTGCCTATAGTCAAGCATGGTGGTGGGAGAGTCATGGTCTGGGGCTGCATGAGTGCTGCCAGCACTGGGGAGCTACAATTCATTGAGGGAACCATGAATGCCAACATGTACTGTGACATACTGAATAGAGCATGATCCCCTCGCTTTGGAGACAGGCCCGCAGGACAGTATTCCAACATGATAACGACCCCAAACACACCTCCGAGATGACCACTGCCTTGCTAAAGAAGCTGAGGGTAAAGGGGATGGACTGGCCAAGCATGTCTCCAGACCTAAACCCTATAGAGCATCTGTGGGGAATCCTCAAAACAGAAGGTGGAGGAATGCAAGGTCTCTAACATCCACCAGCTCTGTGATGTTGTCATGGAGGAGTGGAAGAAGACTCCAGTGGCAACCTGTGAAGCTCTGGTGAACTCCATGCCCAAGAGGGTTAAGGCAGTGCTGGAAAATAATGGTGGCCACACGAAATATTGACACTTTGGGCCCAATTTGGACATTTTCAATTAGGGGTGTACTCACTTTTGTTGCCATTGGTTTAGACATTAATGGCTGTGTGTTGAGTTATTTTGAGGGGACAACAAATTTACACATATTTACAAAAATGTGAGGGGTGTACTTACTTTTGTGAGATACTGTATATATACATGTATGTATGTATGTATTTTTCACACATACAGCTATTTTGACGCCATTGCCTATCTAATCTAACCGATTAGAAGTTATAATACAATATATATAAATGTATTGTCTTTTACCACCCTTTTTACCTTCCCTCTCCCTCCCGCCACCAAACATCCCCCTCCCCTATCCAACAATGAATTATTAATTTTTCATTTTAAATTCAAGATTGATCAATTAATTGATCATTTATTTAATAATTGATTGACTAATTTACATTAATCTTTAATTTTTAATTAGTTTTATACTCCTATTTCTAATTAATGTACTGTTTTAATACATTTTGTTTTAAAATTATTTTAACATTTTTAAAAGGTTAATTAATTATTTGTTATGCTCTGTATTAGTATTTACATGTATTCATAATAATGCTGCTACATGCATAAGTCTTTTTGTGTACGTACTGGTATATTATGCTCCCCCCCCCCCCCCTTAATTACTGCTTATAGTGTAAAAAATGGCTCTTCCTTAGCCAGTAATTTCCCCTTTGTTCATTGTCTGATGTTGTTCCCCTCTCTCTGTAACCCTGGAAATCAGGAGCGACGAGTAGTTTGTCACTTCTGCCTTCCGGTTCTGCCGATTGGTGTACCTGGCCACCAGCGGTCAGGAAAGCAGCCGATCAGACCGATCTCTGTCTAATTGGCTGCCTGGGGGCCAGAGTAGAAATTTGGGGTCATGCTGATGTTGTTCATCCCTTGTAATAGCAATAAAGTTAGTACAAAAAAGTGTAAACAAAAAATTAAAAAATTGTGTATAAAATAAAGAAAAAATCTTTTTTAAAGTGATGCGTCCTATCGCGCTTACGCGCAAATGCGAACGCATACGTTACTCCTACATGCATATGTAAACAGTGATCGCACATCAGAACGAGAGCAATAATTAATAACCAGACTTCCTGTGCAACTGTAACTGGTAAACTGTAAAGGCGTTTAAAGCACCGTAGTTTGTGGCCATTCCACGGGCAGACGCAATTTTAAAGCGTGACATGTTAGGCATCTATTTCCTTGGCGTGACATCATCTTTCACATTATACAAAAAAAATTGGGCTAACTTTAATGTTTTGTTTTTTATTAATTCATGAATGTATTTTTTTAGAATTACAGTGGGGACGGAAAGTATTCAGACCCCCTTAAATGTTTCACTCTTTGTTATATTGCAGCCATTTGCTAAAATCACACAGCGCCCCATATTGACAGAAAAACACAGAATTGTTCACATTTTTGCAGATTTATTAAAAAAGAAAAACTGAAATATCACATGGTCTTAAGTATTCAGACCCTTTGCTCAGTGTTTAGTAGAAGCACCCTTTTGATCTAATACAGCCATGAGTCTTTTTGGGAAAGATGCAACAAGTTTTTCACACCTGGATTTGGGGATCCTCTGCCATTCCTCCTTGCAGATCCTCTCCAGTTCTGTCAGGTTGGATGGTAAACGTTGGTGGACAACCATTTTTTGGTCTCTCCAGAGATGCTCAATTGGGTTTAAGTCAGGGCTCTGGCTGGGCCATTCAAGAACAGTCACGGAGTTGTTGTGAAGCCACTCCTTTGTTATTTTAGCTGTGTGCTTAGGGTCATTGTCTTGTTGGAAGGTAAACCTTCCTGAGCACTCTGGAGAAGGTTTTCGTCCAGGATATTCCTGTACTTGGCCGCATTCATCTTTCCCTCGATTGCAACCAGTCGTCCTGCTCCTGCAGCTGAAAAACACCCCCACAGCATGATGCTGCCACCACCATGCTTCACTGTTGGGACTGTATTGGACAGGTGATGAGCAGTGCCTGATTTTCTCCACACATACCGCTTAGAATTAAGGCCAAAAAGTTCTATCTTGGTCTCATCAGACCAGAGAATCTTATTTCTCACCATCTTGGAGTCCTTCAGGTGTTTTTTAGCAAACTCCATGCGGGCATTTATGTTTCTTATGCACTGAGGAGAGGCTTCCGTCGGGCCACTCTGCCATAAAGCCCTGACTGGTGGAGGGCTGCAGTGATGGTTGACTTTCTACAACTTTCTCCCATCTCCCGACTGCATCTCTGGAGCTCAGCCACAGTGATCTTTGGGTTCTTCTTTACCTCTCTCACCAAGGCTCTTCTCCCCCGATAGCTCAGTTTGGCCGGACGGCCAGTTCTAGGAAGGGTTCTGGTCGTCCCAAATATCTTCCATTTAAGGACTATGGAGGCCACTGTGCTCTTAGGAACCTTAAGTGCACAGAACTTTTTTGTAACCTTGGCCAGATCTGTGTCTTGCCACAATTCTGTCTCTGAGCTCTTCAGGCAGTGCCTTTGACCTCATGATTCTCATTTGCTCTGACATGCACTGTGAGCTGTAAGGTCTTATGTAGACAGGTGTGTGGCTTTCCTAATCAAGTCCAATCAGTATAATCAAACACAGCTGGACTCAAATGAAGGTGTAGAACCATCTCAAGGATGATCAGAAGGAATGGACAGCACCTGAGTTAAATATGTGTCACAGCAAAGGGTCTGAAGATATCTATCTATCTATCTATCTATCTATCTATCTATGTATTTTTTCACACATACAACTATTTTGACTCCATTGTCTATCTACTTTAACCGATTATAAGTTATAAAACAATATATATATAAATTTATTATCTTTTTCCTCCCTTTTTACCTTCCCTCTCCCTCCCACCACCAAACATCCCCCTCCCCTATCCAACAATTAATTATACATTTTTCATTTTAAATTCAAGATTGATCAATTAATTGATCATTTATTTAATAATTAATTGACTAATTTATATAAATATTTATTTAATTTTTAATTAACTTTATACTTCTATTTCTAATTAATGTACTGTTTTTAACACATTTTGTTTTAATTAATATTTATTTATTTATTTATAACATTTTTGATTTTAATTATTTGTTATGCTCTGTATTAATATTTACATGTATTCATAATAATGCTGCTACATGCATAAATCTTTTTGTGTATGTATATTATGTCCCCCCACCTTCTCTTAATTACTGCTCATAGTGTAAAAATTGACTCTACCATAGCCAGTAATTTCCCCTTTGTTCATTGTTCATTGTCCGGTTACTATTGCCATCATCTTATGATATTCAACCTCTATTATATAGTGCTAGCGATTGAGCAACATATTGCCTCAGTATGTTAGGCTTTTTGAGCTATACTGTCCCCTCCCCTTCCCTTTATTTTCCCCACCCCCCCCCTTCACTTATATAGCAGCTCCTCAGTCCCACTAGCTAGCTTGAAAAAGAAGTGCGGCTGCCGTGTCATTCGCAGTGCGCACGCTCAAGAAACGCGTCGCCGTTCCAGTGAAGCCTGTTTTCAACTGTGCTCCAAGTCTCGCTTTGAAGTGTCTTCACCGCAGCTGGCCTCGCTCACGAACAGTGGTACCTCAGCAAGCTCAGCGCTTATCCTTCTTGTCGGATTGGACTGTCAACTGATGTCACCACCCCTGTTGGGATCTTTTACGTGCCTGAATTTAACTTAAAAAAATGTGAGTTGCTTGTAATAAATTTACATTAAAATTGTGTTATACATCTGCACCTACAGGCGCCTCTCTCCTTGTCTTTCCAATGTTTTTGGAACACGGTTCTCTGTTCCTATGTGACGGCAGCCCTGTGTGTTGGATTTCTCATCATCCCCCCTTATGGTCATTGGACTTTTAATACTGCTTATGACCATGGACTACAGTCATTGTTTTCACCCTTTGACCCTGATTATTGTACTGAACTAATGTTCATGACACATTACATTATGGGATTGGTTGGTCTAGTTCTCTGCACCTTCCCTTGTATTACTAGACTATTATGCCCAGTGTATTGCTTTACACTGACCTGAAGATCTCTATCCTGCTGCAGGCACCACTCTGGAGACAACTAGCCGGGATTAGAGGTGGAGTACAGTTGGTATCACTCCGCATGGGACAAGAGCCAGGACTACAGAGGAGACATACACTTATGCGGGACATGTTCCCTACTACAGATATAACTTTACAAGTAGTCCCTCTGCATTGTACTCTGATGCTCTGGAATGGTGGGCCCAGACCACAATCTACCAGTCACCAGGCCATGATCTACTGGTTGCTAACCCCCGCTGTAGTAGGTGGAGCTGCTGGGTCCCTCCCACACCTCTGCACCCTGCACAGACTATGGGGTTGATTTTAAAAAATAAAAAATAGATAGAATCACGCTAAATACCGTACTTATAATAAAAATAATGAGAAGTTAATGTCCATAGGTGAATCCGCACATATTGTGACAATAGATAAAAACTTCTTAGTGTCATGTTCATCAAATCCAAACCCCTCCTTGACTGGGAAAATGACCTACAAACACAATTCACAGACGACCAATGGCAAACAGCAATCACATCTATTTACAAAGCAACAAACTGCACCTCCCTATGGGAACTCACACAAAAAACCTTAATGAGATGGTACCTAACTCCGATCAGACTGGCCAAATTCCACAAACACACCCCACAGGAATGCTGGAGAAACTGTGGCCACTCAGGCACACTCCTCCACATTCTTTGGTCATGCCCACATGTAACACAACTATGGAAAAATGTGGAAACCATGCTCCGTGAAATACTCCATTGCTCAATAACAATTACCCCACAGCTAGCCATTCTTAATCTAAACATAGACGATTTTCCACCATACCAGAGATCAATGATCACACATGTTCTCCAAACTCTTGATCACTAGAAACTGGAAATCAGACTACATCCCTACCCTCACTGAAGTAACCAACTTAGTACAAACTCATTTCACGTATGAAACCCTCCTGTCACGCAGCATACAATCTCACACAAAGACGCTGGTCTGTTGGAATCCATGGATTCTCTGGTACAAAACTAAAATGATGTAAGAACTGAATGTCCTGCTCCACATCTAAACATCCACTTGAGGCTCTCTTTCCCCCTCCTTATCCCTTTCTGCTCCTTTTTCCTTGTACCCCTTCCCTTCCCTCCCCTCCCTACCCTACCCCTCCTCCTACCATACCAGGTTAACTGTTCTGACTTATGTTTTATACACACTTTGTTAACAATTTATTTCTTCTTTAGGAACGTTGTTCATATGCTCTCTAATCAGATCACACTTGCAATAACCAATCTGTATGCTTATACTTGCATGTTTTCGTTCCTCACTGTGACCACGTAACCTGTAATTTGTAAAACCCAATAAAAATCTATTGGAAAAAAAAAAACTTCTTAGTGTCCATGTCCACCATCCATCACCTTGTGCCTCCACCAAAAGCTGGAAAAACTGCTTACCAGCTCCTGTAGACCCCTTATTATAAGGGGTTCAATCTGCGCCTGTGGCTTCTAACCCAACCCAGGCCTTTCTCCACATTGCAGGGTTCATCCGCATTTAAAGTTTCACTCGGTGGATTGAATATGAAGTTTCACCACAAAGGACAAAAAAGCTCCATATAGTGTAAAATCCTTGGTATGTCTATTAAGGTAATAAAATAGTGCACTTACAACAATGCGTTGATAAAAATGCCTTAAGTTTGGTATGTCGGTCGGTACTCGGTACACAACGTGTTTCTGGTTTTGGTTGCCATTTAAACAAAATGTGAGATCATTTTAGCTTCACATGAGATTCTACACTACTTTATATGTTTTCCCCTCTCCAATCAACTTTTTAATCAAAAGTATGCTGTTCTTCTGAACAATGTCTGGCACAACCTATTTTGCATGCACTATACCCAGCATGTACAACATTTGCTGCCTTCATCCTTAACCACTTCCCGCCCGCCATATAGGGCTCCCAGCGTGGCGATTGGTGGTGCGATGTGTTTCTCTGACACACTGCATCTCTGATATTGGTAAAGGGCCTATGACATAGGCTCTTTACCATGTGATCAGCTGTGTCCAATCACCCAGGAAGCCAGGAAGTGTCATTTATCAGATTTTCCTCTATTCACACTGACAATCAGTGGCTCTCCTGACGGGGGGGTCTGTGCATTGATTATCAGTGCAGATCCACCAGGGATACCCACTAGTGCCCACCAGGGATGCCCACCTGTGCCCATTAGAGATGACAATCAGTGGCTTTGCTGACAGGGGGGGTCTGCGCATTGATTATCAGTGCAGACCCACCATGGGTACCCACTAGTCCCCACCAGGGATGCCCACCTGTGCCCATTAGAGATGATAATCAGTGCCCAGCAATAATGCCACTCCGTGCATCCTCATTAGTGCTGCCTATCAGTGCAATCTATCAGTGCAGCCCATCAGTGACCATCATTGCCTATCAGTGCCACCCATCAGTGCTCATTAGTGCAGCCTATCAGTGCCCATCAGTGACGCTTATAAGTGCCCATGAGTGCCAAATATCAGTGCCCATCATTGCCACCTATGAGTGCCCATTAGCGCCCCCTATCTGTATCAATCAGTGCTGCATATCAGTGCTCCTCAGTGCTGCATATTAGTGCCTCATCATCAGTGCCACCTCATCAGTGCTGCCTTATCAGTGCTCATCAGTGAAGGAGAAAACCTACTTATTTACAAAACTTTATAACAGAAACAAAGAAAAAAATATTTTTTCTAACTTTTCAGCCTCTTTTCTATTTGTTGAGCAACAAATAAAAAACCCAATGGTGATCAAATACCACCATAGGCGTGCCCACAGGGTGTGCCGGTGTGCCCAGGCACACCCTAATCATCCATATTCATCCCTGTGCTCTGTCTGTGTTTCACACCTTTTGTTAGTGCTGACTGCCTACAAAATGTCTGTCCTGTCCCTGTGTAACTCAGTCACGACCACTGGGGTTGGGTCCGGCCGGCAAAAACAGCTGTGCTGCGAGTGGGAGGTGATTGAGCAGGGAACTAAGACCACAGCCGCAGAGTAACCCAGCTGCATTTGCCGACGCAGCTTCTATAGTTCTGGCTGCAGGTCCCGCAGGCACTGGCGGAGTGATCTACATCTGCGCTCCGCCCCCCCTCCGGCCTCTCTCCCTTAGAAGCAGCAGACTAATGGAGCCTGGAGAGCGGCAGCCTGCTAGATCGAGGTGAGTGAGACAGCACTGAGCAGGGCACCTGGGCAGGCAATGGGCAAATGATGCACCATATATATATATATATATATATACTTTTTTGCTGACAAGCCAGGGTTCATATAGTTTTGAATTGTATTATATGTAATATAATATTACATATAATACAATTCAAAACTATATGAACCCTGGCTTGTCAGCAAAAAAGTGCGCATTTATATATATATATATATATATATATATATATATATATATATATATATATATATATATATTACATGGCTTTGGTATAAAAAAATAAATCCCAAGTGTATATTAACCAACTTCCCATTTGCCCACAGCCCCAATATATGGCGGACGGGAAGCAGTCCTAAATGTGGGTTAACGTACCTGTACGTCAGCCCATATTAGAGCAGTGGTGGTTGGTTAAATAAGGCCCACCTGGGTGACATCTGTTTTTTCACAGACTAAATGACCTCACTAATTGGATTCCATTTTTTGAACACGCCCCTTTCAATTAATGATTCAATTACATAGAATCAGCAGCATGCATGTCATGACTGTTGGGTCTGTTGGTTTTCTATTACTCTGCTACACCTACTAGTCCTGTAAATAATTTGCTATTTAAAAATATAATATATACCAAAAACAGTGATTGATCTGATTAGTGATGTAGGACTGCTAATATTTTGAACACAACTGTATGTCTGACTCCTTTTGTCCTGTTTTTTTTTTTCCATGATGAAGAATATGTATACAGAAAACTGTAATACGGATTTGTCATTGCCAAGGTTTCCATCTGTCATTCAAAAAGTTCAGTGTTTATAAGACACACTAGAGTATAAACACAAAACGTGACATAGAATATCTACAATGGAAGCACACACAGATACAAATAATGGCAGCAAAGCATGATGGGAAATTCCCAGGCAATTCAGTTGTAGTAGACATGGTCAGACCATTGAACAAGACATTTTTACATGGAATCCTGAATGTTTCATTTTTGCAACATTCATTTACAGATGAATTGAAACAATTTGATTTCCCAGTATCAGATACTCACAGGCATGATTTCAAGGCCTTTGTATTCTCTGCCAGAGAAATGGCATTGGGCACATACAACGACTGCATACTATGGAATTATCATTACAATTTTCCCATACAGGAAGTTTAAACACTAACGGTGTGTAAAATATCAGCACGTTAAACCTGAAATATGGTGTCAGAAAAAAATACTAAGCGTCTGTCACTTCCATTTTTATCATTGCATTCTGTTCCCCAGGGGACAAGGTATATGAAGTACTTTGTCCCATTTTCCTATGCGCTAAAGCAGGTTGTGAGAGTTTGGACAGGGCACCCCCTCCTCCCCCCATGGACTTCTGACATCGCAGCTTGCAAGGAGATGGCTGCCTTGAGAACCAGTGCTTTTCCTCCATCTCCAATCATTTTCCGGAAACCTTAGCTATCACTTAGACATAAAGACACCTAAATGTTTGACAGGTCCAGTGGCGTCGCTAGAGGGGGCGGGGGAGTGGGGTCCACACTCGGGTGCCACCTGCTAGAGGGGTGACACCATCCCAAGGGTGATGACAAAAATCCTGGCTCCCTTTGGCAGTTTTTTTTCTTCAGCTGGAACACACCTCCAGCACCACAGCCGTGCCTGGCATGTGTTCTCCTTCTCTCTGTCTCTCACCCCTGCCCAAGCCTGTCGCAATCTGCTCTCCACCCGGGTGGCGCGGCTGCACACTGTCCTCTCCTCTCCTGCTGCTGCCCGGGTGTTCTGTGTACCTAAGCCGCCTGAGCTGTTGGGGTAACGGGCGGGGGGGGGGGGGGGGGGTGTCAGCTTGCGATTGGGGGGGTCTGTACTAATAGAGGGGAGTATTTCTGGGGGTTGTACTAATGGAGAGGGGGTGGTTTGTTCTGGAGGGCTGTACTAATGGAGGAGTGTGGTATGCTCTGGGGGGTCTGTACTAATGGAGTGGGGGGGTAGTTTGTTCTGGGGGGTCTACACTAATAGAGTAATAGAGGGGGGTGATTTGTTCTGGGGGGGTCTGTACTAATGGAGGAGGGGGTGGTTTGTCCTGGGGGGTCTGTACTAATGGAGGGGGGGTGGTTTGTTCTGAGGGGCTGTACTAATGGAGGGGTGTGGTATGTTCTGGGGGTCCGTACTAATGGAGTGGGGGTAGTTTGTTCTGGGGGGGTCTGTACTAATAGAGGGGGGTGGTTTGTTCTGGGAGGGTCTACACTAATAGAAGGGGGTGGTTTGTTCTGGGGGTCTGTACTAATGGAGGGGGTGGTTTGTTCTGGCGGGTCTGTACTAATGGAGGAGGGGTGGTTTGTCCTGGGGGGATCTGTACTAATGGAGGGGGGTCTGTACTGAGGGGAGGGGTCTATACAGAGGAAGGGGGGTCTGTACTGATGGAGGGGGGTCTGTACTGAGGGGGAGGTCAATACTGGGGGGGTCTATACTGAGGGAGGGGGGTCTGTACTGAAGGGGGGGTCTATACTGAGGGAGGGGGTCTGTACTGATGGAGGGTGGTCTGTACTGAGGGGGAGGTCTGTACTGACGGGGAGGTCTGTACTGTGGGGGGTGGTCTATACTGATGGAGGGAGTTTATAATTAGTGAAGGGTCTGCACTGACAGAGGGGGGTCTATACTTAGTGGAAGGGGGTCTGTACTAAGGAGCAAATATATTTGGTGGAGGGGGTGACACCATGTTTTATTGCACCGGGTGACACCAACCCTAGTGAAGCCACTGGACAAGTCCTTTATTCATGATGCACATGACCAATCCTAACAGTACTCCAGTACTCATAGCTGAATGACAGCTCCCCAAGCTACATACAGTAAGGGGAGGGGATAATGATTATATCATTAACCAAATATGGCCATGACACTACTGTCCCTGCCCCTTTGGTAACAGGGCCAGAGATTACCAATGATGTCAGCAGTGGGACCAGTGGGTACAAGAACCTGCTGCTTTCTTAACAACCAGTGACAGTGGGATGCTGTCAAATACACTATATTGTCAAAAGTATTGGGACACCTGCCTTTACATGCACATGAACGTTAATGGCATCATAGTCTTAGTCTGTAGGGTTCAATATTGAGTTGGCCCACGCTTTGCATCTATAACAGCTTTAACTCTTCTGGGAAGGCTGTCCACGAGGTTTAGGAGTGTGTCTATGGGAATGTTTGACCATTCTTCCAGAAGCGCATTTGTGAGGTCAGGCACTGATGTTGGCCGAGAAGGTCTGGCTTGTTGTCTATGTTCTAATTTATCCCAAAGGTGTTTTATCGGGTTGAGGTCAGGGCTCTGTGCAGGCCATGCAAGTCCCACCACCCCAAACTCACTCATCCATGTCTTTATGGACCTTGCTTTGTGCACTGGTCCAAATCATTTGGTGGGGGGGAGGATTATGGTGTGGGGTTGTTTTTCTAGGAGTTGGGCTTGGCCCCTTAGTTCCAGTGAAGGGAACTCTTAATGTGTCAGCATACCAAGACATTTTGGATAATTTCATGCTCCCAACTTTGTGGGAACAGTTTGGGGAAAGCCCCTTCCTGTTCCAACATGACTGCATACCAGTGCACAAAGCAAGTTCCAAAAAGGCATGGATCGATCGATCTATCTATCTATCTATCTATCTATCTATCTATCTATCTATCTATCTATCTATCTATCTATCTATCTATCTATCTATCTATCTATCTATCTATCTATCTTTCCATCCAGTATCCTTCTATCTACAGATATTTAGTTCTGGAAAACATTAGGTTAACCTCTAAAATGAAGTATTTATGAAATAAGTACAGATGACATTTCCAGAGGTAGAATTAAGTGTTTAATTCAACAGTCCCCCACACACAGGCTAAAAATTCACAGAAAATCAAAACACAACAGATGCATCAGAGATAATAATTGGCACATATTTTCTTCAGAGGCTTAATAATATTAGCGCTCATCCTGGGTACAGATCAAGGTTGTTATAGAGGATCGGGAAGTATTTAAAGCTTTCGCTCTCATTTTCAGTCGGGATGTAAGAGAAAGTTAATGAAAACAGAAATTTAAAGAGGATTGCTACCCAAACTATCCCTAACTGCAGGGTTGGATGTCCATTGTTGGAGCCAATAACACACAACCTTTAGTGTTCAAGGCAGCACACCTCTGCTAGGATTACCAAAGTTTTATTTATTTTATTATTTTTTTATTGTTTTACTGTTCTTCAATTGGCTTTGAATAGTGTACCAATGTGTAAAAAGCTGATAAGAGATGACGACAGTTCTACTGATGATGGCATAAAAGCTTGGTTGCGAACTACATGGGAAAAGGGAAATTGCAAATGATCAGGGCTGTCTTAATGCAAAGGCACCTCTGAGCACTGCCCAGGGGCTCCAGGTGCATGGGGGCCCCATGATCTTGCATTACATCATACTTGCAAACTGTCCCAGATTTGCTGGGACAGTCATGCTTTCTACTAAGCTGTCCCAGGATGGCCATGTCCCGGCCAGCGTCCCATAAACTGTACTGTGTCCTCCTGATCCCAGTATTCTGCCCTCCTGACTCCCCCTGTACTGTGCCCTTTGTTTTGATTAGTCTTTGATTTAAGCCATGTTTTCTTATTGTTTAAAATCAATTTTATTATGTTTAATTCTATCAACTATTTATACTTTAATTCTTGCGAGTAGGTGCATTTCTTTGCCCAGGGGCCCATGATGCTATTAAGACGGCCCTGCAAACGATACAATGGAGAACTCCTGCATCTCCGTTAGGGAGCCATCCTCTCTTTGTCCTGATGACCACTGTCACTAGAACATTAAAAAAATGTGAGTTTCAACCAGTACAGGAATGGAGTGAAAATCTTTTGATGTGGATGTTTATTTAGACGACTGTCTACAAGGTTTCCCTCCCTTGGTAGGGGCTTTATCCCACTCCTTTTGTGCCAACATGACAACGCCAATAGAACTCTCCTAAATGGGAAATTCAGTGGGTGTTTACCATGTGGCACATGTTTAAGCATTTCTGAAATAGTAATCTGCATTTGCAACAACATAGTAGTCTTTTCCTTATGCACTTTCGAACAACAATACACATATAATGGCAACACAAAGAGGAGCAATAATGCAGGGCTTATGTACAGGAGTTTTCATGAGGCATCCAACCTTAAGCATTTGAATTGTTCTGAGATATTCTCCCAGGGTGCTTTTATAGACCCAGAGACCTTGTGGTCTTTCTCACGCTATCCAGAGCACTAGGTGTTTGGCTGGTGACCTTCCCTACACTGCAGACTCCTACTCCAAGGTGTGTGTCTGAAGCTTGACCTCATCTGGAACCTGACCCTGATTTTGTACCTGAACTTTCCCTAACAGAAAAGAGAACATTCTGTGTGACCCAGAAGTAAACATTATATATCGTATCTATACAGCATATCCCCTCTGTATCCAATATGGCCAACAAATTCTCAACAGAACTTTGTGTCCAATTAGCCACAGGCTGTCCCAAGATGGCCTCAGGAGTCCACAGCAGAGGACATATTAGTCTGATGCCAGGCTCCCCCTAGTGACAGTAGTAACAGTGATCACGCCACTTTGTTTTCTACCAACTGACTGATTCATCAATGGATCACCAATTCAGTTCCTGCCCTGCTGTCCAACAGAGCAGATAAACTCCTTGGGTTCTGTGGCAGCAACAGCTGATCACCTGCCTACATATTTGATATGGTGCTTGATGTCTCCTTCCACCTGTGCCTTTCTTAGGGTCTGCAGAAATTAGAAAGGAGTTGTGTCGATTGGGAAATGAAGCTTGATTCCAAGTGCTTCCAAGTGCATCAGGGCTGGATCTAGGGAATTGCTGGGGTGGGCTTTGCCCCCCCAGATTTCAGTGGTGCCCCCCCAGGATCAGTGACATTGGTATTAGGTAGAAGGCATAAAAAGAGGGCTGAGGGTCAGCGCGCAGCCTCTGTGGTGCCAAGTTGGCACCACACCAATGACTTCATTTCTTTCCTAAAATTTTAATGATTCCAGGCAAATCACGCTGCAGCCCTGCCTGGGACCACCCCAGTTAATTATTTTCACCCTTGTGTAGGGGTTGATTTACTAAAAGCAAATAATCTGTACATCTTGATAGGGAGATCACCCTTAGCTCACTGGACTTGGCAAAAACTCACTCTGCAAAGAATACCTTAATCACAGGAAGAAACAAACAAACAAAAATAACAGTTTTGGATGATGGAAGCCAACAGAGCTTTTCCCCATTCACTAAGCTAGGGGGAAATCCCTGCAAAGTGAAAAATCTCTTGCAAAGTGAGCAGCCTCCTTGCCTTTAAGAAACCAATACCTTAATCTCTATGATATAACCTAGACATGTGCACTACCGAAAAATTGTGTTAATTTTCGTTCCATTCGTTTTTTGTTTTCATAAATTCGGAAATTCCAAAATTTGGAAATTTGAAAATTCGGAATTCGTAAGTTCGTAAATTTTAAATTTCGGAAATTCGGAAATTAAGAAATTAAAAAATCTGAAAATTCGATAATCTGAAAATAAGAAAGGAAAATGCGAAAATTAGAAGGAACGAAAATCTGAAAATCCAAAAATTCGAAATAATAACTAACTAAGAATAACTAATTATTAAATTATAGGTATTGGAATTTCCTTTCAAATTTGGCGCTTAGTGAATGTAACAAATAAAAATTTATCTGAAGTTATGATTTATCCGAAATAACGAATGTCGCATCTAAACATATGGAACAGAACAAAATAATAATACATAATAATACACTTTTATTATTATTATTGTTATTTATTATTATTATTAATTCGTCCAATTCGTTATACGGCATTTGTTATTACGGATAATTCGTAACTTCGGATGAATTCATATTTGTTACATTCACTAACAGCCAAATTTGAAAGGAAATTTCAATACCTATAATTTAATAGTAATAGTTAAGTTATTATTAGTTATTATTTCAGATTTTCGTATTTCCATTCTTTTGAATTTTCAGATTTTCATTCTTATTTTCTGATTTTTGAATTTCGAATTTTCAAATTTCTGAATTTTCAAATTTCGAATTTCCAAATTTTCGAATTTCAAATTTTCGAATTTAGAAAGTTCCGAATTTTCAAATTTCCAAATTTCCGAATATTCAGAAAAATTAGAAAATTCGGATATTTCCAAATTTAATGAATTTGTCTAAATTTGTTAAGAAAAACAAAGTCGGAACTAAACGAATTGCACATGTCTAATATAACCTGTACATGGGTGGAATGCGTCAAAGTGAGGTGGTCCCATGCGGGGCTGTAGTGTGCTTTGTTTGGAATCAATAAAGTTTTAAGAAATAACTAATTTTATTGGACTGGTTCCTTCTGCGAACCTCTATGTCACCACTGTGTCCTGTACTTACGTAGCAGTTGGCAAGAGGAACCACAGAGTGATAGCTTATTGGACAGACCCAGAAGTCTAGAATAGCCAAGATATTCATAGCTCTTTAAGTAAGTAAAGATTTGTCTTGTCACCCACCGCCAGTGAGTTCTTTTTGCCTAAACATTTTCATCATATCGAGCGGCAGGGTTACTTTAGGTAATTCTTGATTGACTGAATTGATTTGTTAGCTTTTTCCATCACGTAACCGTCTACATAAGCTGCATTTTATTGATGTGTCCACAATATGAGTCATCCTGCTTCATCCAATGTACTAAAAAGATGAAGTTGACTTACATTGTTCATGTACTCGCTCAACAGGTCTTGAAGAGCTTGACGCACGGCGTTGCACTCGGCCACGATTCTCTCCCTCCTGTCGTCCCGTGTGCACGAGGAGTCTGCCATCAGAGCCGCCCCACTGATGATACTCTCCAGCCGCTCTTCTAGAGACGGGCGGAAGCGGGCCTCACTGAAGGTCATTGGGTCAAGAATGATCTTGTTCTGTAGGACCATTAAAGCAGAAAATAATTAAAACCAGACTTTCTTTACAAGAAAACTACTTTGCAGCAAACTAAATTTATGCATGCACTCCAGCTTTGACTGTGTGGCATTTCTCAGGAGACAACAGTGGAACATGCATGGCCAAGTCTGTTTTAGAAGCTCATTGACAGGGTGACAATGGATCATCGAGTATTATTTTTTTTCAATGAAAAAAACTGCTGAATTAAAAGTATTAAAAAGTCCTTTTGAAATCACATAAACCACTTTACCCTCTTCCTGACCAGGCTATTTTTTGCAATATGGCATTGTGTTGTTTAACTCTGGTCCGGCCTCACCTGGAGTATGCTGTCCAGCTCTGGGCACCAGTCCTCAGGAAGGATGTACTGGAAATGGAGCAAGTACAAAGAAGGGCAACAAAGCTAATAAAGGGTCTGGAGGATATTAGTTATGAAGAAAGGTTGTGAGCACTGAACTTATTCTCTCTGGAGAAGAGAAGCTTGAGAGGGGATATGATTTCAATTTATAAATACCGTACTGGTGATCCCACAATAGGGATAAAACTTTTTCGCGGAAGGGAGTTTAACAAGACATGTGGCCACTTATTAAAATTAGAAGAAAAAGGTTTTAACCTTAAACTACTTAGAGGGTTCTTTACTGTAAGAGCGGCAAGGATGTGGAATTCCCTTCCACAGGCGGTGGTCTCAGCGGGAAGCATCGATAGTTTAAAAAAACTATTAGATAAGCACCTGAACAACCGCAACATATAGGGATACACACACATAGGGTGGACTTGATGGACTTGATGTGTCTTTTTTCAACCTCACCTACTATGTAATTATGTAACTGACAATTGTGAGGTTGTGCGACAATCAGGGCTAAAAAAATAAGTTGTCACTGTATAAATGACACTGGCAGGGAAGGGGTTAACATCAGTGGAGATCAAAGGGTTAAGTGCGCTCCTAGGGAGTGCTTTTTTACTGTGGGGGGATGCTGTGACTGGAGGAAAACAGAGATCTGTGTTTCTGCTTTTTCCTACCTCACAGAATGGCAGCCTGCCTTGTTTACATAGACAGACTGCTGTTCTGCCTCTCCTGTGAACGATCGGTGGGTCCTGGTGGCCATCGTGGACCCACTGATTGGCTCCCGCTGTGTCCAATCACAGCGGGAACGGGGCTCCAGCGGCGCATACGCACCCCAGAACGGAAGAAAGGAATCACGTACAGGTACGTGATTTTGCGCTTAAGCGCCGCCCTCCCATTGTATATGTACGTGGGGCGGTCCTTAAGCGGTTAGGATGTGGCACAAGTTATGGTGCATATAATGTGCATGTGCTGGTGTGCATTGTGCATGCATGCTGCGAAGTATTGCTTTTTTTTTTTTTTAACTTTATTTAGCTAACACTTAATTTAGCTCTGTGCACAGTGGTAAGTTTCAACATGCCTTCTTGCTGCATAAAAATTCAGCGTTCCTAAATCTTCCTCCAACGCACTAGTTTGGTGTAAACAAGGCATAACAAAATTGTTTTTGCTGTGTCTTTGCATTGAGTCAACTAAAATCAACCAAGATCAATGAACCTCAATGTTTCTGGTATGAATTAGCCCTAAAACAGAACTAAAGTTTCTTTTGTTCTTTTTATTATTTAAATTTTTATTTTTTTATATATTTTTTAATTTTTTTAAATGCAAACACTGTAAACTTGCAAAAATAAAATGGTTCATGCATACATACTTGTGAAACGATGGTATCTATTTATAAAAACTTTCACTGTGTGAATGTCTGAACATTCGCACAGCCCTCACAAATAATCACCGTAATGTGTCTAATATGTTTATTGCCTATATTCATCATCTCCATCTAGTGACCATAATGTAATATTTTCCTGATTGAGGCATTTCAGGAAGAGCATTGCATTGTCACCAGGGTCACCAGAACTAGTATCTGTTCTAGGGACATCCCAACATTTGAGATTTTATTTCACTTTTAGCGATAATGGTCACCAGAACAAATAGAGAGGGTGAATCTGGGTGTACAGACAGCAATAACAACTGACAAGTGTTTCAATCCCTCTCCACTCTATCCAAAACTAAAACGTTTGCCTTTAATTATACTTTAAGGCCACCTTCCAAGATAAGTCTGCCATGTAATTATATTTAAACAATGGACATTTAAGGTAGCCATACATGGCTTGATTTTCTCTGAAAGGCTAAAAAAACAAAAGCTTTAGATATGATCTAAGGCAGTCTTTCTCAACCAGGGTTCTGTGGAACCCAAGGGTTCCTCAAGAGGTTGCTAGGGGTTCTTTGAGCAATGGGCAATCTCTGCCTCTGAGATAAGTAATCATTGACACCAATCATTTTTTTAGCTATCTGTAAGGGGTAATTCTTCCCACTGACCATCAATATAAGGAGCATTCTTTCCACTGACCATCAATGTAAGGAGCATTCTTTCCACTGACCATCAATGTAAGGAGCATTCTTCCCACTGACCATCAATGTAAGGAGCATTCTTCCCACTGACCATCAATGTAAGGAGCATTCTTTCCAGTGCCCATCACACTATTGTACTATTGTGCATTCTAGATCAGCCTGGGGTGCCTTCTGGGTACCTCAGGGGTGTCTTGGCAAAATGCCTAAAAATTGCCCAAAAATTGTTCAAAAGCCAGCAGGTGGATCAAGCCTGCCTTTTTTGTTACACAAAGCCACAGGTTTTCATTGTGCAGCATTACAACTTTGGGCCCAGTGTGGGCCAGCTTCCGGGGTGTCCTAACAACTGATGATGCCGTCTGTTGACAAGGAGGATGTCGGGTGTCTGCACAGTACCCTTGTTTGCCCTTCCCTGCTTTTCTCCATCAGTACTGGGGTCACGTTAGCTGTGTGAAAAGAGAAAGGCTGAAATACTGTTTAGTACCAGTGTGCAAAGGTATATTTGCATTAAGGATAAATCCCCTCTAATGTTATGGATGCTGCTGTGGTATGTAAAACTATTAGTTTCATTTTTTTACATTTTACTATGGATGGGTACTGAAAAAAAGTTTGAGAAACACTGTTCTAGATACAGTAATTATTAGCAAGGGTTCCCTGAGCCCAAAAAAGTTATTTCAAGGGTTTTTTCCATGTTAAAAATGTTGAGAAAAAATGGCTACAATCAACTTTCACCCAAGAATCTAATGTTTTCTAATTGCATTCAATGGGGAAAAAGTGTGAATCCTGGGTGAAAGTTGGGTGAATCTTGTGTGAATTCTTGCAGGATTTTGATTGAACTTACAGTGATCTTCTCTATCACCCTTAAGTGATTTTGTAGATGAATGAGAGCCATAGCCTTCCACCCCCCCACCCCCACCAACACACTAGGAGAATGAAATGGATTCAATTTGATAATTATCTGACTTTTATACCCTCGGTTTTCTCTTCTAACATCTTAAAATAATCAGTTCAAAGCCTCATCTACCAATTACTGAAAATGAAAGCAAATTGCCCTCGCATCAAAACTCTCTACAAATCCGTCTTATTTTTTACTGATTGGACGGGCAATATAAAATTGTCAGAAAAGACTTGTTTTATGTTTGGCAAGAAATCACTTAACAGATGGTTTGCTGAATGAGGTTCTCCAGTCTGAAAGAGAAAGACAAGGTGACCCCTACGCCTGTTAACGTGTATCAATTACACTTTTAGTGACTTTTATGGCGCTTTTACAGTTCTCTTAACGCTGGAACAGCCTGTGTATTGTCACAAAAAGCAGAATTTGACCTACGTCAATCACCAATGTAGCATCAATTCATGTATCCAAGTACACGGTACGTTAAAATGTTTACGTTTTTTCTTTTGTTTTTCAAGATTTTTTGGAATCAAATACGATTGGCTTGAAAACTGAACCTGTCAGCCTTTTTATTATTTAAAAAAGAAAAAGTGCTGCCTAAGACCTAAGAACTAACAAGATGCCTGGTTTTGCCTTTATAATGAAAATTAATTCTCTGTGCATTCCTTTGAAACCGGTATCACTTTGTTCCTAATGGCTTGGCCTTCTTTATTTCACAGGTAACCCTTTATGTCCAACAAAACAGCCCTTACTGGTAACCAAAGCTCTCCCATTGGAAAGTGGGGTGACAATGACAAAATATTACGGCTGGCTTCAACCTTATGGGTTTACATTATGATGTGCTTTTGGTTGCATAGTTATGCAATGATAACTCAGAAAAATGCATGTAAAATTACTTTTATGGGTTCTTTGAGGTATATCGATGATTTAAAAAATGTAAAATAACTTTTTTTCTAAAATGCACATCAAGGCAACACAAAAAAAAATGTGAACTAGCCCCATTGAAATCAATGGCTAACCTCTGATGTGTGAATGGGCCCTAAAATAAGTGATACATTTGCTTTTAAATGGATTAAGCATTTCATGTCCGTCATTGTCTCAAAGAGAGCTGTAAAAGCCTTGCTTGAACTGAATTTTAAAGTATATTTTGGCCCATCATTAAAATCTCAAATAGACTTTAAAATGTTAATTTTATTTTAAAGGTCATTTTCAATATTTTGAAATCTGCAGCTTTTATTACAGTAATATATAGTGATCCTTTCCTTTTTTAGGCACTTTCTGTTATAAGGTGACACGTTATGTCTGAGCCTCCTGATTGTGCTACTGAGTTGTCACCCTGTCTTTAATGGACTCTACAAGTAACTATTTCAACACGCATAACACCAGCGTGGTCAGCTGTTGTCATCATCACAAAACTTGCCCTAAGAAATGCCATACAGCCAACACCAGAGTTCATGTAGACAGGAAGTAACAAATGATGAAAATTGTCTTTATTAAAACAATGTCAAATGTTTATAATATGCAGTGCTTTAGCAAACTAAATGTTCCTCTATTGAAGTACTAAAGCAAAATAGAAATCTGAAAAAGGAGAAAAAAACATACAGACATAGGATAGTATAGTAACACACTTATATTAAAAGCTCCCCAAAGCACATACATGTTGACCAGGAGTCATTTTACCTTAAGAGTCCCACAAATGGAAGGAAAATGTCCATCTTACATACCTTACCAGTGACTCCTGTCCCAGCACTGACTCTGAGATCATCTCTCCCGCAAGCTCTTCCATTACCCAACTTGCTGTAGATTCCACTGCATTAAACTTGCAAAGCTTTACTGTACTCTGTTTCCAGGACAGGTCCCTAGGACCAGCCCCTTCAGAACCATGTAATAGTAGCCCAACTCCCAGGGGGGTGCAACCTTTCATCTGGACCACACCATCAATGGGACTTTCTGTCTCCTGGCTATCTAACGAAACAGCCCAAGTCCATAATCCCAATGAAGGCTCCCACTCAGGGGAATATAGATGGTAGATCTTCCACTTGTTACATCCTCTAGTCTGTAGCTCTTTAACCCCATCCAGCCATCTTCCACCTGTATTTATAGCTCCCTGAAAACTCAAATAGGAAGTCACACCAGGAGGAAGAGCACCACAGCAACATAATAACAATTTAACTCCACCTGTCTACATGTGTGGCATCTGTGGTATGATAACTGCTCATGGTCCGCAAAGGTCAGCAAAGACCTTGGCAATTGAACATCAGAAACTGTTTAACAGAGGACAGAATTAAGAAATAGACTTGAAAAATTTAACATTAATAAGTCACCGGTAACAGATGGCTTGCACCCGAGGGTCCTTAGGGAACTCAGTCAAGTAATTGCCAGACCATTGTTCCTAATTTTTGCTGACAGTCTACTGGACTGGAATGGTACCAGCTGATTGGAGAAAAGCCAATGTAGCAACAATATTTAAAAAAGAGTCAAAATACATCCCGGGAATTACAGACCAGTTAGCCTAACATCAATAGTATGCAAGCTCTTGGAGGGGATGATAAGGGACTATATACAAGATTTTAGCAATGAAAACGGTATCATTAGCAGTAATGGATTCATGAAGAATCGTTCTTGCCAAACTAATCTATTAACCTTCTATGAGGAGGTGAGCTGCCATCTAGACATGGTGTATCTGGATTTTGCAAAAGCATTTGATACAGTTCCCCATAAATGTTTACTGTACAAAGTAAGGTCAGTTGGCATGGACCATAGGGTGAGTACATGGATTGAAAACTGGCTACAAGGGCGAGTTCAGAGAGTAGTGATAAATATGGACTACTCAGAATGGTCAGGGGAGGAAAGTGGGGTCCCCCAGGGTTCTGTCCTGGGACCAATCCTATTTAAATTGCTCATAAATGACCCGGAGGATGGGGTAAACAGTTCAATCTCTGTATTTGCGGACGATACTAAGCTAAGCAGGGCAGTAACTTCTCTGTAGGATGTGGAAACCTTGCAAAAAGATCTGAACAAATTAATGGGCTGGGCAACTACATGGCAAATGAGGTTTAATGTGGAAAAATGTAAAATAATGCATTTGGGTGGCAAAAATATGAATGCAATCTACTAACTGGGGGTAGAACCTCTGGGGGAATCTAGGATGGAAAAGGACCTGGGGGTCCTAGTAGATGATAGGTTCAGCAATGGCATGCCATGCCAAGCTGCTGCAAACAAAGCAAATAGAATATTGGCATGCATTTAAAAGGGGATCAACTCCAGAGATAAAGCGATAATTCTCCTGCTCTACAAGACTCTGGTCCAGCCTCACCTGGAGTATGCTGTCCATTTCTGGGCACCAGTCCTCAGTAAGGATGTACTGGAAATGGAGTGAGTACAAAGAAGGACAACAAAGCTAATAAAGGGTCTGGAGGATCTTAGTTATGAGGAAAGGTTGCGAGCACTGAACTTATTCTCTCTGGAGAAGAGACGCTTGACAGGGGGTATAATTTCAATTTACAAATACCATACTGGTGACCCCACAAAAGGGATAAAACTTTCCGCAAAAGGGAGTTTAACAAGACACGTGGCCACTCATTAAAATTAGAAGCAAGGAGGTTTAACCTTAAACTGCGTAGAGGGTTCTATACTGTAAGAGCGGCAAGGATGTGGAATTCCCTTCCACAGGCGGTGGTCTCAGCGGGGAGCATCGATAATTTAAAAAAACTATTAGCTAGGCACCTGAACGACCACAACATACAGAGTTATACAATGTAATACTGACATATAATCACAAGGTTGGACTTGATGGACTTGTGTCTTTTTTCAACCTCACCTACTATGTAACTATGTGTAGCTTCAACACCTTCGAGGGAGGTCCTTCTTTATAGAAGTGGAAGGGACCCAAATACAGAATTGAGTAATGTGGAATAGGGATTACAATTCCCCGCCCTGCCACTCGGCTCAGAAGAAGTGACAGAACACTTACTGAACCTAGAAAGGATCCTAAAGCTGCTTCCATACTAGCTTTTTTGGACCACGAACAGCTGCTCCATCTAAGGTCTGGCAGTCAGTGTGAGAAACCATCAGCTGCAGTGGAGAGGCACCGCTGCATGTACAACCTAAAAAAAAAAAAAGCCTATCCTTGCATCAGGACCTGGGGCACTCAGGAAGAGATACAGTTTTGCAGGTGAGAAATTGCAGACTCTGTAAAAGGTTTGGTCTGACTTAGGATTGTCACCCACAGAGGATGAGGGATTCCAGGATGCTCGTATCATTGAGAGATAACGTGACAATCCCTGGTCTGCATCATGGAGCCTCAAGGCTTTGTAGAGTCTTGAGCAGTATGAAGCCTCCAATCCTAGGTCCACATTTTATGACCAACCAGCTCACAATGACTGCGCATCTATGCACAATTCCATTTTAGCTTGAGAGTGTCTGTGGCTCAAGACGTCACATTTCCCAGGCATCTGTGTGGCTGCAAGGGAGCAGTCAGAGGTGCATGTGTGCACACAAAAATGTTAGTATTGTCTGGAGGAACA
The DNA here is from genome assembly GCF_042186555.1 of Aquarana catesbeiana. Classification (NCBI taxonomy): domain Eukaryota; kingdom Metazoa; phylum Chordata; class Amphibia; order Anura; family Ranidae; genus Aquarana; species Aquarana catesbeiana. The sequence goes on along the minus strand of NC_133324.1, from coordinate 913,891,367 downwards.
GACAAAAACCTAAGCCTATGGGCCAGAGCAGCGGCATTGCAGGAGCAAGTCATAAGGCTGAGTTTGTGTTTTGATGAATGCTGCAAACCCCTGTGTGAGAAACCCATATGTTTTCTAAAACATTATTTTCTTTGTGACCAACACTAGTATTGGGACGCCTGCCTTTACATGCATATGAGCTTTAATGGCATCCCAGTCTTAGTCCGTAGGATTCAACATTGAGTTGGCCCACCCTTTACAGCTATAACAGCTTCAACTCTTCTGGGAAGGCTGTCCACAAGGTTTAGGAGTGTGTCTATGGGAATGTTTGACCAGTCTTCCAGAAGTGCATTTGTGAGGTCAGGCACTGATGTGGATGAGAAGTCCTGACCTCAAGTTCCTCCATCCCATGAATGTAAAGATTATTTTATAAAGATTGCACAGTCAAATTATAATGTATGTGGCCAGACAAGCTTCATTCCCAACCACAAGGCCTGAAGTACACAGAGAATTATTTTTATTTTACCCATCGAAAAACAGGACAGCAGCCAGTCTCATTGCATATTTATAAGTTAATTTTCTCTTTTTTGCCCGTAATGCTTCTATAATGTCATGTGAAGGTAGACAACCCCTTTAAGAAATAAGAAAATGATTAACAATGCCACCATTCCAGGTTCATCCTTACTAATGATCTAGCCTTGCTTGATGCACATAGCCCATATACATTAAATAATAAATCACCTTCAGAGAAGTAGATGAGGTCTGGAGAGGTTTTATCACACTGCTAAATAAACTCAGGCCTATAAAAACCTGGCTCCATACAATGACATAGGGCTCAAGAAGATAAATCTCTAGAAGGTGAAAATTATTCTTTTACTACCCCCTCTGGAGATCTGCAGAACATTGCCCTACCTATTATAGATACAATCTGAATGTTGCTGAACACCACAATTAAAGGAAATCCATAGTCCTTATAAAGTTTAGATTATATATGCATGTGAATCAATCCATAGTCTTTGGTAAATTTATATTAGATACATGTGAATTATTTCAGTCTTTTTAAAATGTATTCTAAATATGCAGGTGAATTAATAAATAGTCTTTATAAAGTTTATTTTAAATATACAGTACATGTGAATTCATCCATAGTGTTTATTAAGTTTATATTAGATATACATATAAATTAATCCATAGCCTTTATAAAGTTTATATTAGATATCCATGTGAATTAATCTGAGGTCTTTATAAAGTTTTAATTACTATTATTATACAGGATTCATATAGCTCCAACAGTTTGCACAGCACTTTACAACATTATATAATATTTACATGTGAATTAGACATGTGCAATTAGTTTCGTTCCGAATTTGTTTTTTAATGAATTTCGACAAATTAGTTAATTCGGAAATATCCGAATTAACGAAGACCTGTTCAACGAATCTTTCCGGATATTCGTAAATTCGAATATTAGAAAATTTGTAAATTCGTACATTCGTAAATTCCTACATTTGCACATTCGTAAATTTGTACATTCGTAAATTTGTACATTCGTAAATTAGTAAATTCGTAAATTTGGAAATCTGAAATAATAATTAACTAATAATAACTTAACTATTACTAACTATTAAATTATAGGTATTGTAATTTCCTTTCAAATTTGGCTGTTAGTGAATGTAACAAATACAAATTTATCCGAAGTTATGAATTATCCAAAATAACGAATGCCATATCCAAACGAATGGAACATAATGAATTAATAATAATAAATAATAATAATAATAATAATAAAACTTTTTATTATTATTATTTATTATTAATTTGTTCCGTTCCATTGTTTAGATGTGGCATTCGCTATTTCGCATAATTTGTAACTTCGGATAAATCCACATTTGTTACGTTCACTAACAGCCAAATTTGAAAGGAAATTACAATACCTATAATTTAATATTTAGTTACTATTTCAGATTTTCGAATTTCTGGGTTTTCGGATTTTCGAATTTCTAAATTTCTGAATTTTCTAATTCACGAATGTGCAAATGTACGAATATAAGAATTTACGAATGTATGAATGTACGAATTTACGAATTGTGATCATAACGAATGATCTGAAAAACTAAAAAAACAAAAAAAACAAAAAAAAGATTGAAACGAAAATGAACAAATTTTTTGGCAGTGCACATTTCTAATGTGAATTATTTTGTAATCTATATAAAGTTTATATTAGATATACATTTAAATGAATGCATAGTCTTTATATAATGTATATGAAATATACATGTGAATTATTCTAGAGTCTTTTTAAAGTTTTTTTTTATTATTTATACATGTGAATTAATCCTTAATCTTTATAAGGTTTATAATAGATATACAGGTGGATTAAGTCATAGACTTTATAAAGTTTATATTAGATATACATGTGAATTAACTTTTTATTAGATGTACATAGAGTAAATCCACATTTTTTTTTTTTTTTCATTATAGATTTGATATGCATGTGGGTAGATTTTAAAAAGTTTGTTTTAGATATACTTTACATGTGAATTATTCAGTAATCTACATTTAAATTAATCCATAGCCTTTATAAAGTTTATATTAGATATACATGTGAATTAATCGGAGGTTTTTATAATGTTTAGATAAGATATACTGTACATGCAAAGTAGTTAGTAGTCTTTATAAAGTTTATATTAGATATCCCTATGAATTAATCTGAGGTCTTTGTAAAGTTTATATAACATATACATGTGAATTATTTTGTAATCTATATAAAGTTTATGTTAGGTATACTTTTAAATTAATACACAGTCTTTATATAATTTATATGAAATGTACATGTTAATTATTCTAGAGCCTTTATAAAAGTTTCAGAACATATACATGTGAATGAATCCTTAATCTTTATAAGGTTTATATTAGGTGAATTAATCCATTGTCTTTATAACTTTTTTATTAGATATACATATGAATAAATCCACAGCTTTTTTTTAATTATTGTATATTAGATATGTATGTGAGTTAATCCGTACTCTTTAAAAAGTTTATTTTAGTTATACTGTACATGTGAATTATTTGGTAATATATATAAAGTTTATATGAGATATACATTTAAATGAATCCATAGTCTTTATAAAGTTTATAATATACATATGTGAAATAATCCATGGGGGGGTTATTTACTAAAGCAAAATCCACTTTGCACTGAAAGTGCACTTGGAAGTGCAGTCGCTGTAGATCCGAGGGGGACATGCAAGGAAAATAAAAAACAACATTTTAGCTTGCACATGATTGGATGATAAAATCAGCAGAGCTTCACCTCATTTCAGATCTACCCCTCAGATTTAGCGCGACTGCACTTCCAAGTGCACTTTCAGTGCAAAGTGGATTTGCCTTTCGTAAATAACCCCCATTGTGTTTCTAAGGTTTATATTAGAGAAGCAGGTAGATTCATTCACAGACTTTATAATGTTTATATTAGATATACATTTGGATGCATCCATCATCTTGTTAACTTTAATATTAGAGATAATGCACATGTAAATAAATCCACATTTTTTTTTTTTTTTTATTATTATATATTCGATATGCAAGTGGGTTAATCTGTAGTTATTTATTTTTGATATATACAGGACTTTTTTCAGCTAGAACTTGGTGGAACTTGGTTCCACCACCTCTGGTGCAGGCCCTCTGCTCCCAGCTCACTGCTATCACTTGTAAACACAGAAGTCCGGCTTCTGTGTTTACAAGTGACAGCTTGTCTCCCAATGGTTGTCTCCCAGAGATCTGATCCCCTGAGCGGCTCCCACTGAGTGCAGCCTGCCGTCATTATATGGTGGCAGGTTCGCTCTCCTTTGCTCTCCTTGGCTCTCCTGCGTGAATCGGCGTAGGCGTACGTCAGCTCGCGCAGTTGCAGCTGGGCACGTGCTCGCACCTGCTGCACGCTGCGGGAGCATGCCCGCAGGTCGAGCATACTCGATGCCCACCGGTGACCCGCGATTGCCTAGTACAGAGGCAGAATGGGGATATGCCTTTGTAAACAAGGCAAATCCCCTTTCTGACAGGGGACATGTCAGAGATCTTCTGTTCCCAGAGATCGGAACAGTGATCTCTGTCGTGTCCCTGGCAGCCCATCCCCCCTACAGTTAGACCACACCTAGATAACACACTTAACCCCCTTATTGCCCCCTAGTGTTAACCCCTTCCCTGCCAGTGTAATTTTTTACATTGATAAGTGCATTTTTATATCACTGATCAAAGTAATAATGTCACTGGTCCCCAAAAAGTGTCAATTGAGGTCAGATTTGTCCACCACAATGTTGCAGTCCCATTAAAAATCGCAGATCACCGCCATTACCAGTAAAAACAATAACAAAAAATAAAAGTCCCTGAATCTATCCCATAGTTTGCAGACGTGATAACTTTTGCGCAAACCAATCAATATACGCCTATTGTGATTTTTGTTTAACAAAAATATGTAGAAGAATATATATCGGCCTAAACTGATGAATAAATTATTTCTTTTAATTTTTTTTTTTGGATATGTATTATAGCAAAAAAGTAAAAAAAAAAGTTTTTTTTTTCAAAATTGTTAGTCTTCGTTTGTTTATAGCGCAAAAAATAAAAAACGCAGAGGCGATCAAATACCACCAAAAGAAAGCTCTATTTGTGGGAAAAAAGGACATTAATTTTGTATGGGTACATCATCGAACGCCCGCGCAGTTGTCAGTTAAAGCGACGCATTGCCGTATCGCAAAAAATGGCCTGGTCATCAAGAGGGCAAATCCTTCCGGGGCTGAAGTGGTTAAAGTCCAAGAATTAGAAATGTTGACATTGTTTTCGTCTGGGCACTGGAGCACCCCCCCCTCCATTTCATGTATGGGTATCACAAGGACAGGAAGTGGGGGACAATCTCCCCTCTCTTTTTTTCCGAGTCTATCCAAAACTTTGCTTTAAAAAATGGCTGCAGATAGACTCTAATTCTCAGTTTTGATGGCGTGTTTAAGAATTGCAGGCTGTTGCAAAATCCCAGCTATGACTGGTTCTCTTTACCACATTAATTCACACAGTTGAATTTTGAAAATGTCTGTTAAAAATGTCAGCAACAAATGCAGAAAAAGTTAGCGTTCTCGAGCCCGCGAGCCTACAGTGGCAATTAGCCAATACGTGCTTGTTTCAGAGAGTTTTCAAGATGGAAATGTCACTAATCTGATTACAAGACATCAGTTTCAATATAAACTCGGCTTATTCCGAGACTTGAAAAAATGCCCACTTGTATTTCCTGAGGTTGGAGAGAGGCAATTTTCCTACGTAGTCATGCCGGTTTAATTTACAATTCATGATAATTCAAGCAAATATTGGAGTTCACAAATTAGAGGCGCTGTCAGCCTGTTTAAGGGATGATTTATGGGTTTTGGAAAGTAAAAACTGAATTAGATGGTCACGCTTCAATAATTTAGGAGGATTAAGTCACCTTTTTTTTCCCTCTTTAGATTCTTGGGGAGGCTTGCTCAATTATATGCTAATGGCAGCCTATTACAGAGTTAATGTTACAATGTAGCTGGGTTTCCACTTCAGAGATTTGTCTTTGGTTTTTAAAAAGGTGAATATTATGTCCATTCCCAAAGCAGGATATAAAGATAAAGCCCTCTGAGATATGATGATTTCCATACCTGGGAACGTTTGCAAATCAGTGGACCTAGGAATGGCGATGGGACAAAGGGCAAGGTCAGTAGTGACACATGCTGCAGCCTGGACAAACCAAAATGTAAAACACTGAAATTGTGCAAATGGTTGTGTTTATTAGCAGTGCACATACTGTCTCCCAGTAAAATATGGGGCTAACAGAGGCAAATGAAAAATGACCCTGCAGTGTCACTGGAAGGAGAAAATGTCCCTGCATCGATGGTATCACTGGAAGGAGAAAATGTCCCTGTATCGATGGGATCACTGGAAGGGAAAAAATACCCCTTTATCGATGGGATCACTGGAAGGCAAAAATGCCCCTGTATCGATGGGATCACTGGAAGGAAAAAATGCCCCTTTATCGATGGGATCACTGGAAGGCAAAAATGCCCCTGTATCGATGGGATCACTGGAAGGCAAAAATGCCCCTGTATCGATGGGATCACTGGAAGGCAAAAATGCCCCTGTATCGAAGGTATCACTAGAAGGAAAATATGCCCCTGTATCGATGGGATCACTGGAAGGAAAAAATGCCCCTGTATTGATGGTATGACTGGAAGGCAAAAATGCCCCTGTATTGATGGTATGACTGGAAGGCAAAAAATGCCCCTGTATCAATAGGATCACTGGAAGGAAAAAATGCCCCTGCGTCGATGGGATCACTGGAAGGCAAAAATGCCCCTGTATCGATGGTATCACCGGAAGGAAAAAATGCCCCGTATCGATGGGATCACTGGAAGGAAAAAATGCCCCTGTATCGATGGGATCACTGGAAGGAAAAAATGCCCCTGTATCGATGGGATCACTGGAAGGAAAAAATGCCCCTGCATCAATGGGATCACTGGTAAGCAAAAATGCCCCTGTATCGATGGGATCACTGGAAGGCATAAATGCCCATGTATCGATGGGATCACTGGAAGGCATAAATGCTCCTGTATCGATGGGATCACTGGAAGGAAAAAATGCCCCTGCATGAATGGTATCACTGGAAGACAAAAATGCCACTGTATCAATGGGATCACTGGAAGCAAAAAATGCCCCTGTATCGATGGGATCACTGGAAGGTAAAAATACCCCTGCATCGATGGTATCATTGGAAGGCAAAAATGCCCCTTTATCAATGGGATCACTGGAAGGAAAAAATGCCCCTGCATTGTTGGGATCACTGGAAGGTATAAATGCTGTGGCATCAGTGGTGTCAATAGAAATTAAAATTGCTACTGCATTAGTGTTTGTGAGGAAAAAATATTCTGCTGCATTGGTGTCAGTGGAAGGAAATGCCTCTGCATCAGAGGAGGGGAACTGGGAGGTTGAGTGGCTATGAGGAGTGCATTGAACTAAAAGAGCCTAGGTGGCTCTAGGGAAGGGAGGGAAGAGGGGCTGTGAGGGAAAAAGGGGTGGCTATGAAGCTTGTTGGGGCCTTGAGGGAGAAAGGGGAGCTCTTGGTTTGATTTGCCATCTTAAGCTGGACATACATTAAACAATTTACTTGTACAGTTTTCCTTTACATTTACCAAAACCATATAATATGAGGTCAAACCTAAACACTTTCAATTTGTATGCAATCAGGCAGGCCCTTGCACTGCATAGCTGAAGGAAAATCTAAAGAAAATTGTATAATGTATGGCTCGCCTTTGGCCCCTTTCACATGGGGTGGACTCAGCTCAGCTTATGCAGACACAGCCTGATCTCTGTGAGCGGTTGGATGTTAACGTATGTTTACACCCGACTGCCATCCGCTCCGATCCACCAGACAGATGGGGAACAGATTGCCCATCCATTTGTTTTTGGCGGATAGGATCAGATCGGATGTCAGCGGGTGTCACTGGACGCATTGCGGGTATTGGCTACCATGCAGAGCTGCACCAGATTCTGCACTCTCCAGTTTTAGTAAATCAACCCCAATGTGCTTAAGCTGACAACACACAAACAATTGTCATTTTTCCTGTCTTTATTGAACACAGCCATGGAACAGTCACAGTGCTGGAGGAAAAAGTAAGTGAATCCTAATACTAATTACTTCAACGAGAGATAATTGGAGTCAGTAGTTTGCATACCCAGAGTTTAAATAATGACATGAGTTTGGAGGTGTGGTTAGAGCTACTTTGATTGATAAAAGACACTTAAACACATGCAATTGCTGTTTATAGGAAGCATCAGCTGATGTGAACCATGCCTCGCAAAAAAGAGCTCTTGGAAGACATGTGATCAAGAGTAGTTGATCTGCCTAAGGCTGGAAAGAGATACAAAGCAGTCTCAAAGTGTTTAGGCATCCATCAGTAGACAGTTAGACAAACTGTCTATAAATGGAGACAGTTTAGTATTATGGTCTACTCTTCCTAGAAGTGGGGCCCAGGCAAGATGACTCCCAAGGCACAACACAGACTCCCAAGGCACAACAAGATGACTTCCAAGACACAACACAGAATCCTCAATGGGGTAGAAAAGAACCCACGAGTAACAGCTTGGTTGAAGACATTGCAAAATTTCTCTGTTCATGAGTCTACATATGTAAGTCTTTGAACAGGCAAGGTGTCCATGGCAGAACATCATGGAGAAAGCTACTGCTCTCCAAGAAAAAATTGCTGCATGCCAAAGACCACCTTGGCAAACTGCAATGCTACTGGGAAAATGTTTTGTGGACTGAAGAAACAAAAGTTGAATTGCTTGGGAAGAATACTCAGCACTATGTTTGGCACAGCTTACAACATCAAAATATGACAACGGTGAAGTATGGTGGAAGGAACATCATAATTTTGGTTTGCTTCTCTGCCTCAGGGCCTGGAAAATGAGTTACCAAGTTTACCAATTCTTAAATAACGGGGGGGGTGGGGTCACCCGGTGACCCCGCCCCCTCTGACGCACGGGACATGACGGGACTTCCCTGTGGCATTCCCCATGACGTCACAGGGAAGTCCCATCAAGTCACCGCGTGTCAGAGGGGGGCGGGGTCACCGAGTGGCCTCGCCCCCTGTTATTTAAGAACCGTCAGACGAGGAGACGCCGTCACACAGCGGGAGCCTCCCTCCATGCCAGCATGGGTGTGGAGCAGCCCGGAGAAGAAAATGAAGAAGAGAAGAAGAGAAGAAACGAAGAAGAGAATAAGATGAAGAAGATGAAGAGAAGAGCGGGAGCCTCCCCCCATGCCATGGGTGTGGAGCGGCCCGAGGAGAAGAAGATAGAAGACGCCGCGGAGGAGATGCTGGACGAGAACACCGGAGGAAGAACCAGAAGAGCCAGAAGAACCAGAAGAAGAGGATGAAGGAAGATAGAAGAAAGAAGAAGCATTTAAATAAAGGAATTGTCAAAAACTGTCTCTTGTCATTTTTAACATTTTTGACAGTTTTTTAGTGAAATGGTAGGGGTAAGTACCCCCTTACCATTTCACACAGGGGGGAGGGCCGGGATCTGGGGGTCCCCTTGTTAAAGGGGGCTTCCAGATTCCGATAAGCCCCCCGCCCGCACACCCCCACAACCACCGGCCAGGGTTGTGGGGATGAGGTCCTTGTCCTCATCAACATGGGGACAAGGTGTTTTGGGGGGCTACCCCAAAGCATCCTCCCAATGTTGAGGGCATGTGGCCTGGTACGGTTCAGGAGGGGGGGGCGCACTCTCGTCCCCCCCTCTTTTCCTGCGGCCTGCCAGGTTGCGTGCTCGGATAAGGGTCTGGTATGGATTTTAGGGGGACCCCCACGTTATTTTTTTTTTTTTAATTTTGGTTCGGGGTTCCCCTGTGGGGAATTCCCATGCCGTTTTTATCAATGAACTTTTATGTGTATTGTCGGACCGGCAATGCAATAGCCGCGAGTAGTTTTAAATGGGTTTTTTCCTTCAAAATGTCATTTTGCTGTCAGACTGTTCTAAACATGGGAAACATGCGCCCCTTTACAGGCATACTATAGACACCCCCCAGCTACGAAATTTAAAGGGATATTACACTTTTATTGTTTGACTTTAAGCATTATTAAAATCACTGCTCCTGAAAAAACGCCCCTTTTTAAAACTTCTTTTTGCATTGATCCATGTCCCCTGGGGCAGGACCCAGGTCCCCAAACACTTTTTATGACAATAACTTGCATATAAGCCTTTAAAATTAGCACTTTTGATTATTCATGTTCGTGTCCCATAGACTTTAACGGTGTTCGCGTGTTCGAACGAACTTTTTCCTGTTCGCATGTTCTGGTGTGAACCGAACAGGGGGGTGTTCGGCTCATCCCTAAAGAGGAATAGTCAAAAATTCATCTTGAATGTTGTGCAGGTCTGATCCAGAGCTACCAAATGCGCTTGCTTAAATTCACTGCTGCCAAAGGAGGTTCAACCAGGTATTTACGTTCACTTACTTTTTCCTCCAACACTGTAAATGTTTAATGGTTGTGTTCAATAAAGACACAAGAGCTTAGAATTGATTGTATGTGATCAGCTTAAGAATATTGTGTTTGTCTATCGTTGTGACTGTGATGAGGATCAGATCACATTTATCGCAAATTAGTTTCCCCTGGGAGGTTGTTTGGGCCCTCGGGCAGCTTTGTGGGTTAGCATCTCAAACCTCAATTCTAAGGGTGGAACTCTTGACTCTTTGTGGGGAGAAAGAAATTGGGCACTAGAAACTTTAACCTCCCTGGCGGTATTCCCGAGTCTGGCTCGGGTTGGATTTTTTATACCAAAAGCGGTATCCCCGAGCCAGACTCGGGCTTGCATCGCAGGATCCAGGAAGAGCATACTTACCTTGTCCCCTGGATCCTGCGATGTCTCCCCGCTGTGATCGGCGAGCCGCTGTGTCTCGCTCGATTCACAGTGCCGAGCTCCGTTCCCTGCGAGCGTTGCGACGCACGGGGACGGAGTTCGGCGGTAAATTCAAAAGTGAAACACACAGTATAGATACAGCATACTGTAATCTTACAGATTACAGTACTGTATCAAATAATTACACATCCCCTTTGTCCCTAGTGGTCTGCCCAGTGTCCTGCATGCAGTTTTATATATATAAAACTGTTCTTTCTGCCAGGAAACTGGAGATTGTCCATAGCAACCAAAACTGTCTCTTTACATCAAAAGTGGTTTTAGAGCAGCTAGAAAAAAGCGATAATAAATTAGAATCACTTGCAGAATTGAGCGATAGTGATTTGTGGGGAGATCCTTCATCAAACACTAAAAGTAACGAAAGCTAAAATTCTGCAACTGAGCAAATTTCAGTGTTTTTGATTTGATTACATTATTATATAATTTTTATTATTATTATATTATTATTTGTTATAATTATTTATAGTTATTTATTATATTATAATTTTTTATTTCGTTTTTCAAACTTTATCATACCCGGGATGTCTACTAGACTTTTGTTTGGACAGATTTAAGTGAACTATTCCTAAGAATTACAGGCCTACAATATAAAACGCCAAATTTCTGTGCAAAATAATTGTACCGCTTTCAGCACCTAAAATCAGAAATAATCATACCGCCAGGGAGGTTAAGGGGTAACCCCCTTTCCTGGGAAACAATTTTTGCAAAAAAAAATTATATATACCGTATACAATTGCAACAGTCATATTGTAATTGAATGTTACTAAAAATTATCTTTCCTTTTCAATCTGCAGCTCTGTAATTTTCTGTAAAATATAATGCATTATGGCTACCTGGAGGCATTCTGTACACAGATGGTGTACAAAATGCCCCCGATATGTCATTTCCTGCTTGTGTGATTGGCTTACTGATTTTCCCAGCAGTCTGCACACAAATACAAATCAGATTTTGGGCATCCCCTGCAACAAAAATGTAATTGAAATACTCCAAAAGGGAAATGACATCTAAAGGGGTGCAGATCCTGCCACTTTCCTCATTAGAGCCCTGCAGGTGCAGCAGCTGACTGATAATTATAAAACTACTCCCATGCAGATTCACTGTTTACATGGACACAGAGAAACAAACAGCTATTTCTTCATAATAACAATCTGCAACAAAGTTTGCTAAAATCCTTGCAATGTACAGAGATCACCCAGAGGTGAACGTTTTTCTTCTCAACAAAAGTAGAGTTACTCTTTGATGAGTTTGTTAACCACTTCCCGACCGCCCCATAGAAGATATAATGCTACAGGGTGGCCGTTCTCTGCAGAAACACGTATATGTACGTTAATCTGCACTTAAGTCTAAGGGGGGTACACATGTGCCTGCAGCGGCACGCTTCTGTTGTGATTACTCACAGCAGAAGCCGACCTGCGGGTGCCAGGCAGAGGATGTCCACCAGCACCCAGCGCCAGACAGAGACACAGAATGGAACTCTGCCTATGTAAACAAGGCAGATCTCCGTTCTGACAAGGGTAAAGTGATGGATTTTGTGTCCCTGCAAAGCAGGTATTAAAATCCATCACTTCCTCTAATAAAGGCAGCACACAGTTTACACAAAAAACACTGGCTAGGCACAAAGTTAACCCTTTGATCGCCCTAGATGTTTAACCCCTTCCCAGCCAGGGTCATTAGTACAGTGACAGTGCATTTTTTTAGTGTCTGATTGTCCGCTGCAATACCGCTATAAGTCGCTGATACCTCCATTGCTAGTATAAAATATAAATAAATACAAATTCCATATTAATATCTCATAGTTTGTAACTTTTGCACAAGCCAATCAATATACGCTTATTGGGATTTTTTCTTGCCAAAAGCATGTAGCAGAATACGGATTGGCCTAAATTTATGAAGAAATTCAAAATTTTTTTTTTTGGATATATTTTATAGCAGAAAGTAAAAAATATAGTTTTTGTTTTTTTCAAAATTGTCGGTCCTTTTTTTTTTTTACAGCTCCAAAAAATTAAAAAACGCAGAGGTGATAAAATACCCCCAAAAGAAAGCTCTATTTGTGGGAACAAAAATTACATAAATGTAATGTTGGTACAGCGTTGCATGACCGCGCTATTGTCAGTTAAAGTAAAGCAGTGCCGTATCGCAAAAAAATGACCTGGTCACAAAGGGGGGTAAATCTTCCAGGGGTCAAGTTATTAACTGCTTGCCGACCAGCCGCAGTCATTATACTGCAACAGGTCAGCACGATCCTGCGAGCTGTCGTAGCTATACGTCGCCTCGCGGGATCGGGATAGCAGGCGCCCGCTGCACTGCGGGGGTGCCGATGCTCGTGGCCGACGGTTGGAATGACTGCCGCCCAGGAGCGATTGCGGGCACGAGAGGCAGAACAGGGACGTGTGTGTGTAAACACACAAATCCCTGTTCTCTTCTGTGAGGAGAGACAGATTGTAAGTACCTAATAGCTAGGAACCACGATCTGTCATCTCTCTAGTCAGTCCCCTCCCCTTTCAGTTAGAATCACCTCCCAGGGAACACAGTTAACCCCTTGATCGCCCCCTAGTGTTAACCCCTTCCCCGCCAGTGCCATTTACACAGTAATCAGTGCATTTTTATAGCACTGATTGCTGTATAAATGACAATGGTCCCAAAAATGTGTCAAAAGTGTCCGATGTGTCCGCCATAATGTCGTAGTTCCGATAAAAATCGCAGATCACCGCCATTACTAGTAAAAAATAATAATAATAAAAATGCCATCAATCTATCCCCTATTTTGTAGACGCTATAACTTTTGCGCAAACCAATCAATATACGCTTATTGCGTGTTTTTTTTACCAAAAATATGTAGAAGAATACATATCGGCCTAAACTGAGAAAAAAATAGCTTTTTAAAAAAAAAAATGGGGATATTTATGATAGCAAAAAGTACAAAATATTGTGTTTTTTTTTTAAATTGTCGCTTTTTTTTGTTTATAGCGCCAAAAATAAAAACCGCAGAAGTGATCAAATACCACAAAAAGAAAGTTCTGTTTGTGGGGAAAAAAGGACGTCAATTTTGTTTGGGTGCAACGTCGCACGACCGCGCAATTGTCAGTTAAAGCGACGCAGTGCCGAATCGCAAAAAATGGCCTGGTCATTCAGCAGCCAAATCTTCCGGGGCTGAAGTTATTAAGTACAATAAACTCAAGGAGAAAGGGTTTAGAGCCCTCTCACACTGACAGCGCCCGGGCGTAGGCGGTAAAGTTACACTAGTTTTAGCGGCGCTTTACTGTAGTTTTAGAGGCAATTTTCGGCGGCTAGTGGGGCGCTTTTAACCCTCACTAGCGGCTGAATAAAGGGTTAAAAGGGTCCGCAAAGCACCGCTGCCGAGGTGCTTTGGGGGCGCTTCCCATTGATTTCAATGGGCAGTGGCGCTTTAGGAGCGGTGTATACACCGCTCCTAAAGCGCCTGAAAGAAGCTGACTTTTTTTGACGTCCTGCCAGCGCAGCGCCCCAGTGTGGAAGCGCTCGGGTTTTCACACTGGGATTGCAGATAAAGCTTTTTTCGGGCGCTTTACAGGCGCTATTTTTAGCGCTAAAGTGCCTGAAAAATGCCGCCAGTAGGAAAGGGCTCTTAGGGTACAAAATACAAAAAAAAAACAAACAAAAAATGCCTTCAGGTGTCTTTGCTAGCGACAATCAATACAGAAATGAGAGCCTTGAAGCCAGACATGTATGGAACTGAGGACTGCCATATGGTAGCATTTCCATCCTTCAGTTGACTATATAGAGACAATCCTGGAAGGATGGACCTTCGGCCTGCCTAATGGGGGGCCATAAGCAGTTTTTCTTCAGCTGTTCTTCATTCTTTTAATAGAATGTAATATATTGCTGAAAACCCTCAGGACTCAGAAGCTGCTATGTAGAGAATGATGTAATAAAGTCCTTTCTTAACCTCACCAACTGTTTATATCACATTATATATTCCACCTCTCATCTCAAATATGCTTCTGTTTTCATCTCTTAGATCAGCTTGGCTCGATCTGGGGGAAATTGAAAATAAAACTTTTCCTACAAGAAATTATTTCTGCAAACTTTCTGCTTTAACAGCCATCTCAATGTTAAGGGCCCATGCACACTTTAGCACTGTGATGCATTAAGAAACATAGGAATGCATTATTATAAAGGATTTGCACAGTTTGTGCATGGCTTTAGGAGATAAAGGGAGGCAATGCAGTTACAATGCAATTCAATACAATGGGGATCAGATGGCATACAATCTAAAAGATGCATGTTAACTGCGTTAAAGTGGTGTTACTAAACACTACATTATCCATTCATTTTATGTATATGGGTCATGGCACTGCATTCATTTTAACCCCTTCACAACCGCGCTACAGTCAAATGACGGCTACAGCGTGGCTGCAATTTTCCAGGAGGCCGTCTGTTGTCATCCTCCCGTGCTCGCATTGCCTTTCGCTCCCCCCTGTGGCGTGCATTGGCAGTGATCTGTGATCGATGTGTCCTTCAGATGGAGCTGATCACAGATCGGGGTAAAGAGCCAAATACAGCAGCTCTTTACCACGTGATCAGATGTGTCCAATCACAGCTGATCACAATGTAAACAGGATTTGCCGGTTAACGGCAGTCCTCCCCTCACGCTGGCAGTGCGCGAGGAGAGCCGAAAAACGCCAAATCCACACAGGGGATATCTGCACTGACAATCAGGGCACTGATGATCAGTGTCCTGATTATCAATGCAGCCTCAAAAGTGCCAACCAGTGCCCATCAGTGATGCCTGTCGATGTCACCTATCAGTGATGCCTATCATTGCCGCCTATCAGTGCAATCAGTGCTGCCTATAAGTGCTGCCCATCAGTGCCACCTATCAGTGTCCATCAATGCCATCTATCAGTGCCCATCAATGTCGCCTCATCAGTGCCACCTATCAGTGCCCATCAGTGATGCCTGTCAGTGCCGCCTCTCAGCGATGCCTATCATTGCCGCCTATCAGTGCCCATCAGTGCCGCCTATCAGTGATGCCTATCATTGCTGCCTATCAGTGCCCTTCGGTGCCACCTATCAGTGCCTATCAATGCTGGCTATCAGTGCTCATCAATGCCGCCTCATCAGTGCCCATCAGTGCTGCCTATCAGTGCCACCTCATCAGTGCCCATAAGTGCCGTGTATTAGTGCCACCTACCAGTGCCCCTCACTGCCGCCTATCAGTGCCCATTAATGCTGCCTCATCAGTGCCCATCAGCGCCGACATATCAGTGCAACCTATCTGTGCCCATCAGTGCAGCATATGAGTGCAGCCTCATCAGCACACATCAGTGATGGAGAAAATGTACTTATTTACAACATCAGTCCCCATCAATGTCGCCTCATCAGTGCCGCCTATCAGTGCCCATCAGTGATGCCTGTCAGTGCTGCCTCCCAAGGATGCCTATCATTGCCGCCTATCAGTGCCCATCAGTGCCGCCTATCAGTGCCCATCAGTGATGCCTGTCAGTGCTGCCTCCAGTGCCTCCCAAGGATGCCTATCATTGCCGCTTATCAATGCCCATCAGTGCCGCCTATCAGTGCCCATCAATGCTGCCTCATCAGTGCCCATCAGCGCCGCCATATCAGTGCAACCTATCAGTGCAACCTAACCTAGAAAATGTACTTATTTACTACATTTTATAACAGAAACTAAGAAAAGGGTTTTTTTTTTAAATGTTCAGTCTTTTTTGTTTGTTTAGCAGAAAATAAAAACCTCAGTGATAATTAAATAGCATCAAAAGATAGCACTATCTGTCTCAAAAAAATTATACAAATTTAGTTTGGGTACAGTGCTGCATGACTGCGCAATTGTCATTCAAAGTGTGACAGCTCTGAAAGCTGAAAATTGGCCTGGGCAGGAAGGAGGTGAAAGTTTCCTGTAGGGAAGTGGTTAAATAAAATAAAAAAATCTAAGAAAATTTTATGTCATGTGACCCAGTTCTTTCCCAGCCTGTCTGCAGGGAGACATCAGTGGGAGGAGCTTCTAGTCCTTTGCAGCCAGTCACATGTTCAAAAAAAAATCAACCTACAGAATACAGAAGAATGGTACATAATTATTATCAGATAAATATTTTAGATTGTCAAACAAATATATATTTGAACCCAGAGCTTTAGTATTTTTGTGCAAAAAACATGATATGGATTGTCTAGAGAGAGGTTCTCCCATTCACAGCCTGTTTCACACCCCTCCAGCCTGTGTCTATGTACTTAGACTTACAGGGAGTTGAAGCCTCCATCAATCAATATGTAATATCCTGCCCTCATTGTGTTTAGCTGTTTAGTGGGCATGGAGGAGGAGGAGGGAGAGAGTTGGTTGTCATTCATCCAGAGTGTATACCCCCACTCTATAGTCACATGGGATGCACAGATAAAAAAAAAGAGGAAATTAAAAGCTTAGAAGGGAACTGAAACTGCAGCATGCTCAGCAGAAGACAACAGCAGGTTGCAGTGGGGACACAGGCAAGGAAGGAGGGACAGTGAACAGCAGGATCAACCAGGTTTTTGCAGAATACAGAAAACAAATCCCACGATGACTGAGTGAGTATAAACAGTATATAATTCAGCATGTATTTTTATCACATCCAACCCTTCTAAATATGTCCTCATTGGATCCAGCACTGTGCCTGTCTGTATCGGCTATCTCCCTGCATCCTCTGGGCACACACAGCCCGGCTTGAGAAAGAAGCCCTCATGTGCATCCTTATGACAAACGGCTTCCCATGGTGGCAAACAGAGAAGAGGATTTGCCAAGAGCGCCAACAGGGGAACCCAAAAGAGGAAGCTCTGGGCCACTCTGTGCAATACCATTGCACAGAGCAATTATACCATCTATTTTTTTATTTTAGGAAAGTAAAATTAACTTTACAATGGCTTTAAAGCTGCCCATTCAATTTAATTCTGAATGGTGCCTGTGCTAAGCGGACGACCTTCTGTGTGCAGAATGCTAGCTAGCGGAGATCACTGGAGTACTGGTGTCTACTTCATCAATTTTCCAGCTTCCAGGGGCATCAGCCAGGTATGGTATATACTGTACATAGTTACATTGGCTCAAGCTGGGCCAGTGTAACAATGTATAAAATATCCAAACCTGCAATTTTTTTATTAACAGCTTTTTATTTTACTTGTTCATTAGGGAATATGCCTTGCCTGCAGTTCCCTTCAAGGCCAAGATGAGGGAGGGGGAGGAGGGGGCAGGAGGGGCAGCTGACCCAGGCACAGTCATTTCATATGGGTAGGGGTACCAGATCTCTATGTCCCTAGTTCTAATCACTGGCTTTCCATTAGCTGACTAAGCAGACTAAGAGCACAGACGTTAGGGACATTACACTTAGTCAGCACAGTAAGGCTCCCTGTAAGAGGAGGGAGCAGGGAGGAGCGGTGGGCTGGTTATACACTCCCTTTCCAGCTACAGTGTACTAGCAGAAGTTGCATTCACTAGTGTGATGCAATGCCCACATTTTCCTGCAGCTTACTGATTAAACATATACCCACCATAGCCCTGGCTTACGGCTAAACAGCCTAAAAAAGGAAACAAATGCAGCCACCCCATCTGATGATTAGTAAGCTGCAATACATTAAATTTTTGGTTTTTGGTTTAATACTGTTCTCAGTCCAGTCCCAGTCCAGTCCCTGGAGAAGGCATTCTTAGCCCGCCATTTTAAAAATAAAGGTTCCTTACATTGGGCATCCCACACAGGTGTTTAGCTTCATACAGTAAAGCTGATTTTCACGTATGACAATTTTTACTTAGTTACAGTGCCTTGAAAAAGTATTCATACCCCTTGACATTTTTCACATTTTGTCATGTTACATCCAAAAGCGTAAATGTATTTTATTGGAATTTTACATGATAGACCAACATAAAGTGGCACATAATTGTGAAGTTGAAGAAAATGATAAATAGTTTTCAACATTTTTTACAAATAAATATGTGAAAAGTGTGGCGTGCATTTGTATTCAGCCTCCTTGACTCTGATACCCCTGACTAAAATTTTGTGAAACCAATTGCTTCAGAAGTCACCTAATTAGTAAATAGAGTCCACCTGTGTGTAATTTAATCTCAGTATAAATACAGCTGTTATGTGAAGCCCTCAGAGGTTTGTTAGAGAACCTTAGTGAACAAACAGCATCATGAAGGCCAAGGAACACACCAGACAGGTCAGGGATAACGTTGTGGAGAAGTTTAAAGCAGGGTTAGGTTATAAAAACATATCCCAAGCTTTGAACATCTCACAGAGCACTGTTCAATCCATCATCTGAAAATGGAAAGAGTATGGCACAACTGCAAACCTACCAAGACATGGCCGTCCACCTAAACTGCCCCAGTTGAAGGCTTCTTAGTCGAAACGCGTAGGGCGTTTGCTTCCCACGTTGCCATTATTTTATCCAGTAATCACTTTTTTATCTTGTAAGGTTTTTTATCCAATAAAATCCTTTTACTTTTTGACCTACGCCATGTGGAGCCCCTTTTTTCTTTTTTCTCCATGATTTCATCTATTATTCGATTGCCTCTGACCTCTTGAACCCGCCTGGAGCTGGAGAGTGTGTGAGTGAGGGGACAGTCGCCATCTGTGACGATCCTGGCTATCGGTGACCGTGACCCAAGGGACAAACCCTGCCTATCCGAGATCGGGACCGAAGGGATAACTTGTTGGATTTCACAGGAGGCTACCTCCACAGGCTCTGACAGACGTACTGCTATATGGTAGATTTGTCCCACAACATCCGATAAGAGTGTCCAACCTTAGATGTTTATGACGCATTACCTGTGGTTGCCGTGCAGTTCAGTTTCAAGCCAACATCCTGTGTTTAAGCACTCCCACTGTCTGAGAAGACTGCTTTCATCTTTATTCATGGACTCTGGTTACAGAGTTTAGTATATGACATTATAGACATTTATACTTACTTCAGTGGTTTCTATGTTGATTCACTTCATTATCAGTTACTATATTATATGTGCTGATCCACCTTATTGCCAGTTACGCACAGTTCACTTGTGTTATTTTTTGGTATTTACATGTTTTTCGGTTATGGTTTAGCGCTGCACTTATTTTATATATATCTGTTGTGACTTGGTTTGTCTGTGTGTTAGCTGCTACCCGTTATATTGTTTATACATTTTTATTTTTGGGCCAGCGCAGTTTCCTTTTTATATCGTCCACCTAAACTGACAGGCCGGGCAAGGAGATCATTAATCAGAGAAGCAGCCAAGAGGCCCATGGTAACTCTGGAGGAGCTGCAGAGATCTACAGCTCAAGTGGGAGAATCTGTCCACAGGACAACTATTAGTCGTGCTCTCCACAAATCTGACCTTTATGGAAGAATGGCAAAAAGAAAGCCATAAGAAGTCCTGTTTGCAGTTTGCGAGAAGCCATGTGGAGGCAGGGCGGATTCAGGGTCTAGTCTCGGGAGGGGCACTGCTAGAAAATACGTTTTTTTGGGGGCAATTTATTGGGAAAAGGCTGGTGTTAGTGCTTCAATCATCCCAGCACCATGGTTGTTATGGTGTCAGGATGATTGAAGCACATTATTTCTATTATTACATTGTTATATAAAATGAAATCGTTCAACTCACCATAATGCAGAATCAGTGGGAGCCCTGAGAGTGTCACTTGCCATTGTCACCTGCCACACATTGTGGAGCCGCCCACTCTATTTTATTAAAATGAAATACACTCACATATACGTCTTTGTAAAATCAGCGCTGTACAGAAAATGGCGGCAGTGGGGTCCTACCCGGTAGGACCCCACTGCCGCCATTTTCTGTACAGCGCTGATTTTACAAGGACGTACATGTGAGTGTATTTCATTTTAATAAATTTGGATATTTGTTTTACGGAATTATGCTATGTGGCCTTTTTCCTCCTTATTTCATATTACTACCATCCACTCCTCAACTCTATCCTGAGTCCACGGTTCACTTCCGGACGTCCATCCCCATCACACTTTTGGAATATCCATCACCACCCACCACCCAAGCCTGATTTGACGCTTTTGGCGTACTCCCTCTAGGGTCCATGTGATCTGGTAAGCCTCTTTACATTTTCGGTAGTGGTGTGCCCCTTCTGTCTTCACCTCGGATGTCACGTATTTGAATTGCCTTTTCACAAAGTTATCACATCTATGTGGACTATGCTTTATATACATATTGAGGACTTTTCTTCTCTTCTTTTTTGATGTTTTTGATTATTGGTTGGACTTCAGTGTCCCTATACTGAACTCTTAGCGCTACACATATTTTTGTTTTATTGACTCAGGGGGGCTGAATATAAATACACGCCACACTTTTCAGATATTTATTTGTAAAAAATGTTGAAAAATATTTGTCATTTTCCTTCCACTTCACAATTATGTGCCACTTTGTGTTGGTCTATCACATAAAATGCCAATAAAATATATTTATGTTTTTGGTTGTAACATGACAAAATGTGGAAAATTTCAAGCGGTATGAATACTTTTTCAAGGCACTGTACATTGGTCCAGCTTGTGGCATACCTGTGGGATTTTTGTGGAAGCTGCAAATCACTGTAGTAGACACCAGTCATTGTAGTAGGTATCACTACTCCAGTGATCTCCAGTAGCTTCCAGGCCCCTTGCCTGTCCTCAGACAGGTGTTGGCCTGGTCAGTGCAGACAGTCAGCCCTATCACAGTCTTTAAATCAATGAAATTGTAGTAATAAATCTAGAGAATGCTAGCGGGAATAAGCGAGTAGAGATCGAGCTTGGCAGCAGACTAATCGTCTGAATTTAAAACTGCACATGCGGAGTTCCGAGTCGCCGACAAGGAAGAGTTAAAGTGTTTTACCACCAGCCTGGCAGCTTGCGAGTTGCAGACGGCCTGCCATACACAATTTCTGCACTTCCTGAAAGCCAAAGCCCACAGTGAAACTGGAATTATTAGGTGAATGGTGAGTACCCGGACTTTTGGCTAGATTCCTTTTACTGACAGCAGAAATTCCAGATTCTCTTTTTGAGCTCTGAAGGAAGATGTAAGCGGGCACTCTGGTGAACGTAAGAGGGTATGCTGCAAGTATTCCCTTAGTACCTCCAGAGTGCCCCCTTACATCCTCTTCCAGAGTGCCCCCCTAGTACTACGGTACTAAGGGGGTACTCTGGAGACACTAGGGGGGCACTGTGAAAGATGTAAGGAACTGTGGAGGCACCATGGGGGCACTAGAGGGGGACTTTGAAGGATGTAAGGGGGTACTCTGGATGCCTTAAGGAGGCCCACTGGAGCAAGATATAAGGGGGCACTTTGAAGGTGCTATTTAAGTACCACTAGATTTCCCCCTTTTATCCTCCAATGTGCCCCTTTACATCCTCCAGGTTGCCCTCGTTCATCCTCCAAAATGCCTCCCAGTAATAGTGAGGTGTCAGTGGCGAAACTACCAGGGTCCCAAAAGTTGCACTTGCAACCGAGCCCCGGTGTTCCCCCACCATGGGGGGCCCCAAGACAGCAAGGGACCGTAACAAAGGGCCCCCGCAGCAGAAGTGAAGTGCCCCAAGATCAGTGGGAAGAGCCCTGGGACTGATGGAAAGGGCTCCGGGAATAGTGGGAAGGGACATGAGACCAGTGGCAAGACCCCCAGGATCAGTGGCAAGGTCACTGGGTCTGACGGAAAGGACCCCCGGGATGGGGTCAGGGGGGCTCTTCATGGTTTCTTGCACCAGGGCCCTGAAGTTTCTAGTTACACCTCTGACCCAGTCCCTGTTGAACTGGCCAAATTTCAATCAGTGTATGGCCAGCTTAAACTGGAAAGTAAAACTTCTACTCTACTTGTACTCAACTTCTACTTCTAAGTCTACTCCCACACCCATTTTAAACCTAATCTTATGACTCTGTAAAAAGAAAGATGTCTATACTTACCAACTCTGAAATTGCTCCAGTCTGCTCACAGGAATGGCTTCCAGCACCAGCTTTAGTTTAAAGGAGGGACAACCGACAACGGATGCCCCATAATTGCCTATGACGCTGTCG
The DNA here is from genome assembly GCF_042186555.1 of Aquarana catesbeiana. Taxonomy (NCBI): domain Eukaryota; kingdom Metazoa; phylum Chordata; class Amphibia; order Anura; family Ranidae; genus Aquarana; species Aquarana catesbeiana. The sequence continues at coordinate 913,868,914 of NC_133324.1, read as the reverse complement.
GCAATCTCTCCTCTACACTGAAGACGGTGCTGGGACCCGATCATGTGACCGGACCAGAGAAACTTCAGAATAGTTAAGTATAGACATCTTTCCATTTATAGGGTAGATAGAATAGCTTTAAAATAGGGGTGGGAACAGAGTTAAGCTTAGTTGGGTTTTGACTTGCCTTCCACTTTAAGACTCCATGGCCATCAGAGTCAAAATCTCGAAGGGGTGATCTCACTACTCAATTTCTTGAAAGCTCTGAGAAGCCAGTGGGTAATCCATTCTGTCAACTTCTATTCATAACCAAAATATCAGTACTGGGAGGACAGACCCTTTAAGCCTGTTTGGCTAAATCATCATCACCAAGGTTATATAAGGAAATCTACCTGTGGGGAACAATAGTCTCTTTCAGTCTCTCGTACTGTAATACTCAAATCTGCAATTGACGCTTCTGTCATCAAGCATTTAGGCAGACAGAGACTAGCTTCCGTCGGAGATGACAGCCAAGGGCCTGTAATCCAGTTTGCAAGTTAACAGGTTCCTCAGGTCTGATAGAATGGTGCCCCAGGTCATGTTATGGAGACGGGAACATGAAACATTGAGATTAGCGACACTCTCCCTCCTGACCTAATGCAAACACTCTGAGCGCTTCACACTGACTTACATGTTGTAAAAGGTCAGATTGCATTTATTGAAAGGTTCCATTAGAAAGCAGGTAACCTTTCCAAAGCTAATATTATCTTACACAGAGGTTAGATGAAGTTTATCTTTTCTTGTATCTTATAAACATAGAGCTTGGCAGCAGAAAATCAGAGCCTCGCCACTGCAGTCAGTTATGTAGTCTTTTTATTTACCATCATTCTTATGCTAACATAGCAAGTAGCAAGTCCTTTTTTAAGAGAAACACTTACCCAGGAAGGTCATAATAATATAAACCTCCACTATTCAATCTTCATAATAGTGCAGCTTTTATTGACAGGGATTACTGTGATTATGTGATACCCATAGTGATACCATACACTCAATAAATTGCCTTATAGCAAAGATCCTGTCAGGATTTCATTAAAAAAAAAAGTTTTTGTAAACAAGAAAACTTTTGCACACTGGAAGGATCATTGGTATTCACAGTTATTAGTAAGGTTATCCACAAGCTTGACACTGACTAGCAGGGCCGGGACAAGAAGTGGGTAGGAGGGGCGGCTGCCCTGGGCACTGTGGTATCATGTGAGGTGAGGGGGCGCTGTGAGGAGATTGGGGGGAAGAGGATTCATGTTGGGAGGGGGAATTTGGAGTGTGTCATGGGGCAAGAATTGCTCTAGGAGGAGAAATTTGGGGAGTGGGGTGCAAGGAGTGCATATTTAGAGGGATTTGTATTGGAGGGGAGGATGGGGGAAGAAGTGTTTGAAGAGGAGATATGGTAGAGTTGGGAGGGGAATTGTACTAGGAGGAGATTTTTTTTTTTCGGGTGGGGGATTTGTGCTACTAGGGATAATTGGGGGGTATTTGGTATTTGTGCTAGGAGGGGAAGTTTGAAAGTTTGAGGGAGGGGGGATTTGTAGTAGGAGCAGAAATTTGATTGGTAGAGAATTTGTGCTTGAAAGGGTTACATAGTTACATAGTTAGTCAGGTTGAAAAAAGACACCAGTCCATCTAGTTTAACCATAATAAATAAATAAATAAATAAATAAATAAATAAAATAAAAAATATCATACAATCCCATATACCCAATCCTATACCCACAGTTGATCCAGAGGAAGGCGAAAAAAAAACAAACAGAAAAGAATGATCCAATTTGCTACAACAAGGGAAAAAATTCCTTCCTGATCCCAGAGAGGCAATCGGATTTTCCCTGCATCAACTTTACCTATAAAATGTCAGTACCCAGTCATATTATGTACATTTAGGAAAGTATCCAGGACTTTCTTAAAGCAATCTACTGAGCTGGCCAGAACCACCTCTGTTGGGAGTCTATTCCACATTTTCACAGCTTTTACAGTGAAGAAACCTTTCCGTATTTGGAGATGAAATCTCTTTTCCTCTAGACGTAAAGAGTGCCCCCTTGTCCTCAGTGTTGACCATAAAGTGAATAACTCAACACCAAGTTCACTATATAGACCCCTTATATATTTATACATGTTGATCATATCCCCCCTTAATCTCATCTTCTCAAGAGTGAATAAATTCAGTTCCTCTAATCTTTCCTCATAGCTGAGCTCTTCCATGCCTCTTATCAGTTTGGTTGCCCTTCTCTGCACTTCCTCCAGTTCCCTGATATCCTTTTTGAGAACTGGTGCCCAAAACTGAACTGCATATTCCAGATGGGGTCTTACTAATGATTTGTACAGGGGCAAAATTATATCTCTCTCTCTGGAGTCCATACCTCTCTTATAAAAAGAAAGGACTTTGCTCGCTTTGGAAACTGCAGCTTGGCTTGCATGCTATTATTGAGCTTATGATCTACCAAAACCCCCTAGATCAGTGGTGTCCAAACTATGGCCCTCCAGTTGTTAAGGAACTACAACTCCCATCATGCCTAGTCATGTCTGTGAATGTCAGAGTTTTACAATGCCTCATGGGAAGTGTAGTTCCGCAACAGCTGGAGGGCCGTAGTTTGGACACCCCTGCCCTAGATCCTTCTCCACCATTGATTCCCCCAGTTGTACTCCCCCTAGTGTGTATGATGCATGTATATTCTTAGCCCCCAAGTGCATAACTTTAAATTTATCAACATTAAACCTCATCTGCCACATAGTCGCCCAACTAAACAGTGCATTGAGGTTGGCTTGTAAGTTGGAGACATCCTGTAAGGACATTATTCCACTGCATAGCTTAGTGTCATCTGCAAAGACAGAAATGTTACTTTTAATCCCAGACCCAATATCATTTATAAAGGTATTAAAAAGTAAGGGTCCCAGCACTGAACCTTGGGGTACACCACTGATAACCTTAGACCATTCAGAGTAAGAATCATTAACCATTACTCTCTGAATTCTGTCTTTTAGCCAGTTTTCTATCCATTTACAAACTGATATTTCCAAGCCTATAGACTTTACACAGCCGTGTGTGGGGAACTGTGTCAAACGCTTTTGCAAAATCCAAGTATACCACGTCCACCACCGCCCCTCTGTCCAAGGTTTTACTTACCTCCTCGTAAAAAGAAATCAGGTTTGTTTGACAACTTCTGTCTTTCATGAATCTACGCTGTTGCTTAAAATATTTTTTTCCAGCAAGAACTCGTCTATGTGGTCTTTTATTAAACTCTGCAGTATCTACCCGACTATAGAAGTTAAACTAACAGGTCTATAGTTACTTGGTAAAGACTTTGATCCCTTTTTAAATATAGGCACCACATTGGCCCTACGCCAATCCAGTGGTACTATTTCCGTCATTAATGAGTCATTAAAAATTAGATACAATGGCTTTGAAATTACAGAGTTCAAATCTTTTAGGATCCTTGGGTGGATGCCATCTGGTCCAGGTGCTTTATCTACCTTTATTCTGTCTAAATATTTCTGGACCATATCACTTTTGAGCCATTGTGGATCATTTGGGGCTGTGTCACTACCACCCCCATTATGGATATGAGCTCCCCCATGCTCCTTTGTATACACAGAGCTAAAGAAAGTATTTAATAAATTTGCCTTCTCTTTGTCCCCAGTTACCCACTCAAGATTATTTTGTAAAGGGCCTACATGCTCAGACCTGACCTTTTTACTATTAATATAATTTAATTATTTTTGGGGGTTTGTCCTGCTATCTTTTCCAATCTGTCGTTCGTTTTGAGTTTTTGTTGTTCTGGAGATCCTTGGTGTGCTGTTGACCTGATATTTTGCTGCAACTGGTATATGACCCCTGTACTTGCATAATTCACCCACAGATACCCAGTGGTGAAAATCAAGAAAAATAAACACCAGTGTGTAGCACCCTCCTAGAGTAGAATGCTAGGCAAATGTAGTTTTTGGCTCCATCTGTAGTCAATGAAGCAGTGATTGATTGCTCTGGTCTGTTCATGGTTTCACTGCTTCCCCCTGCTTCTGGAAAAACTTTCCAGATTATTGGGTTGGAAGAGTCAAATGACCAGACTGGATATTTATCATGCCGTAGCCAAGCCCTGGAGGTGAGTATCCAAAGGGTGGCTGGGGGTGGGGTGGGGGAGGGGTGATAAATGGTTTGCAGCCCTGGAGAGATCTTTCATTCCTCATCAGGGAGGGTTCCAGAGCCTCTGGGGCTGCTGTCCCCTGAGAGCCTGTGGACTGTATACCAGGTTTTGAGGCCTCAGCTGTGGCAGAGCTGAGAGCATGAAGTAATCTTTCTGAGGAGCTGGCTTTGGGACTTCAGCTTATGGGATCTGATCTGGAGAAAGATTTTCTCCCTCACTGGACCATGTCTGGGGCAAGCTGGAAGGTGTGCACCTGCCCTGGGATCTTGAGAGTACTGACTCTGAATTGTTAACTGAGTGTTTTGGTATGTAAGAGGTAGCTATGGACTGAGAAGGCTTTCATGGGGTTTCAGAGTACCGGTCAATTCCCCTGTGTATCCAGGAGAATCCATGTGTGTGCGTTTAGAGAAGGTTGTCCTTCTATCACCATACAAGTGTTTAGGAGTATCCCATGCCGTAACCCCTCTCCTATTTAAAGTTCTTCAAGCAATAAATCTCAAAAAGACATCCCACAGACCAGCTTTTTTCAACCAGCGTTCCATGGAAACACAGGGTTACTCCAGAAGTTACTAGGGGTTCCTTGAGCAATGAGCAACTTCTCCCTCTCAGATGAGTAACTACTAACAACAATGATCTTTTTAACTAACTATAGGAGCATTCTTCCCATTGACCACAAATGCAAGGGCATTCTTCCCAATGACAATCACACTAATATACTGTAAGCTGTGACTATAGTAATTATTACCAGGGGTTCCCTGAACCCAGAAAGTTATTTCAAGGTTTCCTCAATGTTAAAAAGCCTGAGAAAGGCTGCCCTAGACTGAGTTATTGGAGCCAATGTGCATTGACTGGTGCCTGTGGGGATGGACCTGGTTACTATTTGGGAAGAACCGGTTATTACCAGTGGCCCTGCGGGGGTAGCACTACATATGTTTTAGAGCTGCTCCCTTTTAAGGCAGGCATGGGCAACTTAATTTCGGACATTCAGCCCATGGGAGAGTGAGAGTAAAGCACTTGATTTCACAATTCATGTTAATATCATGGATGGAGGAAGGAATCTTCATTGCATTCAGGCAGCCATGGCTCCTGATAGGATGCAATCAATGTTCAGCTGATAATTTTTCACCCAGCTCAATCGATGCAAGGCCCCCCAAGAATATAATTGTGTTTGGACCAAATTAGTAACAATCAGGCAGGTGGAGCAAATGCTTAACACGGGGTCATGTTAATTGTCATACTTTTTCCATACATAATTGGCTGGCCAACACAGAGTTCAGCCCACCTTCTCTGCCTTCCAACCCAACTTTAAAAAACATTTTGGCTAGATCTTCGCATCCAATGCTCTGTTAACCTTCCACTAATATATCTTCCAAGTATAAATTCAATTTTCCCCAGAGGAGGAACCAGTCTGGAAAGTTGATGATTTTGCGAATTTCGGCATTTAGTAAACTGATTCCATTACCTGCCTTCTCGTCAACTGGTTGCGTCCCAAACAACACAGAACAGACGTCTCATCAAATCTGGGAGAGAAGCGATAAAAACCGATACTCCAAACCAAGCCGACATCCTGCTGCTTGTATTTCTCCGTGACGTCCAATAAACCGCACACATAAAAACCTCAACCGTACTTTTAATTTTTTACGAGGTGACATAACCGCCAAGATGTTTGCTCGCTAAACAAAACGCGAAGCTAAGTAGAGCTGTCTCCACCTACCGTGATAAAAATCCAAGCAATTAGTAGAAAATCAATTAGGGCACAGCTAGATGAGACTTTACCAATTATTTTTTAATCAAGGAGATGAGAGAAAGTTTCATAAAAGCCGGGGAAAAATAATGGCGCATAGTTTTATCACGCCATCATTAATGATCTTACAAACTGAGGTGCGTTATGTAAATTATGCATGAAAATAGCTCTCATTGAACCAATCTACTGAGGGTACCGCTGGATTTTTATGGGTCTTCCATTTAAATTTTGCATTAAACACATCTATATTAGTATTGCAAGAAAATTGAGATTCAGCAAAACTGATAATATACAGTAGATATACTGCATTACAGGAAATATTTGATCTAAGTAGTAAATCACTCCATATAAAAATTACAATTTTTCTTCTGCAGTACATATGTACTCCACTATCAAGTGAAAAAATGCGTTCATTCACAATCCTATCAATGACAATCAATGATATTCAAAATAAATAATAATAGTAATCCTATCAATGACAATCAATGATAATCCTATCAATGATAATTAATGATATAAATACTAATAAATTATATTCATATTCAATAATAATAGCAATCATGATCATAATCAAAGATAATTAATGACAATCCTAATGGCGCTTTGAAGTAATGGTGACCATATGCGTTTTAATAAATGATCAATAATATTAATAATAATCCTATCAATGATAATCAATGATAAATAATAATAATAATAATAATAATAATCCTATCAAAGACAATCAATGATAATCCATCAATAATAATCGATGATAAAATAATAATAATAATCATCATCATCATCATCATCATCATCATCATCATCATCATCATCATCATCATCATCATCATCTTTATGACAATCAATGATTATCCTATGAATGATAATCAATGATAAAATAATATTAATCCTATTAATGACAATCAATGATAATCCTATCAATAATCATTGATAAGCCTATCAATGGTGATCAATTATTTAAATAATAATAATAATATTATATTAATCAGCATCAGCAGCATCCTATCAATGACAATCAATGATAATTCTATCAATAATAAATAATAATAATAAAAATAACATTAGTAATCCTATCAATAATAATCAATGATATAAATAATAATAATAATAATAATAATAATAATAATAATAATAATAACTAATAGTCATATTCAATAATAATGGCAATCAGTGATAATAACAATCAATGACAATCCTAATGATGCTTTGAAGTAATGGTAACTATAAGCACTTTAATAAATTATCAAAAATAATAATAATGATAATCAATGATAAATATAATAATAATAATAATCATATGAATGACCATCAATGATAATCCATCAATATTAATCAATGATAAATAATAATAATACAAATCCTATGGATGACAATCAATGATAAATAATAATAATAACAATAGTAATCATATCAATGACAATCAAAGATATAAATAATAATATTCAATATTGATATTCAATAATAATGACAATTAATGATAATCATAATTAATGACAATCCTAATGGCGCTTTGAAGTAATGGTGGCCATACGCGTTTTAATTAATGATTGATCTATGTTTCAATTGATCTCTCAATCGACAACCAATTCGATTGATAATGCACACACGGGAAAGTGGATTTTGATTAATAGTTAACATACAATCTTAATTTATAATCCCAAATCACAGATTTCCACATTGTAATGTCATAAGCTGATTGAAACATGATACAAAGTATCTCCAGCCATTCCACCCTGGCCAATGCACTCACATTGATCGAATCTAAACCTAAGTCTAAATTGTTTAGAAGGGAATTTATGACTATTTGACTGGATGCGGATTTAATTTTTTAGTTGGATCGCACATTGTTCAGATAAAATAAAAAGACGTGTGGCCACCATAACACTGAACTCCAACCCCTTCAGGCCCACCTCCAGCCCAAACTTTTTTTTCCACCTTTGGAAAGGGTGGTGAAGTGGTAAGATTTTTGTTGATTTTGAATGCCATCTCTGACCCTATTAGGGTGATATTTGTATTCCCTTCATGTGCCTGTGACACCAGGATAAAAGGAAGCGTGGTCACCAGAATAGGATGCCATAGACAATAATAAAAGCATGAGAGAGCCTCTGATCTTTCCCAACTCCACTTATTTTATTTTTTATTTTTTTGCTGTGTCTAGGACAGAAAGTGGCATAAACAACCAAAAAACATGCCAAAGGTTCTAAAACCTCCCCCGAAACCCTGTCAGGTTTTTATTGCGGTCTGTGCCCCTATTAGGGAGATTCGCCCTTTTTATTGTCCTGTTTGCCATCATCATTGAAAGTGAAAGTAAAAGGAAATCCCAAACTTTGGATTGTCACCAGTAGAGGGATAAAGAGCAAATCTTCCAATGGGGACACTAGTTCTGGTGACAATCAGGGATTTCCACACTTTACCAGAACAAAAAAAAACCCCACTGCCAACTCAACCAGGGGCATCAGCGTTTGGGCATAAAAAAAGTTGACGCATTTAAACGTGCTTAAACCCTAGACGCTTTTAGCGCTTGAGCTTTACATCATTTCAATGGCCAGAATAAATTAGCCAATTAAATTAATTAATGCTCAATCGCTCGACATGCCATGCCAGGGGGAAAAGGCGTCTAGGAGAGAGAGCAAAATACCCAGTGTGCACAAGGCCTACTTTTAGCTGTGGCCGGCTTTAAACCACTTGACGACCAGCCTATAGTAAAAATGCATTTGACTTTGAATACCAGGGTTATGGCAGCAGCTATCTAGCCATAGTAAATATTTGTTTTTGCTATAGCAAAAGTTAAACCACTAAGTTTACCACTTTTAACCACTTGCTTACTGGGCACTTAAACCCCCCCTCCTGTCCAGACCAATTTTCAGCTTTTAGCGCTGTCGCACTTTGAATGACAATTACGCGGTCATACAACACTGTACCAAAATGACATTTTTATCTTTTTTTCCCCACAAATAGAGCTTTCTTTTGATGGTATTTGATCACCTCTGCGGTTTTTAGTTTTTGTCAAAAAAATTGAAAAAGACAGAATTAAAAAAAAAAAAAAATTATATTTTTTAAAATATTTTGTTATAAAATTTTGCAAACAGGTAATTTTTCTCCTTCGTTGATGAACGCTGATGAGGCGGCACTGATGGGCACCAATAGGTGGCAGTGATGGGCACTGATTGCTTAAACTGATGGCAGCACTGCTAGGTGGCACTGATTGGCACCACTGGTGGGCATTGATAGGTGGCATTTGTGGGCATTGATAGGTGGCACTTGTGGGCATTGATAGGTGGCACTGCTGGGCACTGTGGGCACTGGGATGTGGCAATTGCAGGTGGCACTTGCAGGCACAGATGAGGCATATGTGTCTCCTTCCTCTTCGGGACCGATGTCCCTTTGACATAAGCTGTCAGCGTGAGGAGAAAAAAAAGATCACCGAGCTTTTGTTTACATCATGCGGTCAGCTGTCATTGGCTGACAGCTGATCCCATGGTAAGGGGCCGGGACCGTCCCCTTACTCGGATCTGTGATCATTCGAGTCTCCGTGACTTGGTGATCACAGCGCGCACACCGCGCGCCCTGCAGGGTGCGCGCGATGCGCGTGCACAGGGGAGGACGTCCTATGACGGCCTCCCGGAAATTGAGGTCCGCGCTGTGGCCGTCATTCGGCTATGGCCCGGACCTCAAGTGGTTAATCAGTTAAGGGCCAGCCGCCACAGTTCTACTGTGGCAGGTTGGCTCTCCTGGGCGAATCGGCATCATTGTATGTCGGTCCCTTTAAGACCACTAGGGGGCACACGGTGCGACGCCAGAGCCGATGCACACTTGGCCGGTGGCCGGGATGTCCGCCGGCCACCCGCGATCGCTCCTGAGAGAGACAGAACAGGGATCTGTCAATGTAAACAGACAGGTCTTCGTTCTGTCAGGGGAGGAGAGAGAGATCTGCTGTTCCTAGTGATCAAGAACACCGATCGGTCTCCTCCTCCAGTCAGTCCCCTCCTTCCACAGTTAGAAACACCTCCCTAGGGAACACTTAACCCCTTGATCGCCCCCTAGAGTTAACCCCTTCCCTGCCAGTGACATTTATACAATAATCAGTGGGTATTTATAGCACCGATCACTGTATAAATGTCAATGGTCCCAAAAAAAGTGTCCAATCTGTCCGCTGCAATGTTGCAGTCGCCGCCATTACTAGTAAAAGAAAAAAAAATAATAATAACAATGCCATAAATCTATTCCCTATTTTGTAGTCACTATAACTTTTGCGCAAACCAATTAATATACGCTTACTACTTATTTATTATTTCTTTACCAAAAAAATGTAGAAGAATACATATCGGCCTAAACTGATGAAGAAATATGTTTTTATTTTTTTATTTTGGGATATTTATTATAGCAAAAAGTAAAAAATATTGTTTTTTTTTTCAAAATTGTTGGTCCTTTTTTGTTTATACCGCAAAAAAAAAAAAAAAGGCAGAGGTGATCAAATACAACCAAGAGAAAGCTCTATTTTTGGGAAAAAAAGGACCGTGCAGTTAAAGCGTCGCAGTGCCGTATCGCAAAAAATGGCCTAGTCATAAAAGGGGGGAAAATCCTTCCGGTCCTTAAGTGGTTAAAGGTAAATGAGAGATTTGGGGGTCTTTTTGACCCCAGATCTTTCAATAAAGAGGACCTGTCATACTTATTTCTATTACAAGGGATTTTTACATTCCTTGTGATAGGAATAAAAGTGATTGAAAAATAAATAAATAAACAGTGTAAAAATAAAAAGTAAAATAAATAAGAGCAAAAAATGTTTAAAGCCCCCCATTCCCCCCGTGCTCGCACGCAGAAGTGAACACACGGGTAAGTCGCACAAGCAAATGTAAACATTGTTCAAACCACACGTGTGAGGTATCGCCGTGAACGTTAGAGCGAGAGCAATAATTCTAGCACAAGACCTCCTCTGTACCTCTAAACTGGTAAGCTGTAAAATAAATAAATAAATAAATAAATAAATAAAGTTTTACCTATGGAGAGTTTAAAGTATCATAGTGTAGCAATAACTCTCGGTGGAGCTGCTGGTTTAAAGAGGGCTGTTACCGTCACCTTCATTACTTCTATTTCACCAGGGTCTAGGGTCCGGTTGAGCTTAATACCAAACAATGTAGGCACCGGACACTTGAGTATCTTTTCCAATGCTTTAATAAAAGTAACTGAAGGAAGTAGCAGGAAAGAGGTAGAAGAAGAGTTGCAGGGAAGTTCAAATACCTTTTCTTAGTGTAGTATTAGGAATTGGAATCTTGTGGATGAATGTACTCTCCTTTTAGAGTTGAATCTTTGCCCGCCCGGATAGGTTTTTCTCACTAACCTGGCAGCCAGTACGCAGCACGAAAAAAAGTCTCTGCCACAGACTTGAATGGAATAGAAACCCGTACAATCCTCTGCCACAGGATGTAATGGTTTACGATGAACAGCAAACACAGCACTAGAACCTTTAAGCCAACCCGGCAGTAGTATGCAGTAGGATAACTTTAGGATGCGTCCTCCAACTTAGTCACCAGGCCCCTCTCCAGACCAGCACTCTGCATGATCCTTCCATGACGGGTCCTCCCCTGGGATCTTCTCAGTTGTCCAGCTTCTTCCCATAGGACAGACAGCCTGGGACCATTCCCTTGCCGCTGTGGTAGGCCCCAGACAGGCTTCTGGGCCCACCCACACGCTGCAGCAACATGGGCCTCCCGGTCGGGGGACCACACGGTAGTACTCCTAGCACATACCTGTTGGCCAGGAGGGCCAGCAGGTGGAACGAAAGACCCCTAAAACATGGTGTCGGTCCCATAAATACCCTCTCCCAGAATACAACTCGGAGGACCACCTCCACCGAGTTATCTCCGGGACAGAGGAGCATTCATACGCTTCAACGTGTTGCCTTTCCAACACCGACCCATGGTGACAACGACACCCACAGGCACAGTGTGAAACTACATGCAACACAGCCAAACTGGAACAGAAGCAAATCTGACTATGTATGAACAGATAACCCACTAAATTTACTTATCAGCAGTAGATTGAAAGTCTACCAGCGCTACAATAGTTTTGTCACCATTCCACGAGCATGCGTAATTTTAAAGCGTGACATGTTAGGTAACTATTTATTTGGTGTAACATCATCTTTTATATTTTATTATTATTTATTATATTTTATTAAAAACATGGGTTATCTATGCAGTTTTTTTGCATTAAAATTAATTAAAGTGTATTTTTTTTCCAAACAAATTGCATTTGAAAGACCGCTGCGTAAATACTGCGTGACATAAAATATTGCAACAATTGTTATTTTATTCTCTAGGGTCTCTGATAAATATATATATATATATATATATATATATATATATATATATATATATATATGTGTGTGTGTATATATATATATATTTATATATATATATATATATATATATATATATATATATATATAAAATGTTTGGGGGTTCTAAGTAATTTTCTAGCAAAAAATACCGATTTAAACTTTTAAACAAAAAGTTCCAGTAATGGAGTATTGCCTGTCGCTGTCCATGGTGCTGAATATCAGCCGTGTGTAACTGAAGCCAAGTGTATGAACCTCTCATCATTCCTGCAGCTTCCATCCAGGAAGGAGGATGCCAACTGTACAACTGTCACCAACTGTGCCCAAAGGTGGTCACACACCTATCCATATGATCATTCAATTGATGCAGCTAAAATGATTGAAATCATAAATAACAGACTCCCATTCAAGTGATTCAGTAAAATATCGACTGATTTATAGACAAGTGGCCAACGGAATGTTATCAATCGTTTTTGATGGATCTAATGAATATCTGCATAGGTGTCAGACAATCCATCATAATACAGATCAATTAAATGACCATTTTCAATGTATTGTTTTTTTATTAGGGTTGCCACCTTCCCTTTAAAACTGAATACATATTGATTACACAGGTTCTGTGGCTGATTAAGGTGATAATTAAACTCACTTGGTGCCTTATCTGCATGAAATCAGCCTGAGAACCTGTGTAATTAATATGTGTTCGGGTTTAAAGGGATGAGGTGGCAACTCTATTTCCTATAGATTTAATTTATTCACTGATACGTTGCATGATTCAATATTTTAATTGATGATGAATCACTTATTTGAGATTGCTCATATCAAGATTGATTACAAACTCAAAAATGTTTGGCCAACTTTACAGAAAAAAAAAAGAAGGTGTCAGCCTGCATCTAAACTGTCGCTCCTCCGAAAAGTAATCCCCTTTGGAACCGCTTTACAAGCAGTGTGGAGGTGACATGATGCCTCCTCACCACCTATTTTAACTTCATAATTGCTGCATAAATGTGTATTTCGGGGTATTTGCAGAATTTGTTCATTTGCTTCAATGGGTCATGTCCGGTGGGGTTGCTACCTGCTGAGCGTGGCATGTTGGATCAGTTTTGCCACAAGCACATCATGCAGCATCGCGACCATGGCATGTGAATGCCCCTGTTTGCTGGCATTGCAGCTTAAGGGGGGGAGGGGGCAGCTGGGGGGTACAAACAGCCATGCAATTTTAATGCCCCTCCAACCACAAGTCCAAACAATCCCTTAGCCTTTAGCAATTTTAAATCTTGCAACGCGAACACCTCTTACAGTGATGACTGTTGCCTCTACATTGCAAGGGGAGAGAAATGTCCCTAATGAGACACAGACAGCAAAATAAATACATAAATAAATATATATACTCTTGTAGGTGAAGGGAAGTGTAGGCTTACAGTTTAGCCTAACTGTAGTACTACATATCTGCCATAAGATGGCACTGACACACCTTCTCTATAGAATGTTTGGACTAAACTGGGAAAGGATGAGAGAGAGAGAGAGAGAGAGAGAGAGAGACAGAGACAGAGAGAGACAGAGACAGAGAGAGTGAGAGAGAGAGAGAGAGAGAGAGAGAGAGAGAGTGAGAGAGAGAGAGAGAGAGAGAGAGAGAGAGAGAACGTTTTGTGCAAACTGTGAAAGATAAGCAGTTGTAGGATGGATTGTCACAAAAAGATGCTCATAAATACAGCAGCCTTTTCTATGGACAGTCAGCCTGTGTCTCCAAGTTTGCATGCTTTATTGGTGAATATTATTAGCTGCTCTTTCTCATAAAGCAACAAATCTGGTTTAGGTATAATGGAATTTTGAAGAAGAAAGGTTTCATAATGCAATAAATATTCCTGAAGAAGCGATGTCTTGCAATATATATATTGTAGTAGAAAAAAGGAAAAAAAAAAAAATAAAAAAAAAATATATATATATATATATATATATATATATATATATATATATATATATATATATATATATCTACACAGTATATACACATTTGTGCTCATAAGTTTACATACCCTGGCAGAATATATGATTTCTTGGCCATTTTTCAGAGAATATGAATGATAACACAAAAACATTTATTTCACTCATGGTTACTGTTTGGCTGAAGCCATTTATTATCAATCAACTGTGTTTACTCTTTTTAAAACATGAGGAGAACAGAAATTACCCAAATGACCAAATCAAAAGTTTACATGCCCTGGCGATTTTGGCCTGATAACATGCACACAAGTTGACACAAAGGGGTTTGAATGGCTATTAAAGGTAACCATCCTCACCTGTGATCTGTTTGCTTGTAATTAGTGTGTTTGTATAAAAGGTCAATGAGTTTCTGGACTCCTGACAGACCCTTGCATCTTTCATCCAGTGCTGCACTGACGTTTCTGGATTCTGAGTCATGGGGAAAGCAAAAGAATTGTCAAAGGATCTGCAGGCAAAGGTAGTTGAACTGTATAAAGCAGGAAAGGGATATAAAAAGCTATCCAAGGAATTGAGAACGCCAATCAGCAGTGTTCAAACTCTAATCAAGAAGTGGAAAATGAGGGGTTCTGTTGAAACCAAACCACGGTCAGGTAGACCAACTAAAATTTCAGCCACAACTGCCAGGAAAATTGTTTTTGGATGCAAAGAAAAACCCACAAATAACTTCAGGTGAAATACAGGACTCTCTGAAAACATGTGGTGTGGTTGTTTCAAGATGCACAATAAGGAGGCACTTGAAGAAAGATGGGATGCATGGTCGAGTCAAAAGCCATTACTACGCAAATGCCACAACTTATCCCGCTTACAATATCCCAAACAGCACAGAGACAAGCCTCAAACCTTCTGGCACAAAGTCATTTGGAGTGATAAGACCAAAATTTAGCTTTTTGCCCACAACCATAAACACTACATTTGGAGAGGAGTCAACAAGGCCTATGATGAAAGGTACGCCATTCCTACTGTGAAACATGGAGGTGGATCGCTGATGTTTTGGGGATGTGTGAGCTACAAAGGCACAGGAAATTTGGTCACAATTGATGGCAAGATGAATGTAGTATGTTATCAAAAAATACTGAAGGAACATTTGCATTCATCAGCCAGGAAGCTGCGCATGGGATGTACTTGGACATTCCAACATGACAATGATCCAAAGCACAAGGCCAAGTCAACCTGTCATTGGCTACAGCAGAATAAAGTGAAGGTTCTGGAGTGGCCATCTCAGTCTCCTGACCTCAATATCATTGAGCCACTCTGGGGAGATCTCAAACATGCAGTTCATGCAAGACAGCCCAAGAATTTACAGGAACTGGAGGCTTTTTTCCAAGAGGAATGGGCAGTTTTACCATCTGAGAAGATAAAGAGCCTCATCCACAAATACCACGAAAGACTTCAAGCTGTCATTGTTAAAGGGGGCAATACATGGTATTAAGAACTGGGATATGTAAACTTTTGATCAGGGTCATTTGGGTAGTTTCTGTTGTCATTGTGATTTAAAAAGAGTAAACACAGTTGATTGATAAAAAATGGCTTCAGCCAAACACTAACCATAAGCGAAAGAAAAATTTTTGTGTTGTTCATATTCTCTGAAAAATGACCAAGAAATCATAAATGCTGTCAGGGTATGTAAACTTATGAGCACAACTGTATATATATATTTATACGTATATCATAAATTTATGACTTTATATTTGTATATATTTTTCTTCTATCGTTTAATACATTTAGGTGCAGCAACTCCAGACTTTTTTCTTATATGTGGCCTGTGGGAGGGCCTGATTGCATGCACCCTGAAGACAGCTGAGTGCTGTTTGCCTCACCTGGATATATATATATCTATATATATATAGATATATATATATATATATATATCTATATATATATAGATATATATATATATACCATAAATAAATAGATATAAAGAAAGGGAAGCACTGATTTTTTACTTATTTTGTTGTAAACAAAAGTATTTGTCTACAGAAATTCTAACACCTAAAACATAGACATATTGGAAGTTTTGGCGAGCTGAGAACACAGTGTTGTAATACTCAAGTTGTACACAAGGTGGCAACATTAGACAAAAGATAACACCATATCATGTCTCAGTATTACATTGCTCAGAGCTTGGTAGTTCCTACTGCTATTGCATGAAAATGCTTAGTGGGGCTAGAAATGTTCAACATGACAATCAGTTATAGTATTAAAACAGACATCGATACAAATTTTCAAGCTGATTTTTCTATGCATTCTGACTCATTGTATGACTTATAGTGATTGTAAAGCCTTTTTTTTATGTTTTAATAACAAACATGTTATACTTACCTGCTCTGTGTAATGGTTTTGCACAGAGCAGCCCTGATCCTCCACTTCTGGGATCCCCCACC
This sequence comes from Aquarana catesbeiana, assembly GCF_042186555.1. Taxonomy (NCBI): domain Eukaryota; kingdom Metazoa; phylum Chordata; class Amphibia; order Anura; family Ranidae; genus Aquarana; species Aquarana catesbeiana. The sequence continues at coordinate 913,852,300 of NC_133324.1, read as the reverse complement.
AGCGTTCTTGACTCCCCCTCTTATTTGATTGCCCCATAGCAAACTGCTCTCTATGGGGGCACGCATGCAGGCTAGATTGTGAACCTCGCTGTGTGCGTCCATGGACACACACACAGTGGCTTGACCCCGCCCCTGCTCCCTCCTTACACAGGGAACAGAGAACCAGGAAGAAAACAGGAACAACAATTATGTCAGAGCTGATTAGCTCTGATTGGCCACAGGCAAAGTCACCTGTCTTGGAGGCGACTTCAAGTAAGTCGCTCGAAGTCACATTGAAGTTGCCTCCAAATCACTTTGCAAAGTCGCACTATAAATTGGGTTGCCACTGTGTGAACCAGAACTTACAGGCTTTGATTGGCAGCAGTGGGATTGCTACTGAATCGAGAGAGAGAGAAGGAGAGAGAGAAGGAGAGAGAGAGAGAGAAGGAGAGAAGGAGAGAGAGAGAGGAGAGAGAGAGAGAAGGAGAGATAGAGAAGGAGAGAGAGAGAGAGAGAGAAAGAGAGAGAGAGGCACTGTTCTCTGAATGGTGTCTATGCCAAGTGTGTGACCTCCTGTATTCACAATACATAAGCTCAGCATAAGACCTGGGAGCAAGTGGAGATCATTTGGTCCCAAAAAAGTGTCAAAAGTGTCCAATCTGTCCGCTACAATGTCGTGGTCCCACTAAAATTCGCTGATCATCGCCATTACTAGTAAAAAAAAATGAATATTAAAAATGCCATAAATCTATCCCCTATTTTGTAGACGCTATAACTTTTGCACAAACCAATCAATATACGCTTATTGCTATTTTTTATCAAAAATATGTAGAAGAATACATATCAGCCTAAACTGATGAAGAAATTATTTTTTTTATTTGTTTTTTTTAGGGCTTCGTGTTCGATTAATCAATTTTTTTTTTTTAATTTTGATTAATTATAACGCACATACAGATCCAACTACTTTTAGCTGATTTAGCACCGTTGTTATGGCAACAACGAAGCCGGACATAGCGGGGCATGGCTAGGACGTCACACGTCATAAACTCAGCCTCACCATGCCCATAATCTCAGCCTTACCGTGCCCATAATCGCAGCCTAACCGTACCCAGAATTGCAGCCTTACCGAGCCCATAATGCAGTCTCATCGTGCCCATAATCTCAGACACACCGTGCCCATAATCGCAGCCTCATCATTCCCATAATGCAGTCTCACCGTGCCCATAATCGCATACCCACCGTACCCATAATGCAGTCTCACTGTGCCCATAATCGCAGCCTCACCGTGCCCATAATTGCAGCCTCACCGTGCCCATAATGCTGTCTCACCGTGCCCATAATCCCAGCCTCGCCGTGCCTATGATCGTAGCCTCACCGCGTCCATAATGCTGTCTCACCGTGCCCATAATCGCAGCCTCGCCATGCCTATAATCGCAGCCTGACCGTGCCCATAATGCTGTCTCACCGTGCCCATAATGCTGTCTCACCGTGCCCATAATCGCAGCCTCTCCGTGCCCATAATGCAGTCTCACCGTGTCCATAATGCTGTCTCACCGTGCCCATAATCGCAGCCTCGCCGTGGCCAATGACACCAACAACGGTGCACAATCCCTCCCAATGACACCAACAATGGGGCACTATTCCTCCCAATGACACCAACAATGGCGCACTATTCCACCCAATGACACCAACGATGAGACACAATGCTTACCAATGAGACCAACAATGGGGCACTATTCCACCCAATAACACCAACGATGGGACACAATGCTTACCACTGACACCAACGATAGGGCACTATTCCTCCCACTGACAACAAGAATTGGGCATATGTCCTCTCACTGACACCAACAAAGGGGTAAAATGCCTCCTAATGACACCAGGGATGGAGCACTATTCCAACTATTGACGCCAACAATGAGGCATGGTTTACTCCCGCTGACACCAGGACATTGTCTACTCCCACTGGCCTCAGTTCGGCCTCTCCCCACAGTCTGAAGGATAGGATACTCGCTCTTTGTTTAGAGAGTTTGGAGACCTCTAGTCTAAAATAAGCATGCCCCTTGATGTTAACACAGCTTTTTTCACATAGGGTTCCAAGTGTGGCAGAATGTGTTACGTCACCATTACCTGTAAACCAAGGGAACCCCAGGGCCCAGATCCCAGCTGATACAAGGGCACAGTACAAGGGACAACACCCCGATGTAGAAGGAGGCTAGGTGTACCTTCTTATATCTTCATCATTGGGTAGCAGTATACTGCATTCTCTGGAATATTGAAGCTTAATATAAAAAAATAATTAAATACACACAGATGAACACTTATCCCTTAATGCTTTGCAAAAACTTAATGAATCTGGGGAATAGTGTTTACTGGAGCAAATTTATGAATCTAGAAATTAAAGGCTGATAAGAATCTCAATGTACCTCTTGTGACGTACACTGCAAATGTGTTATGCAGAACCTCTGAAGACCACTTAACCCTTGATTGTACTTAAATGAGGATATTGGCTAAATGAGGTCATCCCTCACTTTTTCTACATGAGCATAACATGAAACACTGGCAGTTCTCCTTCTGTTTGATCTCTACGCTGCATGGATGCCACACACAATTCTATCCCGTTGCTAAGTCTCCTGGCTGCGCGGTTGAGCCACATTTTTATCCCCCCACCCCCAACCACTGCAGAGGCAGCAGCCTGGGGGTTTTACACATATCTGCAGCAAGAATTATTACTCCTGTTGCTTTCAGCCATTCTGCCAGGGGATGCCCAAAATCTGACTCCTGGGGAAAATCAGTGACCCAGTCACACAAGCAGGAAATTACATTTCTGGGGGTCGTTCTGTACACCATCTGCACACAGAACACATCCAGGTAGCCATATTGCATTTTACAAAAAATATTACAGTGCTGAAAATAAAGGTCATTTTTTTAACGACTTCAATAATGGGCACTTTCACCCCCTTACTGCCCAGATCAATTATTTAGCTTTCAGCATAGTTGCACTTTGAATGACAATTGTCCGGTCATGCAACACTGTACAGATATGACATTTTTATCATTTTTTTTTTGAGACAGGTAGAGATTTCTTTTGGTGGTATTTAATCAACACTGAGTTTTTTTTTTAATTTTTTGCTAAACAAATGAAATAAGACCAAAAAGTTTGAAAAAAAAAACGTAGTTTCTGTTATAAAATTTTGTAAATAAGTAATTTTTCTCCTTCACTGATGGGCACTGATATGTTGCACTGATGGGCACTGATGAAGAGGCACCAATGAGGCATCACTGATGGGCACTGATCGTTGGCATTGATGAGACAAAACTGATTGACACTGGTAGGCGGCACTGATGAAGCTGCACTAATGGACAGTGATGAGGAGGCACCCATATGTGGTACTAATGAGGCGGCACTGATTGGCACTGGTGTGCGACAGTGATGGGCACTGATAGGCACCACTGATAGGCACTGATTGACACTGATGGGGCTGCACAGATGATCAGTGCCCTGATTATTTGTGTACATTTCCACTGTCATACTTGCCAGTTACCGGCTCTCTCCTCTCCTGACAGCGCATACGGATATGACAAGTTTGGACACATGTGATCAGCTGTGTTTGGTAAACAGGCACTGGGATTGAGCCTTTGCCATCATATGTGATTAGCTGCATACAAAGGCCACCACAATCAAGGAGCGTGCGGGATGCATGCCCCGTAGGCCATGTGAAGGATGTGGTTCTGGAAGGACGTCCATGGGCGCCCTCCCAGAACGAGAGAGCCACACTGTATCCATCTTTCAGCTATAGCATGGGTCCGAAGTAAATATAAACATTCAATTACATTATTTCTTGTGTAGAAATTGTATATACTAGATTATTTTATATTTTATTTTGCCAATAGTGGACTTAACCTTTAAGGACACTAGAGTATTTGTAGCTGCTGACTTTAATTTTTTTATTTTTTTGGGCTGGACCTCATCTTTAAGGTTTGAACATGCACTACAGACACAGATTTAGTCATTATATAAGGTCTTTAAGGTAAACCAAGTTTCGTTACAAGAATATTGCTTTTTTGACAGAAGAGTATCGTTAAAATAAAATAAATAAAAACTTTTTGTGTGATGATGCCACCGTGCAGTGCACATTTACATGAACTTGTCTGCTTAAAGAAAATATAGAATGTTTGGTGGGGGGGGTTATGCATAGCTGCCAACTGTCCCGAATTTCCCGGGACATTCCCGGGACTTGGACTTCATTCCCGGATTTGTGGTGTCCCGGGAAATGTCCCGAAAAATTTGGTTCCGGTTTTTGAAACCGCCGCCGCCGCCGCCGCCGCCGCCGCCGCCGCTAGAGGTCGGCGGCCGGCGGAGACATTGTCTCCGCCGGCCGCCATTTTGTTGAAGTTCAGGAAGACGGCTGGGGGGAGGCTAGACGAAGCTTCTGCGTCGCCGCCCACCCCCTGCCCCGCTCCGCCTCGGCCCGCCTCGGCCCGCCTCGGCCCGCCCCGCTCCGCCTCGGCCCGCCTACCCCCCGCCCCGCTGCCAGTCTGATATGGAAAGGGGCGGGGGTTCTAGGTGGGGGGTGAGCGCGCACACCGCTGTGGGACACCTGATGTGAGTGGGGGGGGCACTGGGGACACCTGATGTGAGTGGGGGGGGGCACTGGGGACACCTGATGTGAGTGGGGGGGGCACTGGGGACACCTGATGTGAGTGGGGGGGGCACTGGGGACACCTGATGTGAGTGGGGGGGCACTGGGGACACCTGATGTGAGTGGGGGGGCACTGGGGACACCTGATGTGAGTGGGGGGGGGCACTGGGGACACCTGATGTGAGGGGGGGGCACTGGGGACACCTGATGTGAGTGGGGGGGCACTGGGGACACCTGATGTGAGTGGGGGGGGCACTGGGGACACCTGATGTGAGTGGGGGGGGCACTGGGGACACCTGATGTGAGGGGGGGGCACTGGGGACACCTGATGTGAGTGGAGGGGGCACTGGGGACACCTGATGTGAGTGGGGGGGGCACTGGGGACACCTGATGTGAGTGGGGGGGGCACTGGGGACACCTGATGTGAGGGGGGGGCACTGGGGACACCTGATGTGAGGGGGGGCACTGGGGACACCTGATGTGAGGGGGGGGGCACTGGGGACTGCTGATGTGAGGGGGGGGGCACTGGGGACACCTGATGTGAGTGGGGGGGGGCACTGGGGACACCTGATGTGAGTGGGGGGGGGGCACTGGGGACACCTGATGTGAGTGGGGGGGGGCACTGGGGACACCTGATGTGAGTGGGGGGGGCACTGGGGACACCTGATGTGAGTGGGGGGGGCACTGGGGACACCTGATGTGAGTGGGGGGGCACTGGGGACACCTGATGTGAGTGGGGGGGGCACTGGGGACACCTGATGTGAGTGGGGGGGGGGCACTGGGGACACCTGATGTGAGTGGGGGGGGGCACTGGGGACACCTGATGTGAGTGGGGGGGGCACTGGGGACACCTGATGTGAGTGGGGGGGGCACTGGGGACACCTGATGTGAGTGGGGGGGCACTGGGGACACCTGATGTGAGTGGGGGGGGCACTGGGGACACCTGATGTGAGGGGGGGGCACTGGGGACACCTGATGTGAGTGGGGGGGCACTGGGGACACCTGATGTGAGTGGGGGGGGCACTGGGGACACCTGATGTGAGTGGGGGGGGCACTGGGGACACCTGATGTGAGGGGGGGCACTGGGGACACCTGATGTGAGTGGGGGGGGCACTGGGGACACCTGATGTGAGTGGGGGGGCACTGGGGACACCTGATGTGAGTGGGGGGGGCACTGGGGACACCTGATGTGAGGGGGGGCACTGGGGACACCTGATGTGAGGGGGGGCACTGGGGACACCTGATGTGAGGGGGGGGGCACTGGGGACTGCTGATGTGAGGGGGGCTCCGCCGGGGACTCCTGATGTGAGGGGGACTCTGCCGGGGACACCTGATGTGAGGGGGGCTCCGCCGGGGACTCCTGGTGTGAGGGGGGGCTCCGCCGGGGACTCCTGGTGTGAGGGGGGGCTCCGCCGGGGACTCCTGGTGTGAGGGGGGGCTCCGCCGGGGACTCCTGGTGTGAGGGGGAGCTCCGCCGGGGACTCCTGGTGTGAGGGGGAGCTCCGCCGGGGACACCTGATGTGAGGGGGGGCTCCGCCGGGGACTCCTGGTGTGAGGGGGAGCTCCGCCGGGGACACCTGATGTGAGGGGGAGCTCCACCGGGGACTCCTGATGTGAGGGGGGGGCTCTGCCGGGGACTCCTGGTGTGAGGGGGGGGCTCCGCCAGGGACTCCTGATGTGAGGGGGGGGCTCTGCCGGGGACTCCTGGTGTGAGGGGGGGCTCCGCCGGGGACTCCTGGTGTGAGGGGGGGCTCCGCCGGGGACTCCTGATGTGAGGGGGGGCTCTGCCGGGGACTCCTGATGTGAGGGGGGGCTCCGCCGGGGACTTCTGATGTGAGGGGGGCTCCGCCGGGGACTCCTGGTGTGAGGGGGGCTCCGCTGGGGGCACCTGATGCAAGGACGGACTCTGCTCGGACATCTGAAGCAAGGACGGACGGCTGGTGGCAGGCGACGTGGCTGGTGACACGCTCAGGGATCCCACTGATTCTGCATTATGGTGAGTTGAATGATTTCATTTTATATTACAATGTAATAATAGAAATAATGCACTTCAATCATCCTGACACCATAACAACCATGGTGCCGGGATGATTGAAGCATTAACACCAGGTGTTTGGAGTATCTTTATCTGCTGATTGTTAAACTTTCTAGAATACACATATTTCTTTTGTGTAGGATCTGGGCCTGCTGTCCCGTCATTTCCCTCTCTCTCCCCCTCTCTCCCCCCCTCTCTCCCCCTCTCCATCCCTCATTCATTTCAGACTCTAACCACACCCTCTAGAGCCACGCCCATTTAAGCCACGCCCACAATTTCGCGTAAACCACGCCCATGTTTTTGCAAGGCCACGCCTGCTGACGAATGCCCCGCCCCCTAATTATTGGACAGCTCCGCCTACAGCCACAAAAGTGTCCCACATTTTTTTTTTACAATGTTGGCAACTATGGGTTATGTATTCTTAAAGCCTAAATACATTTTTTTAAGCATGGGTGCAAAAGCAGCTCTGCCAGCAAAAGGGTTAATCCAGCACAGATCAGACAGTATGCCGCTCTCCTGTAGTGGACAAGCTGTGAAGCATATTGACAAGGAGCAGGTCCTCTTCAGGGGGCCTCTATATATCAGTATGAAGTGTGAGTGTGTGGCAGTGTATGAGAGGTTTAACTACACAGCCAAGCCCCCCGCCATCCTAATAGAACATCCCCTTTCAAGCTGCAGATAACAGCCTTTGATGGTCTAACCTTCTGCAGACAGCCTCCTATCTACAAATGGCGGGCTCCATCCAGTCCAGAGGAAGCAGGTGGAGCTCCGTGGAAGCCAGAAGTTCCTGAGGGTAAATGTCCCTGCCTCACATTTTCATTTTGTTTTTGCTCGTTACCAAAAACGGAACTGATTTTCGTCAGTGGAAAATTATGACGAAAACCTTTTAGTTGACCAAATTAACACTGTTGGTGTACTGAGACTGTTGCCTTCACCCAGACCTGGGCGGTGATCAATTTGGCTCCTCAGGGGGCTGTTTGTACTTTTTTTTTTTTTTTTTACAAAAATGACTCCTGGTACAGCAATACAGGTAAACATACCGACATGACATCTGAGATACTCACATCAAACTCATTGAGGGCAGCGGCCAGCTCCCCAATGCCTGTGTGGCCCTGCTTCTCATCAGTGGGCGAGGTGGCCTGGGCAGCGTTGGAGATCCCTGCAATAGCCTCCTGCACTTGTTTGAATACATAGTCCCGGTTGGCCCTGGTGGCTGCCACATCCGCGTGGCGGAGGAAAGCTTGTGAGGCTGTGTACAGCATGGTGGCGTTCTTCTTCAGAGCTCCTCGAGCAGCTGCCATCTCATCCCTACAATGGGGGTCTTTGAGTTCCTGCAAGAGAAGAAGAAGGAGGATGTTTTACCGCAGAGGAGGTACATCAGAATGAAAGAATGCACTAGATCTGCTATTTATTACATTTACATTTTTGGTTTTGGGTTTAATAACGCTTTAAAGTGTGGTGCTGTATTACATACCAAGTTACCAGCACAGGTGACCGAATCCAGAAAGCCTTCACCTCTTACCTGCATGCTCTGAGCCTTACATCCACTTCTATAGGACCAGCGCTGAGTAAGTGAAATTGAGTTGTAAATTTATATAAATTAAAGCTGTAATAAATCCAAAACCAAAGATGTAATATATTGCCGCTTACCAATCATTAGATGGGGTGGCCGCATCTGTTTTATTTTTTATGTTTTTTCCCCTCTGTTTTCACCTGGTGATTTGGCCAGTAACACACCTCCTGTATAACTGAGACACAACTCTGGGTTGTGAGTTGGGGTGGGGGGGATGGGGGGTGTTAAATGCACTAGCAGATTTAAATACACTAACACATTAAAGCCAACCTCCAGCTCACACTTTATAATTAGTTAAAGCGGAGTTCCACTTAAAAAAAAAAAAATTAAAAGTCAGCAGCTACAAATACTGCAGTTGCTGACTTTTAATAATTGGACACTTACCTGTCCCACAGTCCAGCGATGCGGGGGAGCCCCGCTCATCTCCCCCTCACGGCGTAACTGGCTGGGCAATCATCTGGGACCTGTGACGTGTCCCAGATGATTGCCCTGAGGGAGAGGTGAACTTGCTTCCGGCGCCGCGGTGTGCCGGGAGGAAGTGGGGGCTGGATCCCTCTAAAAAGAAGGTATCCGCTCCCCCCAAAAAAATGACACGCCAAATGTGGCATGTCAGGGGGTCACCTTCCCTTAAAGCGGATGTTCCATTATTGGGTGGAACTCCGCTTTAAAGCAAATTGTTTTTTTCCTTTTAGGATAAAGGAATATGATGTCCTCTCGGAACGCACCCCATCAAGTGACTAACCAGACCAATCACAGCAGATCACATGACAATTGTACACAACGAATGGCTTTGATTCATGCCATTCATTGTGTACTATTGTGTTAAACTCTGTGATTGGTCACAGTGATCACATGGTACAGACAGGCCCATCACAGCCCATCTGTAACATGTGATTAGCTTTTGCCAATCACAGCTAACCACAATAGAAAACATTGAATGAATCCTTTTTATTTATTAAAAATGGCTGTTTATAACAGTTAACTTCACTGGTTTAAGCAATCATAGTGTGTGTAAAAAAAATCATGATCACTTCCCCACTGTATTGCTCTTGTCACAGTGTGTTAAAAAAAGAGTAAAAAAAAAAGAAGAAAAACATTTAATAAAAAAAGAAAGAAAAAAGAAAACAATTGAAAATATTTTTTTTTTTTTACATACTGTCCCCAGTGTCCCTGATCACCGCCACACCAGTTATATAATGACATTGTACTGCACTGGTGACAGTATGTAAAAAAAAAATAAACAAGTGTGAGAAAAAAAATATATTTTAAAAAAGGTCTCTATTTTCCAAAATATTGTGACAAAAAATGACAACTTCAAAAAACTTGCCATGCCTCTTACTAAATACCCTGGACTGTTTACTTTCCAAAAAGGAGTAATTTGGGGGATTTTTGGACTGTCCTGCCATTTTCCAGCCATCAGTACATCAGGATTGATCGATTTTCAGATATATATCCAATAGATTGTGGACTCTATAACTTTCCTACAGACTAAATAATATACACTGATTTGGGTTATTTTCACCAAAGAAGTGTAGCAGAATATATTTTGGCCTAAATTTATGAAGAAAGATCTTCATAAATCTTGGTCTTTTTTCGTTTTTTTTTAGCAAAAAAATAAAGAACAAAAAAAAAAGTGGTGATTAAATGGCACCAAAAGAAAGCTCTATTTGTGTGAAAAAAAAAAATGATACAAACTTCATATGGGTACAGTGCTGCATGACCACGCAATTGTAATGCAAAGTGTGACAGCGCTGAAAGCTCAACATTGGCCTGGGCAGGAAGGGGTGAAAGTGCCCTGTATTGAAGTGGTTAAGCACCCCTACCAGTGTTAAATGGTTTGTCCCATCCCTGCAAACTGATACATCTGGAAGAGGGTTTGTTCTTTTGAAAAAAAAGAGACTTACTGGCTGGATCACCAGATGTAAATAAAAGAAAGAAAACCTAAAAAAGAAAAACGAATGCAGCCCCCCACATCTAAGAATTGTTAAGCTGCAATAAAAGAAATGTTTGCTTTTGGATTTAATACTGATTTAAAGGCTCCATTTCCAAGGTATTCATTACCCACACTCATACACAGATCTACTCACATAGTAGTGTAGAGAAATTGGAAAAAAAATTGCACCCAAATCATTAAAGAAAGACTATGTCCTAATCATATTCCAGAACTAAATCTGTTGTCTGGACTGGTAGCCACTTCAGTGACTTGCCCTAATAAATCTCCATTTCTTGTATCAAACTGAATAACCGGCCCCAGCCCCTGACCTGGAGCCAGCCATATCATTTATCTCAGGTATACTGACTCCCATGTTTCTATGGTAGTACGCTACATTTGCCTTGATCCCCCAACAGGGCGGCATCCATCAGTCCAAGGTCTACTTTGTAAATACAGTTATCACCTTAGGCTCTGGTCACACTTGTGCGTTGCGGGAACGTCTGCAAAACCGCACACTTTTGCGCCACGCACATAAACACGCAGTTCTTTAGCAGATGCGTGGCAGTGCAATTAATTATTAATGCTTAATGGCACCCCCTATGCATCTTGGTAACACACGTGTGCTGGCACATGCCAAAATACATGGTAACAAAACACCATGCGTCTTGGTACAATTTTTAGAAAGGGTGAGTCCCTTCTTTTGTGCATATCTCATGTGAACATAATAAGCTGCCCTAAACGCGATGCTTGAAACCACGCAGAAACACACAAAAAATGCACGTGCATGCTCCATCGCACTTGCATAGGTGTGAGCCTTAATTCTGTGCATAGGGGATGATTTACTAAAACTGGAGAGTGGGAAATCTGGTGCAGCTGTGCATGGTAGCCAATCAGCTTCTAACTTCAGCTTGTTCTATTAAGTTTTGACTACAAAACCTGGAAGCTGATTGGTTTCTATGCAGAGCTGCACCAGATTCTGCACTCTCCAGGTTTAGTAAATCAATCCCTGTGTTTTAAATTATATACTTCATACTAGTTTACTCTATACTTGCTGCTTTAAATAGTTTTACTACATAGACATGTGCACACTGAAATATTTCGTTTCGGAATTTCGTTTTCGTCCAAAAAAATAAATTTATTTAGTTACTCCCGAAATTCGTTTTTATTTATTTCGGTTTTCGTTAAAAATTGCATTCGTCCGAAAATCCTAATTGAGGTCGAATCTGTCATTGAAGGCTTATGGTGTCTGTCGAATGTTCAAAGAAGATTCGACGGAGCAGCTAAACTGTGCGATGCCGTATAGTTTACCTGCTCTGTCGAATCTTCTTAGAACTTTCAACAGACACCATAAGCCAAAGTACGTGTGTACTTAGTTCTAGCTATTTTACTGCTCCTCCTCTTTGGTTACAATCAACCAATAACATTCATCATCATCATTATTTTTATTTATCTTTCCTCCCCTACGTCGAATCTTTCCTCCCCTACGTCAAATCTTTTCTCTCTACGTCGAATCTTTTCTCTCTATGTAGAATAATCTTGGACTAATAGAGTTAAGGTTAGGCACATTCGACCACAGGTTTGATGGACAGATTGTTATTGTCATCATCATGTCGAATCTCCTATCTATATCGAAATGTTGTAGCAACGAAAACGAAAATAAAGCATTTGTTTATGTCGGATCTTTCGTTTTTCGGATTCTGCACTTTCGTTATCGTTTGTTAAAACGATAACGAAAATACCTGAAATTCGGACGAAAATGCATTCGGACGAAAACGAATGCACATGTCTAATAATGATCCATTTAGAACAATGCGCTGTACATTACTTACTCCATACCGCTCTACTCTGTACACCATGCATTATTTTCTCTTTACTATTCCACTTTATACAATGTGTTACAGTATATGTTATATACTTTACCCCAGTCCACTTTGTACACTGCTCCACTCTGTACACTGTGATATACAGTGGGGATGGAAAGTATTCAGACCCCCTTAAATTTTTCACTCTTTGTTATATTGCAGCCATTTGCTAAAATCATTTAAGTTCATTTTTTTCCTCATTAATGTACACACAGCACCCCATATTGACAGAAAAACACAGAATTGTTGACATTTTTGCAGATTTATTAAAAAAGAAAAACTGAAATATCACATGGTCCTAAGTATTCACACCCTTTGCTGTGACGCTCATATATTTAACTCAGGTGCTGTCCATTTCTTCTGCTCATCCTTGAGATGGTTCTACACCTTCATTTGAGTCCAGCTGTGTTTGATTATACTGATTGGACTTGATTAGGAAAGCCACACACCTGTCTATATAAGACCTTACAGCTCACAGTGCATGTCAGAGCAAATGAGAATAATGAGGTCAAAGGAACTGCCTGAAGAGCTCAGAGACAGAATTGTGGTAAGGCACAGATCTGGCCAAGGTTACAAAAAAATTCTGCTGCACTTAAGGTTCCTAAGAGCACAGTGGCCTCCATAATCTTTAAATGGAAGATGTTTGGGATGACCAGAACCCTTCCTAGAGCTGGCCGTCCGGCCAAACTGAGCTATCGGGGGAGAAGAGCCTTGGTGAGAGAGGTAAAGAAGAACCCAAAGATCACTGTGGCTGAGCTCCAGAGATGCAGTCGGGAGATGGGAGAAAGTTGTAGAAAGTCAACCATCACTGCAGCCCTCCACCAGTCGGGGCTTTAAGGCAGAGTGGCCCGGCAGAAGCCTCTCCTCAGTGCAAGACACATGAAAGCCCGCATGGAGTTTGCTAAAAAACACCTGAAGGACTCCAAGATGATGAGAAATAAGATTCTTTGGTCTGATGAGACCAAGATAGAACTTTTTGGCCTTAAGTCTAAGTGGTATGTGTGGAGAAAACCAGACACTGCTCATCACCTGTCCAATACAGTCCCAACAGTGAAGCATGGTGGTGGCAGCATCATGCTGTGGGGGTGTTTTTCAGCTGCAGGGACAGGATGACTGGTTGCAAATGAGGGAAAGATGAATTAGGCCAAGTACAGGGATATCCTGGACGAAAACCTTCTCCAGTGTGCTCAGGACCTCAGACTGGGCCGAAGGTTTACCTTCCAACAAGACAATGACCCTAAGCACACAGCAAAAATAATGAAGGAGTGGCTTCACAACAACTCTGTGACTGTTCTTGAATGGCCCAGCCAGAGCCCTGACTTAAACCAAATTGAGCATCTCTGGAGAGACCTAAAAATGGTTGTCCACCAACATTTACCATCCAACCTGACAGAACTGGAGAGGATCTGCAAGGAGGAATGGCAGAGGATCCCCAAATCCAGGTGTGAAAAACTTGTTGCATCTTTCCCAAAAAGACTCATGGCTGTATTAGATCAAAAGGGTGCTTCTACTAAATACTGAGCAAAGGGTCTGAATACTTAGGACCATGTGATATTTCAGTTTTTCTTTTTTAATAAATCTGCAAAAATGTCAACAATTCTGTGTTTTTCTGTCAATATGGGGCGCTGTGTGTACATTAATGAGGAAAAAAATGAACTTAAATGATTTTAGCAAATGGCTGCAATATAACAAAGAGTGAAAAATGTAAGGGGGTCTGAATACTTTCCGTCCCCACTGTACATTATATACTCCATACTGTTTCACTCTGAACACTGTGATATACAGTGCCTTGAAAAAGTATTTATACCCCTTGACATTTTCCGCATTGTGTCATGTTACAACCAAAAACGTAAATTTATTTTATTGAGATTTTATGTGATAGACCCACACAAAGTGGCACATAATTGTGAAGTGGGAGGAAAATGATAAATGGTTTTCAAAAATGTTCACAAATAAATATTTGAAAAGTGAGGCGTGCATTTGTATTCAGCACCCTTTACTCTGATACCCCTAACTAAAATCTAGTGGAACCAATTGCTTCTGGAAGTCACCTGATTAGTAAATAGACTCCACCTGTGTGTAATTTAATCTCAGTATAAATACAGCTGTTTTGTGAAGCCCTCAGAGGCTTGTTAGAGAACCTTAGTGAACAAACAGCATCATGAAGGCCAAAGAACACACCAGACAGGTCAGGGATAAAGTTGGGGAGAAGTTTAAAGCAGTGTTAGGTTTTAAGAAAATATTCCAAGCTTTGAACATCTCACGGAGCACTGTTCAATCCATCATCCGAAAATGGAAAGAGTATGGCACAACTGCAAACCCACCAAGACATGGCCGTCCACCTAAACTGACAGGCCGGGCAAGCAGAGCATTCATCAGAAAAGCAGACAAGAGGCCCATGGTAACTCTGGAGGATCTGCAGAGATCCACAGCTCAGGTGGGAGAATCTGTCCACAGGACAACTATTAGTTGTGCACTCCACAAATCAGTCCTTTATGGAAGAGTGGTAAGAAGAAAGCCATTGTTGAAAGAAAGCCATAAGAAGTCAGTTTGCAGTTTGTGAGAAGCCATGTGGGGGACTCAAACATGTGGAAGAAAGTGCTCTGGTCAGATGAGACCAAATTTGAACTTTTTGGCCTAAAAGCAAAACGCTATGTGTGGAGGAAAACTAACACTGTACATCACCCTGAACACACCATCCCCACTGTGAAACATGGTGGTGGCAGCATCATGTTGTGGGGATGCTTTTCTTCAGCAGGGACAGGGAAGCTGGTCAGAGTTGATGGGAAGATGGATGGAGCTAAATACGGGGCAATCTTGGAAGAAAACCTATTAGAGTCTCTAAAGACTTGAGACTGGGGCGGAGGTCATAGGCGTGCGCAGGGAGTGTGCCAGGTGTGCCTGGGCACACCCTAATCACCCCAAGCGCATTAGCATTATCACTCTGTGTATCGGTGGGGAGATGGGATATATCTCCCTCTGACCAGTTCTACCATTAATAAAGTGCTACCACACCTCTCTTTCACTGCATTGGCTCTGCCATAAGAGTGTGTGTGTGTGTGTGTGTGCAATATACATATACACATACATACACGCGCATGTGTGTTTGAGCTTTGGGGTGCACACCCTAATGCAACAGGCAACACCTATGGGGGAGGTTCACCTTCCAGCAGGACAACAACCCTAAACATACAGCCAGAGCTACAATGGAATGGTTTAGATCAAAGCATATCCATGTGTTAGAATGACCCAGTCAAAGTCCAGACCTAAATCCAATTGAGAATCTGTGGCAAGGCTTGAAAATTGCTGTTCACAGACGCTCTCCATCCAATCTGACAGAGCTTGAGCTATTTTGCAAAGAAGAATGGGCAAAAATGTCACTCTCTAGATGTGCAAAGCTGGTAGAGACATCCCCAAAAAGACTTGCAGCTGTAATTGCAGTGAAAGGTGGTTCTAAAAGTATTGACTCAGGGGGGCTGAATACAAATGCACGCCACACTTTTCACATATTTAGTTGCAAAAAATGTTGAAAAATATTTATCATTTTCCTTCTACTTCACAATTATGTGCCACTTTGTGTTGGTCTATCACATAATATCCCAATAAAATACATTTGCATTCTTGGTTGGAACATGACAAAATGTGGAACATTTTAAGGGATATGAATACTTTTTCAAGGCACTGTACATTATATACTTCATACTGCTCCACTCTGAATACTGTGATGTACATTATATACTCTATACAGCTCCACTACCCATGACAAATATAATATTCTTCCATAAGCCAACTCATGACTGGTTCTCTTCAAACCTAGCAGTGTTACAGATATTTGGCAGTTTACCTGTTGCCTCCTTGCAGCCACATAGTTGAGTTTGACCATTTCTTTGCCAAACTCTTTGAAGCGGTGAGCCAAATCTTGTTCATTGGTGGCACATTTCACAGCTTCAAGAGCTTCCTCCACCTAGGAGAAAAAGAATGATATGCAATGTTATTAGATGGCTCACCAAACAAAAATCTCTTTGATGACACATATTATGACAAGCGACTTCGATTACAGCGAAGAAACGTTTTCATTTTGTCATCTTTTATCTCGTCATATGAATTAGTCGATTTGCAATGTAATAATGTATAGATTTTACCAGCTATAAAGTGTGAAATTTATGAGCTGCATTGTCATCTGGGATGTCCCATGTAAGCCTAGTATAGAGCCTTTGCCCGTATTCCCCCATTCACACCTGAGCCTTCTCGGTCTCCAAGCTCCAAATCATTTGAACATCTGAAATCTGATGGTTTATCATTGTCCCTCTTCACATCTGAGCATTCAGTCTAAATGCCTGAAGATTGAAAAGGTACACAAGCCCAAAACTGCAATTTGTTAAGTAATCTCATAATAAAAGTCTGGTCAAAAGCTCGCAATCTTGCCCCAAAGAAGCCCCCGTAATGGCAGTTTACAAGTAAAAACATAAGAAATCGTCTACATATTTTAAGGTCAGAGGTGTAACTAGAACCTTCAGAGCCCCGGTGGAGGAAACCATGAAGGGCCCTCCTGACCGCCGGGGCTCTTTGCATCGATCTCAGGGCCCTTCCCTTGCAATCTTGCCCCGAAGAAACCCCCGTATGGCAGTTTACGAATAAAAACATGAGTGATCGTCCACATATTTTAAGGTCAGAGGTGTAACTAGAACCTTCGGGGCCCCGGTGGAGGAAACCATGAAGGACCCTCCTGACCGCCGGGGCTCTTTCCATCGATCTCAGGGCCCTTCCCTCGCAATCTTGCCCCGAAGAAACCCCCGTATGGCAGTTCACAAGTAAAGACATGAAAAATCACATATGCTATGGTCAAAGGTGTAACTAGAACCTTCAGGGCCCCGGTGGAAAGAAATCATGAAGCCCCCCCCCCCCCCGGGGGCTCTATCTATCGGTCCTGGAGCTCTTTCCATCTGTCCCATGGCCCTTTACCCAGATTACAGGGCCCGTTAGAGAGAGAGTTGTATTTAAAAATATACAGTGTAGCATTACCCATGCAGGACTGCGGCATGTAAGTTTTTAGATCTGCCATAAATCCTGCAGATCATAATGTAGTGTGAATGGAGCAATGAAGATATAAAGATTGTCCAGTTGTGCTAACAGAAGACAGACTGCTTCTTTTATTACAAAGACACTAAAAGTGTTAGTTATGTTTAATGAGTTCAGTATTTTTTTTTTTTTTTTGTTATATATATTTTATTAAATTTTTAGAGAACATAAAATAACAGACCAACAACATAGAGAGACGATCCACTCAGTGTCAATATTGCATCAACAGGATTGATATATTTTTTTAATATCCTATCTTTTTTTCCTTTGGACTCTCCCAGGATCTTTTTGCTGTGTATTATTGTTGTGTCTTGCATTTCCGCTGGATATATATGCGAAATAATTTTATTTTGTTATATAATATTCATCCACTAGATGGCAGAAGTGTCCTCCTCACTATCATCGCCTTGTACTAGTAGACCTGCTAGCTGTATTGATGGAGATCTGAGATCATTACTAGACCACTTTGTCTGTAATTAGCAGTGACAGCATCTCACATACCTCTCCCTCCTCTCCCTGTTGTGCCAACTACCAGTAATCTTTAATTTAAGAAAACAAATATAATATGCAAAATAAAGAATGCATAATGACATTTTACATTTGAAAAAAAACAGTCAAACGAGGTAATGAGCGTTCTTTACGGAGATGAGAGGACAGCCTATGAAAGTCGCTTGAAGGACATAAATGGGAGCTGAAGAGCGAAGAGAACTGAAATTTAATGTCTGCTGCATTGGCGTGCGCACAGGGTGTGCCGGGTGTGCCCAGGCACACCCCAGGGTAAAAATGTGTTTGTGATAACACTATTTCGACACCCCTGCTAACTTGTAGTGGTGCCAGTGGGATTATCTTTCAGTTGGATGCCAAATTCCTGGGAGAACTGCAGCCATTGGCTGCGGAGTAAGCAGTCAGGCAGCCGCATTTTCCGATACTGTCTCTTTAGTTCTGGTGTTCTGTCAGATAGTGCCCGCTATCAAGAAGTGCCCGGGATGTACGCCGCATGCGCCGTACGGAACAGCACAACAGATGATTTTACGATCAGCTGTTGTGTCGGAGAGACGGTAGCCGACAGAAGAAATGTTTCTGTCAGGTTGGGGCTCGCGCTGGCGAGGCGTGTTCATGTTGGTGAGGGGCGGATTAGTACAAGATGAGGGCGGATTTTTAAATGGAGGCCAGTGCTGCAAAAAAAAATATTTTTCAGATAAAGGGAAAAAAAAATGGAAAGAGTGCCCCTGGGATTGTATGGGCAAGGGATGGATGGTACCAAGTCCGAAACTATAGAATGATAGAAAAATCCGCCCTTCAGTTGACTAAACACACCCCGCAAGCATCCAGGAAGAATAGAAGAAAAATATGTGTTTTGCAGGATTTCCTGCAAAAAATGTCCAAGTAGTTGTATTGCCCCCCTTTAAACACTTACCTGAGACCTCTCTTGATCCAGTGCTCAGCCTGTCAGTAATGCTCTTCCCTTTTCCTCTTCTCAGAGGACACAGGTGCAGTAGCAGACGCTATTGGCTTCTGCTGCTGTCAATCAAACCTGTGAGAAAGGGAGTGGGGAGGTGGGGCTGAGCCATGCTGTGTGTGTCTATGGACACACACAGCCCGGCTCAGGAGTGTGCTCGCACGAATGCCCCTCACAGCAGTTAGCTTGCTATGGGGGCACACACAGAAGAATAAGCACAAAGAGTGCTGACGGGGGACCCCAGAAGAGGTGGTAGGAGACAGCTCTAATGACTGCCTTCCGTGCATGAGCCGCCTGCGTGCCCCCTGTGGGGCGTGCACGGCGCGCTTTGTGATCACCGAGTCAATGAGACTCAGCTGATCACAGATCAGAGTAAGGGGCTCATCCCGACTCCTTACTGCGTGATCAACTGTCAGCCAATGACAGCTGATCACGTGATGTAAACAAAAGATCGGTAATCAGCTTTTTTCTGCTCGTGTTGGCAGCATGAGCAGAAAAAAAAAAAGCCGGCTTGTGTCAGAGGGACAGCGGTCCCAAAGAAGAGGGTGAGACATCACCCCAATATCTGTGCTCACCAGCGCCACCTGCCAGTGCCACATGCTAGTGCATAGCAATGCCGCCAATTAGTGCCCACCAGTGCCACCTACCAGTGCCCACCTGTGCCACTTATCAATGCCCACCTGTGCCACCTATCAATGCCCATCAGGGCTTCCAATCAGTGTCACCTTTAAGTGCTGCATATGAGTGTCACCTAGCAGTGCCCATCAGTGCCACCTATCAGTGCCCTTCAGTGCCACCTATCAATGCCCTTCAGTGCCACTCATCAGTGCCATCCATCAGTGCCCGTCAGTGCCACCTCTCAGTGCCACCTATCAGTGCCCAGCAGTGCAAGCTATCAGTGTGCATCAGTGCCACCTTATCAGTGCCCATCAGTGCAGCCTATTAGTACCCATCAGTGCAGCCTCATCAGGGCACATCAATGAAGGAGAAAAATGACCTGTTTGCAAAATTTTATAAAAAACTATAAAACTGTTTTGTTTGTTTTATTTCAAAATGTTCTGTCATTTTTTGTTTTTTTAGCAAATAAATTAAAAAAGCCAGCAGTGATTAAATACTACCAAAAGAAAACTCTATTTGTGTGGAAAAAAAGATAAAAAAAATTCATTTGGGTATAGTGTTGTATGACCGCGCAATTGTCATTTAAAGAGCAACAGCGCTGAAAGATGAAAATTGGTCTGGGCAGGATGGGGGTTTAAGCGCCCAGTAAGCAAGTGGTTAAATTGTGCTAAACTATGCCGGTTTAGCGCTTTCTTCCCTTCCCTCTTTTCATGTTGTAAGGTCTGTCTATCTGCTGGCCATCTCTGGCCATCTCTTTCCACAGCATCCTGGATTCCCTGTATACTTTGCAGCTTCTCCTCAATGTGTAAGAACTACATATCCCATGGTACCTTGCTGCTTAAAAGCAGTGACTCCTGTCCTGACTCCGCCTCCTGGAAACTCCTGCTCCCAGCACCTCTGTAGTTCAGAAGGCAGGCTCTGTTTAATGTTTGACACAGCAGTGCCTACTCCACCACGTGTCACCGAGTTCAAGGAAGGAAATGTGTGGGGGGATCTTCACAAAGTAAGTTTACAGACTTCAAGATCGTTCTGAGTAATAGGAGATATAATTGGAATGCAATGTGGAAATGAATATATGGTTTTACATTTTTAGACTAGAAAAAGGATTGAATGAGTTGAAACAACTCTATCAAAGAACAAGTGGATTTTGTGGGTACAACATGAGACAGTGTTTATCTAAAAATATAAATCTTTATTACAAAATATACTGATTAAAAAGACATTTAACATACAAAGCACTCTACTGACTGACAGGATCTGCTAGAACCAGCGGGGACACCCGTGGCTATACTCCTTGGTGGCTAGCAGACTCCTTTACCCCATTTGGGAATCTGTGGGAGTGGCTATATACCCTGTGAGCCCCCCTCAATAGGAGGAAGCCCTTGGATACGCCTATATAAGGTTCCGGTTCAGTACATCAAGCTGAGGACTGGAAATATACCTGAGTGGATACATTTAATCACTCTGTCGGGGGGCTCTCTATCAATGATTGAGGGCAAGTATAACAATCTTTAACAAATTACCAATGATCTTGGCTAGATCAGAGGTGGAACCTTCGTCGCTCTAATTCAAGTGTCAGGATTTCTGATTTCTTTTTTCATCCGCATTGGTGGATAGAAATTATTTTGGTTTCTTAATTACTCCATGGGGTGTCCCTGATATCTGATCCTGAAAATCATCAGCACCTACCCAGTAATGTCCTGTGGAAGCAATTTTGCGAAACGCGTTGACAAGAGTGCATGGAGAAGCTTATGGATCCTATTTATTCATACACTTTATACATTATATGTGTCCATATGGACTTTATCTATATCCATATCTCCAAGCTTATCGTATTGGGTATTTGTTGATCCTGTCAGTCAGTAGAGTGCTTTGTATGTTAAATGTCTTTTTAATTAGTATATTTTGTAATAAAGATTTATATTTTTAGATAAACACCGTCTCCTGTTGTGCCCACAAAATCCACTTGTTCTTTAATAGAGTTAAGGAAGACATCGTATAGGTGTGTGACAATAAATAGTGATAAAGTGCTGTAAACACAAATCAATAGACAAAACAATGATACATAATACTTATGACATATAAAAGTCCAATCACTGAGTGAAGAAATGTGAGAAAACTTCATAGGGCACATGTCCGATGAGAAGACTGAGTGTTAGTTCCTCAATAACAAGTGATGCAATGGTGCAAACAAAGAAGTAGCTGTAAAGCACATTTAAAACGGGATAGGCATTCGTCTGATGGAAAATTGTAGATAAATACTTCTTACCAGACAAGGTGGACCCACCGGTCTTACGACAGTGGGTCAATCAGGCTTGTATTGGCCAAGGGCCAGATGGTCATCGAAGGAACCAACTTTGATGTAGATAAAACCTTTAGAGGAGTCGCTCTGAATCCAGATGTTCCATCAGTTAGCAGGAGTGAAGCCCGGAGTGGCACAACCAGATATCCAAAGCTCAAAGGGATCCTCCAAGTGGATATTCGTTGGATCTCAAATCTACACACCAGAACCGGCGACAAAATAATACATTATCGCATTGGAACCTTATCTATAGAAGGCTTTTATAGATAAGGTTCCAATGCGATAGTGTACCATTTTGTCGCCATTGTTGACTGATCGAACGTCTGGATTCAGAGCGATTCCTCTAAAGGTTTTATCTACATCAAAGCTGGTTCCTTCGATGACCATCTGGCCGTTGGCCAATACAAGCCTGATTGACCCACTGTCGTACGACAGGTGGGTCCACCTTGCCTGGTAAGAAGTATTTATCTGCAATTTTCCATTAGACGCATGCCTATCCCGTTTTGAATGTGCTTTACAGCTACTTCTTTGTTTGCACCATTTCATCACTTGTTATTAAGGAATTAACACTCAGTCTTCTCATCGGACATATGCCCTATGAAGTTTTCTCACACTTCTTCACTCAGTGATTGGACTTTTATATGTCATAATTATTATGCATCATTGTTTTGTCTACTGATTTGTGTTTACAGCATTTCATCACTATTTATTGTCACACACCTATACGGTGTCTTCCTTAACTCTATTAAAGAACAAGTGGATTTTGTGGGTACAACATGAGACAGTGTTTATCTAAAAATATATATCTTTATTACAAAATATACTAATTAAAAAGACATTTAACATAGAAAGCACTCTACTGACTGACAGGATCCGCTAGAACCAGCGGGGACATCCGTGGCTATACTCCTTGGTGGCTAGCAGACTCCTATACCCCATTTGGCAATCTGTGGGAGTGGCAATATACCCAGTGAGCCCCCCTCAATAGGAGGAAGCCCTTGGATATGTCTATATAAGGTTCCGGATCAACAAATACCCAATTTGATAAGTATGGAGATATGGATATAGATAAAGTCCATATGGACACATATACTGTACAAAATGTATGAATAAATAGGGTCTATAAGCTTCTCCATGCACTCTTGTCAACGCGTTTCGCAAAATTGCTTCCTCAGGATATTACTGGACACCCCATAGAGTAATTAAGAAACCAAAATGCTTTTCATAATTATCATGTATCATTGTTTTGTCTAATGATTTGTGTTTACAGCACTTCATCACTATTTATTTTCGCACACCTATACGGTGTCTTCCTTAGCGCTACACTTTTGTATATTACATTCGCTTGGACTTTGTTGGTTTTAGTGTCAGCAGCTTTAGTTTGAGTGGTTTAGCGCAGCAATTTCTCCTCCTTTTTTACTTTAATAGAGTTGTTTCAACTCGTTCAAACCTTTTTCTATATATTGGATGTTGGCATAGAGGGGGTCCTCCCTTTCTTTGATTGAAGTTTATGCAGTGTGTTGTGGCGCCGGTGTGAAAGAGCGTTTTTTAGAAGTTCTGTATTTCAGTTCCTTCGGAGCCCCTCCCCGTCAGACTCAGTTAGTAAGGTATACATTAGAATTTGGTGATAAAGTGGTGAAATAAATAAAAATTCCTTCCTTGATACAGAAGTTTTGCTGGCGTCAGAGTAGAGAGTAATAAATCACAGGCGGGCGAACATTACACCTGTCATCGCTGTAATAAAGCCGGTGTGTCTCCAGGATGGAGGGCATGTGTACAACCAAGAAAAATAATACAGAGGTAACAAGGCTTGATTATCCCTTGTGGAAAGCCTCGGCCGTCCGCCGCAATCCCTCCGTCATAAAAGATTCATTCTCAGCTGCCGGAGACACGTGAATGCGCTCTGAAAGCTGCCTGGCAATACTTCATGTTTGGAAGTACCTCGGAAATTAATCTGATGCATTCTAAAATATCAATAAATATTAACGAGAGGCCAAACACTTGCAATAATGGGAATCCGAGGGAGGCGAGATAGCGGCCATGTTAATCATTCATCGCCGGTGTTTAAGTAATGACAGGTGCGCCGAATACTTATCTAATTCACTTGTTATTATAATTTTATCACCACAGGGCTGATTTATAGAAAGGGAAAAATAAAAAGACATCTATATTGCACGTGGCCACCAATCAGGGTTTTTCTTTTATGTACTAATCTGCACTTGAAAAATGACAGCTTCTGTTTGGTTGGCTGGAGGATAGCAAACTGTTGTTACTAATTAACCAGTGACAAATGTTGTTAATGCATCTCAGTCAGACGGCTGGCTTTTTTTTTAACATGCTGTACATGCTTAACCACTGTAGCCCCGGACCATAAAGACCAGAGCACATTTTGCGATTCGGCACTGCGTCGCTTTAACTGACAATTGCGCTGTCATGCGATGTTGCTCCCAAACAAAATTGATATCCTATTTTTCCCACAAATAGAGCTTTCTTTTGGTGGTATTTGATCACCTCTGCGGTTTTAATTTTTTGCGCTATAAACAAAAATAGAGTGACAATTTTGAAAAAACGCAATATTTTTTACTTTTTGCTATAATAAATATCCACCAAAAATATATAAAAAAACTATTTTTTCCTCAGTTTAGGCTGATATGTATTCTTCTACATATTTTTGGTAAAAAAAAAATCGCAATAAGCCTTTATTGATTAGTTTGCGCAAAAGTTATAGCATCTACAAAATAGGGGATAGATTTATGGCATTTTTATAATTTTTTTTTTTTTTTTTTACTAGTAATGGCGGCGATCTGCATGACTGTGACATTATGGCGGACACATCGGACAATTTTGACACATTTTTGGGACCATTGACATTTTTACAGCGATCAGTGCTATAAAATTGCACTGATTACTGTAAAAATGACACTGGCAAAGAAGGGGTTAACCACTAGGGGGCTAGGGAGGTGTTAAGTGTGTCCTAGGGAGTGATTCTAACTGTGGGGGGGGAGGGGCTGTGTGTGACACATCACTGATCTCTGCTCCCGATCACAGGGAGCAGAGATCAGTGACAGTGTCATTAGGCAGAACAGGGAAATGCTTGTTTACATTAGCATCTCCCCATTCTTCAGCTCCGTGAGACGATCGCGGGTATCCCCGCGGATATTGAGTCCTACGGTCCTACTGCGATCCTACTCACAGAGCTCGCGGCAGGGTCACGCGTGTGCCGCGAGCGGTGTGCACGCACCCACACAGCGGAAATCAGTGCCCTGATTACAGGAATTCCCCAGCAGTGCCAGCAATCAGTGCCCATAAGTGCCACCAATCAGTGCCCATAAATTATGCCAGTCAGTGTTTCTCATCATTGCCCATCAGTGCTGCGCATCAGCACCACCCATCAGTGCTGCCTATCACTGCCCACCAGTGCTGCACATCAGTGCCCACTACTGCTGCCTATCAGTGCCACCTATCAGTGCTCATCAGTGCAGCATATTAGTGCCACCTCATCAGTGCAGCCTATCAGTACCCATCAGTGCAGCCTCATCAGTAAAGGAGAAAAATTACTTATTTAAAAAATACTTTTATTTTTTTTCAAAATTTTCAGTCTTTTTTTTTTTTTAGTAAAAAATAAAAATTCAAGCAGTGATTAAATGACACAAAAGGAAAGCTCTATTTGTGTGAAGAAAAAGATAAAAAAAATTAATTTGGGTACAGTGTTACATGACCGCGCAATTGTCATTCAAAGTGCGACAGCTGAAAAATGGCCTGGGCAGGAAGGGGGTGAAAGTGCCCTGTATTGAGATGGTTAAAGGGGTTGTGAAGGCAGAAGGTTTTTCATCTTTATGCATTCTATGCTTTAAGAAAAAAAGCCTTCTGTGTGCAGCCGCCCCCCTAATACTTACCTGAGGTCCCTCTAGCACCAGCAATGTTATAGGAATATCTCGGCTGTCAGGCACTCCCCTCCTCATTGGCTTAGACAGCAGCGTGGCGACATTGGCTCCCGCTACTGTCAATCAAAGTCAGTCAGCCAATGAGAATAGAAAGGGGGAGAGGCCGGGCCGCAGCTCCCTGTCTGCTTGGACACAGGGAGCTGTGACTCGATTCGGGTGCCCCCATAGCAAGCTGCTTGCTGTGGGGGCACCCAACAGGAGGCAGGGGCCAGGAGAGCCGAAGAGGGACCTGAGAAGAGGAGGATCCGGGCTGCTCTGTGCAAATACACTGCAAAAGAGGAGTTAAGTATAACATGTTTATTAATTTTATTTAAAAAAAAAAACGTGACTTTACAATCACTTTAAGTGGTTTAGCCCTGGTTCACATTGCAGCGATTTGGCATATCTGTACTACTTTTGCGCTCAGATGTCTCTGAAATCGCCCCCAAAGTCGGGGCTGACATGCAGGAATGAAATTGTCTGAGTTCTGCTGAACTCAGACAATTTCATTCCCGCTGTCAGTGTGAACCTAGGCTAAACTGACCTCATTTGCAGACTGAAGTTCATTTCCCTTGATATCCAAAAGAACTGCACTGTTTACATGAATCATGGATTATTCTGGATTAAGATCGTGAGGGGGGTTGAATCGAGATCACAATTTTTTTAACAATTAATCGTGCAGCTCTAACTTGAATATATATTAAAATAATACTTTTAAGAAGTAGTACACTTTAATATGGTTAATAATAATAATAATATAGGGTTTAAGTAAAAAAAAAATTATATATATATATATATATATATATATATATATATATATATATATATATATATATAAATTTTTTTTTTTTTTTACTTAAACCCTATATTATTATTATTATTATTATTAACCATATTAAAGTGTACTACTTCTTAAAAGTATTATTTTAATATATTTTAATATACTTTATTTATATTATATAGTATTTTTATAATATATATAACATAATTTTTTATATAATTTTTTTCTTTTTTTAATTTCATTCTAAGTTTATTGAAAAACGTCTTTACATACAAAATGTCCATACATATATGGTACTTACCACCAACCACAATACAAAACTAAGTATATAAAGTATATTACAAAAAAAAAATATATATATATATACAATTAACAACACTTATGAGAACCACCTAAGCATAGAATAGAGGAGCGCATTGTATATAATACAATAGCACCCCACAAAAAAATAAATAAAAATAGGACGTGTTATAAAGACCGACGCTAGTAGACAAAGGGACCAATACGCTTGCATATTTATAAGAGAGGTGCTAAGCACCAATTATTAGGTACTGGAGCGCAGTGAACAGCAGCCCCCCAGTACCATTAGGAGTTATGGTCTATAGTACTTTGGTCTTTAACATTAGGCAGCAACTCCAAGAAGGGTATAGGTCAAGAGAGAAAAAAAAAGTAGGTGGGATTAAGATTAGAATTAGAACAGTCAGGAGTAAGCAACCATAGAGAAACTTTGCATAATTTATTTTAAAATAATACTATAGCTTACTATTTATTTACTTATATTTATATTTATTATTTATTATATTTAGATTTTTTTATTTATTTAAATTTATTATTTATTATATTTATATTTATTTATTTATAAAGATAGTAATATTAACCTTACTCTTTTTTGCTTTGTTTCCCCTTTCTCAACACTCTCTTTCCTTCCCCTCCTCATCGGTCAGAAAACCTCGTTCACATTTCCTTCCTTCTTCTTTGTGAACCCACTAAGGGCATGTGCGCCTCATCTCACGCATACATCATAACACATTAGAATTACCGGGCAGAGAGTTGTGGGGTGGAGAGACTTTTTTTTTGTCCAACAGATGAGCCTCGTGTCTTATGGCACATGCATAAGATGAGGCGGAAACATCATGCATTATGTTATACTATTGTTGAGAAAAAAAAAAAAGCTTTGCAATAAAAAAGATCTTGCAAAATCAGGCAGTTTAGAAACAAGATCTTCCTTGAAGGCAAGGGTGATGTAGCCTTCCCAGGGTGCACCTGTGAGGCCCTGGCTTCATCACCAGTGCATCAAGAAACCAGGAAGTAGAAAACAATTTAATGTAAGTAAAACCTTTTTGTTTATGACTTAGGGAGCTTTAAAGATCAGTGTACATAACTGCTCAGCTCTTTACCTTTTTTAAGTACAGGTAAGTTCACATTTCAATTATTATAAAAAATACCTGCAAGTTATTTTGGATGTGATGTCACATGTTTATTATCTTGCTGTTCCACGTTTGCATTACTTAAAGAGGAACTACAGTCTGCTCACATAATTTGTAAGAAAAACATCTTTGCCATTCTGAAGCTTCCCACCAACCACTTTGCATATTATTTTATATATACTGTGATTCTGTATTTGCCAAATATGCTGCAGAAATCTTCCTCCACTGAGTCTGGCTGCAACCATTTTAACTGTGGGCAGTTGATGCTGCTGCCTGTTCACTTCCTGGATTTACACAGAGGCAAACCTCCAGCTCTGCAGCTCTCATTGGCCCTCTTATGACTCATCCTCCCTCGAGAGTGAGAGAGAGAGCTGTGCATGATGTCATAAGCCTAGGCTAATGACCAGACAAGGAACAGGAAGTGGGCTGTATAAGGCATTTACTAGCAGAAAATAAATGTCTTACTATCCAAAGTTAAAACAACAACAAGGGCAGAAGATTTAATAGATGAAAAGTTGAAAAAATTACTGAAGGTCCGCTTTAGATCTCAACTCCAGCCTTCTCTTCAGTCTTGCACAGTTGTACAGACTCCTCTCCTGTACTAAAATTACTTGGGGCTCCTTTAAACTTTCTTCAACTAAAACACACACTAACCACTGCAATACCGAAGTGGCTAATTTCACCCCCTTCCTGCCCAGGACATTTTTTTTTTTTTTAGCACTGTCACATTTTAAATGACAATTACTCAATCATGCAACACTGTACCCAAATTAAATATTTTATATATTTTTTGAGACAGATAGAGCTTGCTTTTGTTGGTATTTAATCACCGCTGGGTTTAATGTTTTGCTAAATAAACAAAAAAAGAACCAAAATTTAGGAAAATAAAATTTTTCTTGATTTCTTTATAAAATTTTGCAAATAAGTAATTTTTCTTCTTAACCTCCCTGGCGGTTTTCCCGAGTGTGGCTCGGGGTTAAATTTCAGCACCATTAGCGGTAACCCCGAGCCACACTCGGGATTACATCTCAGGATCCTGGTGCGGTATACTTACCTTGTCCCCATGATTCTGCGATGTCCTCCCGATGTGTCTGCGGGCTCTGTCCTCCGCCCCAATGTCCTGTGCGGCGGGCCCCGTTCCGTGCGAGCTTTGCAACGCACGGGGGACGGAGCCTGGCGGCAAATTCAAAAAAGTGAAAATTCATATCACGTACAGTACAGTGTAATCTTACAGATTACATTACTGTATGAAATAATTTCACCTCCCTTTTGTCCCCAGTGCTTTTTCCAATGCCCTGCATACAGTTTTATATTATATATACTGTTCTTTCTGCCTGGAAACTGGAGATTGTCCATAGCAACTAAAAAGTGTCCCTTTACGTCAAAAGTGGTTTTAGACCAGCTAGAAAACAGCGATAGTAAATTAGAATCACTTGCAGAATTGAGAGATAGTGAATTGTGGGGAAATGTATTGTATTATTATTATATTATTATTTTTTATAATTATTTATATATTATATTATAATTCATGATTTTGTGTTTCAAACTTTATCATACCCGGGATATCTACTAGACTCTTGGTGGACAGATCTAAGTGTGTTATTGCTAAGAATTACAGACCTACAATATAAAAGGCCAAATTTCTATGCAAAATAATAGTACCGCTTTGAGGCGCAAAAATCTGAAATAATCATACCGCCGGGGAGGTTAACAGATCTGCGCTGATGAGACTTCTCTGATGGGCACTGATGAGGCTGCACTGATGGGCACTGATGAGGCTGCACTGATGGGCACTGATGATGGTGCAGTGATGGGCATGAGGAGGCGGCACTGATAAGCTGCACTGATGGGCACTGATGACACTGCGCTGATGGGCACTGATGGGCACTGATGAGGTTGTACTGATGGGCACTGATGAGGGTTCACTGATGGGCATGAGGAGGCAGCACTAATGGGCACTGATAAGCTGCACTGATGGGCACCTCATCCCTTTAAAACCGAACACATTTTAATTACACAGGTTCTGGGGCTAATTTAATGCAGGTAAGGCACTAAGTAAATTTAATTACCACCTTAATCAGCCACTGAATCTGTGTAATTTAATATGTGCTTGGTTTTAAAGGGATTAGGAGACAACCCTAACTGATGAAGCGCACTGATAATCAGTGCCCTACATATCAGTGTAAAGACTGTACATTGTCTCTGTCTGAGGAAAGGAGAGCTGACAAGAGCCAATAACCGGCAAACCGCTCTTTACATTGTGACAGCTGCGATTGGACGCAGCTAATCACATGGTAAAGGGCCTCTGTGATTGGCCCTTTATCCCGATCTGTGATCAGCTGTTTACGGAGGACACAGCGGTCACAGAGAATGCCTGATGCGCGCACGTGTGGGGATGTCCTCCTGGAGAGCCCGCGATGTAGCTGTCTATTGGCTGTAGCGTGGGCAGGAAGAGGCTAAAGTGCCTACCGCTTCAACATGTTTTTTTAATGTGTTTTTGATGCATCGATGATGCTTTGTTTAAAGCTTTAATGAAGCTTGGCAAATGTCTTTTGTGTTTTTCTATTTATTTGAAAAGGGGCCCAGCAAAACCCCAGCTCAGTAGTACCTCTGTTCAGCAGATCCCCAGCTTATTAGAACCCTCATTCAGCATATCCCCAGCTTGGTAGTACCTCCAGCTCTGTTTATGGCCCACGCAGTAGTACCCCCAGCTTTTCTGATCCCCACCTCAGTAGTAACCCCCAGCTATGCTGATCCTCTGGTTTTCTAATCCCTCTCTCTCCGGTCTTCACTCATCTCCTGCTATATTGCTACCATATTGTACATCATGTGTGCCATCTGCTAGTTGTTCTGCTCCAGTCTGGACCCCAATCACTTTTCTGCTGCTCCAAGCTGTACACCAGATGTGACATCTGCACCAGACACTTCCAGAATATATACACATGAACCTAAAGTGACTGCTGTGTCAGGGCTGGGCTCAGCCCTTCCTTCTCTGAGCTGATATCTCTGATATCCTGCTCATCAGTCCTGCCTACTTAAGCCGTCCAGTCCAGAGGTTCTCTGCCTTCGCCTTGGTCAACATCACAGAAACTATCTCCTGCGATCCTGTTCAAGACTTGATTTGCTGAAGTACCTTCTGGCTCCAGATCCTGCTTGCTGTTCCACTACATTGATCCCTGACTTCTGGCTTGGCTGACTATCCGTTCCGGTTACTGAACTTTGGCTATGTTTTGACTACGTTTGTTCTTTTTACTTTTATTATTAAACAAGTGTGATTTTACTGTACTTTTGTCTCAGCCTGATTTCATGGTTTCTGACACGCTGATGATATCTTTCCAGTTCACTTGTTGGTTTCCCAGTGCATCCTGGGATATCTCATACCTGCAATACCTCCAAAACAAAGCTAGGCTAACGCTGAATAAAAGCTGCTCAGAAGCCGCAGGAGTTGTAAGTGAGCATTGTCATAGACTTTTATGGAGGCTTTGGAGATGCTTTGAAGCACCAAGAAAGTGACATAGGGTATAATTTTTGAAGCAAAGCAAACACAACAGTGTGAATAGGATTGTAAGGTAACCATTTTATTTAGTGATGGGTGCTTTGACTGACATTCAGAGAGCTTTAACAAAAGCGTGTACAATGCCACATTTTGAAGCAAGTGTAAACGAGCCCTTACTTCAATTTCACTGCACACTGTGAGCTTCTGACAATGTGCATTAGAAGCTGCAGCAAGTCCGACAGAACCCACCTCACTTCTGTGCTGAAGGACATCCAGAAACATCTAACCCTTTCCTGGCCCACCCCCTTTCTTTCATTGGATTTAATTTCTTTCAATCATGGAGACTTAGCATCACGTGCAGATGTTACATAGGGTAGACTGCATACAAAAGAAGCCTGCCTAGGAATGCCCACTCCTCCAGACTAACACCCACCCATTAAAAGGTATTTTGGTGCTTTCATGGCAATGTAAATGGAGCCTTCAAATGCAGAATGGCTTGAATATTTTTTTTTATGGCCGTTCCTCCTCCTCCACTCTTCATATCTACGAATGTTATAAAATGGTGCAATGTTTTCAGCCTCTTGGCAATCCTACTTCTGATTATAATAACATAATGAAGGGGTGGGCAAAGACGCAATGTTTTCAAGGACGAGATGTAAAGCTGCGAATAATAAACTTTATACCAACCCTACACATGCAGAACAAAATCTTTCCAGAAACAAATGCAGATAGTTCCTCCTCCTCCTTCTGTATCTCTAAAGGAATTCTTCAAAGCAAACTACAAGGACTCAGGATGCACAACATATAAGAAGATATTTATATCAAACGCAGATCCCACGGTAGAAAGTCATATTTTGTTATACTTTCATTTCATGTAGTTCGTTTTAAATTAAGCATTAAATTGGTCTCTCTGTGGGATGGAAGCCATACTGTGCTCCATTTATTTTTGCAAAATGCATTTATTTGCCCAAATTTAGGGGGAGACATAAAAAATAAACTGATTTCCAATTAAACTCTTTATTACCAAAAGTATTGGGATACCTGCCTTTAACACACATGGAAATGTCTGACGTCATAAAGTGTTACTAAACCCAGTAATATGAAAATAGTTCACCCCCCCCCCACAGTGCCCACAGCTTATAAATCTTCTTTTTACATTAAAATACTGCCACTATATACCTTTTTGGATTGTCTGTATACCATGGTTAAATGATAAACTGCCCAGTTTGTCCAGTGCTGAGAGTTCAGGTAGGAGGAGATTTCCACTACAGCCTGTATACACGCCCACATGTGTGATGTCAATATCATGTGTCCTGGCTAGCTCTGAGAACAAGTGTTCTCTCCAGCATAAAAGACACAACTGAGCATGTGCAGGTTGGCTACCCTGCCTGTGTTAGCTGGCCTTCCCCAGATAGACAATGCAGGGAGGGGGAGGATCTGTGCATACAGGTAAAAACAGCCTTTTTTTACACAATGCAGAGGATTAACCCCTTAAGTTCCACCATTAGGGATGATCCGAACACCCATCAACATGGGGGCAAGGTGCTTTGGGGGGGCCACTACCCCAAAGCACCCTCCCCATGTTGAGGGCATGTGGCCTGGTACGGTGCAGGAGGGGGGGCGCTCTCTCGTCCCCCCCTCTTTTCCTACGGCCTGCCAGGTTGCATGCTCAGATAAGGGTCTGGTATGGATTTTTGGGGGGCCCCACGCCATTTTTTTTTATTTTGGCGCGGGGTTCCCCTTATAACCCATACCAGACCTGAAGGGTCTGGTATGGATTTTGAGGGGGAACCAAACGCCATTTTTAAAAAAAAAATGGCGCGGGGTTCCCCTTAATATCCATACCAGACCTGAAGGGCCTGGTATGGAATTTGGGGGGACCCCCACGCATTTTTTTAAAATTTTGGTTCGGGGTTCCCCTAAATATTCATACCAGACCCGAAGGGCCTGGTAATGGACTGTGGGGAAATCCCATGCTGTTTTTTTCAATGGCTTTTATGTGTATTGCAGAGACCGACAATTCATTATAGCCGCGAGTACTTTTAAATGACTTTAGAAATGTCATTTTGCTCTCGGACTGTTCTAAACACAGAAAACATGCCCCCTTTACAGGCATTCTATAGACACCCCCCAGGTATGAAATTTAAGAAATATTTCACTTTTATTGTTTCACTTTAAGCATTATTAAAATCACTGCTCCCGAAAAAAACAGCCGTTTTTAAAACTTTTTTTTGCATTGATACATGTCCCCTGGGGCAGGACCCAGGTCCCCAAACACTTATTATGACAATACCATGCATATAAGCCTTTAAAACTAGCACTTTTCATTTCTCCCATAGACTTTTAAAGGGTGTTCTGTGGCTTTCGAATTTGCTGCGAACACTCCAAATTGTTCGCTATTCGGCGAACAGGTGAACACCCGATGTTCGAGTTGAACTTACGTTCGACTCGAACATCGAACTCATTCCTATCCACCATGAGTATAACAAGCATGCTATGCTGCATATACAGACTGATTTTACTGTTGTGGGTTTAGTAACACTTTAAGAGTTCCCTTCACTGGAACTAAGGTGCCAACCCCAACCCCTGAAACACAACCACACACCATAATCTCCAACCTCTACCAAATGGTTTAAACCAGTGCACAAAGCAAGGTCCATAAAGACATGGATGAGCGAGTTTGGGGTGGAGGAACTTGACTGGCCTGTACAGAGTCCTGACCTTAACCTGATAGAACACCTTTGGGATGAATTAGAGCGGAGACTGTGAGCCAGTCCTTCTTGTCCAACATCAGTGCCTGACCTCACAAATGTGCTTCTGGAAGAATGGTCAAACATTCCCATAGACACACTCCTAAACCTTGTGGACAGCCTTCCCAGAAGAGTTGAAGCTGTTATAGCTGCAAAGGGTGGGCCAACACAATAGTGAACCCTATGGAATAAGACTGGGATGAAATTTAAGATCATGTGCGAGTAAAGGCAGGCATCCCAATAGTTTTTGGTAATATAGTATATATATATATATATTTATTTATTTATTTATTTACTTATTTATTTATTTATTTTACTGACTGCCTTAGTCACTGCCAAAAAAATTCCGTTTGTTGGTTTAATCTGCCTGATGCAGCAACTTTAAACTTTTATAAACCCGACCATTGGAATGACAGCTCCTACCCTACACTTTGAGCTGTGTGTGAAGTGGCGGCCCAGCTCTTAGAAGCAACAGCTACACAGCAGGAAAGGTGCTGGGCTTTGCAATAAGGAGACTCGGCTTTGTGTCAGCAGCATGCGTCTTTCTACAAATGTACAGAAAAACATTAAAGAAAAAAGTAGGGCTTATTCACACTGTAGGGTTTATTCAGATCAACGCAGGCTCAATCCAAGGATGCATAGAAAACATTTTTTTTTTTATGTACCCTGTTCACACCACACCGTGTTAAGTTGGGTTGCAGTGTGCTGTGTAAAAATGCAGTACATCACAACCTGTTGTGGTGCAGTGTAATTGTGTGATGCTTCAATAAAGTTAAAAAAAAATAAAAAATAGTGCCATGCATTTTAACAAAGCACGGCACCACCCCTCACCTCCCCTGAACAATGGACACCTGGGATGTATTTTAGCGTGCAGGCTGGTGTGAATGAGCTGTGTATTCCTGTAGTTTATCTACTCTTTAGCCTATAGGAGGTATAGGGACCTCGAACACTGCAATGGTCACCTGCTCAGCTATTATTCCCGTGTATGTTCTTATAATGAGAATCAGCACAGAGTGACAGCACAGAAGCATCTCACATGTAGAAAATGTTTGCACTAAGGTTACGTTCAGGTAACATGTGCGCCCATACAAAGGCTTGAAATCTTCCCATAAACTTGGGAAGAACAAGCAAGCTTGCAAGGGTGCTGGACAATGGTACGTGTTAGAACATGTGTGGTATTGTGTTTTTCTGATGCGTAAAAAAAAAACAAAAAAAAAAAAAACTGCACTATTTTTGGCAATGCAGTGCACTAAAATTAATTTTTAGATTGTAAGCTCTAATGAGCAGGGTCCTCTGATTCCTCTTGTACCAAATTGTAATGTAACTGTAATGTCTGC
The DNA here is from genome assembly GCF_042186555.1 of Aquarana catesbeiana. Lineage (NCBI taxonomy): Eukaryota > Metazoa > Chordata > Amphibia > Anura > Ranidae > Aquarana > Aquarana catesbeiana. The sequence goes on along the minus strand of NC_133324.1, from coordinate 913,817,103 downwards.
CTTTATATTGTTAAGCGCTGCGCAAACTGTTGGCGCTATATAAAACCTTGCAAAAAGAAAGGAAAAGGTCACGCTATATGAAAAAATTAATCTCCAAAAAAAAAAAAAAAAAACTGATAGAAAAATGTTGCAAAACCCAAATAACGTAGTGTCTGCAGGCGTTGATAACCTTGCTATAGAGAGGAGGTCCACCTTATATGGTAAGGGTCTCCACTACCTTTTGGTGTGCACCCCATGGAGAGGTCTATCCCTCACTCCCCCGGTGGTTGTGGTGGAAGTGAACCTTCATTTTTCATCCTTACTTTCTTTATGTGGACTTTGTACACAGTGTTTTTTCCAATTATTTTGCACAATATGAATTATTTATATATACTTTTTTCAATTATATATTGTGTTTATGGTTGATGATTGGGTTTAACACTGTTTTTTACCCTCACTACATTATTTGGGTTTTGCAACATTTTTATATTTTTATACATTTTTATATATATATATTTTTTTTAGAGAGATTCATTTTTTCATATAGAGCGACCTTTTCCTTTCTTTTTGCACTGTTTTAGCATGGATATCACATGTTTTTTGTGTCGCAGCTTTGCCTCATAGGAATCAAAAAATTGTTTTTTCATTGTTCACTAGTATCGCGGTATATGCACTTTTATATAAAACCTGTATAATAATAATAGTGGGGCATTACAATACATTGTGGTGTGCTGCAACACACGTGCATTGAAGCTGCATTACATTAGTGCAGTGGTCTCTAAACTGTGGCCCACTGGCTGGATGCAGCAGTATGCTTGCCTTTATCTGACTTCTGGGGCTCCATTACTCCCACTGAAACGAGGCATTATTTTTCCAAATTACACCAATGATGGGGCACTCTTCCTCCCACTGACACCAACAATTCCTCCCACTGGGCACTATTCATTTTACTAATGTCAACAATGGGACACAATTTTTTTTAAGAGACGCCAACAATGGTGCACTATTCCTCTTACTGACACCAATGGGGCACTATTCCTCCCACTGACACCAATGGGGCACAATTCCTTCTACTGACACCAACAATGGATCACTTTTCCTCCCACTGACACCAACAATGGAGAACTTTTTCTTGCACTGACACCAGCGATGGTGCACTATCCCTCCCACTGACAGCAGTGATGGGGCACTATTTCTTCCACTGATACCAATGGGCCACTATTCCTTCTACTGACACCAACAATGGAGCACTTTTCCTCCCTCTGACACCAAGAATGGAGCACTTTTTCTTGCACTGACACCAATGATGGTGCACTATCCCTCCCACTGACACCAGTGATGGGGCACCATTTCTTCTACTAACATCAACAATGGGCCACTATTCCTTCTACTGACACCAACAATGGGTCACTATTCCTTCTACTGACACCAACAATGGGCCACTATTCCTTCTACTGACACCAACAAAGGACCACTGTTACTTCTACCGACACCAATAATGGAGCACTTTTCCTCCCACTGACACCAACAATGGAGCACTTTTCCTCCCACTGACACCAACAATGGAGCACTTTTTCTTGCACTGACACCAACGATGGTGCACTATCCCTCCCACTGACACCAGTGATGGAGCACTATTTCTTCTACTAACATCAACAATGGGACACTATTCCTTCTACTGATACCAATGGGACACTATTCCTTCTACTGATACCAATGGGACACTATTCCTTCTACTGACACCAACAATGGGCCACTATTCCTTCTACTGACACCAATAATGAGGCACTATTCCTCTCACTTACAAAAATTATGGGGCACTATTCTTATCACTGATGCCAATCTTGGGCACTATTCCTCCCACTGATGCCAATCATGGGGCAATATTTCTCCAACTGACATTGGTCATTTTTTACTCCCTCTGGCTACAGTCTGCCCTCCCTGAGGCACAGTAAACTAGGCCATTGTTTAGGAAGATTGGAGACCCGGCCTTAGTGCATTGGCGTGCTATTCAAAATGAATGGCAATGCAACATGCTAATGCACAAAACGTGTTGCAGTAACTCATCCCAGCAGAAAAGGGTCCCTCCAGACCTTGGCGTAGTGGTGCATTGTGTTCACACACGTGCATCAACATGCATATTTTTGCCGGTGGTATGCTGTGGCATGCTTTACTGCATGTGCATTAAAGGTGTATTGCCTTGGTGTGTTGGGGGGGGGGGTGTGTGCAATTAAAAATGAATAGCACCACAATGTGCGTATGCATGCAACATTCATTGGTGTAACCCGCATGTTGCCACAACACATTAAAACAAAAAAAGTGTGCAATGCTAAGCCATGGCACCACGAATATCCCATCATATCTTCTTTCCATGTACTGTATATTAGCAATCAGTCAAAGCCACTAGACTTTTATCTTAATACTAACAAGAAGACTAGGGTAAGCAGCCTCTTTGTACAATAATACTGTTGTACTTTTTAACCCCTTCACGCCGATCTAAATAAGATCCAAATATGCGGCCTCACTGGACTTGGCATTTTTTCCGTGAGGCCGCATATTTGCGTATCTCACCTTTGTTCTGGGAGTGCGCTGCATGGCACTCTCCCAGCACAGAGACCGGGGTTTCATGGAGAGCCCCATACTAATGATCAGGACGCCTACTCCTGGTTCCGGGTCACCTGTGATAGCCTCTGATTGGCTGCCACAGTGATCAGTCTCTGTGAGCCCGCCCCTGTAAATAAATAAATAAATAAATAAACAAATAAATAAATAAATAAATAAATAAATAAATAAATAATAATAATAATAATAATAATAATAATAATAATACAAAAATAATAAAAAAAACCACAACAAAATACCTAGATCAAGGTTTGATCTAGGCCTGTGCCAGGGTTAGTGTTTGGGTCAAGGTCAGGGTCAGTATTTTTTCGGGCAGGATTTTTAATAATTTTTTAAAAATCAGTATAAGTGTCAGTGTGTGTGAACTCTATTGTTCCTGGGATGTACTACGGGTACAAACAACAACTAACATACACATATGTGGTATCGCAGCAGTCGTCAGGAACAGAAAAATTTAGTGAGGTTGTTCTTCGGTGGTAGGTTATGGTAGTAGCAATATATATTATATATATATATATATATATATATATATATATATATATATATATATATATATATATATAATATATATTGCTACTACCATAACCTACCACCAAAGAACAACCTCACTAAATTTTTTACAAAATAGTAAAAAAAATAAATAAAATTAAATAAATAAATATATATATATATATATATATATATATATATATATATATATATATATTTATTTATTTAATTTTATTTATTTTTTTTACTATTTTGGGCCAGTTTTCCTTTGATAATAAAAAATAAATAAATCAGGAGATATTCGTTACCATTTACCACCAAATGAAAGCCCAATTTGTCCTGGAAAAAGAAAAGCGGTATAATCCATCTGGATGCACAAAGTACCGTAGTTGTGATGATATGTACGGTTTTACTAATACATGTCAAAGTTGCAAAATTGGGCAGAGGCATTTAGACATATTTTTTTACCCTAAAGCCACACGATCAGAAAATCTTATGGAAAATACCGCTTTTGAAGCGATTGTACGATAATCGGATCATTAGTACAGAGCTTTCAAGAGCCAATCATGACAGTTCATCCAATATTATTCTATCGAACGTGCACGGAAAAAAAAATTCGTACGATGCCAGATCGTACGATTTTCGTTTAATCAGTACAGCGATCGTTCGAAAATGCAATACAAATGCATTACAACACATGACATCATCAAATTTTTTTTCTGTCGTACGGAAATTTTTGTGACTTTAGTAAACGCATCGATCTGAGATTAGCATGCAGTTTTTTTTTTTTTTGTTTGTTTTTTCAGACCTTTTCTTGTTCTCTCGGGCTCACGTTTAAGAGAGTGTGTGGAAACTACATAACACATTATTTACTTTTACCCTGTTTTCTTATCTTTTATTAAGTTGCTTGTCCCTCTATCACAGCGTCCCTCTACTCCACTGACCTGGCACTTGCATCAATACATATTGAGTTGTCAGACATCTGAGTCTGGAGAACTGTCGGGGGATACAACTCCCTTGTGTGTCCTGTAGAATCCTCACAAGGGCGTTTCCCCTCCTAAAGGAAAGGATAGGTCCTGCTGATCACCCCCCCCCATAAAACCATTACTATCATACCAGCCAGCGTGTTGCTTAGCAACAGTGTACACCACCTTCCACTCATTCCCAGTAGAGCTGCACTGGGCTTCAGCAATTGTTGCTCAAACACACCGGGGTAATTATGCACTACATTTCTGTATCTATTTGTCTTACACAGAGACTCTGAAGCTCAGGACGTGGTAATGTGCAGGGGTTTTTCTTTTTTTTTTTTCAGCAGGAACGCAGCTGTACACAGTTCCAGTGCCCCCAACATATTTCTTAACACCTCCAAACAGCAGTTGCCATATACTACTGTATATCCTATTATTATCGTGTAATTACATTCCTGGGTGGCATTTAGTTGCTGTTGTTGTTGGCATTAGCAGATGCATGTGGAGTGAGATTGCCCTCTGTCAGCAATAGAAGAAGCCACTGTGCTGTCCTGAATCCCCCCTGGCTTCCCGCATCCCTCTTTGTAGCCTGCTGCAATAAAATATTGTTACCATTTATTCACTGTCCCTGCTGGCAGGAGTCTATTGTTGCTCAGGTAGATCTATTGTTGCTGGTGAGGGATCTCAGAGGAGTCATTTGCCATTTGCTATTACTGGGGGGGGGTCTGTTGATAATGCCATCTGGGGGATATATTGTTGCTGGCAGGGATTTATTGTTGCCCATGTGGATCTATTGTTGCTGGTGAGAGATCTATTGTTGCTGGGGGGGGGGTCTTTTGTTGCAGGAGGGGATCTATTTATGCTGGGGGTGATATAGTGTTGCTCATGTGGATCTATTGTTTCTGGGGGGGGTGTCTTTTGTTGCAGGAGTGGATCTATTTTTGCTGGAGGGGATCTGCCTCATTGCTGGGGGATCTATTGTTGCTAGGGATGATCTATTGTTGATGGGGGGGGGCCTACCTAGAATCTGAGGGAACTATTGTTTCTGGTGGAGTTCTATTGTTCTATTGTTTTTTGGGAAAGGTGAGTTAAACCTTTAAGGTGGTGATTCTCAACCAGGGTTCCCCCAAAGGTTGCTAGGAGTTCCTTCAGCATTGGGCAATTTCTGCCTCTCAGATAAGTTCCCACTGACACCATTGAGCTTTTTAGCTATCTGTAAGGAGGTAATTCTTCCCAATGACCACAAGTGTAAGGACTTTATAGAGAAGGAGGTACCCCCAAAGAAACTGGGACTTTAGCGGCAACAAATGTACAAAAATACAAAAATACAAATTGTATTAAATAAATATACATATATACAAAACATCCAACCACAAAAAAGTAGATGACAAAAATGATGAATTCCCATAGAATCCAGACATCCCGACGCATTTCAGGACACAGACATCCCTTCATCAGGGACAAAAAGTCAGGAAGGAATTACACTGTGTAGAAATCAAATACATAAATGATAAACAAGTGTAAGGACCGTTCTTCCCAGTGACCATCACACTAATGTATCATGAGTTGTAGATTTCTAATTTTTAGTAGGGGTTCCCAGAGACCGGAGAACTATTTCAAAGGTTCCTCTGTGTTGAAAAGGTTGAGAAAGGTTGCTTTAAGGTGTGAGTCAGCTCCTGATTATCAGGCTGCATTCACACCTGAGCGTTTTCAGCTCATAAAATGCCTGAAAAATGCCTGAAAAACGCCCAGTAAGCAAAATCCCATTCATTTCAATGGCACCTGTTCACATCTGAGCGTTTTGTCACCTAAACGCCTGAAAAAACGCCCTAAGCTCAAAAAAGAACATGCGCTTCTTTACAGGCATTTTTCTGCCTTTTACATTGGTGACCTGAACAAAAAAGCGTCAAAATCGCAGTAAAAACGCCCTACTTTGAAACGCTCAGGTGGGAATGCAGCCTCAATGCCAGGGCATTTTGGGACAAGACAGGAAAATTGTTTGCCTTGGTTTTCCTTTGGTTTCATGATTCTCCCTTGTGGAGAGGTAAGGGTTATACTACGTGCCTCTTATACACAATGATTCTTAGTAGTCATTTGTTCCCAGCTGTGAAATGCCATGCGGTTATGGGAACTCCATATGCAGATGAGTGAATTACACATTCATGGGCACTTCATTAAGGTGCAAGCTTGTGCATCATCTGGAAAATTACAGCCATCTCCCCAAGGTGGATGATTTAGGAGAAGAGCGATGGAAGAAGAGAACACTCAACAAATTATCTCTCTGCCCGTTTGCTTGCCTGGTAACGGTTTGCAGGTCCTAGATATTTACGTCTTCTCTCCACGCTCTTATATGTCTTAGAACGCCAACGCTCAGAAGTTTACCGCAAATATTGTTCTGTAACCCCAACTGAGTTGTTGATTTTGCAACTGCCAAGCTCTAATGTCTTTTTAAAAGAGCATTTTGTTTTCTCTTAAACTGGCAGTAAAACTATATGAGACACATCGCGAAGGGATTCAATACAAGCTCACCAATGGACGGCACAGGAGTCGGGTTAGCAATTTAGCAATGGTTTGCTTGAGTCATCATTAAATTTGGACTCCATACAAATTAGGGTTGGGGTTAATTCACACATTTTCAGAACACTTAGGTTTGCAAAAATCACTGTTTAGTAATGGTTGGAATAATTCATTAGTACATTTGGATTCGATACAAGTTAGGGTTAAGATTAATTCACAAATGCTTGGCAGTCGCAATTGAATAATAGTTGGATTGAGTTATTACTGAATTCGGAATCAGTTAACATCAAAACTAAAACATATGCCACATGGGAGTTAGTTTGTATGCAACATTTTTACTTATATTATTTTTTATTATTCCTATCTGTGTTGTATTAAGTAAACTTTCCTATACTTCCTGTCCAGTGGCATGAAAGGAAGTGAGAGAAAATCTCTCCAAAGTTGGGGGAATTCACCTCTTATGTCTGGTGCACATGTTGAGTTTCTTTTCGCTTAACCCAGCAGGCTGAATGAAGAAAAAAAAACTGGGGGAGCTCGTTGTACTAACTATGCAATGTTAGTACAGCGATCTTTCCACTGTGCGATTGTGTTCTGATTGCCACCCCACCAGAACACACCAGTCAGCACCTGCAGCCTACAACTACAGCCTTAACTACAAGTGCTGTTCGGATACCAATCGGCTGCTGGTTTTCCAGCATGCTTGTTCGACAGTCTCTGGTCATGAGATTGGCTTCTGTCGGGATGTGGTGGGTGTGTAGGCAGATGCAGTCTACTTTCTCCACTGCAGGTGGCGCTCTTCTGCAGCGATATTGCAGCTGGAGAGGAAGTTGAGAGGAACACAGTTCCTCTATGGTTTCCTGGGTCAGTGGGGAAGCACCCAATCGGATGTTTCCACCCAATGTGACTCTCGTAGCCATCTTGGGTCAGGCAAAGCATATTTAAGACCCTGGCTCGAAGGCTTGGCGTGCTTTTTGTGAGTGGGTACCCTGTACCACTAGTGCTGTCTGTGAGGGAAAGGTCTCATATCTTCTGGACACCTTCCCAATTGGGTACTAGATGGCCAGGCCACCTTCTGCCTCCTCTCAACAGATGCTGCAGGTCAACTGGAATCTGCTCCTTTCACGTTTCTGAAAACTGTGAGAGCACCCAGCTGGGTAGCCTTCCCACGGATTTGTTGTAAACTGTTACTGCATTACTTCAATACAGGTTTTCTGTTGCACCTGTCTGTGTGAATTATTGCTTCCGCACCACGCTGCGCCCCCACCTACAGGCGGATCACCAGAGGGTGGGAGAGAGCACATGGTGGGTATTACCAGCACAGAGGTTTTGCCATCTCTAGTCTAGAGTTGTCCCAAGAGCAGCTTGTAAGTTGTGTTGGTTCATGGCAGATGTCATCAGTGGGGGTGCCTAAGAGCAGTTTGAAGGCAAGGATGTGGTGGGTTGATCACCAGAAGGAGGGAGATAGCACATGGTGGGTATCACCAACACAGGTGGTGTGGCCATCACTAGTGTAGAGGTGTCCCAAGAGCAGCTTGGAGACAAGGCTCTGGTGAGTGGTCGACAAGAGATAGGAAAATAGCCCAGGGTAGTTGTCACCAATGTAAAGGTGTCCTAGAACAGCTTGGAGGCAGGGTGGCAGGTAGAGAGCACATGATGGTCGTCACCAGTGGGGGCCCAGGAGCAGCTTGGAGACAAGAATGTGCTGGATGGATCACAAAGGGGAGGGAGAAAGCAGTGCGTGGGTGTCATCAGTATGGAAATTTGGCCCACACCAGTGTTGAGGTGTCCAAGAAAAACATGAGTGGGGCACAGTATAAATGCATACTCTTAAAAGTGTCATAGTGGGTTCACCACACAAGAATCTATACATTATTTTTACAAATCCTTTGAAAGTTAATCCAATTCCTGCATCAGCATTACAGCTATATATAAGCTCCTTGGTTGGAGCAGCCCTTTGAACCCCCTCTAAAATAAGATATTGACAGACTGAATGCATCTAAATAACATTTACTTCTTTTTCTTCAATAAAGAGCAGTTTATATTTAACTCAGGTCAAAAGATTGACTCTCTCCCTTGTATATATTTATTTAAACGCTGCAATATCAATACACAGCAGTGGTTGATTAGATCCAGTTGACTGGGAACAGTACGAATAATTACAAGCTGCTTGTGTCTTACTGGTCTGATTGCATTACTAAATACAGAGTGTGAGGGAAAACCCTGGGCACCGCTGCCAATGTCTTTTTGGCTGGGTTAATGAAACCAAATCTGCCTTTAAATGGCCCTATTAGCAGCTATTCCAAATCAGATACTGTAAATTGTGGCTCCCTAATAAACCCTCAAAATGAACTTGACTTGACAGCTAATGACTTTTCTGTACTTGTCAGTGTGAGGACGGTAAATGTTTCGGCGACAAAAGGAAAATTTAATTTGCTGAGGATATTTTAAGTGTGTTAAAGGGGAGCTGTGATGGTTTTTAGTGACGTCACTTTTTTTTAAAATTATTATTATTAACCACTTCAATATTATGTACTTTTACCCCCTTCCTGCCCAGGCCAATTTTCAGCTTTCAGTGTTCTCACACTCTGAATGACACTTAGTCATGCTACACTGGACCCAGTTTATATAAGCCAAAAAAGAGCGTCAATTTTGGGGGGAAAAAAAAAACATTTTTTTTTTAGTTTCTATCATACAATTTAGAAAAAAGTAATTTTTGTTCATAAATTTGGGCCACAAAGTATACTGCTACATATCTTTGGGAAAAGCAACTCAAATTATTGTATATTATTTAGTCTGTGGGAAGGTTATAGAGTCTACAAGCTATGGTACCAACTACTAATCATTGAAAATTGATCACACCTGATGTACTGACGGCCTATCTCATTGCTTGAGGCCCTGAAATGTCAGGACAGTACAAATACTCCCCAAATGACCCCTTTTCGGAAAGTAGACAGTCCAACGTACTTAGTAAGAGGCATGGCAAGGTTTTTTTTTGAAGTTCTAATTTTTTCCCACAATTCTTGGGAAAATTAAGAAATTCATTTGTTTTTTTTGTTTTTTGTTTTTTTAATATGACAAAATAGTCATATTAACAGGTTATTTCTCACACGCTGCATAGGCATGCTTGCAATGACACCTCAAAACACATTTTGCTACTCATCCTGAGTATGACAATACCACATGTGTGAGACTTTTTCACTGCCTGGCCACATACAGAGGCCCAACATTCAAGTAGCACCTCCAGGCATTCTAGGAGCATGAATTAAACATATAATAGGGGGCTTGGCTTGGACTGCACCGAGATGGCGGTGTAATCCCAGAGCTCCGGCACTCGGCAGGCTAAAATAGCGTCTCACAGCAGCACAAGGCACCGAACAGCGAGTACTACACAGCAGATTGCTTCCCCAGCATCATGCCCAAGAGATGGCAGGGGGAACATCACCCTAAAAAGCTGACGGCATACTTCACACAGCCGCTACAGCCTTGTGGGCAAGATGGCGCCTCGTCCAGCCCACGAATGGCTCTCAGACTTCCACAGAGCCATGATGATCCTCCATACAGGAATGCCTACTTCTCTGGGGAGACCTCACAGACCTCCTCACCCCTCAACAAGAGCCCAGCTAAAGCTTGCTTCAGGATGGAAGATCCAGGGCTGCAGCAGTGTGAGGTAAGGTGTAATGCAGACTCACAGGAAGACACCAGAGAACTCCCTGACTCCATAGTCTCATTCCCCACAGTGAACCAGGCAGTTCTGGACACAACATTAAAGGATATGCTTATCTCATTAAGAAGCACTATCCATACTGATATGATGGCATGTATGAGGAAATTCAGCTCTGAGCTCACTGCAGTGGGGGACAGAGTTGACCATATTGAATCTAAAATAGGGGAATATGCAACAACAATGAATGATTTGGTAGATGTACATGATACGGCAGAAGAGGAACAAACATGGATCAAAGCAAAGTTAGTGGATTTGGAAGACAGGTCCAGAAGGAACAATATTAAAATAAGGGGCATACCAGAAACAGTACAACCTTCTGAATTACTCTCCTATACCACCGCAATGCTTTCAACCCTAATGCCAGATCTTCCTGCTATTGAGCTCTCCATAGACAGGACCCACTGTCTCCCAAAGCTCTCATTCATACCAGAACATGCCCCTAGAAATGTTTTATTCCGTATGCATTTTTATCAAACTAAAGAACGTCTGATGCAAATAACATGTAAAGGGGAACACCGCACTACTGATTACTCTAGCCTGCAATTTTATGCGGATTTATTTACTCTACAACTCCGCAAAAATTTAAACAACATCACAAAAGCATTGAGAAATCACAATGTCAGCTACAGATGGGGATATCCAACTAAATTGTTAATCACCAAAGATGGATCAACTCATGTGATCACCTCCCCACCACGGTTTCCGGCTTCTCCAATAATGGAAGATCATACCGAGTGAACTTTCCACATCTCCAAATGCAGGTAGCCCCAGCAGAATTTCTCCAGAGTGGCAGCAAGCTTCTGACACTTAAAGCCATAGGAATCATACTTTAATGCCCTGATGCCTTACAACAAATGCCCTAATACAGTGCCCTGCCTTTTGGAGCTCTATCCCATAACACAAGCTCCCATACACCTGAGCAGAAATGTTCTGCACCTGGGTTCTGAATACCCTCCTTTTAAGTTCAAGTTATTTTCCTTTTTTTACCCATTACCTTTTCAGAAACTGTACTTGTTACTATGCTCGGGAACCTTTTTTTATGAACGTCCAGAAACGCAAGTGACTCAGGATGCCTCCTGGTCCATCAATGCCTTGGAACAACAGATACTCATCTTCCACCGGTCAACTGCCAACTAGCCCACATGTAAGTACACTTATCACTTGACACTCAACGTACCACCCAACATGTGCCATGCCAGTTAAAATTCTCTCAATAAACGCACATGGACTTAACCATCCAGCCAAAAGGGCGTCCCTCTGGAAAGAAGCTGATTCTTCCCACTGTGACATATTATGTGTCCAAGAGACACACTTTCATCACAAGGCTCCGCCTAAATGCACTCATAAATCCTTCCATCATTACTTCTCCTCCAACATGACAGCAAAAAGAAGAGGGGTAATGATTGCAATCAAGGACTTCTTGCACCTACTTTCAGAAACGTTAGACTCCTTTGGTCACTATCTTATCATAGTTTGTGAAATCAACAATATCCGCTTTACCTTGGTGAACGTTTATGTCCCTAACAAACATCAAATTAGATTTCTCAATGGGCTCTTGAAAAGAAGTGAAGTGGATACAGCAAGGATCCCTTATAGTGTGCGGGGACTTTAATATTGTACCAGATCCACGAATGAACACCACCCTCTAAAAGAACACCATCTTTGACGTCCTTTCTGCGATCACATGACTGAAAAAAGGATGAAAATATCCTTCTATTCTACCAGGAATAAAGCAGGGAAATCACTCGCTCGCAAATTGCAGGACAACGCTTTAAGACTAAAATAGCGCATCTTAGTCACCCTAAAACTAAACAAAAGGTGTTTGACCCCCAACGTATCATGAATGCCTTTAGCGACTATTATGGATCTCTTTATAATTTAAAGCAAGACGACCTAATAACACAACCCTCTCAAACAGACATAGAAATTTTTTTGACAGATATCAAACTACCTCAACCTTCCCCTTTACAAATCCAGTTAAACTCCCCCTTCTCCCTGACCGAATTGTTAAAGGTTATCAACACACTGCCGAGCAACAAATCCCTTGAACTTTAAAACAATCCTAGGGCCGTACCTCCTCAGGGTATACGATGCCGTGGCTGCCTCTGCTTCCTTTCCACCTGAGATGTTGGAAGCGCTGATAGTAACGCTGCCAAAACCAGGCAAGACACTGGATATACCCCAAAATTTTAGGCCTATATCCTTATTGAACAATAACCTAAAGATTTATGCCAAAATGATAGCATTAAGATTGGTGAACATTTTGCCCACCCTAATTGACCCAGATCAATCAGGATTTACAAAAGGCAGGCAAACGTCGGACGCCACCAGACGTCTAATAAATATAATCCACCAAGCCAAGAAAGAGCGGACGCCTTCGCTGCTTTTAGCTTTGGATGCAGGGAAGGCGTTTGACAGAGTGCACTGGCTGTACCTGACTAACGCTTTGGAAAGATATGGCTTTACAGGCCATATGCTTTCTGCAATTCCTGCCCTATATACTTCCCCACCGTCTCGAGTATATACGTCTGGTATGTTGTCCAAACCTTTGTGATTAATAACCGTAAACACATCATAAGCCTTTTTGCTGACGACGTGATTCTAATGCTTACAAATCCGGTGTCTTCCCTGGATCATGTATCCCGTCTACTTCAAAGATATGGTATGGTGTTGTACTATAAAGTGAACGATACCAAATCTTATATTTTAGATCTTGGTGTATCCCCACCAAGACAAACTGAACCTGCAAGCCAAATTCCCTTATGTATGGAACGACTATGAAATGCGGTAACTTACCTAGGGATAAGTCTCACTTCCCAACCTGAACAACTATTCAAAGCTAATTACCTCCAGCTTGAAAGAAAATTAAAAGAAGGAATACAAACCTTAAGCAAACATGTATTATCGTGGTCAGGGAGGCTGGCAGCTTTCAAAATGCAACTTTTACCCCAATTACTGTACATATACCGAACAGTCCCTATACCTATCCCCCGAAAAAAAATTCACGCTTTACAGGCTATACTATCTAGATTTCTATGGAAAGGTAAAAAGGCTAGAAGTGCTTTTTCCAAGCTTAGCAGGACAAAAAAAGCAGGAGGAGTAGGCTTACCAGTCCTCGCTGATTATCACTTAGCTGCAATACTGGCACAGATTAGAGGATGGTTCCCCAACCAATCCACACCACTATGGGGGTTTATTGAACAAGCTCAAATTCCAGGAGGTAGCTTACATGACTACATCCTAGCTTACCCTCATCTTACATCCAAACCCACAGACTTCCCTCTCCCAGTCTTAGCAACTTTGAACTCTTGGAAAACGTTGGTGTCATCCAAATCAACCCCAACTATCCCCCTAGCAATACCCACAACTACAATAGCATTGATAATCCCTGAATTGAACTTGAATAAATGGGAAACTCTGGGAATAAAATGAGTTTCAGACCTAAATGCGGGCACAATTATGAAGTCATTCACAACTTTACAACTAGAGTACAAACTACTGGCATCTGAACAATTTAATTATGTTTGCGGAACATCCTACCTTAAAAGCAATAATACTATCAAATACAACCTATTTTGGCAGATCCACACATATCTTACTGCTAGAGAAAGTCACAGAGGAGGCATTTCATTATTCTACAACTTCCTCAATGGCAAGTCTATACTTGTGAAAACATACTCTATGCTAGCCTGGGAAAGGGACTTCAATGCCTCCATCACGGAAGAACAATGGCAGAACATCTTTGGGAGCTCTCCCACAAGGTCACACAAAGATCATACCTGACGCCATATAGAATCGCCAAATCTGATCCCTCCACACTCCCTTTGTGTTGGAGGCATTGCACACAGCCAGGCACCATCTTTCATATACTATGGACATGAGGGAGACTGGCTAAATTTTGGTCCAGTATATTCTCAATCCTCCGCCAAGTGACAGGCCTACCCATACAATACTGCCCTTCTTTAGCACTCCTAAATATAGGCATTGAAGATATACCACCACCCCATAGGAAATTCAGCACCCACCTATTTCTAGCGGCTAAATTAGTGATACTCAGACTATGGAGATCCCCAAACCCTCCAGAGGTAGCAGAGGTCATCCACAATCAATCAATCAATCAATCCACTACACTTATGAAAGTATGCTAGCGACAATAGAGGGAAAATATGCAAATTTCCTCCCCCACAGGGAATTATGGATAGAATGGCATAACGTTCACAAGGCACAACATGGCTAAAATAAACCTCATAAGCAACTGACCTGAGCTCTTAACATAAATCTTGATCATCTCCAGCAGAGTCCTGAGCAATGGTACCCTAATCAGTGTCCAAGTTCCTTCTTTTTTTCTTTCTTAGTTTCTAAGTTTATTCCTTACTTATTTTATTTTGAGTTCGAGCTACAAGCTCTCGGTGAATGTTTGCTAATATAATAAGAACACGTTGAACCTAGTTTACGACAGGAGAAAACAATTGGTTATATATCTCCTCTGCAATAGATATAACAATGAAAAGGGCCTGTAGGTGCTGTCCCTCCATCAGAGCACAGTAAGTTCCCAATGGGGTGCCTGGGGAAGTGCAACGGCACCTCTTGCACTACAAATATAATTTTTTATGTATACCAATGTTAGCATTGATCTAAGAGTTTATTATCTTTGGTCATTTATGTCCACATCTGTAACATTTAGTAATATATGGCAAATATTGCTCACCTTTTGTACAATGACAAAACTGAATAAAAATTATTGATAAAAAAAAAATACACATCTAATTTCCTGACTACCTATCACACCTTTGAAGGTCCAGAAGCATAAGGACAATGGAAACACTCACAAAATCACAACATAAGACAGGTACTTGGGTACTCTGATGGGCTACAGATAGGTACTTAGGTACACTGATGTGCTGGAGACAGGTACTTGGGTACTCTGATGGGCTGCAGATAGGTACTCAGGCCGGAGACAGCTACTCTGGTACTCTGATGGGATGAAAATAGGTACTCAGGTACTCCGATGTGCTGCAGATAGGTACTCGGGTACTCCTATGTGCTGCAGATAGGTACTCAGGTACTCTGGGCTGGAGACAAGTACTCTGGTACTCTGATGGGCTTCAGATAGGTGTTTGGGTACTCTGATGGACTTACAGACAGGTACTCTGATGGACTTACAAACAGGTCCACAGGGCACAGTACTGTACACTGTAACACAGTAACTCACTGTGACAGACTCACCCGTGACAGAGGCTATTGGAGGGGACTGAACGCTAGCCTCTTGCCAACAGATTATGAGCCCTGGCATTTGGGGGAATGGTGCTCTCTGTGAGCTGTATGCCTGGGGACCCTGGGGTTGGTGTTACTTTGGATTCAGCTCCATGTCCCCCCAAAACACACAGACTCTGGGGACCCTGTATTTGCCATAGTAGCAATAGTGACTGAGTCATACTGTTGGGACTCATACTGTGAGAAGATGCTAATGTCATCAACTCCACTCACCTGTCTGATGTCAGCTATAATGTGTTTAATGTAAATGAGTTTAGTCTGGCTTACCACAGGTTCTAAGGGTATTCAACTCATTGTTGTTTGTTCTAATTAACCCTGTGTTGATGTTTATGGTAATGTGTGTTAATTGAATGAGCTGATCACATTAGCCACCAGCACTGGCTAGGAGACGAACAGTCTAGGCTGAGGAGGGGGGAGATTGTTGTTTGTATTGTTAATTGTAATTAGCTCCTGCTATTGTGTTTATACTACTGTGTGAAGCTCGGTGCCCACAAGTCTGTCCTACAGGTCATGTCTCTGAGTCACCTGGTCTGGGTAAATTTTGTAGTAAATTAGCTCATGTTAGGTTAGCTTTGAGTCATCCTGCTGTATAAATTTGTGTGAGATCTCAAATAAAGAGTTAGTCCTGATGTACTCCAAGACTGGTGTTGTCTAGTTCTTGGGGGTTCCTATAGCCAGATCCATTGGACTCGTGTTCCAGAACTTAGGAAGCGGTATACTGACGGAAGCACTCAAGCGGAGTGTGGGACGTTCCGTGACACTCACTGGTTCCAGATCTCCTCCCCACACTGGATCGGTGTGAGGAGAACCCAGTAACAGCGAGTTACCGCGGTTTGTTGACATTTGTGACCGGCTGTGATTGGCTCTTTACCCTGATTGGGGATGGGCTGTGTCTGAGGGATGAGCGGCATCAACAAGGACCCCACATGTGACTGGCTATGACTGAAAACAGCCAGTCATGTGGTAAAGTCACATGTGGTAAAGTCATGTGGTAAAGAGCCATTTTCATTGGCTCTATACCCTGATCTGGGATGGGCTGTGTCCCCCGAGCGTCGTGACCAGGAGAACATCATATGATGTCCGCCCGCAGGGAGAAGAGGTTCCTGCCGGCGACAGTTTGTAATAGGCCTTGCGGGAAAGGGTTACCGTAACATTTACAACTTTTTATAATGTGACTTTTAGGCCTCATGCATACAGGGTGTTTTTTTCCTCCCCTGGATGCCTTTGCTCTAGGGGAGAAAATGTAGCTGAGAAAAAGCCCACCTAAAGCTTCATTTTGCATGCACATTAAAGTGCGTTTGGCATTACTGAATTCTATTGGCCAATAATCATTTATTTTGGCCATTAAAATGCATTATTGAACAAATGTGCCTAAATACATGTTTGCCATTTTTTACACCCAAATGCTCCTCTCCTGAATGCGTTGGTAGTTTGTTTCTTTATCTGCCACTAAATGCTCCTGCCTCTAGATGTCTGTGAAACGTCTATGTTTACTAAAACATTGGAGAATGTAAAGTCTGGTGCAGCTCTGCACAGAAACCAATCAGCTTCAAGGTTTTATTGTCAAACCTTAACTGAACAAACTAAATTAGAAGCTTAATGGCTACTATGCAAAGCGGCACCAGATTCTGAGTGCTCCAGTTATAGTAAATCTCCCCCACAGGGTAACATAGAGGGTGATGTCTGTGTCCCCATTAGCAAGATTCACCCTCGCTATTTGTCCTGTTTATCATTATCACTGAGAGTGAAGGAAACCTCAAATTTTGGGTCTTCACCAGAACAGGAATAGAGGTGAAAATTTCCAACAGGGACATTAGCTTTGGTGACAACTAGGAATCCCCTCACCTTCCTGTTGGCTTTGGGATAGGAAGTGCAGAGAAATCCCCCCCCACCCCCCAAATAGGCCAGAGATGGCAAAAAAAATGGCAGGGGCTAAAACCTTTCTTTACCTAAAAAAAAAAAAAAATGCCTATAGTTCTATTTTGTTGCAACTAAGAAAAATTATGTCTCCTCCCCTGCCAGACAGGACTGTGCAAGACTGTGTAAATTTCAGGAGTGGATGGACACTAATAATGACAGATCATTTGGCTCTATCCAAAATGAAAAATGCCTTTAGTTCTACTTTAAAGTAGAACTATAGGTAAAACTTTTTTTTTTTTTTTTTTTTTTTTTTTGGAGTAAGGAAGGGTTATAACTCCTGTGTTTTTTTTTTTTTTTTTTTGCCGTCTGTGTCCCATTGGGGAGATTTCCCTTCACTTCCTATCTCAAAGCCAAAACAGGAAGTGAGAGGGAATCCCTGCAAATTAAGGGAATCTCTTTGAGCCCCACTGGTCACCAGAACTAGTGTCCCCATTGGAAGATTCCCCTTCTCTTACTTTTCTGGGGACAACCTAATATTTGGGATTTCCTTTTGCTTTCACTTTCAATGATAACGATAAACAAGACAAATAGAGACCCAACAGGGATTCTAATCCATTTCCATTCTATCCAAAATTGAAAAAAGAAAATTGCCTTTAGGGATAATCTAAACATGGTATGTTGGCATGCTTTTATTATTTAAAATCAACATATAAGCTTATATGACCCGGACAACGTCATCGTGTGACGAAATGCGTAGGGTGGAGCGACGTCTCGACATCATCGCATTCTTCGAATCCCAGAAATGCAGGCTGTTCATGTATCACCAGCCGGCGAGAATTTTAACAAAGGTGTTTTTAACATTATCTTGATGTACGTGCAACCTTATTATATTTAATACATTTCTTGTAAGATTTTAGAATAACAATACAGCAATAGGCCTTTTATTGCAATTTAGGTAAAATCCCGCAATGCAGGCGAGACACAGCAAAGAGAAATACACAATAAAAGCACACATGGTGAATACAGTAAAATTGTATAGGCCGAAATATACCATCATATATGGACCAAGGATAGTCAAGTAGAAAACTGGGGAGCGGGTGTTCTAGATCAGTAAGTAAAAGTTAAGTAGGCTGGAGCCAGGTGCCACTTTGTTCTGCACCTGGAAATATTGTAGGCATACAGTGCCTTGCAAAAGTATTCACCCCCCTTGGCATTTTTCGTGTGTTGTTGTCTCACAACCTGGAATTAACATGGATTGTTTGAGGATTTGCATCATTTAATTTACAGAACATGCCCATATTGTGAAGCAAACAAATAGGACAAAATAACAGAAAAAGTCAATGTGCATAACTATTCACCCCCCTAAAGTCAATACTTTGCCCATTCCTCCTTGCAAAACTACTCCAGCTCCTTCAAGTTGGATGATTTGCACTTGTGAACAGCAATCTTTAAGTCTGACCACAGATTTTCTATTGGATTGAGGTCTGGGCTTTGACTAGGCCATTCCAACACATTTACATGATTCCCCTTAAACCACACAAGTGTTGCTTTAGCAGTGTGTTTGGGGTCATTGTCCTGCTGGAAGGTGAACCATTGTCCTGCTGGAAGGTGAACCTCCGTCCGTCCATTGTCCTGCTGGAAGGTGAACCTCCGTCACACACAGAGTGGTACAGGTTTTGCTCAAGAATATCCCTGTATTTAGCACCATCCATCTTTCCCTCAACTCTGACCAGTTTCCCAGTCCTGACTGTTGAAAAACATCCCCACAGCATGATGCTGCCACCACCATGTTTCACTGTGGGGATGGTGTTCTTTGGGTGATGTGATGTGTTAGGTTTGTGCCAGACATAGCGTTTCTTTGATGGCCAAAAAGTAAAATTTTAGTCTCATCAGACCAGAGCACCTTCCTGCATACATTTTGGGAGTCTCCCACATGCCTTTTCGCAAACTCAAAATATGCCATTTTGTTTTTTGCTGAAAGTAATGGCTTTCTTCTGGCCACTCTGCCATAAAGCCCAACATTATGGAGCATACGGTTTATTGTCGTCCTATGTACAGATACTCCAGTCTCTGCTGTGGAACTCTGCAGCTTCTCCAGGGTTACCTTAAGTCTCTGTGCTGCCTCTCTGATCAATGCCCTCTTTGCCCTGTCCATGAATTTTGGTGTGCGGCGGTCTCTTGGCAGGTTTGCTCTTGTGCCATGTTCTTTCCATTTCCTTTCTTTGGTTATGATATATTTGATGGTGCTCCTAGGGATCATCAAAGATTTGGATATTTTTTTAGAACCTAACCCTGACTTGTACTTCTCAACAACATTGTCCCTTACTTGTTTGGAGAGTTCCTTGGTCTTCATGGCAGTGTTTGGTTAGTGATGCCTCTTGCTTAGGTGTTGCAGCCTCTGGGGCCTTTCAAAAAGGTGTGTATATGTAATGACAGATCATGTGCACTTAGATTGCACACAGGTGGACATCATTTCACTAATTATGTGACTTCTGAAGGTAATTGGTTGCACCAGAGCTTTTTATGGGCTTCATAACAAAGGGGGTGAATACATACGCACGTGCCAATTATCGATTTTTAATTTCTGAAAAATAGTTTTATGTATATATTTTTCTAATTTTACTTCACCAACTTAGACTATTGTGTACTGATTCATCACATATAATTCAGATTAAAAAAACATTGAACTAAAGGCTGTAATGTAGCAAAATAGGTAAAAAGCCAAGGAGAGTGAATACTTTTGCAAGGCACTGTACCCTCAGAATACAATACAACCCTTTGTGATCGATAAGAGATCACCATGCCTTCAAAGGAAGAAAAGAAAAGAAAAAAAGAAGGGAAAGAACTACAGCCTGCCTGAGTGCCAGACCCAACCACCAATGGAGCCTTTTTGTATTTCTGAGGAATGGTCTATGGAAGCATCATTTGGAAGGTCTTCACCTATGACCCTGAGGAGATCTAATCGAAAGGCCCTGGCTGGGTGTGTAGCCACAAGCGTTGCTGACCTTCTTTAATAGGAGGTCCTTTTTAGCTGGTAAGCGAGCATTTTGTCTGCATACAGGTGGTGGTGTTCCAGACAAGATCTCACTCTTGGTGATGGATGGTGGCTATATTGCATATGTATTGACAAGAACTTATTTTCACTTTATCACTTTTTGGACTTTATCATTTTCACTATTTTGGACTTTATTATTTTTTTTTTTTGTGGGTGCAATACACTACTTATATAGCGCAACTCTGTAAATGTTCTGATTATTATAATATTGTGTCTCTATCTCACAGAAGAGTTGATGCTTGAATAATTTGTCTAATTTGAGTATTTAAATAAGCATATTTTTTTCTCTTTCTTATCAACATATAAGCTTGAATAAAAAGGCAAGCTCAAAATTAGCATCAATCTAGCACAGTTTACCCTCGCAAAAAATATAATACTTCAATGATCTTTCCAGAATGTATCTAATCTTTTTACAAGCTCAAAATGTCACAGGACTGCCATAATAAATGGCAAAACACAACATGTTATACACACGGCTCTGTCGCATTTGCATCCCATTTATTCCCTATAAAACCTCCAGAGAATGAGCGTGAAAATTTCTGAATGAATCGGAGGGACCAAGACATTATTTCACCAGACCTGACATTTTTACATCTCTCAGAATGCAAATCCCTGATATTTGATGGGGAAACAGATGCGCCTTCTAAATGGCAATCCAATTATCTATGACTGCATTGCACATTTTCCGACTGGTTCCACAGCTGAGGATTGCTCAATGGGGTTGCGCATTACATAAACAAAGTGATTTTCGAAGCAGGAGTTTGCTTATTGCGGTCATGGTTTGCTGGTCTAGGTCAAACATTTACTTTGTATAGACCGAAGCCTAATTTATGGCACTGGGCTTAATCGATAGGACATTTCAATTACTAGATCTGCATGGCCGAGGTCAAGTGTCGACACAGCGGCCTCGGAAAGGCCATGGATAAATGTTAATGCCTCAGCAGAGCCTCAGCAAGTTCATAATCACATAGAAAGCGGCATACAAAAGTCAAAGTTCTACAGCATGGCAACTATGTAGCCGATCCGTATTACTGTAAGTTATGAAGGGCATTTAGGGTAGATGTCTGGCATGTTGAAGCCTAACTCCTGCCAATTTTTTTTAGGGAAGAACAGAAAATTTTCTGTTAGATTTTATTTCTGTATGTAACCCAATTGGGGAGATTTCCTTTTACTTACTGTTCTTCTGACACCAGGACAAGGAATGTGGAGAGTGGTGTGTAGGCAGGTGCAGTCTTTTTTCTCCTCTGCAGGTGGCGCTCAACCACAGTGGCAGTGCAAAAAGAGAGGAAGTCAGGAGGTACATGGTTCCTATATGGTTTCCTGAGTCACTGGGGCAGCAATCCATTTGGATGCTGACAGCCCATGTGACTCTGACACCATCTTGGGTAGGCAGAGTCTGTTTAAGACCCTGGCGTGCATTTAGCATGTGGGTAGTGTAGAGACAGGTCACCGGTCTGCAAGGGACAGTATTAGTGGCAGGGAGAGATTCCAGATGAGTAGGGAAAGCATTGGGATCCGACCCTCTTCCTGAAAGCCTCATCTCTTGGGTTTGCACTGGCCAGGCCACATTTTGCCCCTTAAGAAAGATGTCAGCTCGGCTGAGACCTGCTCTACCACACACTGCTGTCATCTGTGAGTGTTCCCTGTTGGGCTTTCTTACATCGGGCTTGTTGCAAAACTGCTTTTCTTTAAAGTGTAACTCCACTTTTATTGAGAAAAAAACATTTCCCTCTGGGTGATCTATGTACATTGCAGGGATTATAAGAAACTTTGTTGCAGATTCCTACCTTTTTTCATTCTGAAGAAATCCCTGTGTGTTTGTCTATGCCTCTGTTCTGAGTGGGTCTAATGAGAGTGGCTTCATAATTATCTGTCAGCTGTGCAGCTGCAGAGCACTAATGAGGAAATCTGCTGGGCCTGCATCCCTTTAGATGTGTTCCTTTTGAAAGTATCTATTCAAAAATGACATTTTTGTTGCAGGGGATGCCTGAAATCTGACTTGTATCTTAGTGTAGACTTCTGGGGAAATTGGTGAGCCAATCACAGAAGCAGAAATGATGATGTTTCTGAGGTGTGTCCAGTACACATTCTGTGTACAGAACAACTCCAGGTAGCCATATTACAATGCATTTTCAGAAAATTACTGAGCTGCGGATAAAAAGGGAAAGGTAATTTTTAATAACATTCAATTACAATATGACGTGTGTCGCAATTATATGTGGAATATTATTTTTTCTTTATTTACTATTTTTTTTCCTCACGAAAGTGGAGTTACCCTTTAACTGCATTATAAGTTCTTTCAATTGCTTCTGGACTTTTAAGTTGTCACACAAAAGAACAAATAGCAAAAAGATCTTTCCCTTCCCTGCCTTTCTAAATATGTGTCTTTTTTGTCTGTGTCGCCATTGGAAAGATTTCCCATCACTTTCTTGTCCTGAATCCCCAACAGGGACATAGATAGCCATAAATACCTGACAAAGGCTCTAACCTTCTGTGGTCTACCTGAAACAAAATAGGTGGCCTACCACCTATAGGCAGGGCCACTGGAACATGGGCATATTGTTTCCATCCTGTGTACCACTAACATGCCTATTGCCCCAGAGGGAGCCAAATAGCATACAATTATCAGAGCATGTACATGTCCATGCTCAACATTTCATCCAGTATTGTTCCCGGCTGAGCCAGGTACCAGTTTAAAGGATAGGCCGTTGGTAGCAAGAAGTGAGTTACATTTTTTTTAAAGCTTTACTTTCACAACTACTGTAGGTAAACAACGAGGTAGTCAATTTCAGTGGATACAATTCCTCACCGATCATGGCAGCAGTCATTGGCACTTTTCCAGGTTGGCCAATCTATGTCCTGTCTCCAGTTAGAGGTAGAAAACCAAACACTGAAAGTTCTACATCTCTGCAGAAAAGTCCCTACTAAGTCCTGTGACGGCCACCTGCAGAGTTTTACTACTGTCCTGCAGACTCTCTGCCCAAACTCCTACTCTCTAACCTAGCCCACTATTAATCTATGGGGAGGGCGCCATGCAGTGGCCAAACTAGAAATTGCACTAACACCCCCTACACTCCTACATAAATGTAGATGAAGATTTTGAGATACGTCTGCTGAAAACCACATATGTGCCAATTCCCAATATGGCTGGTAAAGACAGACTTCATGTAAAGAATACTAATATGGATGTGTGCAGTGCCACTGGTTGTGGTTTCATTTTCTGGTGCAGTAATGCGGAGGCATAGAAGGAGGATGTCTCAAGATCAGCCATTTTCAACCAGGATTCTATGGAACCCTAGGGTTCCTCCAGAGATTACTGGGAGTTCATTCAGCTGTGGCTGTTTGACCTTTCATGCTGTGCTTGGATCCGAGTCCAGAGGCACTTGACAGAGCCAGCAGCA
This sequence comes from Aquarana catesbeiana, assembly GCF_042186555.1. Taxonomy (NCBI): domain Eukaryota; kingdom Metazoa; phylum Chordata; class Amphibia; order Anura; family Ranidae; genus Aquarana; species Aquarana catesbeiana. The sequence goes on along the minus strand of NC_133324.1, from coordinate 913,793,214 downwards.
TGACACCAATGATCTTTTTAGCTGTTGGTAAGGTTGGCATTTCGACCACAACTGCTCTTCTCAGTAACTACCAATGTAATGATGTATTAATTGTAGCAGGGGTTCCCTACTAAAAAATGCATTCAAGGGTTCTTTTTCTGGAGCAAAATAGTTAAAGACTGCTCTAGATAACCCAATGAATAGACAAAACATGCATATGCTGAACAAAACCCTCGCCAGTCCAACTTGCCAGCCCCACTCGCAAGCCCGTTTGCCAGCCCCGCTCGCCAGCTCCGCACTTACCCCATCCAGGTCCCGTGCGGCCTTGACCACTCCCTCGGCTTTTCCTGCCGTCCAATCCAGTCACTTCTCCTCCCAGCCAATCCGGTCTCAGGACCCGCTTACTGTCCTGATTGGCTGGGAGGAGAAGCAGGAAGACAATAGCAAATGTTGATTCCTTATTATCACAAATGAGTGGGCTCAGGGCGCAGTACTCTGTGCCCCGAGCCCACCCTTTTTGAAGCCAATTAGAGCCTCCGGATCTAATCATGTGCTTTGCAAAAAAAAAACCCCTGTAGAACTCTATGCGTCTGGCGCCCTGCATGGAGAATAGGGGCCGGGCGCATAATTTAAAACAACGTATTTCATCTCTTAGCATGCAGAAGGATCATATTCATTCATGAAGAGGTTCATTATTCGGACAAGCACAAGCTGGAGGTCCATTTTTTAAAATGTGTCCAAAGAAAAGAAAAATGGGTGGGACTTTACATGAGGTGTGTCTGTGCATTTGATAATTGAAATAGTATATAAGTATATGTTCTGTAATGGAGTTTGATAATGGTGTGATGTGATGCGGTGGCTTCGCAGATTAATGCAAAGCCACTGCACACATCAGACCAGTACAAGTATATTGTTTGATTAAGATAGTCAAAAATTGATAGCGGTAATGATAACAATAATGCATCACCACCAATAATGTTAATATTCATGATAATAATAATAATAATACTCATAATAATAATAATGATAATAACATTGAGCCTGGTTTCACACTTGTGCGGTGCGAATTGAAGCTCAGGTTTCACTGGGGAGATAACAATCTCCTGTTCAACGGATTCATTGCGTTTTTGCTCAGGATTAGAGAGCAGGGAGAGGGGGAGGGAGGGGGGGGGGAGGGGGAGGTGTAGTGAGGAGAAAGAGAAAATCCTTGTTCAGAACGCAATGCATCTGCGAATCAGATGCGTTCCCATAGGAGATAATAGGCTTGTAGTTCGCACCGCAATGCCCAAAAAACGCACACGTTTTTTGTGCAATGCGCAGTGCGAATGCAACGCACATATGTGAACCAGATGCATTCATATGAATGTATTTTAAAATGTCCTGCGAATTAGATGCGGTGTAAGCCGCATCTAATTCGCATAGGTGTGAACCCGGGCTAACTCTAGTATCAATATGCTTTAATCAAAAACACGTCAATTCATAATTGGATAGTAAAAGGCATTGTTGGTACAGAAATGAAGAATTGATAATCAAAAGAGAACATATATAGACATGATCAACAAAGCAGATCCAGAATAGCATGGTACATCCAATATGCACCTCAGTATACAGCACTGATAAAATATTATATTAGATTAAAATCCATGATTATGACGAGCTTGTCTGAGCACCCTTGTTGTAGACTCTACGCGTTTCGTAGCCTAAAGCTACTCATCAAGAGTGGGATGCAGTGATTGTACTATAATTAAAGAAAGGACCATTAGCATATAGTGTCCTGAAAGGGACACAACTATGAAAAAGGGGCTACACATTTAATCAGAGACTTACGGTTCCGCTCATGGACCATGCCCAATTCCGAGATGGAAATGCAGGGGGTACGGAGACACTATTAATATTATTATTATTATTATTATTATTATTATGAGTATTATTATTATCATGAATATTAACATTATTGGTGGTGATGCATTATTGTTATCATTACCACTATCAATTTTGGACTATCTTAATCAAACAATATACTTGTACTGGTCTGATGTGTGCAGTGGCTTTGCATTAATCTACAAAGCCACCGCACTGCATCACACCATTATCAAACTCCATTACAGAATTTATACAGTATACTGTTTATTTCAATTATCAAATGCACAGACACACCTCATGTAAAGTCCCACCCATTTTTCTTTTCTTTTGACATATATGTATTTAGGGATGGAGGCGCGTAGGTGCTGTTGTGGCTTGTCACATCTGTTTTTAAGTAGCCATTTTTAAAAATGTTGAATGTCAGGCAAAAAAATACTTACACTGGAGTGGATGTCAAAGAATGCATAATTTTGTTCAGCCAGTCTTCACTTTTCTCTACTGCATTTAAACTGGAAATACACTGCCGCAATAAACAAATCAAATAAGTGTACTGTATATGCAGATGAGTGAAAATAACACACCCACGCATTCTATATAAAGATATATGTACTTTTCTGTCTTTTACAGCATTCTGTATATGAGTTTGTGGTCAGCTTTTCATTGCGTTCGCAAGGTAGGTGGTCACGTGACATCATAGTTCCTGCCGCAAAGCTCTTATCCTTACAATCACAGGATGTGGAGAGTGTGAGGGGGGCTAAGCGACATCACAAGTTGATTGGTGTCGTTAATAATATCCAGCAACTTTGAATATAGATAGATGACAAAACCAGAGCATGGACAGAAACGAAACCCGGTGCAATAGGTTTATAAAGGGAAATGTAGCATGTGGCTGATTATTGTATACTGGTCAATTGTGGGGTAAGAGCGCTCCCCGCACAGAGTCCAGGGTCTCACCGAGAGCTCCGGGCCCCATACTAATGATTGGTACCTGGAACTGCCGGTACCGGCCTGGGTCACCTGATCGCTGTGGTAGCCTCTGATTGGCTACCACAGTGATCAGCCCCTGTGTTTTTTGTTTTTTTTTCTTTTTGTGAATAGAGAGATAGATGCAGAAAGAAAAAAAAGTGTTTGTAAAAAAAGTTTAAATAAATAAAATAATAAAAAATAAAATAAAAAATAAAGAAAAATACTTAGATCAAGGTTTGATCTAGGTCAGTGCCAGGGTTAGTATTTGGGTCAAGTAAGGGTCAAAGGTCAGGGTCAAAGTTCAGGGTCAGGTTTTTTTTTATTAGCATCAGTGTCAGTGTGTTTTTAGGTAGGACAAAAAAAAATAAAAAAAATAAGCACTATTGCTTCTGGGCTGTACTACGGGTACAAACAACAAATAACATACATACACATACACATATGTGGTATCGTTGCAATCGTCAGGAGCAGGAGAACTTATTTTGGGTTCTTCTTTGGGGGTAGGTTATGGAAGTAACAAAAAATATACAGTTACATTTAATTTTTTTTTTTTTACTATTTTGGGCCAGTTTTCCTTTGACAATAAAAAAAAGCCCAATTTGTCCTGAAAAAAAAAAAAAACAAGCAATAATCCACCTGGATGAACAAAGTAGTTGGGATGATATGTACAGTTTTACTAACACATGTCAAAATTGCAAAATTGTACTTTTAGATCTGTTTTACCCTTAGGCATGAAGGGGTTAATATAAATTGTATTTCATTCATATCAATGTATTAATACCCCAAATATTTTTTTTTTTTATATAAGCCCCTGTTCACACCCTTGCGACTTGTTATGCAATTTGACAGTTCCAAATTGCATGGCAAGTCGCACTCTATTGTCAGCAATGGAAACGGTTAAATCGGTGCAACACCAACTTTGCGGTGCACTATTTTTTGTGATTACAGGTGCGACTTTCATAGGCATCTGTGTATAAAATCGCACTTGGCTGCCGCTTTAACATTGTGCTACTTCAAGTGAATTAGCAAGAATTCAAAGTTGCATTCGGTGTGAACCAGGGCTTATAGTTAGAAAAGTTATTTGTATTCCATGTTAAAGTATGCTGAATGAATGCACTGGAACAGTGTTTGTACCAGATTGTGTTTTTTAAAGTAATATTAAATCTGCAGTAGTCACCTATATAGGTGTTTGTGTTGTTTTAATTGCCTATTGGATTTACAAGAAGTGATTCTGGACACTTTTTTGAGGCTTTGAAGTTCCCTTGAATAACAATTTTTTGGGAGCAGAAAATCAAACATAACTATCTTTATAGCCAGCAGGTTCAATACCATGGCCTTGATTACCATGTACAACACCCTTCACAGCATTGGAATTATCTCCATAATCGGAATGTGTATCCGCCAGTGAAAAAGCTTTAGGCTTCATCATATTTCATCTATTTTTTGACCTGACAGTATTCATGGTTCGTTAGCTGCCTTAGTAGATGTGACACTCAAGCTTTTGGTTTGGGCAAGTGTTTACGTGGTCCAGTGCCTCAAGGCTAAGGTCAATGGCAAGTAACTATGCCATTCCTAGCACACAGCAGTGGACTGCAAGACTAAGTCTAGAGAGGAACACAGTAACTACACTATATTGTCAAACGTTTTGCCTTTACACACTAAAACTAAAGCATTAAAAACATTAATAAAAAACTAAAACATTAAACTTTATTGGCATCCCAGTCTTAGTCCGTAGGGCTCAATATTGAGTTGGCCCGCCCTTTGCAGCTATAACAGCTGCAACTCTTCTGGGAAGGCTGTCCACAAAGTTTAGGCGTGTGTCTATGGGAATGTTTGCCCATTCTTCCAGAAGCGCATTTGTGAGGTCAGGTGCTAATGTTGGACAAGAAGGTCTGGCTTGCGGTCTATGTTCTAATTTATCCCAAAGGTGTTCTATCGGGTTGAGGTCAGGGCTCTGTGAAGGCCATGCAAGTTCCTCCACCCCAAACTCACTCATCCATATCTTTATGGACCTTGCTACGGACTAAGACTGGGATGCCATTATGTTCATGTGTGTATCAAGGCAGGTGTCATCATTGACCAAATATGGCCATGACACTACTGTCCCTGCCCCTTTGGTAACATGGCCAGAGATTACCAGTGATGTCAGCAGTGGGACCAGTGGGTACAAGAACCTGCTTCTTTCTTAACAACCAATGACAGTGGGATGCTGTCAAATACACTATATTGTCAAAAGTATTGGGACACCTGCCTTTACATGCACATGAACGTTAATGGCATCACAGTCTTAGTCTGTAGGGTTCAATATTGTGTTGGCCCACCCTTTGCAGCTATAACAGCTTCAACTCTTCTGGGAAGGCTGTCCACAAGGTTTAGGAGTGTGTCTATGGGAATGTTTGACCATTCTTCCAGAAGTACATTTGTGAGGTCAGGCACTGATGTTGGACGAGAAGTCCTGCCTCACAGTCTTCACTCTAATTCATCCCAAAGGTGTTTTATCGGGTTGAGGTGCAGGCCAGTCAAGTTCCTCCAACCCAAGCTTGCTCATCCATGTCTTTATGGAACTTGCTTTGTGCACTGGTGCGCAGTCATATTTGAACAGGAAGGTGCCAATCTTAAACTGTTCCAATAAGGTTGGGAGCATAAAATTGTCTATAATGCACATGTGGCCTGGGCACTCCCAGCACAGTTACCGGTGGGGACCGGAAAGCTCCCAATGCGATCGGAGCTTTCCGATCATGTGACCTGTGTGACAGCCAATCACAGCAGTCATATAACCCAAATGCCCACCTCTGCATCTAGAAGCTCTTAAAGGGCCAGGAGGCAGCGGGGGGAAGGGGTTAAGATGGTTTTGAGCTTTAACGTAAACCTGTTTTTTTTTTTCCCACAGGTTTACATTAATTCAGGGCCAACAAACTTTTCCATAACTTTTGGAACAACCCTGGAATGGATAGAATATTATGTGTGGCCCCCTGAAGATGTCTGGGGTTGCAGTTGAGGTTCCTTATACTTGGAGAGTTGGCCAACACTGACTTGAAGCATCAAAATCTTGGGCCAGTGGCCCTCACACATTCCCTGAAATTCAGACAGATTGTGTGAAAGTGCCTTATGCATTCTAAGGGCCCTATCACACAGGCGTTCTGAACAGGTTCGTCTGTGAGTTTTTCAGGTGGACCTGATTTGTCCTTGTCAAGACTCTCCTCTATGGAGTGGTGGATGTCAGCGGACACATGTCTGCCAACACCTGTCGCCATCTGATCCAATCCTGCCCGCAAAATCCAGACGGATGGTGGTCCTATTTTCCATCTGTCTGGCGGATCGGATAGGATTGGAGGAAAACGGACAGTCGGTGCAATTTGCACCTGATTTTCCCTTAGAGGAGAGCGGGACTGTGTCCGCTCTGCACAGTGAGTGGTGCAGCATGTGCCAAATTATGTACCTGTCTAGAACTTGTACTTGAATTTGACGCATACTGCACTACAATTGCCCCAGTAGACGACCATTAGGTCGAAACGCGTCGGACAGTTACCCCCTCTCCATGCTGCCTTTGTTTCTCTAGTGATCACTATTTTATTTGTTTGGCTTTTTAGCAATAAAAATCCCCTTTTTTTACCTGCGATCGCCCATTTTAGGCCATTTGTGGCACATTGTGCCTCCAAAGTCTTGCGTTTGGAACTCCTACCTTGATGACCCGCCTTGACAATCCTTGGAGGTTCGTTTGATGACCCCGTGAGGTTTGGTTGAAGTCCATCCTGCCAGCTCCACCATCCTGGATATCCTTCTACCAGCCCGGTTGGGCTCACTGCCTTATTGACTCCATGTCGCTGACAGGGGAGTCCATCAGCTTTGGTAAGAGTACCCATCTTTTCTTATCCATTGATGTTGAGCACCATTGATGTTGGTTTCATCCACGGATCTATATCATCTCTGCTAGTCTTTTTTGGACCTCTACCATCCATGAATGCCCCTTCTGTGTGTTGACACAATTGTACATTTTATTTATTTACCTCTTTTTTTCTAAGGCTTTATGATTTAGTTACCACACTATGCACTATCAAGTTTAAGACTCATGGACTTGATTTACGGTTTTCACTTTGTGTTGTATATTCACTCAGCGCTGCATTTTTTCACTCTCCATTCTATTGTTTTTGTCACAACGTATGCAGCTGCTTTCCTGTTTGTTCTATATCAGTGAGCGCAGTGTTTTTGTATATTTCCACTACAAATAGAAAGTATACAAGACAATTTCACAAAATATGTTTCTGTACACCAAAAGAAAGATGGCCCTAGTTAGTGCCAGATACAAACTATTGGTATTTTATTTTGAATTTGGCGCAGGCATTGCACAGCAATGTAGTAGTGGAACAATTTAGAACGACCTGAATTTGGATTTTTTTTTTTTGATTCATAACATTCGAATTGATAAATTTTGAATCGGTCGTAAAAAACTTTAGATTTGCTTTTTTTATTCTATTCGAATGTGGTAAAGTGAACAAACAAAAGAAAAATTCTTCATCAAATGATTACAATGACTCTTTAAATCATCTTTGGCTTTACAAAAACAGCATTAGTTTGAAATGGTACTCTAATAACATACACAGTCTTTCATTTTCGAAATATGTCTACAGTTTGAATTTGACTGGAATTTGATGTAAAATTCGATTCGAATTTCAATTTGAATTTCGGAAATTCTGAAGAATTTCGCTTTGTTATTCGGAGCATTCGGTAAACTTTGTAATTTGGCTATTCGAATATATCCAAATAATAAAAAATTTGTCTGAATATTTATTTGGAATGAAACACACCGCACATGTCTACTTCCAACTGTCCCTGATTTTGAGGGCCTGTCCCTGATTTTGAACAAAGTCCCTCTGCCCCTCTTTCCTCCTCATTTGTCCCTCATTTTGGTCTGATCTATATATATATATATATATATATATATATATAAAAATATATATATATATATATATATATATATATATATATATATATATATATAAAATTAACTTTTTATCTTTCAAAAAGCATTTCCCAGTGCTAAACCTTTCATCCAATTTCTAAATTTTTGGCATTTGTAAATTTCAAAAGCCAATATTAGGGATAAGAAGTGGTAAAAAAATCCCTTGTGAGTTTAACCACTTCAATACCGGGCACTTATACACCTACCTGCCCAGACCAATTTTCAGCTTTCAGCGCTGTCGCACTTTGAATGACAATTGCGCGGTCATGCTACACTGTACCCAAACTAAATTTTTATAATTTTGTTCCCACAAATAGAACTTTCTTTTGGTGGTATTTGATCACCTCTGGGATTTTTATTTTCTGCTAAACAAATAAAAAAAAGACTGAAAATTTTGAAAAAAAAAACTTTTTTTTTTGTTTCTGTTACAAAATTTGTAAATAAGTAAGTTTTCTCCTTCACTGATGGGCACTGATAAGGCGGCACTGATGAGGTGGCACTGATGGGTACTGGTGATGGGCACTAATATGCGGCACTGATGGGTACACATAGGTGGCACTGATGGGCACTGAAAAGCATCTCTGATGGACACTGATAGGTGGCACAGATGGGCACTGATAGGTATCCCTGGTGGCCATGGGTGGCATACCTGGTGGTGACTAGTGGTGGACATCCCTGGTGGTCCTGGTGGTGTCACTGGTGGTCCAGTGTGGGCATCCTCGGCGGGGGCTGCGCTGATAATCAATCAGCATAGACCCCCCCCCGTCAGAGGAGCAGCCGATCGGCTCTCCTCTACTCGTGTAGTCAGATGCAAGTGAGGAAAAGCCAATCAACTTCCTGTTTACAGTGTGATCAGCCGTGATTGGACACGGCTGATCACGTGGTAAAGAGTCTCCATCAGACTCTTTAGCTAGATCAGTGTTGCGGTGTGTCAGACTGACACACTGCAACAACGATCGCTGTGATGCGCGCCCCCGGGGGCGCGCATTATCCTGAAAGATGTCATATGACGTCCAGCCAGGATAACACAACCACTTTGCCGATGTCATAAATGGCGGGTGGCAAGTGGTTAACTAATCTTTTTTTTATATATATAATTCTTTTTTAAGGGGGTGTGGCAGGGGGCGTGTCCTATGCCTACCTACTTTTGCTAATAGGTGTCCCTCATTCCCATCTTAGAAAGTCGGGAGGTATGCTGATCACACTTTCAACGCTTTCCCATGCTGAGGAAATTTTGCTTTTTATAGTCTCATCTGGATGTCAGAATCTTAAGACAGGAGGGATACTATGGAAACACAAATCACTAACTATTTTTTTTTTTTTTCTTCTAATAATTGAAATGCCCAAAGCAACCACATTCCATTGTGTTTCTGCAATAACTAAGAAAATGAAAACTAAACAAGAAAATAATTCTGACAAGTTGCTGTGGGCAACAACAGCAACATTTTTCTGCAAACCGATAATAATTTACGTTGTGGACTTTGACATAAACAACACAAACATGACTAGAAATTAAAAAGCAACCCCAGGAAAAATGTTTGCTGCAAATTCATCTTACTAAGCCTAATGCAAACCCATAAACCTTTTGTAAAATGATCTCTATGGCCACGATATCACCAATTCAAAGCCTAGCCAGGGAGGCCATAGTGGCTAATAGGTCCCCATTAAAGGACACATTTTAATGTCTGCCATTCTTAACCACTTACGGACCACCGCACGCCAATATATGTCCTAACATTGAAGAGGAATATCTTTGTTATGGCAGCAGCTAGCTGCCATAGCCCCGGTATCCTCTTCTTCGGCCGGCGGTCCACTTTCCGATAAAAGTGGCCCCGCCATGATCCGCCCCCCCCCCCGCTGCGCTTTGGTGCCCTCTGCCGATTACCGGAGCTGTCGGCAGTGGCGGAGGCAATCAGATCTTCCCTCTTGCTGGGTATGGAGACGAGTGAGGGGAAGATGGCCCCCACCCGTCTCCATACCATTGCAGGGTGGAAGCGAAATCAAAACATTGCATTTTACTGTAAATATAAGAAGTGAAGTCTTTTTGACCCCAGATCTCATATTTAAGAGGACCTGTCATGCTTTTTTTCTATTACAAGGGATGTTTACATTCCTTGTAATAGAAATAAAAGTGACACAATTTTTTTTTCTAAAAAGAACAGTGTAAAAATAAAAAATAAAAGGTAAAATAATTAAGAAAAAAAAATGTAAACACGCCCCGTCCCGACGAGCTCGCATGCAGAAGCGAACGTATACATGATTAGTGTCCGCATATGTAAACGGTGTTCAAACCACACATGTGAGGTATCGCCGCAATTGATAGAGGGAGAGCAATAATTCTAGCCCTATACCTTCTCTGTAACTCAAAACATGCAACCTGTAGAATTTTTTAAATGTCGCCTATGGAGATTTTTAAGGGTAAAAGTTTGTCGCCATTCCACGAGCGGGCGCAGTTTTGAAGCGTGACATGTTGGGTAACAATTTACTCGGCGTAACATTATCTTTCACAATATAAAAAAAAAAAATTGGGCAAATTTTACTGTTGTCTTATTTTTTAATTAAAAAAAGTTTTTCCAAAAAAAGTGCGCTTGTAAGACCGCTGTGCAAATATGGTGTGAAAGAAATTATTGCCACGACTGCCATTTTATTCTCTAGGGTGTTAGAAAAAAAATGTATAATGTTTGGGGGTTCTAAGTAATTTATCTAGCAAAAAAAACTGTTTTTAACTTGTAAACAACAAATCTCAAAAAAATGCTTGGTTCTTAAGTGGTTAAACGTGTGCAATCCATTTCGTAATGAACCGAAATTCAGCCAAATTTTGCATCTTTCCGACGTTCGGATGCATCTGAATGTCCGAAGAAAAAAATAACGAATTTCAACTAATACAAAAGAAATGATAGCGAAAATAACAAATGAATTCGGCATGATTTGTTAATTTGTTAAAGGTCTAATGAAACAAAAGGTCAACTCTTATGCCCCGTACACACGGTCGGACTTTGTTCGGACATTCCGACAACAAAATCCTAGGATTTTTTCCGACGGATGTTGGCTCAAACTTGTCTTGCATACACACGGTCACACAAAGTTGTCGGAAAATTCGATCGTTCTAAGCGCGGTGATGTAAAACACGTACGTCGGGACTATAAACGGGGCAGTGGCCAATAGCTTTCATCTCTTTATTTATTCTGAGCATGCGTGGCACTTTGTCCGTCGAATTTGTGTACACACGATCTGAATTTCCGACAACGGATTTTGTTGTCGGAAAATTTTATCTCCTGCTCTCCAACTTTGTGTGTTGGAAAATCCGATGGAAAATGTCCGATGGAGCCCACACACGGTCGGAATTTCCGACAACACGCTCCGATCGGACATTTTCCATCAGAAAATCCGACCGTGTGTACGGGGCATTACAGTCCAATCAGCTGATTAATTTTGTGCTGGAGGTTGGATAACTGGCAAAGTGCATTCCTGAGAACTGAGAAGGGTGTTGTATTGTATTTGAGCAGAGGGGAAGAGATATTGTCATTGTGCGTGTTAATGGATTCAATAAACAAGCAACTTTCCGAACTACAAATCGTTATCACGAATATATATACATACATAAACAATGAATTATCTGAAAACAAATTGATTCGTTATAACGAATATCGATACTCTACAGAACTAACTAATTGTCTGAAAATGATTTAACGTAACCTAACGAATGAAACAGAACGAAATTATGTATTTTACAAATGAAAACCAAATTACATTTTTCGTCGTGCACAAGTCTCGCCATTCTGTTACTTCCAGTGTCACTGTTCTGAGAAAATATCAGACTTATACAATTTTCCCCCTCCCCCCTTCCCTTTTTTCCCCTCTTTCTTCTTTTTTCCCCCCTAACCCAATATCTCCTCTCCTCCTCCTCTTTCCCTTTCCCCTTTTCCTCCTTTTTCCCCTCCCTCACCCCCCCTTCCCGTTCCATGCCTCTTCCCTCTTCCCTCGTTTTCTCCCACTGCATTTCCTTTCTCCTCCCCCTCCTCCCCCCCCTCTCCCCTCTTTCCCCTCCCCCAGGTCCTGTTTTTGGTTTCCCCCCTCCCTTCCTTCCATCCCCCCATATTTTATGGTTCTATCCCCTCATATTTCATGGTTCCTTTCCCTTTTCTGCTGGTTCCTCTTCTCTCCTTCCCCCCTCCCCCTCCCTTTTTCTTCCCCCTGTTCTCCTCTCCTTTTTCCCTGCTCTCTTCCTGCTCTGATTCTTTTGTCGGGTTTCACAATAAAGTCAGATTTTTTCATATACTGGCCATGGAATATAACAACACTTATTCTAAAACATCTTTAGATACGTGTGTTTGTGGATGTCCCCCGTGTCCACCGTGGGGGGAGTACCTTCGGGTTCCCCTCCTGTTGCTGCTATAATTGACTGCTGGTTTTCTCTGGGTAATCAACGTAATTAAAACCCTCCCCTTTTCCCCCCTATTAACATGTTTTCACTAGCTTATTACCTTCTGTATTATCTTTACCACAAATAGTAATTAATTCCTCCTGAGGAAGCGGTCGTCACTGCGAAACATGTAGAAGATTTATTGCATATCAAGAATTAATTATATCCTATGTTCTTAGGACCCACCAGAGGATGTTTTATTACCAGCAATACCAACTCAAGAAATATGTTATTGCAAGCATTGTTTGGTTTATGTATACAGAAATATGTCCCTCTTTATCCAATTTTTGTATAACTAAAATCTAAAAACGTTTTTATTACATAATTTGTGCTACTTCTTGGGTACCAAGATGGTCCATTTTGCCCAAAGCTGAGGGTTCAGTAGGGGTATCTCCTGGCTACACCAACATTGCTATCAAGAGGATGATACCCTGAACCTGGTAGAGACTTAACCATTTAGAGGCATATATTTTCTCAAGCTCCTCATATAAGGACACATTTTAATGTCTGCCATTCTGTTACCTCCAGTGTCACTGTTCTGAGAAACAAAATATCAGACTTATAATATTTTTCCTATTTATAGGATTAGCAAATCTCAATGACTCTAGTCCTTTATTGGCATGTATTTTAGATAAAATGTTCCAGTGACATCATGGACAACTTTCCAACTTTCTTCAACCGCTCCAGAAGGTTTTCGCCTCTTTGTGACCGGAGCATTTTTTTGCTATTCAGCGCTACGCTACTTTAACTGGCAGGTGTGCGGTGATGCAACGCTGTACCCAAATGAAACTTATATCATTTTTTCACACACATAGAGCTTTTGGTGATATTTGATCACCACTGGGTTTTTTTCATTTTTTATTATGAAACAGAAATTAAAAAAAATATATTTTCTAATTTCTATTAAAAAAAATAAAAATATCCAATAAAATCAAATTTCTTTATAAATTTAGGCCAAAATGTATTCTGCTACATATCTTTGGTATAAAAAAAATCCCAATAAGTGTATAATAATTGGTTTGTGTGAAAGTTATAGGATCTATAAACAATGGTATGAAAATTTAAATATTGATCGGTCCTGATGTACTGATGGCCTATCTCATTACTTAAGGGACCTAAAATGCCAGAACAGTACAAATACCCTCCAAATTACCCCTTTTTGGAAAGTAGAGGCATTTAGTAAAAGGCATGGCAAGTTTTTTTTAAGTTGTAATCTTTAATTAAGTTTTTTGGGGAAAATTAAGAAATTAAATAAAAAAATTTTTTTTCAGATATTTTTTTTTTTTTATGTACTACCATCAGTACAGTACAGCATCATCACATGACTGGTGTGGCAGTGATCAGGGACACTGACTGGTGATAGTATGTAAAAAGAAAAAAAAATGTTTTTCATTTTTCAACTTTTTTCTTTTTTTTTTTTCTTTTTTTTACTATTTATTTGTTTATTTTACATCCTGTCATCAGAGCAACTCAGTGTTACCTTAGAGACACTTTATTACTCTGGGGGGGGGTGATCAGGGATTATTTTTTCCACTGTTTCTATTAGACATGTGCGATTAGTTTCGTACGAATCGGAAATTTGTACGAATTTTCGGAAATTCGTATATTCGTGAGGATCCGAAATTACGAATTTTTATGCATACGAATTATGTACGAACTACGAAATTTCGTTTACGAACTTCGGATAAATTTATCATAACAAACTTTCGTTATTGTTACAAAAATTTAACGAACCTAAAAGTTAAAAACCCCAGGAAATCAGCACAGCACAGGGATGGTGGGAGCCCTTGATAATTATAAATTTATCATAACGAACTTTCATTATTGTTAGGAAAAGTTTACATTATAAATTCTATGAAGTTTTCTTGTTTTCTGATGTCTGTGTCCCATTGGAGACACAACAGGAAGTGAAAGATTTCTCCAAAGAGGGGGAAGCCCCAGTGGCATCAAAGGGGGGTGGGGTCCCCCATTTATGTCACCGGGTGGCCCCGCCCTCAGCTATATAAGCACTGTCACCCAGAAGAAGCGTAATTCGCGGGAGCCTCCCATGAACGATTGCGGCTTTTTTTTTTTGGTCCATCAGGCGGCGTGAATTTACATCGCTGGACATTTTTATTTTTTTATCTTTTAATAAAGGACTCGTCCCAAGCTGTCTCTTGTCTTTTTTACCATTTTGACACTTTTTTGTGAAATGGTAGGTGTACAATGTACCCCGTTACCAATTCACATAGGGGGGGCCAGGTTCTGGGGGTCCCCTTGTCAAAGGGGGCTTCCAGATTCCGATAAGCCTCCCGCCCGCATACCCCCACAACCACCAGGCAAGGGTTGTGGGGATGAGGCCCTTGTCCCCATCAACATGGGGACAAGGTGCTTTGGGGGGCTACTCCAAAGAACCCTCCCCATGTTGAGGGCATGTGGCCTGGTATGGTACAAGAGGGGGGACGCTCTCTCACCCCCCCTCTTTTCCTGCAGCCTGCCAGGTTGTGTGCTTGGATAAGAGTCTGGTATGGATTTCGGGGGGGGACCCCAAGCCATTTTTAAAAAAAAAATTGGTGCAGGGTTTCCCTTAATTTCCATATCAGGCCTGGTTTTGGATTTTAGGAGGACCCCGCAATTTCTTTTTATTTATTTTTTAAAATTTATTTCAGGTACTGGTTCTGGATTTTAGGGGGACCCCCACGCAATTTCATTTTATTTATTTTTAAAAATTTATTTCAGGTACTTATATAGCGCCGTCAATTTACGCAGCGCTTTACATATACTTTGTACATTCACATCAGTCCCTACCCTCCAGGAGCTTACAATCTAAGGTCCCTAACTCAAATTCATACATACTAGGGCCAATTTAGACAGGATCCAATTAACCTACCAGCATGTCTTTGGAGTGTGGGAGGAAACCAGAGTACCCAGAGGAAACCCACACAGGCACAACGAGAACATGCAAACTCCAGGCAGGTAGTGTTGTGGTAGGGATTTGAACCAGCAACCCTTCTTACTGCTAGGTGAGAGTGCTACCCACTACACCACTGTGCCGCCCAATTTCTTTTTAAAATTTTGGTTCGGGGTTCCCCTTAATATTCATACTGGACCCAAAGGGCCTGGTAACAGACTGGGGGGGGGGAACCCATGCCCTTTTTTTAATGAGTTTTATCTATATTGCTGAGAAATTCAATTCATTATAGCCGCGATCAGTTTTAAATGACAATTTTTCCTTTAGAACTGTTGGACTGTTCTAAACACGGGAAAAATGCGCCACTTTACAGGCATACTATAGACAACCCCCAGACATGATATTTAAAGGAATATTTCATTTTTATTGTTTCACTTTAAGCATTATTAAAATCACTGCTCCCGCCCACTTATAAGAAACTGGAATCAGAGCTAAAGTCCTGGGGCAGCAAGGAGCTTTTCTGGCTAGGAAAGATCCATTCAATTAAAATGACACTCCTCCCCAGATTACTATATTTATTCAGAGCTATACCAATTATCCTTAAAAAAGATCACTTACAATCTTTGCAAAGGAAAATTAACAAATTTATCTGGGGAGGTATGGGTCATAGATTTCCAAATAACACTCTTTACAGGTTGCGGACACAAGGGGGCCTAGGGTTACCTAGACTTTTTTGGTATTACCAGGCAGCAAGAATCTCCCAACTTTCAACTGTTTTTTCCAGGACAGAAAAACCAGATTGGATCCAAATTGAAAGACAGTCAGTCCCTAATCATACTCTCGACTATTTAATGTGGATCCCATCTAAGGATAGACCCCCCATACTCTCTCCGATCCTCTCATAATCTATGACCCTTTGGGACAAAATAATGACTCAACCGTCATTGACCTCTAAATGCCATCCTCTGGCACATATCTTTAATAATCCGGACTTCACTCTAGGTTTAAACATACTTTCCTTCAAATGGTGGTTGGACAAGGGGCAGTATCGGATTGGTCATTTCTTCACAGAGACAGGCCCATTAACTCTAAAATTTTGTCAAAAACATTTAGATATCCCCAAGAAAGAACACTTTAGGTTTCTTCAAATCCAACACTTCCTACACAAAATTTGGGTAGAGAAACCCATCCTGCCTAGGCTCACATATTACGAATCATGGATAGGTCAAGCCACGAGTCAGAGGGGTGGAATTTCTGTTATATACCAATCTTTGGCCCAAATGGCAGACAAAACCCCATATATGTCCGCTTGGGAGAGAGATCTCCAATTCCAGTGGGACCAGCACAAATGGCGGATTTCCTTCTCCAGAGCCTATAGGGGGATTAAAAATATTTCCCTAATAGAAGCAAATATTAAAGTGATGACCAGATGGTATCTCACACCCTCTAAATTATCCCACATGTTCCCTTCTGTTGATCCAAGATGTTTCAGGGGATGTGAACTGAACGGCTCTATGGACCACATTTGGTGGTAATGCCCTAAAATCAGGTCTTTTTGGAGGAGGATATTCGCTATAATTCATAAAGTGACGGGGCAACAGATCCCCATGACTCCTGCATCGGCCCTCCTGAATGCCAATATCCCAGGCGTTTCTAAAGGATCACACAAATGAATCCATTTCATACTCCTGGGAGACAAACTAACGATTGCTAAGGCCTGGAAGCAGCCCAAGGTTTCTTTTATAGCCGCCAAGCGGAAAATCTCCTGAATGATGTCTCAGGAGAAATTGACCAGTATTCTGTTAAACACCAGGACACAGTTTGAAGCAACATCGGAACCCTGGGCTAATTACATAGGTCTTTCCCTTATCCCTGGGATACAAATTAACCAAGAAAAGGTCAACAACATTGCTCCTTCATGATACTTGCTGAGTGGCTACCCTACCCCTTCCCCCTCTTCCCCTCCTTCTATATGTTTTTTGTTATTTATCTCCTATGTTGGTTTGCTGGATTTTCCTAGTGTAAATGGTTTTCAAACAGTTTTCTCGCCCGATTTGTTTCTGCAATTTGAAGGCGCCCATTTTCTAAGGTCAATATCTCCCACAGGATCCTCTGGGACACTCGAAAATACTACTTTTTTCTTTATTTTTTATTCCCCTCTGGGATGTTCTTGTAGCGTAAATAGTCCTGGTCGGGCTTGGGGGGCCTCTGGAGGGTTTCGCCGCCACAGTTCGATCTCAATAGGGGCAACCTTGGCGCGGCTGGGCAGACTCTGTTTACCAAGAGGTGCCATAATCCTTAGTCACTTCTCATGATCTTTCTATGCAAATTAGGAAAATCCTCTGTTAAGATAGATACCGAAGCATCAATGTTTCTATTTCTTCTTTTGTTGCCTCTATGAAAAGTCTGTACTTGTTTGCGCATTGTTAAAATCTCAATAAAAACTTTGAAAAGAAAATCACTGCTCCCGAAAAAAACGGCCGTTTTTAAAACTTTTTTTGCATTGATACATGTCCCCTGGGGCAGGACCCGGGTCCCCAAACACTTTTTCTGACAATAACTTGCATATAAGCCTTTAAAATTAGCACTTTTGATTTTTCATGATAGTGTCCCATAGACTTTGACGGTGTTCGTGTGTTCTTCCGACTTTTTTGCCTGTTCGGTATGTTCTGGTGCGAACCGATTAGGGGTGTTCGACTCATCCCTATTAGCGAAGTCAGTGCAGTATATCAGATGGCATAAGGCTATGTAAACTGTGAGATAACCACAGCCGTGCAGGGGTAATGAGAAGTGGGATTAGTATTGACTGGTGGCATTGTGACATAGAACACAGCAAAATCTAATTGATTCTCCGGGAAATCTTTACCGTTGACCTGAGGAAGTTAATTCATCTCTCCTCGCTTGAGGAAACACCTGAGGCCTTCAGGCAATGTCTAGGCAGATAGCAGCAATGCCAAGATTATCAAACATAAGGAAATCTTACACTAATTTACTTTTCACATACCACGCTTTCCTCTGATGTTCCTAAGGCCATGAAATATTCAGCGTATAAGTGCAAGACAGCATATGTGATCAATTCTCCTTTATTTTTATTTAAAGTGGTTCTAAAGGCTCAAGGTTTTTTACCTTTCATGCATGAAGGTAAAGAACCTTCTATGTGCAGCACCCCCCTCAAGCCCCCCTAATATTTACCTGAGTCCCCTCTGGATGCAGCAATGTGCACAAGAGCCTCGGCTCTCTGGGGACTTTTACTCCTCATTGGCTGAGGCAGCTGTCAACCACAGCCAGTAAGCCAATCAGGAGAGCAGTGTTAATTTCGTCAAGTAAAACGACTAAAACATTTTAGTCGACTAAATGAATACTATTTTAGTCGACTAAAATACGACTAAAACTAAAACAACTGAGATGACTAAAATACGACTAAAACTAAAATGCCATTTTAGTCAAAAGACTAAAATTGGACTAAAAATAAAAAAAGCCATTTTAGTCAAAAGACTAATGCCCCGTACACACGGTCGGACATTGATCGGACATTCCGACAACAAAATCCATGGCTTTTTTCCGACGGATGTTGGCTCAAACTTGTCTTGTATACACACGGTCACACAAAGTTGTCGGAAAATACGATCGTTCTGAACGCGGTGACGTAAAACACGTACGTCGGGACTATAAACGGGGCAGTAGCCAATAGTTTTCATCTCTTTATTTATTCTGAGCATGCGTGGCACTTTGTGCATCGGATTTGTGTACACACGATCGGAATTTCCGACAACGGATTTTGTTGTCGGAAAATTTTATAGCAAGCTCTTAAACTTTGTGTGTCGGAAATTCCGATGGAAGATGTGTGATGGAGCCCACACACGGTCGTAATTTCCGACAACAAGGTCCTATCACACATTTTCCATCGGAAAATCCGACCGTGTGTATGGGGCATTAGACTAAAAATAAATTGAAATTTGGCTTCAAAATGAACACTGGTCTATAGTACATGTTCATACCTCAATACCATAAATAATAACATTAGATTTTTCACTCCAGCAGTATATAATGAGTTTATAAATCGTAGAGAAATGTTTAACTAATGCATTACAATTTAATTACACCCATTCGATTTTAGACGACTAAAATGAGTTTGTCGACTAAAATGTACTGGAGATTTAGTCGACTAAATACGACTAAAACTAAAACTATTGCAGAAGACTAAAATGGGACTAAAACTTAAATGCCATTTTAGTCCTGAGACTAAAACTAAATCGAAATTTACTGCCAAAATTAACACTGCAGGAGAGGAAAGGGATGGGTCAAGCTTCAGCTCTGTGTGTGAATGGACACGCAGAGCCTCAGCTCAGGAGTGAGCCCGCTTGGGTGCCCCCAGAGAAAGCTGCTTGCTCTGGGGGCACTTGGCAGGAGTGATCCCAGAATAGGAGGATCGGTACAAAACAACTGCACAGAGCAGGTAAGTATAACATAATAGTTTGGTATTTAGTCGGGAGCATGAAATTGTCCAAAATGTCTTGGTATGCTGATGCCTTAAGTGCCGGTTCACACTATAGCGACTTGGGATCCGACTTGTCAGAACTCAAGTCGCCCCAAGTCGCTTGACATCAGAAATTCCATTATAGTTAATGAGAGCCGTCCTAATGTACACTTCTGAAGTTGCTTCGACTTCAGAAGAGGTTCCTGTACTACTTCAAGGTGACTTCTAGGTGACTTGTACCCATAGATTTTAATGGAAGTCGCCTTGAAGTCGGATCCTCGTCTATAGTGAAACGACTTAACAGGAAGAAGAAAAGAATTTACCCAGGTACAACAATGATGTCACAAGAGCTGATTAGCTCTGATTGGCCACAGGCAAAGTCGCTTGTCCTGGAGGTGACTTGAAGTCGTGTTGTAAGTCACTCAAAGTCGCACTGAAGTCGCCCCCAAGTCACCTTGCAAAGTCGCGCTGTAAGTCGTGTTGCCCCTGTGTGAACCAGCACTTATGCCGTGTACACACGACCGGACTTTTCGTCAGCAAAGGTCCGACGGAACTAATCCGTTGGACAATTTGATTGTGTGTGGGCTTCATCAGACCTTTTCTGTCAAAAAATCTGATAGACTTTAGAAATAGAACATGTTTCAAATCTTTCCGACGGACTCCAATCCTATCGAAAAATCCGTTCGTCTGTATGCTAGTCCGACAGACCAAAAACGACGCAAAGGCAGCTATTGGCTACTAGCTAGGAACTTCCTTATTCTAGTCTGGTCGTACGTCATCACGTTCGAATCAGTCGGACTTTGGTGTGATCGTGTGTAGGCAAGTCCGTTTCGTCGGAACTCCGTCGAAAAGTCCTTCAGAGTTGAGTCCGACGAAAAGTCCGGTCGTGTGTACACGGCATTAGAGTTCCCTTCACCGGAACTAAGGGGCCATGCCCAACTCCTGAAAAACAACCCCACACCATAATCCCCCCTCCACCAAATGATTTGGACCAGTGCACAAAGCAAGGTCCATAAAGACATGGATGAGGGAGTTTGGGGTGGAGGAACTTGACTGGCCTCAACCCAATAGAACACCTTTGAGGTTAATTAGAGTGGAGACTGCGAGCCAGGCCTTCTCGTCCAACATCAGTGCCTGACCTCACAAATGCGCTTCTGGAAGAATGATCAAACATTCCCATAGACACACTCCTAAACCTTGTGGACAGCCTTCCCAGAAGAGTTGAAGCTGTTGTAGTTGCAAAGGGTGGGGCAACTCAATATTGAACCCTACGGACTAAGACTGGGATGCCATTAAAGTTCATGTGTGTGTAAAGGCAGGCGCCCCAATACTTTTGGTAATGTAGTGTATATATTTACCACTGACTTTAATGTATGTACATCTACCTTAAATGTTCTAGTAAAAAAAAAAAAAAAAAAAAGAAAGTTTGTTAAAAGCTCACAATACCAGCCTTTATAAATTGCTCACTACACAGCGATAAAAGTGGATATCAATATTGTGTCCAGAAGTCTCCCCGTCGACGATTACTCATTTTTAAAAACATAATTACTATTGACTGTTCAGTCGAGCAACAATTAAACTGGATAATATGATGCATGGCGAACCATCCAGGGAATTGATTAGGGCAGTTCATGTCTTGAATATTGAGAAGTTGAGAAAATCTGCAATGAAATGGGCTTTAAAAAGAATTTGAATCAGGATGAAAATGACCAAAAAACATACATCATGTCAGGCTAGTTGTTCTTAGGGAATCATTTTCCTTTTGTGTAATGTTATTATAAAAGACACTTCCATGCATTTTTTATCGCTCTTTCATCATATGGTATTTTGCAAGCACTTTTGTAGTGTTATAGTGAGTTTGAGAGCGTGGTAGTGTGGTCTCCCTGGAAATCCTTTTGTTCCTCCAATAAATTTAAAGAGCTGTGTTAAATATGGGATTGATGTGGACCAGGGGATGCCATGTGATACAGGGGGCGCTTCTCCAAGTGCGGAGGAACCGTTGGAATTTTTATTTCTTTTTTTTTTCTTTCTCTTTCCTCTTTTTTTTTTCTCTTTCTCTCCTCAAATAAGTGACAGTTTCGCCAGTCAGACAATGGAAGAGCTTAAGTACATAACTTAAGGTTGGCAAAGTGCAGTGGCGGCCCGTCCATAGAGGGCGGACGGGAGCCGCCTCCACTACCCATGCGTCCGGCCCCCTGATCTACATATCAGTGGCGCCGGACCATGGATTCCAATGTGGTGGGGTGTTTTTTTAAAGCACCTGATTAGGATCATAGGCTTCAAAAAAGCGTGGGCTTGGAGCACAGAGTATTGATCTCTGAGCCCACCCAGTTGTGTGTCGATAAGCGAATGAATTGTCGCTATTATCACACTAAAGTTCCTCCCGCCAATCAGGAGGCAGGTCTGTGAGACCTGTTTCCCGATTGCCCAAAGCATCAGGTGATCCTATTGGATGCCTAGCGCTTTGGCGAAAGAAGAGACACATGGTGGATGAAGCTGGAGGAGCGGACACCGGAGCCGCCGCGGCCACTGCCCGTGTTCTGTCCACCAGATGTCTTGCTGATTATTTGTACCTTATTTGTACCTGTGTTGTTAAATTTACATGCAAAATGTGTAAATTACTTAAGACAATCATATGTAGTGTGCAGGCTCCATCTAGCATTCCTTTTTGGTATTGCTGCAGTTCTGTTTATTTCTTTTAATGTATGTGTAATAAAGGAAGTTGTCAGCAAGCAGGGAAATCTGGGTAGAATCTTAACAGGAAGTCAACCATCCACCATTCTTTTCAACACATTGCAAGGAGCAACACATGTATTTCGCAATCTATCACCATTACCCCTTAGAGAACTTAAAAATTTCACCTGGCTCGTTCTAATAAAACTGAGATCAAAGAAAGGTAGATAGATAGAAGGTTTAGCTATCTGCTCCTTGAGACAGAACAGCCTGCACTCCAGGAGAGAACACCACAGCCCCGCTACACGAGCGGGTGAGTGCCGGACCACCCGCGGGGGGGTTGTTTTATTGTCCGCCAGGGGGGTGGGCTGCTTGTTTGCTGCCCCCCCAAAAGAAGAACCCACCAGCTGCCACAGGCACGGTGTAAATTGACAGTGAATCAATAAATTGTAAGACTCGGCTGATCACAGATTGGAGTAAAGGCTCGATCCCGACCCCTTACCACATGATCAGCTGTCAGCCAATGACAGCTGATCATGTGATGTAAACAGAGCCGGTAAACGGTTATTTTTTCTCCTCGAGCTGATAGTGTGAGCTGATCACTGGCAGCTCTCAGAGGGACATCGGTCCCGATCAAGGAGAGCTCCCGCTAGCTCATCTGTGCCACCTGCCAGTGCCACCTACCAGTACACAACAGTGCTGCCTACCAGTGCCCACCACCGCCACCTATCAGTGCCAACAGTGCCACCTATCAGTGCCCACAGTGCCTCCTATCAGTTCCAACAGTGCCACCTATCAGTGCCCACAGTGTCTCCTATAATTACCCACAGTGCCCCCTATCAGTGTCACCAATCAGTGCCTCATCAGCAGTGCTGCCCATCAGTGTCACCTACCAGTGCCAATCAGTGTCACCTACCAGTGTCCATCAGTGCCACCTATCAGTGCCCATCATTGCCATCTATCAGTGGTACCTATCAGTAACACCTATCAGTATCCATCAGTGCCACCCTTCAGTGCCACCCATCAGGGCCCATCAGTGCCATCTTATCAGTGGCCATCAGTGCAACCTTATCTGTGCCTATCAGTGCCCCCTTATCTGTGCCTATCAGTGCAGCCTAACAGTGCCCATTAGTTCAGCCTATCAGTGCCCACCAGTGCCGCCTCATCAGTGCATATCAATGAAGGAGAAAAATGACCTGTTTGCAAAATTTTATAACAAACTATGAAACATGTTTTTTTTTTTCTTGTTTGTGTAGCAAAAATAAAAACCCCACCAAAAGAAAGCCCTATTTGTGTGAAAAAAATTATACAAATTTCATTTGGGTACAGTGTTGTATGACCACTCAATTGTCATTCAACGTGTGACAGTGCTGAAAGCTGAAAATTGGTCTGGGCAGGAAGGGGGTTTAAGTGCTCAGTAAGCAAGTGGTTAAAAACCGTGTTATAGTCCAGCTGAACATTCACTGGAGAATTTTCCTCCTGCTCCACTTTATAAGCTTATGACTATATACTGTACCTACTGCTTGCTACCTACTGGTTAGTATGCATAAAGCCTCCTTCATGTTTTACTTTTCCATCTCTTCATTTGTATTTCAGTACCAGCCAGGGTTTCCAATCCCCACAAGTGAAGGTTACTGACACAGCACAAAAAAAAAAAATTCTGATTGCCAAAATTTTGCTGACATTTAAAAAAGTTAGCCAAAATGACTATTTTCAGTGCAAATATCCATATTTCAACTACAATCACGTAGCTAATGCATTTAGCAATGTGCTTAACCACTTCAAGAGGAAGTTAAGTGCCGCTTTTTTTTCTGACCTGCAAAAGTAACAGCGTTTGTTAAACTTATCTGCAAACGAAGCCCCTGTCGTCCCCTTGGAGGAGGCCGCATCCATCTTCGCCCGTCTTCCTTCTGGGTCCCCGGGCTCTGGCTATGTGACTGGCCGGAGCAATGTGATGTCACTCCCGCGCATGTGTGTGGGAGCCACCGGTCACGGCACAGGGTTCTGAAGAAACGGCATGGATGACCGTTCCTTCAGCGGGGATGTGCCGGTGACGTCACCGGCTGCATAAACAGTAAATATCTCCTAGACCAGGGATATGCAATTATCGGACCTCCAGCTGTTGCAAAACTACAAGTCCCATCATGCCTCTGCCTCTGGGTGTCATGCTTGTGGCTGTCAGAGTCCTGCTATGCCTCATGAGACTTGTAGTTCTGCAACAGCTGGAGGTCCGCTAATTGCATATGCCTGTCCTAGACGATGCACGTTTAGAAGATATTTACAGTACCTATAGGTAAGCCTTTGACAGGGGAATGGCCATGAGAGAACTGGCAATAATGGCAACAACACAGATGGACGCCACCGGCACATCCCCGCATGCAGAATGGCCAATCAGCACACGCAGGTGTGCAACAGAGTGAATTGGCGCACATGCATGCGCAATGGCGGACACATAACGCGATAGATGGGAATCTCTGGCTGGCCTATAAAGGGCTGCTCCTGTTTCCTCCAAATTGCTGGATTGTCGTCAGCTTCCCTGTGTTCCTGTACCTTTGCATCTATTCCTTGGATTTCCTGTTGTGAACCAGCTTGTTCCTGACCTTTTGATCTCTTCTCCTGGCTCTGACCCTTGGCTTACCTCACGGACTTTGTTACCTGCTTGATTACCAGTGTATGACCCCCAGCTTGCCTCACGGACTCTCTCTCATCTATTACTATTAGAGCTTAGAGATAAGTACTGTCCTTGATACTTTTTTTATTTGCACTAACATATCATTTTTCATGGACGAGCTTTCGAGGGGTGTCCCCTTCTTCAAGGTCCAAGCAGTACTGATTACAAAAGTTTTAGCAGAAGGTAAAATGTTAAAACACAAAAAAAAAAAAAAAAAATCTCAGAGGGAAAGGAAAAAGAAAAACAAACACATACAAATCAATAGTATGGCAATCATTATAAAACTATCAGCAAGTGAGATAAGACAGGGGGAAAGCTATAGACTGGATGGGGGGGAATGATCACAGTCACAGAGGGGGTCATAAAGCTGTAGTATAGTGGGTGAGGAAACCAATATCTAAATTTAGGCCATTGTTTTTTGTGTCAAAAAGAAATATCATTCTTAGCTCAAACGTTTTCCTTTCCTGGATAGTTCTGAAATTCCCTTTAAGAACTAAAACATTGCAGTCTTCTATATTGTGGTCCGGTTGTATGAAATGATTGTGGTGCGGTTGTTGAAATGATGACCCACAGGTGTGCAGAAACAATCTTGCTTATGTTCCTTGATGGTACAGTATGTCTGTGCAAATTCATCCTCACTTGTAACTTCTGTCCTGTTTCACCAACATAAGATCCTTTGCTACACCTGTTGCATTGGATGAGGTATATGACATTACTGGAGGTACAGTTGTATGACCCCATGATATTGAAGGTCCCATTTGTGTGTGTGACACTTTTGAATAGATTGATCTGATTGCACAGTTCGCAGCGTTTTTTTTTTTTTTGCAGGGTTTGCTTCCATTATTTGTGATTTTATAATCAGAGTGATTCGTTTATGTCTGAGGTTGGGTGGTTGTCTGAAAGCCAATAATGGGGGTTGTTGGAATATTTTTTTTCAGATTTTCATCTTCTGTTATAATGGGTTGTAAATCTTTGATTATCTTTTTGATCCCTTCTAGTGTTGGGTTGTATGTGATGACTAGAGGTACTGGAGGAGATTTTTTCTTCAGGTTTTCAAGGCTGTGTTTATGCTGTTGTTGATGGTTGATGGTTTTGTCAGGTTACAAAGATTGTTTTTGTTTTTTTCTTTGTATTGGAGATTTTTTCTTCAGGTTTTCAAGGCTGTGTTTATGCTGTTGTTGATGGTTTTGTCAGTTTACAAAGATTGTTTTTCTTTTTCCTTTCCCTCAAAGATCTTTTTTTTTGTGTGTGTGTTTTAACATTTTACCTTCTGCTAAAACTTTTGTGAATCAGTACTGCTTGGATCTTGAAGAAGGGGACACACCCTTAAAGCTCGTCCATGAAAAATGATATGTTAGTGCAACACAAAAGTATCACGGACAGTACTCAATTTTCTCTGTCACAATTGCACTAATACGGCTACAATCACTTCAAGTAGCTTACAATCTAATAGGGTGGGGCAGGTGGTACAAAAGGTTGTAACTATGGGGAATGAGCTGATGGAAGTGGTAGAAGATTAGTCGGAGACATGATAGGTTTTTCTGAAGAGATGAGTTTTCAAGGATCGCCTGAAGGTAGTAAAAGTAGGGGGTAGCCAGACTGGTGGAGGTAGAGAGTTCCAGAGGATGGGAGAGGCTCTGGAGAAATCCTGGAGACGAGCATGGGAGGAGGAGATGAGAGAGCTTGAGAGTAGGAGGTCTTGAGAAGAGCGGAGAGGACGATTTGGGTGATATTTGGAGACAAGGTTGGTGATGTAGCTCGGGGCAGAGTTGTGAATGGCTTTGTATGTTGTGGTTAGTATTTTGAATTTAATTCGCTAGGTGATTGGGAGCCAGTGTAGGGATTGGAGGAGAGGGTTGGCAGACACTAAGCAATTGGTAAGGTGGATAAGTCTGACAGCAGCAGTTGCAGTAGTCATGGCGAGAGATATCAAGAGAGAGAGAGATAATAGGTGACATACTGTTGGCTTTGCCAAGTGGTGCTGGCACTGGAACTATGCAAGCACCATCAAATGAGATGTCAACCAGCCACAGCTGAAGGAACCTCTAGCAACCTCCGGAGGATGCCTAGGGTTCAACAGAACCCTTTTTAGGAATGAGTGGTGTAAAGGAATCATAGTTATGGTGTGTACATAGTTTGAAGCCTTTGGAGAGTGGCCCCTCCAGCTAGCAATGAAACCATACACTGATGTAACAATAATGACAAAATGTACAGAACAGTTTTAAGTAGGTTGACTATAGTACCAGAAATTTGTCTAGGTCACAGCCCTCAGTGATAGGAAGAAGTCTGTTTGAGCTTTAGCCAACAGGCCCAAGATGCATAATATGTTTCATAGGTGCCTCTATAGTTACAGGATAATCTCTCTCTTTGGTGAACTTTTTTAAGCTACTCCTTATTGGTACAGGCAAGGTTGAAGATCTCTAATGCTCTGAAGTAATTCTTTTCACTGCAAACTGATGATTTAACTGATTTTTTATATATTTTTGTTACTTTTTATACAAACATTTAGCTTTATAAACAAACATTTACAAGGTGCAGGCATGACAAAAGGGTTCCCTATCTAAAAAGTTCCCAGAAAATTTACAAGCTAGCTTGAAAAAAAAAAAAAAAAAACACAAATTGCCCCCATCTTAGGCTTCATGTACACTAAAGCTCCTAAACTTGAGTTTAGGAGCTTTTTCCATTTTCTTGCCAAAGCTTCTAAACTCAACTCAATAAAAGCCTATGGGGTTGATTTATTAAAACTGCAGAGTGCAAAATCTGGTGTCGCTCTCCATAGTAGCCAATCAGCTTCCAGGTTTTATTGTCAAAGCTTAACCGCATGTCGACCAGCCACCATCATCATACTGCGGCAGCTTGGCAATTTGGCCGTAGGTGTACGACAGCCGCTTTAAGATCAATAGCAGACGCATGCCCGTGGCGCAACGTCAGAGCTGATGCATGTGGTCGGTGGCCGCGATGTTCGTTGGCCACCCGCGATCGCTCCACAGAGAGCCAGAACGGGGATATGTCAATGTAAACAAACAGATGCCCCTTCTGACACGGGAGTAAAGAGAGGTTGTTTGTTCCTAGTGATCAAGAACAGTGATATCTTTCTTCTTCCAGTCAGTCCCAGCCCCCCACAGTTAAAAACACCTCCTAGGGAAGTGCTTAACCCCTTGATCGCCCCCTAGTGTTAACATGTTCCTTGCCAGTGAGGTGACATTTATACAGTAATCAGTGGCTATTTTTTAGCACTGATGTCAAAAGTGTCAGATCTGTCCGCCGCAATGTCGCAGTCCCGCTAAAAATCGCTGATCACTGCCATTACTAGTAAAAAGAAAATTAATAATAAAATGCCATAAATCTACCCCCTATTTTGTAGACACTATAACTTTTGCGCAAACCAGGCAATATACGCTTATTGTGATTTTTTTTTACCAAAAATATGTAGAAGAATACATATTGGCCTAAACTGATGAAGACATTTTTTTTTTTCTTTACTTTATTTTTTGGACTTTTATTATAGCAAAAATAAAAAAATATATATTTTTTTTCAAAATTGTCGGTCTTTTTTGTTTATAGCGTAAAAATAGAAAAAAACGCAGATTTGATCAAATATCACCAAAAGAAATCTCTTTTTGTGGTAAAAAAATTACATAAATTTGTTTATGTACAACGTCGCATGACTGCGCAATTGTAAGTTAAAATGACGCAGTGCCGTATTGCAAAAAATGGCCTGGTCATTAAGGGGGTAAATCCTTCCGGGGCTGAAGTAGTTAAATGAAGAAGCTGAAGTTAGAAGCTGATTGGCTACCATGCACAGTTGCGCCAGATTTTGCACTCTCCAGTTTTAGTCAATTAAACCCATAGTGTCCATGTACACATAGGCTTTTAGGATCCTTTAGGGGCTGCTGCAGTTAGGGGAGGTTCAACCTCCCTCAACCTCCCACTTCTGACTGCAGGATAGGAAAGTTTTGACCGCTGGCCACAAAACACAGCATAATCTCTGTAAAAAAATCATGTCAACATTTTGCCACGATTATGCCAAGCTTCACGTTTTCCCGCAGCTGAGGGTCACAATAGGCTATGTGTACATGAAGCCTTAAGCCTCGTACACACTATCGGATTGTTGACCCACAAAACCGTGGACTTTTGTCCGAAGGGCGTTGACCCAAACTTGTCTTGCATACACACAGCACACAATTGTTGGCCAACAATCACGAACGTAGTGACGTACTACATGGTTTTTCAGCACTTTAGCGTCACCCTTTGGGCTCCTTCTGCTAATTTCGTGTTAGTAGAAGTTTGGTGAGTGTTGGTTCGCGATTTTCTTTTCATGCTTTTCATTTAGCGCTTTTCATTTCGTGCTTTTCAGTTCGTTTCTGAAAGGCCGTTCATCAACCAGACATGTTGCGGAATCGGAGGAGATAACGTGTTATTTATTATTGGCCTTGGAGTTATTGCTTTGACATTATTTTTTTGGTTGAATAAAGATTTGATTTGGTATATTTTCTATATTTTTGGATGCATAGAATGCACTTTTTGGTTAAGTTCTATTGGCAGATAGCATGTCTAATTGTATTTGTTTTCTTTTTTTAATGCACAATTTAAAACATTTTGGAGAATAATACTTGGCTATGTGTTTTACTTCAAATGACAGTTTGGGAGTAGGCAGTTACATTTTAAAAAATACAATGTAAAATTGACTTAAAAACTACGGGATAATGGTGTTGTGGTAACTTGCAGAAATAAAAAAAATTAAAAAAGCATAATAATATTATTCTTGATATCACTAGAAAA
Source organism: Aquarana catesbeiana (assembly GCF_042186555.1). Taxonomy (NCBI): domain Eukaryota; kingdom Metazoa; phylum Chordata; class Amphibia; order Anura; family Ranidae; genus Aquarana; species Aquarana catesbeiana. The sequence continues at coordinate 913,763,530 of NC_133324.1, read as the reverse complement.
AAAAGCCTTTGAAAATTAGTTTGCAATAACTCCATCAGTATCACCAGCAAAGCAGCTTCATTATTATCCCATTAAAGAAGAAGAGAATTGTGCTCTGCATTTCGAGATCTCATAATTTGCCACGTCACCAATGTTAATTCTCCATTACAAACGCTAGTTTACAAGACCGACCGCTTCTGGCTCGTCCTTGCTTCCGAGCATGTGTGTTTGTACTTTGGACTTTTGCCCGATGGAATGGGGAATATACAAGATCGGAAAATCTGACAACAGACATTTGTCCGCGGAAAATTTTAAAACCTGCTATCCAACATTTGTCCGCGGAAAATCAAACAACAATTGTGCGATGGAGCGTACAAACGGTTGAATTTCCCGCCAACAGCCTGTCATCACACATTTCCCGTCGGAAAATCCGACTGTGTGTGCGAGGCTTGAGTGTACATAAAGCCTAACAATTCACATTAAAAACAGAGGCTTTAGTTGTACACATTTCCAAATAATTGTGGAAGCCGCAGTGCAGAAGAGCATTGATGGAGGCACTGCCACTTCAGCATATATTTGCAAATGTGTACAACTTAATCCTTTGTTTTTAAAATTAATTAGTTAGTTAGTCCAGGTCAGGTTTTTTTTTGTTTTTTTTTTGTAGGCTAGCTGGTAAGTGTGCTGGGAAGTTTGTGTCTGTCTGTACTAAGACAAATAGGCAGGATAAAACTATCCCACAGGGACACAGACATGAATAAAAACCTGACAGAGTCTAACTTCCCTTTTTTTTTCTATCCGAAACTAACAAAAAAAAGCTTTAACTTGAGATATACTGTAATGCCGCGTACACACGACCGGTCTTTCCGTCTAAACTCTGAAGGACTTTCCGACGGAGTTCCGCTGAAACTGCCTTGCCTACACACGATCACACCAAAGTCCGACCGTCTAGAACGCTGTGACGTACAACACATACGACGGAACTAGAAAAAGGAAGTTCAATAGCGAGTAGCCAATAGTTTCCGTCTCGTACTTGCTTTAGAGCATGAGTCATTTTTGGTCCGTCGGAACAGCATACAGACGAGAGGTTTTCCCGATAGGAACTGATTCCGTCGGAAAGATTTGAAACATGTTCTATTTCTAGGTCCGTCACAATTTTAGAAAGAAAAAGTCAGATGAAGCCCACACATGATCGGAATTTCCGATAGAATGATTCCGTCGGACCTTTTCTGCCAGAAAGTCCGGTCGTGTGTACGCGGCATAAGGAGTTACTGTATTTGAGAAAATCTGTCTGTATATGTGACTGTGTGCTTTATCATTACTTGTTGAAATTCAGTTACTATTGTTTTCTGGATCTTCGTTATCTGCTACTGTCGCTGTGCTATAACTGTGCTTGACCCCTGTTCTGCACAGAGACTGCATTAAAGTCACAGCTTTCAAGTGTTCAAGGGCCATACACACACAACACTCTATTATTATTTTTGGCTATGTAACACTTGAACACTAAAACACTAATGGGCAACTTTTAACTCCTAGTGGAGCTGAAAAAGCGGAAAAACATTTATGGTTTTGGTGAAGGGAATTGATTTTTTTGTTATGAGGGATGAGTAGATAGTATAGAAGAAAATAGTGGAGATTTAATAGAAACTATAAGGAAATCTATAGTAATCACATGCGGGACACTAAGAGACAGAAGACATTAAAGTGGTATTGAAGTCAAAGCTTTAAGCGAGCTTAACCCCTTACCTACCAAGGCAATTTTTCACATAAATGTAAAAATCTGCATTGTGTTGCTAGAAAATTACTTAGAACCCCCAAACATAATATATTCTTTGGTAAAAAAAAAATTGGGTGCCAGGGTACAAACATGGGTACCTTGGATGAACAGTGAGAACTTTTTGTAATGTCCACCTGTAGAAGTATCTAACCCAGAAGAGATGAGCTCAGGTGTGTTGGGATCCTAGTCTTAACCCACCTGAGCAATCCCGTTAGGAAGCTGTCACCTGTACTGGGCCAATCATAAGCGACCAAGGCATTCCCTGGCCCAAAGCTTTACGTATACATACCCCTTATATATGTGTGGCGACAAGAGTTGCCTCGGCTGGTTATGATTGGGCCAGTACAGGTTTCAAGAGAAATCTGTACACATGGTAGAAACCTGAAAGCATCTGACAGAGGAGGCGGCTGGAAGGCAGATCGCAACAGGATCCCAAATAAGAAAGGTTATTGCTCGAGACACAGCAATGGTCCTACTCTTTCCTTCCTCCACAGGAACCTGTCCCTACACTAATCCAGCTGTCCCTGACCTACCCACTACGCAGAATGCACTGCCAACCCGAGGGGAACAGTGCTATTTATTAGCACTACCCACACCAAAGACGGCCGCAGAGGTCAGTCAGGGCAGCAGTGTCCCATTGGCAGATGCTCCCCTGATGGCACCTATGGAGGCCTCAGAGGAACCTAGGTTGCTTTCTTCTACTCCACCCTTCTCTGCACAGCCGCCACCGAACAGCCCCACCCTTGCAATGAGGCCAAACTACACCTGCTTGCAAACACCAATAAGAGCTCAGGCTAGCTGCCAACCCTAGGGACACACCAGCTGATGGCAGGGTCCCTACATGTTTTAAAGCTATATTCCATGAATTGTTAAAACAAATGTATGATTTTTTAATGGGAACTGTGAGTCATGGCAGAAATAGCTGACAATCTCAATGACCTGCAGAAAAAAAGTATACATTGTGTAACTGAAGCTAGCAATGATGCAGAGCAATTAAATGATGCGCTTGCAAAGCTCAAAAACACCAATAGAAAACTCCAAGAGACAGCCTGAAAAATATTCCTTTCTCTATAAAGTGTCAACATGGAAGAATCATTGCAGGAGCTAAATAGCTTTACCATCCTTGAGCAGTAGAGACATATTACATTTCTAGAAGGAAAGTCACGGAGAGAAAGAAGAATAGCAAAATTGCATGAAACTCCCGCTATTCTGCCTCCTCCAAATGTTTTAAGGGATAATATAAACCTGCACGATCCTTCTCCCAGAGATCAAATCTGAGGAGCCATCTAATCACTGTCCGAGCAGAAGCAACAGAGACATGAGCTCATTGCATCAAGAAGAAAGCAGCCCTTTAAAGTGGAATTACAGGTTCTAAACTATGTGATAATAAATAGAATAGTTAAAGCAGATGTGAGCTGTAACGGAATGGCTTTTAGTTTGCTAAAGCACTGTGTATAACAAATGATCACCATTTTTTTATATAATACTTGTTTTCACATTCTTAATGGGACCCCCTTTACTGGCAACCACATAGCACTATGTAGTGTTCCTGCGGCTGCAATTTTGGAAAAGGTGCAGGGACCTTCTCCCTGCATTTTCTCTAGGAACAGCAGCCCATTCGAATGAGAGGAACGAGAAGCTGCCTTCAGAACTGTAAGAAAGAGGGATCCCAGACGAGCCCCTAGGTGTAGCAGCCCACCCCTAGAGGAGACACTTGGCATGACATCTTCAGGCGCGGAGAAGGGGGAGGCATAAAAAGTGCGCTCCTTAGACCTGGATTTTTCATCTCCAATCGGGATACCGTGGAGGATTCCTTGCTGCATCTGGAGGGCTTCCGGAAGACGGAGGTTCTTCAGACCCTACTAAGGGCTAAATCTGCTGGCGCATATGACCTTGCTCTTTAGGGGGTCCAACAGTTCGTGTAAGGGTCCCCACATACCGAGTGTTTTTTTTTTTCAATTAAGGAATACCCCCCTCTTCTTCTCTTCTCTCTCTTGGTGGAGGTGGAAGAAATCTGGACTGTATCACACTATTGGAATTATCATCTTCAACACTGCTGATTTTTTCTTTCTGTTATGTGGACTTAATTGTCCCTTTTTAATTTTGGTTGATGAAGAGTTTCTCATATAGACTTTTACATACAGACTTCCTTATTTCTAGTTTTCACTTATTGTTTTTTTCACTTAGAATATTTTGTACTTCACTAGAATTTGCATTTTTTCATTTATTATATGTGATCACTCACGTTATATGAGCGCAGCTTATTTGTATACAATTTTTTTTGCACTATAGAGATATCTGATAGTTTTTGTTGTAGCTATATATAAATGTTTAACTCTAGCGTGGTATAACTTTACATTTTCTCCATTCAAATGAATTGACTGCTGGTCCTGTGCAAACGCAGCCACCCTGAAACCGGCATAGTATGAACTTAGCCTTAAGATTGAATGTTAGACAATGTTATGTTCACCTGGTGAAAGGCTAAAAAAAGGAAATTGGCAGTAGACTCATATTAACACTGTTACAGATATTATTCCTTACATTTGCTTAAATGATGAGACATTCACAAAGTATTTTTTTTATATAAATAGACCCAAAAGATGAAAAAATAAAAAATGGTCTAGAGTTACACTTTAAATAAAACTGACAACACATCATACTTACAATTTTCAAATGGGTAAGAAGCCTCATGACATCAGCCATGTCTGCTAGTATGAGTAGCCGGGTGACAGCGGACAGCAGCGCCCGGGCAGCACGTACCATGGTACCACGCTTTACCGAGGAGCAAGGATCATCTGCAAATTCTGATGAGGCGATCCGCATTGTCTCTCCTGTAATAAAGGAAAAAAGTTTTGTCATGCCAGTGGAAAATGTCCTTAGATCACCTAACAAGAGCCCAGTAAACATTCACAATGACTGACAGCTCTGAATCATCGGTAATCTGGAGATTTGCTATTTGTTGGATTCAGGGTTTCTATAAAATGACCTGCTAATTAATACCCGTAATTATGCACTCCAATAATCCTATCTCAAAGCCAAGCAGAATGTTATCGGAACAAAAGACGATTAGGGTGTTTTTTTTTTTTTCCAAAAGCGATTTGAATTTTTGATGTATTAAAATTACTTTCTACCTCCAGCTCTCATTATTTTAGAGCAGTCTTAAAGTGAACCTGTGCCCAGGCCCATTCAAGTAATTATCTAATCTTAGTAAGCAGTGAATGTGCTTTAAAATAAGCTATCACTGTAGTTATAGGTAATGTGGGGCAGTTCATCTTCAAAAATCACAACAAAAGTACTGAAGTTGCTCATATTTTTCATTCAGCAGCTCAGCTTCCCCACCACTTTTTTCACTATTGTGACTCAGCTGACCCTGCTCCCCCTTCATGGCAGTGACTAATGACCTCAGCCATCCCTGTTCCCCACTCCAAGCTGTTACTAAGCAGCTCAGCTCAGTCTGCCCCCCACTTTCAGCAGTGACTAAACAGCTAGCTCAGATCCCCCCCCCAGCAGTGTTTAAGTAGCTCAGATTCCTCAGTTCATGATCTGCTCTGCCCCTCCAGCATTCACTGGAGCACCGGGTAGGGGAGGGGGTGGGCATGGCTGGCTCTGACTCTCAACCACGAGCTGAAAGGCAGAGCCAAATGTCAATCAGGCGGTGAGGTGGATCCCAACAATATTGTTGGGTTCCTTCCGAAGTCTGGCAATAGCCCACTATAAGCTGATTTTGGGTCACAGACGTACAAAACTAAGTGTACTTTGTGACCCTCAAGAGAAGTATGACCAGAAAAGCTTTGGCCATAGTTTTCTTTTAAGCGGCTCAGCTAACCCTTTTCCCCCTTATTCCCCCCTGTTATTCAGAAAGCACAGTCGGAAATGCCGCCAGAAAAACTCTGATGAGAGGTTTTAGTCAGAAAACGCGACCGTGTGTATGTTCCATCAGACTTTTGCTGACGGAATTCCAGACAGCAAAAGATTGAGAGCAGGTTCTCTATTTTTCGGTCGGAAAAAGTTCCAATCCGAAAATGCCTTATGCCCTGTACACACGGTCGGATTTTCCGATGGAAAATGTGTGATAGGACCTTGTTGTCGGAAATTCCGACCATGTGTGGGCTCCATCACACATTTTCCATTGGAATTTCCGACACACAAAGTTTGAGAGCTTGCTATAAAATTTTCCGACAACAAAATCCGTTGTCGGAAATTCTGATCGTGTGTACACAAATCCGACGCACAAAGTGCCATGCATGCTCAGAATAAATTAAGAGACGAAAGCTATTGGCTACTGCTCCGTTTATAGTCCCAACGTACGTGTTTTACGTCACAGCATTTAGAACGATCGGATTTTCCGACAACTTTGTGTGACCGTGTGTATGCAAGACAAGTTTGAGCCAACATCTGTCGGAAAAAATCCTAGGATTTTGTTGTCAGAATGTCCGATCAATGTCCGACTGTGTGTACAGGGCATTAGTCTGTATGCAATTCGGACACGCATGCTCGGAAACAATTCTATGCATGCTCGGAAGCATTGAACTTCATTTTCTCGGCTCATCATAGTCAGGGCCGGATTTGCCACAAGGCCACCGAGGCCCGGCCTCGGGGCAGCAGTGGTGCAGGGGCGGCGCCGCTCCTGCGGCGACTTCGCGGCCGCCCCCCCTTTCGGGCTGCCCATTAAAGTCTATTAGGGACACCGTAGCCCGTAGAAAAAATGTCCACGAGCCAACCACACAACTGCGCATGCGCCGTTCCGAAGCCAGCTGGGCTCGGGGAAGGTCGTATGCGCTCGGCCTGGCGGAGCATGCGCAGTAGCATGATTGCGCCGCCCGGCGCCATTTTTGAAAGAAAATCGAGAGTAGGTGTCCAACCTGTGGGCCGCAGCGGAGACAAGTAATGATGAGAACAATGTAATGATGAGTAACAATGAGATGACATCTCTCATTGCCCGCACCGCTGTTCCGCCCTCCTCCATCTGGTGGCAGGCAGCATGGCAAGTGACATCCCCATCTGGTGGCAGGCATAGTGGCAAGTGACATCCCCATCTGGTGGCAGGCATAGTGGCAAGTGACAAGCGATGGTGGCAAGTGACACGCTCAGGGCTCCCGATGATTCTGCATTATGGTGAGTTGAACTATTTAATTTTATATTACAATGCAATGATAGAAATAATGTGTTTCAATCATCCTGACACCATATCAACCATGGTGCCGGGAATGATTGAACACCAGCCATTGCCCTGAAAAATTGCCCGTGAAAAATCCTTACCCCTCACGCGCTTACCCTGAATTATTTTTAGTCTGTTCAAGCCAGTTATTTTCAGTGTTCTCATTGTGGAGATATGTTTTTAATTGATCTATTGTAGCAGTCATCGATAAAGGACGAGAATGGTGGTGTGTGTGTGTGTGTGGGGGGGGGGGGGCGTCATTGAAGGGCCCGGCCTTGGGGTGGCAAAGGGAGTAAATCCGGGCCTGGTTGTAGTGTTGTACGTCACAGCATTCTTGATGGTCAAAAGTTCAGAGAACGTTTGTGTGACCGTGTGTATGCAAGGCAAGCTTGAGCGGAATTCCGCCCGAAAAACCATCCAAGTTTTTTCCAACGGAAATTCCGCTTGTGAGTATGCGGCATTAGACCTCATTTAGTTAGGTGTTATTATTTCACAACATAAAGAATAGGATCTTGCATACAGAAGCTGCAGGCAAGATGTGCGTATGCATGTAGCATTTGTGTAATATTCACATGCGTCCAGCGGCACAGTGTACAAGGACCCTATTGGTCATCGCCAGCTGACATTATCAACAATGGGGGGGATTCATGTACCCATCATAGACAGGATCTGTTGGCGCCGGGCACTGGACACTTCTCCCCCATGTGCACTCCTTTACTGTTCACTGTGCCCATTAGCCTGACAGCTACATGGGTGATGACATACCCCGTATCCTTGGCAGTGCAGACTACACACTACTAGGGATGGGCAAATGGTCGGCCCGAGCATAAGTTCGGGCCAAACTTTGGTTGTTCAGCTGTTCGGCAAACAGCAAACAATATGCGGTGTTCGCTGCAAATTAGGAACCCTGTTAAAGTCTATAGGACACTAACATGAAAAACCTTTGCCTGTTCGCAAGTTCTGGTGCGAACCGAACCAGGGGGAGTGTTCGGCTCATCCTTACACACTACTGACAGGCCCCTGCTGCCTAGCGTCTTTAAGTGCTAGAACACAGGGAGCTCCTGCCATCTAGTGTCATAGGTTCCTAGAAAACAGGCAACCTTTTCCGTCTAGTGCCCTTGGTTGCTAGAACACAGACAGCTCCTGCCCAGCATGCTAGGTTGCTGGAATGCAGTTGCCAATAGAGGTCATTAGGCTGCTTAGCGCCCTTGGTTGCTAGAATATGGGCAGCTATTCTATCTCTGTGGGGAGCGATTGCCGCTGGCCGGTGGACACTGCGTCCAGCGGACACGCTGATTGGCTCCCACTGTGTGCACAATCGTGCCTCCGGCGGCACGTTTGCGCCCCCAGTGCCCCCAGTGCCCCCCAGTGGCTATTACACAAAATCATGTACAGGTACGTGATTTTGCGCAATAGACCTGACCTGCCACAGTATATATGTGCTAGGCAGTCGGCAAGGGGTTATTGTCACTAGTGTCCTAGGTTGCTAGAATGCTGTCACAAGTGGAGGCCAATAGGCTGCCTAGCACCCTTGGTTGCTAGGACACAGGCAGCTCCTGTCACCTAGTGTGCTAAGTTCCTAGGAAGCAGGTGACCCTTGCTGCCTAGTGTACTTAGTTGCTTGGTCACAGGCAGCTACTGTCACTAGTGGGCTAGGCTGCTAGGAAACAAGTGCCATTTAGTGTTCTTGGTTGCTAGAATGCAATCATCAGTGAAAGACAATAGGCTGCCTAGTGCCCTTGGTTGCCGGAATTTAGACAGCTACTGTCCCCTAACATTCTGAGTTGATAGGAAGCAGAAGATGTATGCCATCTAGTGTCCTTGATTGCTAGGATGCAGTCACCGATGGTGGCCAATAGGCTACATTAACTTTGTAACTTTATTCACATGTAAACGTTAGACAAACTTTTAATGCCTGTGAGAATTCGTGTTCTGTATTTCTTTAGTAAATCAGCCTTGAAGACGGTATTAAATCAATGCACATAACCTATTATTACCAAACTCTTTATATATGCTGTACTGATGAATGCTTCTGTGCTTTGACAGCATCTAATTTGTGATTACATTTCAAGAAGCGTTCATAGGTTGGAACCTTGGTTAAAACAAAAACAATACTTAAGTTATTACAAGTAGAGAGATGCAAGATGATACATCGAAACAGCTCTTTTAGGGGAAAAAAAATCAATTTTCTGGACCATATAATTAAATTAAATCTTCTAGACCATATAAATATATCTACAGTTCTATGAAAAGAGAACAACATGAGGTGATACATTCGGAAGTGATGATTGACAGGTTTGCTGGAAAATGATATTACTGGGACCCAACGCAGTCCACTTTTAAAAGAATTGTATCTTGTTTTGGTGGTGTGTCATAGAAAATGTCATCTAATGCCGCGTACACACGAGCGGACTTCTCGTCGGACTGAACAACGAAGGACTTTTCAACGGAGTTCCGACGGAGTTCCAACGAAACAAACTTGCTTACACAAGATCCCACCAAAGTCCGATCATTTACGTGATGACGTACGACCGGACTAGAAAAGGAAGTTCAATAGCCAGTAGCCAATAGCTGCCCTTGCGTCGTTTTTGGTCCGTCGGACTAGCATACAGACGAACGGTTTGTTCGATAGGAATTGAGTCCGTAAGAAAGATTTGAAACTTTTTCTATTAGTAAGGTCCATCAGATTTTTCAACAGAAAAGGTCCGATGAAGCCTACACATGATCGAATTGTCCAACGGATTCGTTCCGTCGGACCTTTGATTCCGAAAAGTCTGGTCGTGTGTACGCGGCATTATGCATACCAGATTTTTATGTCATTTTTAAACACTCTAAAATTATTCAAAAAACCTTAAAAGAAAGCAGAAATGGCACAGGCTTTTTTTTTCTTGATTGACCAAAAAAGTCTGCTGGTTTAAACAGGATGCAGTGACACATAAAAAATGTGGACATAACGGTTTATATTAACTTACAGTACATAGGTTGTTTAAATTTCACATGTTGGTATAGTAACCCTTCCCCTATAGTAACTCTTTTCCTTTTTAATTGTAGTAAAATGAATATTGGATTTCAAGCAGAAGCAATGAGCTGTCATTGAGTTTTTGACAAAGGATTGGTGTAGGCTGTCAAACATCCACAGAAGGCTACAGAATATTTACGTAGGTGACACCATTGACAAGAGTCACCAATGACAAAACATTGCTCCTGTCATTGGTGTCATCTCCATAAACATTCTGTAGCCTTCTATGGATGTCAGACAGCCTCCACCCCTCCTTTGTCAAGAACTCAATGATGGCATGTTGCTTCTGCTTGGAATCCATTGTTTACCTGCAATGAAAAATAAGAAAAGTTACTATAGAAGAAGAGTTATTATACCAACATGTGAAATTTGAACAACCTATATAGGTTAATAAAAAAGTTATGCCCAAGTATGCATTACTTTTGCTACAGCCATTGTGGCTTGCGCCTCTACTTATATGGTGGAAGGTGTGGCCTGGTCCACCAGTGGACAGAGTATGTGGGTGAAAAATAGTGTGAAAAGTACCTAGTTTGGGTCTTGTCCCATGCCTATGCCTACCTATTAGGAGGCGGGACTGTATGATGCATATTGTAGGCGTACAGCTTGTACATACAGCTCCCCCTTGTAGCTTCTAGGGATGACATTGGTGTTTAGTCAAGTGGCCAAGCTCCAAGGTACACAGTACATGTTGGGAGGGAGGGACTGGTAGTATGTGGGAAAAGTAGAAGCATTGGCTGTAATTGAGAGCTCCCTAAACTTTCAATTATACAGCCTGGCCCACCAGTGTATCTGAGAAATTAGTAAACACATGTGAATACTTAAATCTTGTCTATATTGTAGAAATTAGCTGTTCACATAATTAAGGAAATTTACAGCAATGGCACCACAAATGTAGAAGGTCATACACTTCTTTATCGGGGGTCAGTGGGAAGAATGTCTCTTGTATTGGTGGTCACTGGGACAAAATGCCCCTTACATTGGTGGTCATTGGGAACAATGCCCCCTTGCAGTGGTGGTTAAAATGACACCCTTACAGACAGATAAAAGAATCATTTCAGTGATGCCACTAACTCGCCGTGGCCCTGGAATTATGCAGGAATTATCAAATGACATGTCAATCAACCACAGTTCAAGGAACCTTTAACAACCTCTGGAGGAACCCTAGGGTTCTAGGGAACCCTGGTTGAGAATGGCTGTGACATAGCTTGATCACAGACAGTGTGATCCTCATTGCATTTAACCAGCTGCCAGTGAGAGAATGTTCCAGGAAGCTGACAGAGGAAAGACTCTGTCAGGGGAGACTTTCTCTTTCCTTCCTCAACAGTTACCTCTGCCTAATGCTACTACCATTCTCTCTGTGCTGGGTTTGAAACACCACTCGTGAATCTTTTTAATTCATAGACATGCCTTAATGCAGGACACAGCTATTCTGCTGTTCACTGTGGCAAGCATATGTATCAAAGAGCTCAAACGTGTATGAGCACATGTCAAAACTTTGCAAAGTGTACACAGTTATGAGCACTAGATGCTCGTTGGGACCAAGCTGTTGGCATCGGTCATGGTCACATGGTGTTTAGGGGGTAAATACATTGATCTAAACTGGAGTAATACTTTGTAATTGATGTTGACTGCTGATGTCATTGATGTTGTCCAAACACTACTCTGTCATATAATTCTATGTCTTGTGCCATCCCTTACAATTAATGCATGGAAGTCTGCAGTATGAGAGTCTAATGCCATGTACATATGGATGGACTTTTCGACCGGACTGGTCCGACGGACCGAATCCAGCGGACAATCCGACCGTGTGTGGGCTCCATTGGACCTGCAGCGGACTTTTTCAGTCAAAAATCTGACGGACTTTAGATTTGGAACATGTTTCAAATTTGTCCGACGGACTCGAGTCCGGTTGAAAAATCCGCTCGTCTGTATACTAGTCCGAAGGACGAAAACCCACGCTCGGGCAGCTATTGGCTACCGGCTATCAACTTCCTTATTTTAGTCCGGTCGTACGTCATCACATACGAATCTGTCGGACTTTGGTGTGATCGTGTGCAGGCAAGTCCATTCGTTCAAAAGTCAGTCGGAAGTCCGTCAAAAGTCTGTCGAAAGTCCATCGGAAAGTCCGTCGGACCAGTCCGGTCGAAAAGTCCACCCATGTGTACGCTGCATCAGTCAAAAATCCAGTTACTATGTCATGCATAAGTAATAGGTCTTGAATGTAAACTTTCAAGACCTAGATGAGCAGCTGGTGGCACTGTGCTTCCCAGAGTAGAATGTTGTCGTTTTGGTGTCCAACAGCAGGTGTCTGCCAGGACGAGTATTTCGGTCCCCCCTACTAGTGTCTCTAACCTCAGTGTTTTGCTCTGCTGCCAGAGGCTGCTTGCAATTTATTCTGATCCTGACCCTGATCTTGCTTCTACCCTGTATCCTGTGCCCTACTGCCTCTTATCTTCTCCTCTTGTTCCTAAACCCAGTCCTGGTACCCCCTTCCCATCTGTTCCGCGTGCACAGGTTACCCGGTTGATCGTCGTTCTCCATTTTGTGTATTGCATATAATCAGTCTGTTAGGATTTCTGTTACTCTGTTAGGTTGCTAGTATTTTTGTCATTGGGGTATGGTTCACTTATATCTTTATGTTTGTTGTGTGTTGGTGTTTGTATGGTTTTGGTTTCAATGTAAAAAATCTAACTTAAAGCATACACAGTCTGGTCCCAGTCTCCTTAGTGTAGCCACTCATATCTAGCCATCCCTGCTTCTTATTCTTGATATAAAGTCATAAAGTCATCATTTGTGTCTCACCCTCCCCCTGCCAGACACTGCAGCTCACAGTCAGTGGGAGGGTTTCAGCCACAGAGGCAGTGCTGTCAATCTAGAAAGCAGTGGGCAGGACTAGGTTTGGCCAGGTGCTGATTGACAAGCTACAGTTATGAATCAGCAGTGACAATGCTGATAGCCACACCCCCTGTAACATTTTGTTTACCTCACTTTAGTGAAAACAGGCACAGCCTACATGAGGGTGACAACTCTGCTCTGAATTCACAACTGGTGCAGCATCATTGCCACACTATCACAGGAAGCTGCGTTATGTGGACTTCACTGGCAGGATCAACAGCCATTTATTGGACTTTGCAGGGGCCTACGGAGAACAGTAAGTGCAGATGCACATATATTAACTGTAGGTGCTACAGCATTTTTTAAATAAAAAATTTATTTTAAAATAATAAGTAAAAAAAAAAGTAAACATTTAACCTGTTGCCAAAATAGTAACGCATATGCACAGCAGCATTGACAGTGGGCAATAATGCCAAGGATTCTGTGCTGAGAGCACGCTCATTGTGCACTCCCAGCACAATGACCAAGATGTCAGAGACAGCTCCGGATCTCTAGTCATGATTGATAGACAGCAGGATGAACTCTCGATCATGTGACCACGTGACAGGAAATCCCAGTGATCACGCCTAAACATCTCCTGCCCGCCGGCTGTCAAATAATGGCTAGGCAGCGCGGCTCTCATTCTGGAGGCCATCATATGACCCAATCAGACACACCACTACACCGATCTCGGTAAAGAGCCTCTGTCTAATCACGGCTGATCACGATGTAAACAGGAAGAGCCGTTGATCAGCTTTTCCTCACTTGAGTCTGACAGACGTGAGTAGAGGAGAGCTGATCGGCTGCTCTCCTGACAGGGGGGTCTGTGCTGATTGTTTATCAGAGCAGCCCCCCCTCGGATGCTCACCCAGGACCACCAGGATGCCGCCAGGACCACCAGGGATTGGCACCACCCTGTACCACCAGGTATGCAACCCTAGACCACCATGGAAATGCCAATCAGTGCCCAGGCAGCTGCCAATCAGTGCCCATCCCCAATTCCTGCCAGTGCCATCAGTGATGCCTATCAATGCCATCTATCAGTGCCCTTCAGTGCCACGTATCAGTGCCCAGCAGTGCCACCTATCGGTGCCCAGCAGTGCCGCCTGTCAGTGCCACCCATAAGTACCTATCAGTGCAGCCTTTTAGTGCCCATCAGTTTCACCTATCAGTGTCCATCAGTGCCCACCAGTGCCACCCATGAATGCCCATAAGTGCTGCATATAAGTGCCGCCTATCAGTGCCACCTATCAGTACCCATCGTCAGTACCCATCAGTGCCCATCAGTGCCACCTCATTGGTGCTGCCTTATCAATGCCCCTCAGTGCCGCCTTATCAGTGCCCATCGATGAAGGAGAAAACTTACAGTATTTACAAAATTTATAACAGAAACAAAAGAAAAAATTTAGGTTTTTTAATTTGTGTAGCAAAAAATAAAAAACGCAGAGGTGATCAAATACCACCAAAAGATGGGAACAAAATGATAACAATTCTGTTTGGGTACAGTATAGCATGACCGCGCAATTGTCATTTAAACAGCAACAGCTCTGAAAGCTGAAAATTGGCTTGGGCAGGAAGGTGGTGTAAGTGCCCGGTATTGAGGTGGTTAATCTACAAACTAAGGTCTGTGGGTATGGACCATAGGGTTTGTTCTTGGATAGAAAATTGGCTACAGGGGAAGGTCCAAAGGGTGCTGATAAATAATAAAATAACGTGTACTCAAAATGGTCTAGAGTGGTTAATGGGGTACCCCAAGGCTCTGTCCTGGGACCAATTCTGTTTAATTTATTTATAAATGATATAGAGGATGGGATAAATAGTTCAACCTCAGTGTTTGCTGACAACACAAAAGAAAGTAGGGCAATAGCATCACAGCAGGGTATAGAAACCTTACAAGAGGGTCTGAATAAATGAATGGGGTTGGCAACTAGATGGCAAATGACAATGGCACTTGGGGGTTAAAAATATAAACTCAAGTTCTCACTAGGGTGAGAATCCCTGGGGGATTCCAGGATGGAGAAGGATCTGGGGGTCCTAGTAGAAGACAGACTGAGCAATAGAATGCATTGGCAAGCTGCAGCAAGCAAAGCCAGCAGAATATTAGCATGCATTAACCACTTGCCGACCATCCGCTGTCATTATACTGTGGCAGGTCGGCTCATTTCTGCGAATTGCCGTAGCTGTACGTCGGTCCGTTTTACAGCTATAGCACATCAGGGGAGCTGATTCGCGTGGCCGGCAGCCGCGATCGCTCCACAGAGAGCCAGAACGGGGATCTGTCAATGTAAACAAACAGATCCCCGCTCTGACCGGGAAGTACAGAGTGATCGTCTGTTCCTAATGATTAGGAACAGCGATCTCTCTGTACTCCCAGTCAGTCCCCTCTCCCCACAGTTAGAAGCACATCCCAGTGAACACATTTAAAAAGGGAATTTACTCCAGAGATAAAATTATAATCCTGCCACTTTATAAAACTCTGGTTCGGCCACATCTGAAGTATTCCATCCATTTCTGGTCACCAATCCTACGGAAGGATGTGCTGGAGCTGGAGAGAGTCCAGAGAAGGGCAACAAAATTAATAAGGGGGCTGGAGGACCTAAACTATGAGGAACGACTACAAGAACTAAATGTATTCTCCCTGAAGAAGAGTCGCTTGGGATGAGATATGATAGTGATAAATAGGGATGGGCCAAACACCTCCAGGTTCGGTTCGCACCAGAATATGCGAAAAGGCAAAAAATTTGTGCGAACATGCGAACCCCTTCTTAAAGTCTATGGGACACGAACATGAAAAATCCAAAATGCTCATTTTAAAGGCTTATATGCAAATTATTGCCATAAAAAGTGTTTGGGGACCCGGGTACTGCCCCAGGGGACATGTATCAATGCAAAAAAAGTTTTTAAAACAACCGTTTTTTCAGGAGCAGTGATTTTAATCATGCTTAAAGTTACTCAATAAAAATGAAATATTCCTTTAAATATTGTGCCGGGGGGGGGGGGTCCCCTTAGTCTGCCTGTAAAGTGGCGAATGTGTGATGTGTTTTAAAAATGCTGCAGCAAAATGACATTTCTAAATGAAAAAATGTCATTTAAAATTACTTGCGGCTGTAATGTATTGCCGGCTTCCAGAAATATAGCTGAAAAATCAAGGAAAAAATTGGCGTGGGTCCCCCCACCCCAGTTCATACCAGGCCCTTCAGGTATGGTATGGATTTTAAGGGGAACTTCGTGCCAAAATAAAAAAAATAAAAAAAAAAACAGTGTGCCCCCCCCCAAAAAATCCATACCAGGCCCTTCGGTGCTGATATGGATTTTAAGGGGAACTCCATGCTGAAATGTAAAAAAAAAAATTGGCGTGGGTTCCCCCCCCCCAAATACATACCAGACTCTTATCCAAGCATGCAGCCTGGAGGACAGGATGGGGGGGGGGGGCGAGTGAGCCCCCCCACCCCCCGAACCATACCAGGCCACATGCCCTCTACATGGTGGAAGGACCATGGTGGAAGGACCATGGTGGAAGGACCATGGTGGAAGGACAGGCTTCCTAATCATAGTATGATGTAACTATGATCAGGAAGCCTGTCCTTCCACCTGACAAAAATATAGGGCTGCAGTGAACGGCTGGGAAGGGGTTAAAAAACATTTTTCATTATATTTCAACAAATTTAATAGAGAGCAGATCAATGTCAGACAGTTTGCAAAGCATGCTGACCTTTTTAATAATAAATCCCAGCACTGCCTGTGTTCTTAATGTCAACCTGGGTACAACTGACTAGGCCAGACAGTACCATCTATGCTAGAGAAAGAAAAGGAGAAGTTCACCCTTCTAAAATATTTAGCTGTGTAACCTGGTCTTAAATCAGATCATCACAGTATGTCGAGCTTAAGTTTTACTACATTACCAGATGGATCTCACCAATCAATAGGGTCTTCTATGAAACTTGCAGACACTATGGTTTCTCAGCAAAACACCTCCAGAAAGTGTGCCCATGCCTACAGTTTTACTACACGCTGGCTGCAAGGCGTGACTATAAAATAGGCATACATAACATTTGAAATGTACCTTACCTTTACCTGTTAATTTTTATGTAATATCTAAAGAAAACATTCCTTTTATAGGTTTCTGATTGAAATATTTGCACTCAAACAATAGTCACAAAGGGGGTTAACAGGTTCATCTCAGGAAACGCTGTGATACATTGCAGGAACATATGTAGGAGAGAGTTTCATTTTCAGCACAGGTGATTCTTGTGGCTGTAACATTTCTGCTGTGGGGTTTTCTACTCGATCAATTCACGTTTATGCAGGAAAAGTTCACCTGACATTTAGGGTTGTCTGAATGAATAGCGAGGCCTCGGAGAAAACAGCAACCTCCATAAGGAAAGACGAAGGCTTACCAATACCCGCTCCCAGATGTGTATGCAGAACAGTGCTTTATAAATAAACTTTGTCATTTAGCAATAGATCTGAACAAGAAGGATCTGATGAATGCGTTCCGCAGGATGACAAAATATATATATATGTATATATATATACAGCGATGCCCCACAGATGCTCAATAGGGTTTATGCTTGGCCAGTCCATCACCTTTACCCTTAGCTTCTTTAATAAGGCAGTGGTCGTCTTGATGGTGTGTTTGCGTCATTATCATGTTGGAATACTGCCCTGCGGCCCAGTCTCCAAAGGGAGGGGATCATGTTCTACTTCAGTATGTCACTGTACATGTTGGCATTCATTGTTCCCTCGATGAACTGTAGCTCCCCAGCGCTGGTAGCACTCATGCAGCCCCAGACCATGACACTCCCACCACAATGCTTGACTGTAGGCAAGACACACTTGTCTTTTTACTCCTCACCTGGTTGTCACCACACACGTTTGACGCCATCTGAACCAAATACGTTTATCTTGGTCTCATCAAACCACAGGACATGGTTCCAGTAATCCATGTCCTTAGTATGCTTGTCTTCAGCAAGCTAAGCTGTTTGCGGGCTTTCTTTTGCATCATCTTTAGAAGAGGCTTCCTTCTGGGATGACAGCCATGCAGACCAATCTGATGCAGTATGCGGCATATGGTCTGAGCACTGACAGGCTGACCCCCCACCCCTTCAACCTCTGCAGCAATGCTGGCAGCACTCATACGTCTATTTCCCAAAGACAACCTCTGGATATGACGCTGAACATGTGCACTCAACTCCTTTGGTCGACCATGGAGAGGCCTGTTCTGAGTGGAACCTGTCCTGTTAAACCGCTGTATGGTCTTGGCCACCGAGGTGTAGCTCAGTTTCATGGTCTTGACAATCTTCTTATATGCCTAGGCCATCGTTATGTATAGCGATAATTCTTTTTTTTCAGATCCTCAGAGAGTTCTTTGCCATGAGGTGCCATGTTGAACTTCCAGTGACCAGTATAAGAGAGTGAGAGTGATAACACCAAATTTAACACACCTGCTCCCCATTCACACCTGAGACCTTGTAATAATAATGAGTCACATGACTCCGGGGAGGGAAAATGGCTAATTGGGCCCAATTTGGACATTTTCACTTAGGGGTGTACTCACTTTTGTTGCCAGTGGTTTAGACATTAATGGCTGTTTGTTGAGTTATTTTGAGGGGACAGCAAATTTACACAGTTATACAAGCTGTGCACTCACTACTTTACATTGTAGCAAAGTGTAATTTCTTCAGTGTTATTTATTTATATATATATATATATATATATATATATATATATATATATATATATATATATATATACATATGTATGTATATATTGTATATATCTCATAAACATACAGTGTAGACATAAAATGTAGAATCACAGTCAGTGTTCCATGATCAAGCAAGTAATCTTTCAGAACAGACCTGGAGCAGGTAGCGCTAATCACTGGGGTGTCAATGTGTAGACCTGGTGTGAAAGTGTCCAGATCCTAACAATGGTGCAGACCAGGAGCTGACTGCTAAAAGTGCAATTGCGCCCTCTGTGAGGAATGGAAGTTTGTGAAGAAGCTGTCGCTGTGTCCTTCAAAGGCCCTGGCCGGGTACTAAGCCGAAAGCGCTTGTGATCTCTCGTAATAGGAGATCATAGGGAGTCGGTAAGCCGCAGTGAAATTAGAGGTGGAAGTTATTTCTTGACACATCAAGTTTCCTTTGGTGTACTGATATAAATGTAGCATTGATGTCACTTTATTGGATGGACATTAAGAATTGATATTATTCATTCAGATTTTGTTTAGTGTGTATAAGAGTTGATATAATGGTAACAAGATTGGAAACCATTCTGGTGGGGACCCCAGCTGTCATTAACAGACAGGATTGAGAGCCAGCAGCCGCACAGAGTAGTGAGTATTGGCTCTCATTACGGAGAATATTTTTTAGTCCTCTGACCTGGGCATCATGTCTGGAAATGCTAAAATACACATCGCAGATTAGAAGTGGTTGAAATAACTCATTTAGCTTAGTGAATAGTAAAACTCTTGTTAATTCGTATTGTGACCTAGAACTTTACAGCTTCTAGACACTTTATTGCTTTCCTATGTTCACCGCGGAGTAAACAGTTTTACTGTACATCCCACTAATTATTTTTGCTTTTTACAACTCTTTCCTTTAAATTTTATACCAGCATAGAAAAAAAATATATAAATAAAACAAGCCTAGACATCATCACACAAGTCCTTATTTTGAGTTCTCGTTCAGTAATGCTGCAAGCTTCAGCTTTCATTCCTTCTAAAGGCTCGGTGGGAACTACGAGTTACCGAAGTGGAGATTTATACTTCTCCAGCAACACTATTCATTTCTGTCTTCTTATTACTAAAATGAGTGATAATGTACCCGCTGTTCCCAGTCTAGCAGAAAATACAGTCTTTTTTTTTTGTTTGTTTCTGTAAACAAAAAGCCCCCCCCCCAAAAAAAAAATCTTTATTCATGGAATGTGTATGTAAACAGGAAAGGCAGAGATGTAGAAAGTAAAAAAATACAATGTACGGAGTGCTTGTTCATTTTTTAATATGCTGTAAAATATTGTGCGTAAAGCTTTGTTTCCAAGACGCAATAAATAATGAAAAAAAAATGTATTAGATGTGATTTTAAAAGAGAATGCAAAATAAAAATACAAAATTCTGTAAAAAAGATTGAAGAAAAGTTCAATACTCTGTATACATTTACGGAAGAACTGCCAAGATTTTCTTTTTTTTCTGGGGAATTTTGCCAAAACTCAGGTTTATTGAAGATTTCCAAGTTAAATGTCAAAGTAAATGTTTTTCTTTTCAGGTATGTCATATTAGAACAGGATGGGTAATTGGCCAAATGATCAAAGAGAGAGAGAGAGAGAGCAACTGTAACTTGTGGTTTCTTAAACAGGTGCAAATTTAGAATTTATCATGCCAAACAGGGTCAGAATGGCAAGAGAGTGCATACATTATGTAGCAGGGAGCTGGCTATCTTAACTGAAGTATCAAAAGACACTCTGCAACATTGTTGCAATGAGACTGTTTCCCTCCAGTGCCAACTAAGACTCTGTTTTACCACATCCTGTCAGCAGAGTGATTACCATCAGGGAGCAAAGCGGGAATTGTAGTTATAGGACTCAAGTTTCACATTCAGATTTAACTGTATGAAACTACAAAAGACCATCATGCTCTGAGGGCAGGAAAGGAGAGACTCCATTTTGATTTCCTGAGGAGAATTCAAACAGCATGAGGCGGAGTTAGAGATCAGACCTGAGGGAGAGATGCTGTCTCCCAGGTGATTTCACTGCATGATTTAGGCCTCCATCACCATTCGGGACATCCAACCTGAGAGAGGTGGATACCAGGTGCACATCCAGAGGCAAATGCACCGATAGCACATGCGTGCGCAAAACGTGCTAATTACCAGTGTTCTGCTGGCCTATATAAGGACTCCAAGTGCTCTCATAAATCGCTGGATTATCGTCAGCTCTGTATCCTGTGTTCCTTGCTCCTGTTGGATTACCTGTTACTGACCCGGCTTACCCTGACCAGCTCTGGCTTCTCTCCTGGCTCTGAACCCGGCTTGTTTCATGGACCTGTTCTTGTCTGTTCCAGATTGACTTCCTGTGTTTGACCCCGGGTTGATCACAACTACACCTCCTGCCTCTGCTTCTGACTGCCTTCTTATGTTTGACCCCCGGCCTGGCTTCTGACGACATCTCTGCTTTTCCACCTGTTAAGATCTGCCTGGCTGAGACCACCCTCTCTGCTCCTGGGTGTCCGCTCCTGGAACCATCAGCCAGCTTCACTGGCAGGCAACCCATGCAGCTCTGGGCATAGCACCCTCTGTCTCCAACTCCAGGGGTGCCTTGGCTGCAGGATTGGGTGAGAGGGCTTTTGTCCATTTGCAGGAAACAGGGACACTGCACCACAGAAGAAGTTAATTGGACACTGTATACAGACATCATGCTATTAGTCATCTTGCAGACACTTGTAGTGCCACAGGGCAAAAGGATAAGGCCATCCATTTCCAGGGACACTGTATACAGACACCATTGTCCTTTCACCTTGCTGAGAAAGATCCTGCTTTCTTCACTTGATAATCTGGGCAAGTTGTGTTGTTTGGCCCTGCTATTCAGGAGTGTATGTGCATCAATGAAAGTGGCTAGCTGAAGACACAAGGTTTTATCTGTTCTTCAAAAGGACTGAAGCTACAAGTGCCATACGGACCCTCACACACATATTCAAGGCTCTGTATATGCAGTGGGTGTGTGGGACAGTTCATCTAGGTGGTTAAGCCATTACATATTGATTGAAATAAAGTGTTTAAAGTTGGGCCTGTGAGGGGACAGAAGAGAGAGGTCTGACACAAAGAGGTTAATTGCTCTGCTCTCCTCCTGCCTGGACTCATAGAGCCAACCTGAGGAAAGGTAACCAATCTGATACGGATTGCCATATTGTGATTTATTTGCCATGTAAGTGTGCCTCTTCTTTTGGGGTTATTCTTAGGTTTTGGATCCCCTGAAAGCAGCCTGAATATAGTATTGAGCTATATTGCTCAAAACCTCAGTCATTGCTCTCCCATTGCATTCCTTGAACATATATATTGTTACTGTTTGTTACCTTTCCACAGAAATGTTGCAGTAAAGACAATGCCTGTGTTTTATCATAACGTGTGTGTTTCTCATTGGTTTTTGCACTTACACTATTGCCAGGTGTGCCAGAGGGGGCTGGGACTCTTAATGGGGTTGAGAGGCAGAGTAGCGGACTAAACAAACTTAAGCAGCTCCTCCAGGGGTAGCGCTACAATTGGAAAATACTACAAAGCAGATTATGAAAGCTGCACAAACATGGACTCTTCACAGCAAGGACTCTGTGGCTCAAGCAGTGTAACATGTGGCTGCAAAGCATTGTCTCTGTAGGACTCTACCACAACAAAAAATCTAGCTGAGAACCATATCAGTAAACAGTTCAGAACACAGCTACTTGCACTTAGCCTCAGAAACAGCATCCCCCCCACCATGAGATCCAGGGTAGATCTGGTAACACAGGCAAACATTTAGAAGGATGTCAAACAAAACCAAAGAAAGTTCCCAGCTTAACTTGCCCACCAGTTTGCAACCAACCGAATTATCCTGTTTAACAGTATGCATTAAAGACAGAGGTTTAGTTTGCACACATTTGCAAATACATTCAAATACATCCACTTCACGGCACCTCAATAGTTCTAGCTCTAAATTTTGAGAGCCCCCACAGTGGAAGAACATTTAGAAGAAGTCCAAGGCACACAGGACATGGGGCCACCACACTGGCTGGAGTAGTCTGGATCAGTGCTCTCCACAGTACCTAAACTGGCCCAAACAAACTATTTCCTTCACTAACATGTGTGACCACTGGGTGTGCTGTATAAACCGTATGCAATTGAGGCTACATACAGTATACAGCACAGTGTTCTGGGTGCGAGACAAAATAGCATCGGTCTGAGCGGCACTCAGCCATTCATAGGCAGCTTTGTATTCTACCAATGGACACAAAGCTTCCTCTGATTGGCTGAGTATGAGATTGTGACATCAGACCACCTCTCTGACTCAGTCAAGTCAGTCCTGATTAGCTCAGCACTGTCTAATGGGGATGAGAACCCTGTGTAAGCTCCAACTAAAGCAACTAGGAGCTTCCTTTCTTCATTTCCAGTGACTAAACAGATCAGGGGCCCCTGTAGTGAGGCTTTAAAGCCAACATGTTTCTTTGTCCTTCATTGAGAAAGCACAGGTTTGCTTTAGAGCATCATTGTAGGGGTTCATTTAGGTTTTGGGTTTAATCTTTCATACCCAAAGCCCCAGGCTTAGCATTACCTGCCACAAACCAACATAATGACAAAAATATGACTACCCAGTGGCTTAGTGGCTATCACTCCAGCCTAGCTGTGTACTAACATCCTTGGTTCAATTTCCAACTAGGACACTACCTGCATAGAGATTCCATGTTCACTCTTGCCTGCATGGTTCCTCCCACCCAACAAATTGGCTCCTGACGTATGTGTATGCATGTGAGATAAAAACCTTAGATTGTAAGCTCCACGGGGGCAGGAACTGATGTAAATGTAAAAGCATTGTGCAAATTGTTGGGGCTCTATAAACACCCGTAATAAAATAATTCAATAAGGAGACATAAAGGTGTAACATGTTGGATATACATTCTGATAGACATGCATGTAACTGATGAATACCTTTAAAAATTAAACTAGAACATTTTTCTTTTTATTTGTTCAGCTTATTAAAATCTGATGCTGCAGGTACGAAGGGTAATGGAGCAATTTTATGATGCTCTTTAGAATATGCAGCCCCCGTAGGGACGATGGTGTTGCGGTCTTTGAATGGTTAGCGGCACGGCAATGGCCCCGCTTTTGCTTACCTTTGAAAAGTCTTGGCGTTAAGCTCATAAAATACGGAGCACGCTCTCCCAAAGCACATTTTTATGTCTAACACGACGATGAATGATTTATGAGTATTTTGACTTTTTTGTTCGGTTTGATGGCGCTTCATTGAAAGCCCTACAGCTAGTTAAATCCACTCTGGCATTTTATCCTATAAAAGACCTACAAAGGCAGTAAACAGAAGACAGAGGCTGCACATCACCGTATTGCCGGGATCTAAATGCAATAGGTCCCTTTACAGGACAAATATTGCAAATTTAAAAAATATAATACCTGCTACGGAGAGATCTTTCTGATTAAAGTGAGACTAAAGGCAAAAAATAAAATTACTCTGTGAATGCCTAATCCCGGTATTTTGTTTTACTATGGCCGATTCTCTTTCCGATAAAAGTGGTCCCGTGGGCAAAATCGCTGTTCAGTCGCTTTTAAGAAGCCCTCCTGTCACTTCCCGGTCATTCCCAGGCTTACCTGACCAATCTGTAAAGCCTGGGAACAATCCAATGCGGCCATTAGCTGTGTATAGAGACAAACGAGGCAAGATGGCCATAGCTCTTCTCTATACCCTTGGAGGACCGGAGCAAAAGTTAAAAAAATATATATTTTTTTGCTTTTAAAGGTAAATGAGAGATCTGGGGTCATTTTGACCTCAGGTCTCTCAATAAAGTACCTGTCATCCTTATTTCTATTACAAGGGATGTTTGCATTTATTGTAATAGGACCAAAAGTAAATAAAAAATAATGAACAGTGAAAAAATAAAAAGTAAAATAAATAGGAAAACATTTTTTTTAAGCGCCCCATCCCTCTGTGCTTACAAGCAGATGTGAACGCATACGTAAGTCGTGCAAGCACATGTAAACGGTGTTCAAACCACACAAGTGAGGTATCCCCATGAACATTAGAGTGAGAGCAATAATTCTAGCACTAGACCTCCTCTGTAACTTTACCAGGTGGAAATTTTTATATACACGAGTTTTGTCGCCATTCCACAAGCGTGACATGTTAGGTATCTATTTACTCAGCGTAATATCATCTTTCACATTTTACAAAAATATTGGAGTTAATATTATGTTTTGTTTTTTTAATTCATTAAAGTGTATGTTTTCCAAAAAAATTGCGTGTAAAAAGACAGCTGCGCAAATACCGTGTGACCTAAAATATTGCAACGATCGCCACTTTATTCTCTAGGGTCTCGACTAAAAAATAAATATATAGATAGATATATATATATATATCTATAGATAGATAGATAGATAGATAGATAGATAGATAGATAGATAGATAGATAGATAGATAGATAGATAGATGCATACAGTGGGGACGGAAAGTATTCAGACCCCCTTCAATTTTTCACTCTTTGTTATATTGCAGCCATTTGCTAAAATCATTTAAGTTCATTTTTTTTCCTCATTAATGTACACACAGCACCCCATATTGACAGAAAAACACAGAATTGTTGAGATTTTTGCAGATTTATTAAAAAAGAAAAACTGAAATATCACATGGTCCTAAGTATTCAGACCCTTTGCTCAATATTTAGTAGAAGCGCCCTTTTGATCTAATACAGCCATGAGTCTTTTTGGGAAAGATGCAACAAATTTTTCACACCTGGATTTGGGGATCCTCTGCCATTCCTCCTTGCAGATCCTCTCCAGTTCTGTCAGGTTGGATGGTAAACGTTGGTGGACAACCATTTTTAGGTCTCTCCAGAGATGCTCAATTGGGTTTAAGTCAGGGCTCTGGCTGGGCCATTCAAGAACAGTCACTGAGTTGTTGTGAAGCCACTCCTTCGTTATTTTAGCTGTGTGCTTAGGGTCATTGTCTTGTTGGAAGGTAAACCTTCGGCCCAGTCTGAGGTCCTGAGAACTCTGGAGAAGGTTTTCGTCCAGGATATCCCTGTACTTGGACGCATTCATCTTTCCCTCGATTGCAACCAGTCGTCCCTGCAGCTGAAAAACACCCCCAACAGCATGATGCTGCCACCACCATACTTCACTGTTGGGACTGTATTGGATAGGTAATGAGCAGTGCCTGGTTTTCTCCACACATACTGCTTAGAATTAAGGCCAAAAAGTTCTATCTTGGTCTCATCAGACCCGAGAATCTTATTTCTCACCATCTTGGAGTCCTTCAGGTGTTTTTTAGCAAACTCCATGCGGGCTTTCATGTGTCTTGCACTGAGTAGATGCTTCAGTCGGGCCACTCTGCCATAAAGCCCTGACTGGTGGAGGGCTGCAGTGATGGTTGACTTTCTACAACTTTCTCCCATCTCCCGACTACATCTCTGGAGCTCAGCCACAGTGATCTTTGGGTTCTTCTTTACCTCTCTCACCAAGGCTCTTCTCCCCCGATAGCTCAGTTTGGCCGGACGGCCAGCTCTAGGAAGGGTTCTGGTCATCCCAAACGTCTTCCATTTAAGGATTATGGAGGCCACTGTGCTCTTAGGAACCTGAAGTGCAGCAGAATTTTTTTTTGTAACCTTGGCCAGATCTGTGCCTTGCCACAATTCTGTCTCTGAGCTCTTCAGGCAGTTCCTTTGACCTCATGATTCTCATTTGCTCTGACATGCACTGTGAGCTGTAAGGTCTTATATAGACAGGTGTGTGGCTTTCCTAATCAAGTCCAATCACTATAATCAAACACAACTGTTCTCAAATGAAGGTGTAGAACCATCTCAAGGATGATCAGAAGAAATGGACAACACCTGAGGTAAATATATGAGTGTCACAGCAAAGGTTCTGAATACTTAGGACCATGTGATATTTCAGTTTTTCTTTTTTAATAAATCTGCAAAAATGTCAACAATTCTGTGTTTTTCTGTCAATATGGGGTGCTGTGTGTACATTAATGAGGAAAAAAATGAACTTAAATGATTTTAGCAAATGGCTGCAATATAACAAAGAGTGAAAAATTTAAGGGGGTCTGAATACTTTCCGTCCCCACTGTAAATAATGTTTGGAGGTTCTAAGTAATTTTCTAGCAAAGAATACAGATTTAAACTTTTAAACAAAAAGTTCCAGAAAAGGCCCGGTCTTCAAGTGGTATACATAAACCCAACCATGAAATCTCTTTGTATAAGCTTTCACTTGGTAACATTAACCACTTCAGCTCCAGAAGGTTAAGCCCCCTTCATGACCAGGCCATTTTATGGCGCTGCGTTGCTTTAAGTAAAAATTGTGCAGTCGCGCGACGCTGTACACAAATAAAATTGATGTCTTTTTTATCCCACAAATAGAGCTTTCTTTTGGTGGTATTTTATCACCTCTGCGGTTTTTATTTTTTGCGCTATAAACAAAAAAAGACCGACAATTTTGAAAAAAAAAACATTTTTTACTTTCTGCTATGAAACACATCTAATAAAAAAAATGTAAAAAAATCCAATTTCTTCATCAATTTAGGCTGATATGTATTCTGCTACATGTTTTTGGTAAAAAAAAAACAATAAGTGTATATATTGATTGGTTTGCACAAAAGTTATAGCGTCTACAAACTATGGGATTTTTAATAAAATTTTTATGTATTTTTTTTTATGCTAGTAATGGCATCGATCAGCGACTTATAGCGGGACTGCGACATTGGCGCGGACAAATTGTATACCAAGTAACACTTTTTTGGGGAACAGTGACACTAATACAGTGATCAGTGCTAAAAAAATATGCACTGTCACTGTACTAATGACACTGGCAGGGAAGAGATTAACATCAGGGGCGATAAAAGAGTTAAATGTGTTCCCTGGGAGTGCTTGCTAACTGTGTGTCAGTGCTTTGACTGGGGGAAGACAAAGATCTGTGTTCCTGCTTAGCAGAAACACAGGATCTCCATCTTCCCCTCTCACAGAACGGCGATCTGCCTTGTTTACTTAGGCAGATGGCCTTCTGCCTCTCTTGGGAATGATCGCCTGGGGAAAATCGGGCCCACTAGACCCAGTGATTGGCTCCCGCTGTGTCCAATCACAGCAGTAGCAGTTCGCCGACGCGCCTGCGAGCCCCAGACCCAAAAATAAAGATGTACAGGTACGTCATTTTGCACTGAAGGGCCGACCTGCCGCAGTACATGTACGTGGGGCGGTCTGGAAGCAGCTAAAATATTTAGCAATCTTTTAAAATCTGCATTATTCATTAAAACAATGTAGCCAGGAGCTGGCTATTGTGGCTGCAATTCAGGGACAGTATGCAGTGTTATTAATGTGGAGCTGTCTCCCTCTAGTGTTGAACAGAGCAAAGCATTATGGGATGTATAGTTCAGAATGCTGGGGTTTCAATCTCAGTAGGACTGGCCTGAACTACAACCACCAGATTGCTGAAAGTAAAGAACAAACTGCTGGGAGAGGATATAAAATGACCGCTCTCTTGGGACATCGGCCTGGATCTGCCAGCAGGAGCTCTGCGGCCGAGTTGTGGCCTGCATATGAAAGAGCTATCTACAGCTGCATATAGAGGGACATCTGCGGACAGCATTGCTTCCTATCTACCAATGGTTCCGGAGGCTGTTCCTGATCCTTCAGCATTGCCTGCACTTCAGATAGGCCGTGGCACAGTGTGATGGAGGTCAGACAATATCAGAGTATTCGCCATCATCTGCATTGCTACCAGCAACATCTGTTGTGCTGTGGGTGAGCGGGCACCTGCATATAGACATCATTGTCCCTGCACGCATTCCTGATACTTCTAGTGCTACTGGATACAAGTTCAGTCAATCCCATAGACACTGTATGCAGACATCTGTGCCGTGCTCACATCCCTGTCATCAGTCGTTCCACTGGATTCAATACTTGTGAAACAGCTTACATGGTGACCACTTGTGTTTAGGTCATGCAGGAAAATTCTGCATTCCAAAAGGGGCCAATCACACATAATAGTTAAAGTTACTTTGCTCTAACCTCAAGGAATATTCCCTTCATCATGTACTTTAAGTGCTAGCTGAAGATTTGCCAGATTCTGCAGGGTTTCCATTAACCTCTTGTATCCTTGTATCCTCTCCTTAGTGTCACAAGTGACTAAGTGTTGTCTGACACAAGGGAACCTGCTCTCATCCTCTGGAACTCTACTTAAAGGAGCCAGCCAATTTAATCACAATAGTTTGCTAATGTTTGTTAATTGTTTGATGTTAAGTGCCTGTGGGCTGAGGAGATAGAGGGGAGTGGCCTGACATAGTTCTATTAAAGCGGAGTTCTGCTTAAAGAAAAAAAATACAAGTCAGCAGCTACAAATACTGCAGCTGCTGACTTTTAATAATCGGCCACTTACCTGTCCAGGGTCCAGCTGGGCACCCACTGCGCATGGGCGAGCCGCGCCGCGACTGGCCGGGCAGTCACCTGGGACCTGTGATGTGTCCCAGATGATTGCCAAGAGGGAGGGGGGAGAAGTGATCTCCCTTCCGGTGCCGCGGTGCGCCGGGAGGAAGTGGGAGCTGGGACCCTCTAAAAAGAGGGTACTGGCTCCACCCCCCAAAAAAATGACATCCCAAATGTGGCATGTCAGGGGGTCACCTCCATTCCAGTTCCATTTTTGGGTGGTACTCCACTTTAAGTGTTAGTCCCCTGCCTCTCTGCTGCCTGTTCATATTGGCTTCTGCAATTGGAATGGGGTGTGATTGAACTTAGTCGCACTGTGTTCTTTGCATTTCACCTTGCTAACATAAATCTCTAAGTTGCAAAACTGCATTTCATATTAGTGCCATATTGTTCAGATAAAATAACTTTATAACTAACAGGGTTATGGGTTGCTATTTTATGTGTCACTTTTACCACAGTAAACAAACTTGAACTGCTTCACTGATATTGTGTAAGTTTCTTGTTATTGGTGTCAATGGTAAAAAAATGACTGAACCCAGGGTGTCCGAGGTGTCGGAGGACTTGCAGAGTCAAAACAACCAGTGGGATACAGATTCTACCAGCGACCCTCACGAGGGTAGCGCTACAATAATATCTGGTGATCCTGCCATGAAGGCTTTTTCTCAGGTACTTTCCATTATGGGGTGACAACACTTTGTCCCTGTGTTCCATTTATTCTTTTGCATTGTCACCCTGTCATGTGTGCTTTTAGACTCCACTCACACTTGTGCGACTTGTAATGCAACTTTGGACATTAAAGTTGCATGACAAATCGTTCCGCATGTTTTCCAATGATACCCATTCATATATGCGCGTCTTAAAGTTGCAGCAACTTCAAAATAGTTCATGCACTACTTTTATGCAACTTGAGGGCCATAGACTTCAATATTAACCCTCAAAAGTTGCATGGGGCCTGGTTCACACTGGTACGACAACCGCTCCGACTTTGAGAGCACAAGTCGCGTGACATCTAAAAATTAATGTTTCCCTATGAGAGCCATCTTAACTGGTCCAACTTGTGTTGGTCGACTTTGAAAAAGGTTCCTGTACTACTTTGGTCAGACTTCAGTTCAGTTTCAGCCCATACAAATGAAGTCGTATCCAAGTCGGATCAGCATCTTGACTGACATGTGACATGCGACTTGTGCTCAGAGGCAATATTGGCACTGCAAAATGTATTGAAACCCCCCCCCCAATCCATACTAGACCCAACTTGCACTCATCTCAAGTCAGATCCTGTTCATTAAAGTCTGACTGATGTTGGATTGGAAGTTACACGACTTTCATGTCGGAGCAGTATGAATCGGGCCTGAAAGTCGTACCCAAATGTTATACAACTTGTAGTTGTCCATTATCACTGGTCAAAGTCAAAGTTCTATCAAAGTTGCACCCATCCAAAGTTGCATCAAAGTTGCTTTACAGTTGCACCAAAGTTGCACTCCAAAGTCGGAGCAACTTTGGAGTTGCACAAGTGTGAATGGAGCCTTAGGCCTGATTCACATTTATTTAGTGCTTTTTTGCATTTTGAAGATTTGCACCACAGTCCATTTAACATGGTTTCCTATGGAACACAATCTGTTGTGCAAATCTGCAAAATGCAAAAAGCACTAAAAATGCATAGGTGTGAATCAGGCCTTAGTGGAGACTTTGGATTAAATTAGCTTAGGCATGCTGTGTCATTGTCACCATCAGGCAAGCTGCAAATGAGCAATAACATGCAGCTACTGCCAGACAGGAAATGGCTGAAAAAAGGCTACAGGAAATCAGAAAAGAAGGATAAAAAAGGTCAAAACTGTATTTTAAAGCAGTAGTTAACCTGCGGCAGTTTAAAAAAAAAACAAAACAAACAAACAAAATAAAACAAAATAAAAACAAATATGGTTGCGGTCTATACCCTTAAACTTTAAATCATGATGATAAGTGATCAATACATGATAACTTGAAAAAACTGGAAAAAGTCCCACAAATAAATAAAAGTGTTCAGTGACGCTAAGTAGAGATTCCAATAACAGTCGGCCAAACTTCCAATCGACCAATCTCTAAGAATTAGTTAAGATATCGGCTTGTGATCAGTTCCAAAAAATAAGTGTGACTTTTCTTGCAGATCCACCACCATAAGAAGTGTGAGCTTACCAGCTGCACAGACAAGTAATGCCTGTGGCTAACAGCCAGCCAGGGCCTTTTCCTCAGTGGAGTTCCGATATCGGTCCGATCACCGCTTCAGTGGAGGGATCCTCTGGTCCGGACTTCAACTGTCAAAAACCTCAGCTGGCAGCTTGTATGCAACTTAATGCATAGTGATGAAAACTTGGCTCGGGAAAAAGATCAATAGAGTAGCCATAGGTAAAACCTGTTTGGTTTTATTCTAAGATTTAAAATACAAACCGCCAATAGGTGTAAAAACAGCAAAAGATAAAAATATATGCGGCCGGCCGGCTACATTACACGCCCATGCTAGCAAGCAACAGGACGTAGCGCGCAGTGACGTCAGTATGTCACTCCACCCAACGCGTTTTGTCACTGGTTTGACCTTGTCATGGGGCAGGAGAGGTTTGACCTCGTCGATGTGACCCATAACGAGGTCACACCTATGACGAAACATGTCGAGAGTTTAGAGTTCAGACAAATGCTCAGCTCATCCCTAGGTGGCCTAGAGGCCCTAAATGAGACTCAAACATGTCTGCCTTTGTTCATCTCCATTACATGGTGGATTGGTGGATCTAGTAGTTTACAGAACAAGATAAAGTTCTATCTTTTAAGCTTACAAGTAGTGACAAGGACACATTTCAAGATCAGCAGGTATTCTCTGTACTTGCCTAAAAAGGTGCCTAGTCTAAGAAGTTAAAACTAATGCAGCCACCACATCCGAGGACTGGTTAGCTGAAACATATAATATTTTTATTTTTGGCTCTAGATACGATTTAAGTTGGGTCTGAGAACAATCCATTTAATGCAAGTGCTTCATAAAAATGATAATTATAGTCATAAGGGGTAACATAACAATTGTTACTTATTTTTTCTCACAAAGCCACCCTTACCTATTAAATCAGGAAAATGGCTTACTGAAACCTATTTTGCAAAGCATGCACAATGTTTATTATCCAATGTCCTCTTTGCATTATATGCAGTATCCTTATAGTTATTAGTTCTGTATTCTCTCTAAGGTTTCATCTAACATTATTCTGTTCCATTAAGATGTCGAATCCCTATAATTGATAAGTAGGTAGGATATAACATGTTATTAGCACTTAAATGGAATCTACAGTTACATTCTCATTTCATCTCCAATTTGCCCAGCTAATACTCACAGAACACAATAATATTAACTTACGAGCCTTGCTGTCACAAAAGGTTACACTTAACAATCCGTACAGCCTCACTTTGCTATCTTAATCAAATTCTGAACAGACCAGAGGCTGAAACGAGAATGAATCCTTTTAAACCAAGCTGCAGATAATTTGGAGAGACATCCTTTTCCACCGTGCAAAGACAACGCGACCTTGTCAGTCTAAAACGTGAGGCCTCTAAGATTGTCAATTATGATTTGGTACGTAAAAAAGTGCTTAAAGAGCAAGTTTACCTAAAATAAACCTCTGTTTTGGTCAGAGTGGGGTAGGATTTGATTTTTGTCTTTTACTCTCTACCCAAACTCTAGTTTCCCTCTACCCAACTCCACATTTCGGATTTTCTCCTCCCTCACTTCTGTCTTACCCTTAAGATGTGTTCTTGTCATACTTCTTTACTTGTCTTATTTTGCTGTCCAGGACCTCACCAGACAGATCTCCTATCATCCATGGCATGACTGTGTTGGTGAAGTCAAGCTTTTATGTTAAGCTACTATTGGCCCTGTCCTAAGTGAGTTTCTTTACATATTCTAATGGAGAATCTACTGGAGGCAAGTGCTATGAACTAAAGCTCCTGTAAAAACATGAACAAAAATGTTTGGGTGACTGTCTGATCTATCTATCTATGTTTTTGGAGCTATTTTTAAAGGCATTCTGGAGTTCCATTTTTCATTTTTACACAGCAAACAACATCTGTAAATACCAGTCTTTTTTTCTTTTAAAAAAGGGATCCCCAATTTCTTACCTGTATTTCCTTCATCCCGTACAGTCCTCTTACACCTCTAATTCCCTCTCATTTTACAGTTCCAATTTTCATACTCCTTTACTTAACTTCCAAATTCTTTATTTTACAGTCCCATCTTACAATTCCCATTCTCTTCTCTCACACTCCTTTCCTACACTTTTGATTCGATCATCTGATTCCTCTCAGATTCCCTTCCTTCCCTTCCGTACTCTCAACCTACACTTCTCTCCTTCTACCCTACTCACCGCCCTGCTACATTTCCAATTCTCTACAGCCTCACTCCAGTCTTACCCATTCATCTTCTCACACTCCATTTTTACACTTCGGATCTCCTCTACCCTTATTCTTCTTAAATTATAATTATATAGTGTGAACTGGTAGAGGGAAGGAATCAAGAAAAGCAAAGGATGAAGTTCAGGGTAGGGAAGTAGTGGCAACATAAAGGGAGGGGGGGGGGTTGAAAGTGAGAGGACTCGGACCACAGGATCAAGTAAATGATCTACTGGCAACTACTGTAGATTTACAGTTTTACACTTTCGAATTCCTTCTTTCATACTCCTGTCTTACACTTCAGATTTCTTCCCTCAGCATTCTAATCCTACATATCTGTTTCAGTCCTCCACAAAACTTACATTTACAATTTTCCTCACCCAAACTCCTGTTTGTCAATTCCAATTCCCTCTACCCACACTCCAGTTTTACATTTCTGATTCCCTCTTCCTTCACTTCTGTCTTGCACATCAGATGCCTCCTTCCCATACCTTTTTCTTGATCTTTATTGCGGTGTGGGAGCCCAGCAGAGAGATCTTTTCTTATCCATGGTGTGATTGGGAAGAAGGCATCTTCCCATACTTCTTTCGTGCTCTTCCAATTCCCTCCTCTCATTCTTCCTGCTTATACTTATAATTCCCACTCCCCATACTCCTCTCATCTGATTCCCTGTAAAACTATGGCCATCTAGTGAATCCCGGCCATGGCATGCATGTGTACGTATAAGCCAGAAAACTTCAGAAGATTATGGCCAAAGTCTGTGCGGTGGTCAGATGTACGGTGAAGATCAACAATCAAGATACTTGACATATACTGAAGTGGGTAGGGGGGGTTTAGAAAAGGATAAGAGTATTAAGTTAAAAATGAATCCCAGTCTACAGCAGTCTCAGAATGAAAAGTGTCTCTTTTAAAGAAAAAAGCTACAGAACATCTTCAGCACCACAGAAGAAGTGAAGTTGAATGTGACCAACTACTGTAAAGGAAATGTTTATGTTCTGTATATAATTGTATGTATTGCACACCACACACACTGTGCACATGGCACTAATAATGTTTTCATCACCTGTTTGCATTCTTTCGAGTCCTGATTAGAATTAGCCTGCCTATGTTACGTCCCTTGTTACAATAAAAGTACAATTGTAATATTAATGTGATACCTACGTAATCATGTGTATAAAAACCTTCAATTGCGTCAAAATAAACAGAACAGTCATTTTGGAAAGATGCTGAGTGTATCTTTTGTGTCTGTTCCCTACTGTAGTAGTTGTTATTAATATGGAACTACAAATCAATATGAGGATACGAGTTGCCTTTCTATAAAATATCCAGAACACTACTACTAGATATACCATGACCTAGATAAATGAGAATCTTAATGTTATTGCACTTTGCCAGATACTCTTGAAACCCTTCCTTTTTTCATTAACCTCCCTGACGGTTTTCCCGAGTGTGGCTCGGGGTTAAATTTCAGCACCATAGCGGTAACCCCGAGCCACACTCGGGATTACATCTCAGGATCCTGGTGCAGGTTACTTACCTTGTCCCCAGGATACTGCGATGTCCCCCCGCGCTGTCTGCGGGCTCCGTCCTCTGCCCGAAGCCTCTCTGTGCCAGGCTCCGTTCCCTGCGAGCGTTGCAACGCATGGGGGCGGAGCCTGGCAGCAAATTTAAAAAAAAGTGATTATCATAACACATACAGTACTGTAATCTTACAGATTACAGTACTGTATGAAATTATTTCACTTCCCTTTTGTCCCCAGTGCTTTGGCCCATGCCCTGCATGCAGTTTTATATTACATATACTGTTCTTTCTGCTTGGAAACCTGAGATTGTCCATAGCAACCAAAAAGTGTCCCTTTACATCAAAAGTGGCTAGAAAACAGCAATAGTAAATTAGAACACTTGCAGAATTGAGTGATAGTGAATCGTGGGGAAATTTATTTTATTATTATTATATATATTTTTTTAATTATTTATTTATTATATTATAATTTATGATTTTGTGTTTCAAACTTCATCATACCCGGGATATCTACTAGACTCTTGGTGGACAGATCTAAGTGTGTTATTGCTAAGAATTACAGACCTACAATATAAAATGTCAAATTTCTATGCAAAATAATTGTACCGGTTTGAGACGCAAAAATCTGAAATAATCATACCGCCAGGGAGGTTAACTTTGCTTAAAACAATTATGTCCATGTTAAAAATATGAATATATTCCACATTAAACTTGTACAGTGCCCATTGATTCTGGAAGTATCACTGTCCCCACCAGCAAGCTGAACATAGCCAAGGCTGGCTACATGTAGCAGCAAGGGATAATTATGTAGTGGTGCCTCATACAAATACTCTGTGGACAGGCACAATTGCTACAGCTAAATGAGCTTTCATGATATTGTCGACTATAATAATATCCTGCCTTGGTTTGTGAGGTAAATGCCACAAGGGCAGTAGTCTGTTTCAATCACGACCCATTTATAAAGCTCTTTGGCTGCTGCGATGTTGCTTCCTTACCGGTGTAAAACAAAGTGACACGCGGAAGATTGAAAGGTGCAACTTCGAGCAGAATAACTCTGCCGGCTATCTGTTGGGCCTAATCCCATTTCCTCATGTCTCCTCGGCTGTTGCCAAGCATCATTGCAGTGAGGAGCCTATGTGATATGTTTTCAGCGGTTTTGTTCTCAGCGAGGAACAAATGTCTCATATTGTAAATAGAGCGTTCCCAGGGCCACCTCACAGCAACCTAGATTGCCTCACAGAAGCTTTTCCGAAGACCAGATAGCATTTGGCCTTTCTATTACAGAGGAAACGTAATGGTTCTTGGACAATTTTGATTATTTTTTAGAATCTTTTAGAATCTATTTTGTGTAAGTTTATGATCTGTTTTTTTTTACTATGTATAATAGTATATAATAATAATAATAATAATAATTATATATACAGTATCTCATAAAAGTGAGTACACCTCTCCCATTTTTGTAAATACTTTATTCTATCTTTTCATGTGACAACACTGAAGAAATGACACTTTACTACAATGTAAAGTAGTGAGTGTACAGCTTGTATAACAGTGTAAATTTGCTGTCCCCTCAAAATAATTCAACACACAGCCATTAATGTCTGCGAGAGCCGCCGAGCGACCCCAGAAGAGCAGGTTCGGGGCCACTCTGTGCAAAATGAGCTGCACAGTGGAGGTAAGTATGATATGTTTGTTATTTAAAAAAAAAAAAAATACCCTTACAATCACTTTAACTTAGGGGTTATCTTTACCTTAATCGGTTAAACAAGCCATTTATCACCATTTTAGCAGTAGCACTTTGTAGGTACACTCCATGTAAACTTAGAAAAAAAATCCTTAAAAAAACTACACAAAAAAAAGTATAACATAAACAGAACTGTAAATAATGGAAAGGAGCTAACAACTTTACTACCTCTGTACATTTAAGAGCACTGAAGTGGTGAAGGTTAATTTCTAATGTGCCACTTAGAAATAGCACTTCAGAAAATACAAAGGGACTTGTGAATGGATGTGATCTTAGCTTTCATTAAGGCTAAGATAATGACTCAGATAAAAAACACAATGTACAGAGCCAATTTGAGCATCTCTGTACCTTGTGATTACCACAGGAATTAAAAAATTCTGTGTTAACATCTATGGCCGGCCATACAGGAACTGGCTGAGATTCGAACCGTTAGGGAGCAGGCTGAATGTACCAAGTTGATCGATCAATCAACTTGGGTACAACCAGCCTGCCAGATTCGCTTCTGTGCCTTAAAAAAGCTTTGGCCATACCTCTCCTTTAAGGATCTGATAACAATAAATGGACATTTCTAACCTCAGCTTCCTTTTGGTAAACAGCTACATCAGTGGGTTTAGGTCCACCTTAACCACTTGTTTCCCGCTAACAGTACATTTACTTCTAGCCGGCAACACAGCCAGGCATGGCAACATACCAGTATGTCCCGGTGTCCTTTTTTTTGGTTTTTGGGCTGCTCCCTGCTGATCTGTGCTGTGATTAAACACAGCATGAGTTTATCAGCAGGTTACAGCCAATGCTGTGGCCAATCACAGCACAGAGTTACAAACACACAGAAAACCGAACGCAGAACAACGATCTGAATGAATGAATGAATGAATGATTTGTAGAGCGCTGCAAATGCGAACTGAATCGCCTCAAGGCGCTAGAATGAGTTCTCTGTTGCCAGCTTCTTAGAAAAGGAAGGTCTTTAGTTTTTTCCTGAAGGCCTGATGGTTTTCTTCCATGCGGATGTGGGTCGGAAGAGCGTTCCATAGTCGAGGTCCTTGGACTGCGAATCTTCGTTCTCCCTTTGCTTTGTAGTGATATTTGGGAATGATGAGGAGGTTTTGGTTAGCTGATCGAAGGCTGCGATTGGGTGTGTAGTGTTTTATTTTCTCCTGGAGATATAGCGGAGCGTTTCCTTGTATGCATTTGTGGGTGAGGCAGAGGGTCTTGAATTTGATCCGATTCTTTACGGTTAGCCAGTGTAGGCACTTTAGGGATGGTGAAATAGATTCCCAGGGTTTTTTTCCTGTTAACAGTCTTGCTGCCGTGTTTTGAATGAGTTGTAAGCGCGCAAGCTGATATTGGGGTAGTCCTATGTAGAGCGAATTTGCGCAGTCGAGTCGGGAATTGATGATTGTTCCCACAACTGCCGCTTTGTCTTCTTCTGGGATGAAGGGGATGAGTCTGCGTGGGTGGCGGAGGAGATGGTGAGATCCGCTCACCACTGATCCTATTTGTGCATCCATTGTAATTCCTGAGTCAAAGATGACTCCGAGACTCTTGGCTTTGATGCTTGGAGCGATGGTCTGTCCGAGGATGGTGGGAGGTGTCCACGGGGTCTTAATTTTGGAATTTTTGTTGGCATGTAGGAGAAGAAGTTCTGTTTTTGAACTGTTAAGTTTGAGGGAGCTGATGGTCATCCAGTCGTCAATTGAACTGAGGCATTCTTCTAATTGTTGATGATGGTTTTTTTGTCCGGTGATACGAAAGTAGAGTTTGGTGTCATCAGCGTATGAGTGGAAACAGAGGTCCGATTTCCTGATGATACTGAGAAGTGGGCGGATGTAGATGTTGAATAGCACTGGTGACAGGGGTGAGCCCTGAGGAACTCCGCAGGAGATTGCCCGGGTTTCCGAGGTGAATGTTCCTAGTTTCACTATCTGAGAGCGATTCTCTAGGAAGGATGCAAGCCATTTTAGAGTCGGACCTGTGGCTCCTGCCACTTCTGAGAGGCGGACAAGTAGAGTATTGTGGTCCACTGTATCAAATGCTGCGCTGAGGTCCAACAGTACCAGGAGACTTGATTCTCCGTCATCTGCTGCTTCAGGGGCGTCGTCCCATATTTTGAGGAGTGCTGTTTCTGTGCCATGGCCCGGGTGGAAGCCTGATTGCAGCGGGTCCCTAGGAGTTGGTGTGTGTCCAGGTGGCGTTTTAGCTGCAGTACTACTGCTTTCTCTATAATCTTGGAGATGGTGTTGAGGCTTGTTATTAGTCTGCGGCAGTTAGGGTCCTAAAGGTCGAGATTGGGTTTCTTCAGCAGGGGTTTGACGATGCCTTGCTTGAGGGAGGTTGGTACAGTCCCTTCTTTGAATGATTGATTTATGAGGTGTGTAAGAGTAGGGGCCAGGATGTCGGAGCATTCTTTAATGAGTTTTGTGGGAATGATGTCGTTCGGTGATGTGCTGTCTCGAAGGCTTCTGGTGATGTTTATAGTCGTGTCAGCGGTGATAGGAGACAAAGAAAAATTTGGTGGTTGTGTGATGTTTGTGTTAATATCCTCTTTTTGCTTTGGTTGAATGAGGTTGGTTGTTCTTTTCTGATGAATTGATTTCCAGATGTTGTCGATTTTGTCGATGAAGTAATCTGATAATTCATTGCAGAATTCTTGAGTATTGTTTCCGGGTGGCTCTAAGCAAGTCGGGTTCATTGACTGAGTGACTAATTTGAAAAGTTCTCGCGGACGGTTTAGGGCAGTTGAGATGGTGTCCGAGAAATGTTCTTTTTTGGCTTTGAAGATTGCCTTGTGGTATTTCACAGTAAGTTCTTTGTAGGTGGTACGGTTTTCCTTGGTGGGATTTCTTCTCCATGCTCTTTCAGCTCTTCTACGTTCCTGCTTGAGTAGGGTGAGCGTGGCATTAAACCATCTCGAGTTTTTATTGCGGATAGGTGTTCTGTGTTTTGGCACCACTGAGTCTGCTGTTTGTAGTAATACCTTGTTTAGGGAGTTGAGTGCTTGTTCCGTTGAGAGGTTTGAGTTTAGCAGAAGTAATTTGTTTGATAATGTGGTTTTGAAGAGTTCGGAGTGTAGTTTCTTCTGGGATCTATTCCAGTTTGTTGTTGTTGCCCGTTTCTGTTTTTGGGAGGTGGTGTTGATGGTGATTTTAAATTTGATAGCGTGGTGGTCCGTCCACGGTAGTGGAGTGTTGTCCAGTATGTTGATGTCCATATTCTGTTTGAAGATGAGGTCTAGAGTGTGTCCTGAACCGTGTGTGGGAGCATTTATCAGTTGTTGCAGGCCCAGTTCTTCCATTTGGTTGATGCAGGCGGTTTAGATACAGTCTTTGGCAGAGTTTGCCCAGAGGTTAAAATCCCCAAGTACCAGAACAGCGATCTGGCTGTTTTTTCTCCTTGTTTGCCCTTCTGATCACCCCTGTCACTCGCCCAAATCACTGTATTAGTTACATAGTTACATATAGTTATATAGTTAGTCAGGTTGAAAAAAGACACAAGTCCATCTAGTTCAACCATAAAAAAATAAATAAATAAAATAAAAAATATATCACAATCCCATATACCCAATACGCACAGTTGATCCAGAGGAAGGCGAAAAAACCCCCAGCAAAGCATCATCCATTTTGCTACAGCAGGGGAAAAAAATCCTTCCTGATCCCCCAAGAGGCAATCGGATTTTCCCTGGATCATCTTTACCTATACATGTTAGTACCCAGTTATATTATGTACATTTAGGAAAGTATCCAGACCTTTCTTAAAGCTATCTACTGAGCTGGCCAGAACCACCTCTGGAGGGAGTCTATTCCACATTTTCACAGCTCTTACTAGTGTCACTAGCGACATCGGTGTCAGTCAGTTAGTGTCCTTCCCAGCTAGTCTCAGTTAGTGCCAGATTGCCAACCACGCTATCACAGTCACACTATGTCGCTGATCACCACCATTTCTAGTATAGCGTCTATAGCTGTGTAAATTCCAGTATATACAGTATACCATAGTTTGTAGACGCTATATCACAAGCCAATCAATGTAAACTTATGCAGTGTACACACGAGCGGACTTTTCGACCGGACTGGTCCGATGGACCGAGTCCGGCGGACAATCCGATCGTGTGTGGGCTTCAATCGGACCTTCAGCTGACTTTTCCAGTCGAAAATCTGACGGACTTTAGATTTGAAACATGCTTCAAATCTTTCCGACGGACTGAAGTCCGGTCGAAAAATCCGCTCGTCTGTATGCTAGTCCGATGGACGAAAACCGACGCTAGGGCAGCTATTTGCTACTGGCTATCAACTTCCTTATTTTAGTCCGGTCGTACGTCATCATGTACGAATCCATTGGACTTTGGTGTGATCGTGTGTAGGCAAGTCCGTTTGTTCAAAAGTCCGTCGGAAGTTCGCCAAAAGTCTGACGAAAGTCCACCGGAATGTCCGTCAAAAGTCTGACGAAAGTCCGCCGGAATGTCCGTCGGACTTTTGTTGCCGAAAAGTCCGCTCGTATGTACGCGGCCTTACTGGATTTTTTTTTACCAAAGACGATTTGTTTGAAAAAATTATATCAATTTTATTTGAGTACTGTGTTGCATGATCGAGCAATAGCCAGTTAAAGTAGCGCAGTGCTGAGTAGTAAAAAATGGCCTGAACATGAAGGAGGTTAAACCTTCCGGAGGTCAAGTGTGGACCGACAGACTTCATAAATGTGACAATTGTTGACCACATCTACGTAATGTGTATGAGCATGGCTTCTTTATGGGTGCATGTGACAGAATGACAACATAGAAACACAATTAGGTGACAGTTGTCAACCCATAACAGAAATGGCCTGAACTAAAACCCTTATGGGAGGACCACCGGGTATTATTTTAATGAAATTTACACATTTAAAAAGAAGAAAAACACAGTTTGGAATAATGATAACATATTAAAATCTATATGAGATTTTAGTGATTGGGTTTGGACGGACTAAGGACATTATTGCTCCAGAGACAAATCATTATATAGTATTGAGAGCTATGGTTCGCGTGGTTCTTCCAAATGTCGCTAAGATGAAACTCTAGCAAGGTTAGCACAGGAAAGTGCCTCATATTTCCTGGTAATTTGTGTCTCACTGTGGTTCATTGCTGTGACTTAGACGTTTCTTCATCCCGGCATCAGGGAAGCAAAAAAGGTTTGCCTATTATGTGAACAAATCGTCTCAATAAAAGACCTCGGCCTGCAGCCGACTGGCGGAGGACTTCCATCTTTCACACTTTGTGATGCTTTTTTTCCATATAACGTGCTATCTTTGTTTGTCATAAT
Organism: Aquarana catesbeiana; assembly: GCF_042186555.1. Taxonomy (NCBI): domain Eukaryota; kingdom Metazoa; phylum Chordata; class Amphibia; order Anura; family Ranidae; genus Aquarana; species Aquarana catesbeiana. The sequence goes on along the minus strand of NC_133324.1, from coordinate 913,721,606 downwards.
AAATCTGTCGGTTTAAATGTCACATTTATTTTACATCAATTGAGCATGGAACATTGCGTACTTTGAAAAGCTGCGTCCCAGAGGCCTGCAAATTTAGGCGCACATTACAGAAAATGCTCTCATTTGTTTCTTCATTGAGAATTACAGCAATATATTATATAAGTGACAATGTGTGTGTGTTAAGTGGAGGGAGGAGAAAAAATGAAGCAAAACTGATGAAACCTTTATCTGCTTAGGCTTTCGGAAATTACCTTCTGTAAAACTGAATTCTAGGTTCCCTTAGAAAGGCACAGCTTACAGGCATCAGGCAGAAAAATGTGGAGAACCTAAAGCCTATCTGTTTAAAAAAGGGCTCTTGCAAAAAATATTGTTCAGATGTACCTCTCCGGTGGGCTCTCATTGTTGTTGTCTTGCTCATGAGCTATGGCCTTTGGGAGATTCTTGACATCCAACACATCCACTGCAGGACACATTAGTGTGTATATGAAGATAACATAGAGCCCATATTAAATCTTGAGAGGTTGCAAAGGTTGCAGTTGGCGCTGAAGCTGACCCCTGTGAAGTTTCAAGTGGAGGCCTGATGTTAGACTAGGGTTGCCACCTTTTCTTCAAGCCAAATCCGAACACTTTAGCTGCTTATGGCATTTTTTTTTTTGAGGGGGAACACTGTGTACTCTGGTATAAAGGAGAACTCTGATATATGGGGGTTTCTGCTCATCAAAACTCCAACTTACAACATAGTTCCCAGCATTTTCCCTTAAATTAGGGTTCCCAAAGCCCCCCTTATCAGAGTCCATGGGGCATCCCTTACATCTGAGTCTTACCTTACAGAACACTGGGGATTGGAGTGTGGGTGGGCAGACAGAGGGGTAGGGGCGGGAGAATGAGGAACAGATCAAACCCTCTCTCCTCCCCTGTCTGTGTATGGGAATGGGTCTTGTGGGCAACGCTATGCACTCAGCGGTAGTGGTACTCAGTTACTTGGGGAGTCACAGTCCATTATGAATACTGTGTCTGGGTTTCAGGTTGTCTGAAACCTGGACACACGATTCAAAAACCCGAACCCCGGGTGAATCCCGGAGTGGGGGAAACACTATGTCAGACATTACTAGTCACAGTTCTCTTTTGCTTCTTCTGTGCAGCAAGCAACATTTGCTTAAAGTGGTTGTAAACCCTTACAAATCACTTTTTGCTACAGGTAAGCCTATAATAAGGCTTACCTTTAGCTACCCCGGATACCTCCTAAACCTGCACGGTTTAGGAGATATCCCCTGTATCAGCATATGCCAACGTCATCGACATATATATATATATATATATATATATATATATATATATATATATATATATTTTTTTTTTTAGCAGAGACCTTAGAGTATAAAAATGGCAATTGTTGCAATTATTTATGTTACACTGTATTTGCTCAGTGTTTTTCAAACACAATTTGTATGGAAAAAAATATATTTTAATGAATTTTAATGCAAAAATAAAATAAAAACACAATATATAACCCAATTTTTTTGGTAAAATATAAAGTAAATAGATATCCAACATGCCACAGTTTAAAATTGCGCACGCTCGTGGAATAGCGACAAACTATGATACTTAAAAATCTCCATTAAAATCTACTTTAAAATGTTTTACAGGTTACCAGTTTAGAGTTACAAAGGAAGTCTAGCACTACAATTATTGCTCTCGCTATAGCGTTTGTGGCCATACCTCACTTTTTTTTTAGCTCTTTTATTCCTATTACAAGGAATGTAAACATCCCTTGTAATAGAAATAAGGCAGTGACAGGTCCTCTTTATTGAGGGATCTGGGGTCTCGAAGACCACAAAATCTCTCCTCTACCTTTGAAAGCAAAACATCGAAAAAAAAAACTAACCTTATGTTTTAAAAAAAAAATTTCTTATTTCTGCCTTAGACCAGAAGTGATGTCATGATGTCGCTCCGATCCGCCTAGATCATAGAGGTGATCAGAGACGATCTGATCTCTCTTCAACTCTGTGGCCAGCCTACAGGTGGAAGGGTGTCCCTAGCTTTCAATATACCACATGATTCTTTAATAAAACTGATGAACTACTAAAGACAGAGTAAACTGTAAAATTAGTGTACAGTTTATTCCCTGTACAGTTTATTCCCTGTACTGTTGCTCTTTCATGGCAACTCCTATTCACTGCATTGCTGTCATTGCTGTCTAGTAATGCACCAACTATACAGACAGCTGTCTTACTATCTGTCCTTGATTTAGTCATACTTTGTGTTGAGATTAAGGACATTAATTGTATTGTAATAGTTGACAGGGACACTGATAGGTGCAACATTGAGAGAGGTGACTGGTGGGCCCCTCAAAAGTTTGCAATGAAGCCTATTGTCTGTAGTTACACCTGGACTTGAACGAGTGCTTTCTGAAGTCTGTCCTAATTCTCAGCTTGCTATGTCATATATTACATTTAAGCTTTAAAGGCAGGGCTTGTAGCATACTCTGGTGAGCACAAGGTTGCTAGTTGGTTCAGGATGTGACTCAGGCAACACTATACGGCCAAAAGTTTGTGGAAACCTGACCTTCACACCTATATCAGGATTGTTGGACAAAGCCATGGCCATTAAATGACGTTCCCCCCACACCCTTTGTCACTATAACCATTGTGAGAGGAGCGGATCTGGCTCTCAATGGCTTTCCAATTCATCCAAAGGTCATGTCTCTGTGCAGGCTACTCAAGTTACTCAATTTTAGACTAGTCAAACCATGTCTTAATGGAGCTGGCTTTGTACAGTACACAAAAGAATTCTGGAAGAGAAAAGGGCCTTCCCCTAATTGCTGCAACAAGATTGGAAATGTAAAGTTATCTAAATATCCAGACTGTACATATTAAGTTATTCCATGTTAGACTAGTCAAATTGTGTCTTTATGGAGCTGGCTTTGTACACAGGGGCATTCTGGAAGAGAAAAAGGCCTTCCCTAAAAGTTGGAAATGCACATTTATTTAAATGTGCAGACTGTACATATTAAGTTTTTGAAGTCTCTCCTAACGTCTCTTCTCCAAATTGTTGCCACAAGGTTAGAAATGCACAGTTGTCTAAATGTCCAGACTGTACATATTAATTCACTTCATGTTAGAGTTCTTGAAGTCTCTTACTGAAGTTCCTGAAGTATTGCCTCCAGTAAACCTGGTCCTCCTTCCATCTAGAAGTAGATAAATTACCTTCAGAGATTCTTGTCCAGCCCGGCCCAGCTTTGAACATAGGGACGTTCTGGAAGAGAAAAGGGCCTGCCCCAAATTGATGCCACAAGGCTGGAAATGCACAATTGTCTAAATGTCGAGACTGTACATATTACATTCTTGAAGTCACTCCTAATGTTCCTGAAGTCTCTTCTCTGGTAAACCTGGTCCTACTTCTCATTTAGGAGTAGATGAATTACCCTTAGAGATCCTTGTCCAGCCTGGCTTTTTACACAGGGGCAGTCTGGAAGAGAAAAGGGCCTTCCCCAAATTTTTGCCACAAGATTGGAGATGCACAGTTGTCTAAATGTCTTTGCTCTAGCATCACCAATACCCTTCACTGGAAACAAATAAACTGAAAAATGAGTGTTTACATACTTTTGACCCTAGAGGGAAATGTTTTGATCAGGTGTTTTGACCATATACTGTATCTTCTTGATCCCATTAGATGATTAAAACACAGTGATGCAGAAGTATATCTCCTGTTCCTTGACTGTAATGTCATCACACTAAAAGACAATTGCATTACCAATGATGCATTTCAGACTTAAAGGGGTTGTAACCCCTCAAGGTTTTTCATCTTAATGCATTAAGCAGCTCCAGCCACTGTCTCGGGTCCTCATTGGATAGATTTATAGCAGCAGGAGCCATTGGCCCCTGCTGCTGTCAATCAAATCTAGTGACACGAGAGCTGGGGGTGGGGCCAAGTCCTGCTGTCTGTGTCAATGGGCGCAGCAGCAGGACTCGGGAGCGCGCCCGCACGGGTGCCCCCATGGAAAACGTCTTTCCGCAGGGGCACCCGATGAAGAGGAGGAACCAGGAGCGCCTCCGGAACACCCCAGAAAAGCATCAGGGCTGCTCTGTGCAAAACGCTTGCATGGAGCAGGTAAGTGTGACATGTTTGTAAAGGTTTTTTTTTTTTGTATCACTTTAAATGCATGTTAAACAGAATATTAGGAAAATGTTTTAAAATTTTACAACATGAAAAAAAAAATAAGGACATGTTCTGTAATATCTTTAAAAATATTAAAGGCTAAGTTCACCTTTTGCAAAAATAAATAAATACATAAATAAATGCACACATATTTGCACATATATGAGCTTGCAAAGCATTGCAACTGTGATCAATGGATTGCGGGTGCAATGCGAGGCTCCTACAAACTGTTCCCCCCAGCTCTATGTTTGCACTGAGGTACAGAATGTCAATGGACTAAGGTGTCCGTTTATAAAACAGAGATTAGCTGTGATCCTCAGGATCTGATCTCTGGGGTGTACCGGTTTATGTAGCTGAGATAAGGAGCAGAGAACATGTTCTCCGCTTCTCATCACAGTACATGATCGTTCTGTCACAAACGGCCAGTTTATAAAAGTGAGATCTGAGGATCTCACAACCGTTATACTGAAATATCTCCCTTCTACATTCACCAGCTCAGAGGTGCAGAAGCTGGGAGAGCACCAGTGGGTTAAAAATTAATATTAATAACATATACAGTATCTCACAAAAGTGAGTACACCCCTCACATTTTTGTAAATATTTTATTATATCTTTTCATGTGACAACACTGAAGAAATGACACTTTGCTACAATGTAAAATAGTAAGTGTACAGCTTGTATAACAGTGTAAATTTGCTGTCCCCTCAAAATAACTCAACACACAGCCATTAATATCTAAACCGCTGGCAACAAAGGGGAGTACACCCCTAAGTGAAAATGTCCAAATTGGGCCCAATTAGCCAGTTTTCCCCTCCCCCATGTCATGTGACTCGTTAGTGTTACAAGGTCACGGGTGTGAATGGGGAGCAGATGTGTTAAATTTGGTGTTATCGCTCTCAATCTCTCATACTGGTCACTGGAAGTTCAACATGGCACCTCATGGCAAAGAACTCTCTGAGGATCTGAAAAAAAAGAATTATAGCTCTACATAAAGATGGCCTAGGCTATAAGAAGATTGTCAAGACCCAGCAGTTTAACAGGACAGGTTCCACTCAGAACAGGCCTCGCCCTGGTCGACCAAAGAAGTTAAGTGCACGTGCTCAGTGTCATATCCAGAGGTTGTCTTTGGGAAATAGACGTATGAATGCTTCCAGCATTGCTGCAGAGGTTGAAGGGGTGGGGGATCATCCTGTCAGTGCTCAGACCATACGCCACATACTGCATCAAATTGGTCTGCATGGCTGTTGTCCCAGAAGGAAGCCTCTTTTAAAGATTATGCACAAGAAAGCCAGCAAACAGTTTGCTGAAGAGAAGCAGACTAAGGACATGGATTACTGGAACCAGTGTGGGGCTGCATGAGTGCTGCCAGCACTGGGGAGCTACAGTTCATTGAGGGAACCATTAATGCCAATATGTATGTACTGTGACATACTGAAGCAGAGCATGATCTCCTCCCTTCAGAGACTGGGCCGAAGGGCAGTATTCCAACACGATAACGACCCAAACACACCTCCAAGAAGACCACTGCCTTGCTAAAGAAGCTGAGGGTAAAGGAGATGGACTGGCTAAGCATGTCTCCAGACCTAAACCATATTGAGCATCTGTGGGGCATCCTCAAACGGAAGGTGGTGGAGCGCAAGGTCTCTAACATCCGCCAGCTCTGTGATGTCGTCATGGAGGAGTGGAAGAGGACTCCAGTGGCAACCTGTGAAGCTCTGGTAAACTCCATGCCCAAGAGGGCTAAGGCAGTGCTGGAAAATAATGGTGGCCACACAAATATTGACACTTTGTGCCCAATTTGGACATTTTCACTTAGGGATGTACTCACTTTTATGCCAGCACATTTAGACATTAATGGCTGTGTGTTGAGTTATAATAAAATATTTACAAAAATGTGAGGGGTGTACTCACTTTTGTGAGATACTGTATATACTGTACAGTATATCTAAAGCGCTGCATAAATTGATGGCGCTATAAAAGTACCTGTAATAAATAAAATAATAAATATTCATTTAAGGATCTCTGTGAATGAATGACGTACTGTAGATAGCTCTACCATCTCTCAGAGGAGAGACACTGTGTTTTCACACACACACCATCTCTTCTGCTGTGCATTCACAAAAGCATGAATGAATTCACAAAATACAAATCGCTATGTGACTGGACAGGAGAAAGGGAGCGCTGGACACAGCAGCTACATGCAGCTCTGCAGTTGAAGGATTTGAGGCGATAACGTTCAGCGTAACAATCCTTAAGGAGCTCCCTAAAATTGTCAGATGCAAATTAAAGAGATCATGAACATTGCTGGACTTAACTCATAGTATACCTGCACATTTATCAAAGTGGCTGAATTCCTGGAGTTCAGTTTTAAGGATGTATTCATAAATATAAAACTGCATAATAGCTCCGTCCCCATGACGATGTTGTCATGGGGACAGGGACAGCTGTGTGACAGTGGCGGTTGCTGGCAGAGGGTGCCCAGCGCTTCTTCTCCCCCCCCGGAGACATCCCCATCTACTTCTCCACATTCTACCGACACTCAATATACAGTGCCCATGTCCAGGGGGTGAGGGAGGTTGACTGGCTTGGGCTGTGGGGGTTCCCTGTATGGCGGGGGTCTGCTGGGCCCATAGTGGGGGGTATTACAGCAGTAAGATGGGGACAGTGCTTCCAGTGGGATGCCCGGTGTAGGGTGATTAGCTTGTACTGGCAGGAGTAGGTTTGAATAATTATGCTGTGTACACATGATCGGATTTTCCAGTGGGAAATGTTGGATGTGAGCTTGTTGGTGGTAAGTCAGACCGTGTGTATGCTCCATCGGACATTTGTTGTCGGACTTTCCGCCAATAAATGGGGGTAAGATGGGGACAGTGCTTCCAGTGGGATGCCCGGTGTGGGGTAATTAGCTTGTACTGGCAGGAGTAGGTTTATGCTGCGTACACACGATCAGATTTTCCAACGGGTAATGTTGGATGTGAGCTTGTTGGCGGTAAGTCAGACCGTGTGTATGCTCCATCGGACATTTGTTGTCAGACTTTCCGCCAATAAATGTTGGCTAGCAGGTTCTCAAATTTTCCGCCTACAAATGTTTGTTGTCGGACTTTCCGATCGTGTGCACACAAGTCCGTCGCACAAAAGTCCACGCATGCTCGATATCAAGTACGAGTTGGAAGCGCTTGGTCTTGTAAAACTAGCTTTTGTAATGGAGATATCACGTATTTCTTGTAGGTCACTACGTTTGTAATTGTTGGCCAACATTTGTGTAACCGTGTGTATGCAAGACAAATTGGAGCCAACAACCTTCGAACAAAAATCCACGGTTTTGTTGTCGGAAAGTCCAATCATGTGTACGGGGCATAAGGGGTGCCAGGGGGAAGTTTGGGGTGTTCTAGGTGGGGTGGACAACTTTGGGGTGCCAGGAGAAGTGTGGGTCTACTTTCGGGTGCTATAAGTAGGGTATGATTCTTTGGAGTGAAGTGAGTAGGGTGGGATTCTTTGGGGTGTTGTAGTTAGGATGGTCCGCCTTAGGGTGCCTCGAGTATGATGGACTGCTTTAGGGTGTCATAATTAGGATGGGCCACTTTGGTGTGGTATGAATAATGTGGGCTGCTGTAGGTAGGGTAGGCTACTGTCAGTGGAAGGTTGAGCTGCTTTGGGGTGCTGTGGATAGTAAGGGGTGCTGTAGATAGGGTGGGCTACTTTAAGCCCCTCCCACTGTTAACACAATTTGGCCACACCCACTGTTTGCCACAATGTGCTGCGTGCACTGTATTACTCTCCATGGAGCACCCAGGTCTTTTATATTCCTATAGTGTATATTACAAAAATGTAAATTTGCGCTGCTAAAATGTTCAGGTTTGGCTTCAAGAAAAGGTGGCAACCCTATGTGGGCCCTGTGCAGTAGGGAGCTGTGAGAGATATCCAAAGGACACATGAGAGGTGCAAAGATTGTATGTGAAAACAGTGAACTGGTCTGAGGCACCAGCTAAAAGGTCTGCGTTTGAGGCCTGAGCAGCATCGCTGCGAAAGTGAGCCAGGAGGCTGAAGAAAGCACCTTTGTGTTAAACAGCATTGCAGAAGGGAATGCTCAAGATGCCTGCAGGGTGTTGGAAACCCTTACGAGGGCAATCATTTATTTTGTGTAACTTTTTCCATTAGTTTTAAATAAAAGTTGGCCATTAAGCCCTGAAATAGAGTATAAAGGCTCCTCACCATTGAGTGAATTCCCCAAACATCACAGTAGATACCCCACTCATAACATCCACAGAAGGACAGACTGCGCAAAACTTGGGTGTTTTTCATGCAAAAACCATGTCTAGCAATGCCTAGTAAGGCTGACACTATTCCGTGGCCATTCCTTTTCTTCATACCCTTCTTCTGTGCTCTCTGGCCTTCTGTGGATGCTATGGGAGGAATATATACGGTACTTAAGTTTGTGAGTAACTTTTAAAATCGTTTTAAATTAATAAATTACATACTTTATGAGACCTGAGTGCTCTGTTGCCTCTATTTTACATACATTATATTACCAAAAGTATTGAGACGACTGCCTTTGCACGCACAGCAATTTTAATGACATCCCAGTCTTAGTCCGTAGGATTCAATATTGAGTTGGCCCACCCTTTGCAACTATAACAGCTTCAACACCTCTGGGAAGGCTGTCCACAAGGTTTAGGAGTGTGTCTATGGGAATGTTTAACCATTCTTCCAGAAGCAAATTTATGAGGTCAGGCACTGATGTTGGACGAGAAGGCCTGGCTCGCAGTTTCTGCTCTAATTCATCCTAAAGGTGTTCTATCGGGTTGAGGTCAGGACTCAGGTCCTGCAGGTCAGTCAAGTTCCTCCACCCCAAACTCGTTCATCCATGTCTTTATGGACCTTGCTTTGTGCACTGGTCCAAATCATTTGGTAGAAAGGGGATCATGGTGTGGGGTTGCTTTTCAGGGTTTGGGCTTGGCCCCTTAGTCCAAGTGAGAGGAACTCTTAAGGCGTCAGCACACTAAGACATTTTGGACAATTTCATGCTCCCAACTTTGTAGGAACAGTTTGAGGATGGCCCCTTTTTGTTCCAACATGACTGCGCACCAAAGCAGTATCAAGGTCCATAAAGACATGGATGAGCGAGTTTAACATTCCCATAGACACACTACTAAACCTTGTGGACAGCCTTCCCAGAAGAGTTGAAGCTGTTATAGCTGCAAAGAGTGGTCCAACTCAATATTGAACCCTACAGACTACGACTGGGATGCAATTAAAGTTCAAGTGCGTGTAAAGGCAGGTGTCCCAATACTTTTGGTAATATAGTGTACAGTATGCATCTCATCTCCCTGTCGGATTTCAGAGCTGCCTACTCTCAGACATTTTATGTTCCTCTGAGGGTACATTTGTAAGACTTTCCAGCTGATGTTGGTAGCGCCTTGGAAAATGTTTTGGCTCATAGATATGATTGAATTTCTCTTTGTGATTTGTAACCATTTAAATACTTTGGTGATAATATGCTCTAAGAATGATAAATATTAAATTGCAATTTAAAAAAATGCAAACTTGTATTTCAGAGGTTACATGGGTTGGCATGTCTTTGCATCATAATCTGATCTCCCTCCTGTCAAGCAGTTAACGACTTTGCTGTACTGTAATATTCAACTTACATTTGTTTCTGTGCTTTGCCCATGCAGTGCTAAGCAGCAGTTTATGGTTAGTGCACCCTTTTCCCTTTCCTTTGTTCACCTGCTGATTTGTTCAGCTACTTCAAGGTATAGAAGAGCATGTTATTTATTCCATGCTACAGCTCAATTTAGCCTCCAGTTTTCTGCCTGTGAAATTCTTACCTCCTTGCTGTCGTGGTTCTGCTAGACCTGTGATCCTTTTTACATGTGTTGTTTGGCTTCTGTGCTCACCCATGAGCATTGCCTGCCATTCTGCGGGTAGCAGCCTGTTTTTTTTTTTGCTGTTTTTTTTTTCTTTTCAATGACCCTTGTAAAATAATACTTTCTAAGGTTAATTTTGAACTTACCACCAGTTACAGTTATGCTGCGTACACACGAGTGGAATGTCCGTCAGAAAAAGTCCAATGGGAGCTTTTCATCGTATATTCCGACCGTGTGTATGCCCCATCGGACTTCTTCCATCGAAAATTCAGACGGACTTAGATAGAGAACATGTTCTAAATTTTTCAGACGGAACTAATCACTATCGGGAAACCCGCTCGTCTGTATGCTGTTCCGACGTACCAAAAAAGACACATGCTCAGAAGCAAGTACGATACGGAAGCTATTGTCTACTGGCTATTGAACTTTCGTTTTCTAGTCCCGTCGTACGTGTTGTACGTCACCGTGTTCTGGACGGTCGGAATTTTGTGTGACCGTGTGTATGCAAGACAGCTTGAGCAGAATTCCGTCGGAACTCCGTCGGAAAAACCTTCAGAGTTTATTCCGACGGCAAAACCGGTCGTGTGTACAGGGCATTAGTTCGAGGTCATGTTCTTGACTATGGTTTCGTATTGAAAAAACTGAACCTTATTCACCCCCTTGATGTATTTAGAGGTTTCAATCACATTTTCCCTTTCCCTTCTTTCCTCCAGACTGTACATATTAAGTTCCTGAAGTTGCTCTCGATATGTTTAACCCCCTAGACCTTTCACCATTTTTGTTACCTGTCTCTGGACTCGTTATATCTTTTCAATATCTTTTTATAAGTGAGGTCTCCAGAACTGGACACAGTAGTCCAAATGAGGTCTCACTAAGGACCTACAGAGGGGAATCAGAACCTCCTTCCTCCTTCTGGTGATCCCTCTAGTGATGCACCCTAGATTTCTATTCGCTTTCCCCTCTGCCTGGTCAAACTGTTTGCTAATTTTGCAACCATCTGAAATAAGTACCCCCAAATCTTTTGTAGTGCTGGCCAACTCTCTACCCCCAATGTTGTACTCTCTCAAGGGATTCTTTTATCCTAGGTGCAATATTTTTACATTTAGAAACATTGCACTGCAGTTTCCACTGCTTTGACCAATCTTCCAGCAATGCCAAATAATGTTTCATGTTACAGACACCACCAGCGATACTACATTACCTTTGTATCAAAAAGCAAAAAGACACACCTTGCCCTACAAACCTTTAGTTATATCACTTACATATAGATTAATTAGAACAGGACCTAGCACAGAGCCTTGTGGTACCCCACTAGTGACTGGTCTCTGTTCCGAGTGAACCCCATTTACAACCACACTCTACTATCTATCCTTTAGCCAACGGCATATCCACTGGACCACCCAAGGGTTAAGTTCTAGCTTTTACAACTTTTGTATTAGATCCTTATGTGGAACTGTATCAACATGGGCGTCCGCAGAACTTTTTTCAGGGGGGGCATCATTTTAAGGTCACCCATTCTCCACCCATTTTAGACAATGTCATGAAGGGGAGGGGCTTAGTCATTCATTATCACATAAAGTGCATGCCAGGGTACCCCATATAGATCCCCCTTTAGAGCAGGCCATGGCAGGTCCCTCATAGAATAGACCCCTCTTTACTTAGTCTTCTTACTCTTAACTTTTTACACCACTCCGCATTACATGGTGGGCACAGCACATTACACAGTAGGCACACCACACCACATGTGCTCACAGCACACCACATTACATATGGGTACACCACACCACATGACATGGTGGGCACAGCACATTATACAGAGGGCACACTACTCCGCATTACATGGTGGGCACTGTCAGCACAGCAGAAGACATGGTGGGCACAGCACATTACACAGAGGGCATGTCAGGAAAGGATCCATCCGCTGGTAAGATATATCATTTGGCATGCAGTACTGGGGTCCACCAGCAGGTGTCTCCTGGCAGTGTTGAACTGTCAGGAGAATATTTCCCTGCTGGTGTCATTTCATCTTTTGGCCGCAGTACTGACGTCCACCAGCGCATGGATCCTGGCAGTATGGAGCAGACAACACTCCCTGCGCTCAGGTGTGACTTGAAGTCAATCATAGCCAGTCCTATAAATACCCGGCAAGCCCTCATATGCTTGCCTTGGTATCTCTCTCCTTGAGCCCTGACCTTGTTCGCCTGTTACCTGATCCTGAGCCTGCATTTGACCTTGTGCCCGAGCTTATCCTGACCCGATCCCTTCTGTGTTCCTGTACCCCTTCAGCCCGATCCATCCCCTCTCTGTCCTGTTGGTTCCCTGTCCCTCATTTACTGATCTTCCTGTGTATGACTCTGGTATATCCCTTGTTCTTGCTGACCTGCTGTGTATGACCCTGGCCTGGCTGACATCTGTGATTCTGGTATTGCCCCTTGCTGTAGATATTGTTGTTTGTAGTGGGTTTGTTGGGTTGGTTGTTCACTGTTTGTATTTTCTAATTATCACCTATTTTAATAAATATCACTATTCACTTTCATGTGTTTTGGGTTATCTCTGTGCAGTCCACACAGTCTGGTCTACTAGTCTCCTAACAGGGCACACTACTCCGCATTACATGGTGGGCACTTTACAGGACAGCACATGACATGGTGGGCACAGCACATTACACAGAGGGTACTCTACTCCGCATTACATGACTTTGATTGACAGCCGCGGGAGCCAATGGCGCCGCTGTTCAATCTCAGCCATTTAGGAGGAGAGTAGTGGATGGCTGAGGGGATCGTGGACATCGCTGGAGAGAGAAGGAGCTCAGGTAGGTAATTGGGGTGCTGGGGGGGCTACTACACACATAAGTTTTTTTTTTTTATCTTAATGCATAGAATGCCTCCTATGAACTTCCACATTATGCCGTGTCTATGCACTTCCTGTTTGCCAGATTATTGTGCTCTCTCCAGCCAATATCTCACTGTGTCTTCCCTGCTGCTGTCCCTATCTTTGCTACCACTCGTTACCGACCCTTAACTTGTTCCTCAACTACGCTTCTGCCTGATCCCATACTGCAACTACTCTTTACTGACCTTTGTTTTGTTTACTAATTATGCTTCTGTTTGATCCCTACCTGCTATATCTACTTCTGGACCCCGGCTTGCACACCTCCTGGTAGGGAAATCATGCGAACCGCTACCTGGTATACTAACATGTGGGAAAATCCATCTCCACCATCAGGAGCTCTGGTGAACACTGTTTAGTACTTAAACTCCGCGCCTCAGGTGAGCCCGTGCTATCTGCAGCGGGATGACTGCCTGTGTACCTATCCTGCTGGTCGGTGGTAGTTCCACTATTGTTGTAGCAACTGGTCTTTGAGCCTGACCCCTGATCATGACAGGGGCTCTGATAGGGACCTTGACGTAAGGGGTACTCTGAAGGGGACCCTGATATAAGAAGGGACTTTGATGCATTGGGCAGTTCTGATGTAAGTGGGTCTCTGATTTTAGGGAAGCTCTTTTGGGAACCCTGATGTAAGGGGGATGCTGATAGGGACTCTTGATAGGGACCTTGATGTAAAGGGGGAATCTGATGGACACTCTTGATGTAAGGGGGCTTTAATGGGGATTGTAAAAATTGTAAAATATAAAGCATGGCCCTTGTACTGAAAAAATGGAGACCCCTACTGCAAGAGAAAGGGAATGATAGAAATTATGCATATATCCTGTTGGGAAGGGGGGCGTTATCTTGGCCTTTTTGCTTTTATCTTCATGGACATAGCACAGGTTCACTTTAATCCTCCAATATTGTTTTTTACTAGGGCAGGATTAACAGCTTGTCATGGACAACAAGGTGGGGTGGAGATCACCAGCTTAGGAGCAGCTGAATGTAAGAGCTTGTCATCAGTAGGTGTATTTTTGCCTTTCAGCCTGACAGCATATGGATGGCCTTTGAAAGCCTTCTGTTTGAGTTTGAATAGTTAGATGCGGAAGCTGTATGCTGAAAATCATAGTTCTTAGTAAACCTTCCAAATGCTTTTGAAGCAAACTGAAAGCCATTGCTTGACACAAACCCTTCTGGAATTTCATGTCTATGAAACACTGCTTTCAATTTATCAACAATAATGGATGTCAAAGTAGTTATTACAGGTTCTATTTAAAAAAAAAAATCTATTCATTTTATAGTTTGCAATTTCTGGACCTAAAAGATATAATGCATCCTTTTGTGTGCTTGTAAAGAAATTGCTTGTGGAAATATAAGTTTGCTTGTTGTAAGCAAAGTGGCTATCTGAGCAATTTTTCCTTAAAGTGTATGTATAGCCAAACTTTTTTAGTTGTGGCTAGAGCGGTAAAGTGTTTAAAGTAATTTTTTTGCTGTTGGTGAACCATCTAGGAGATTTTCCTGTTTGTATTCCAGAGACAATACAGGAAGTAAGAGAAAACCTACCACAGTAATGGAAGTTCCCCTCTTAGACACCATAACAGATATCGCCATTGACAGATTCTCACTCACTTTTTGTTCCCTCACAGAGAGAGACCATGGTCACCAGGGCAAATAGAGTGGTCAATTTTCCCAATAGGGACACAGACAGCAATGACAAATTGACAGAGGGTGTAACCTATCCCCATGCTATCTAAAACTTAGAGTGGAAGTAAGGTCTCAAATTAAAAAGGTGCAAGTTGCAGGCTCTTTATTGCAGAAAAGACATGCAATGTCTCTTCTGCAATAGTTTGGTTGCAGACTGGCTGGTGAGTTAAACTGGGAATTTTCTTTGGATTTGTTTTTGGCATTGTCCTTCCATGTGCTCCTTGCTGTGAAGGCCAGGTATAGGTCTGTGCAGTGACCAGTAGTTTGTTACTGATATAATATTGGAGAGGGGAAACACTGGACACCTTTGCTGCATTTGTGCTATGTGTGCCCCTGTGCCTTAAAGGAAGAGTGGGTTACCTCCAGGCTCACCTGCCCTTTATCTATCAATTAGAATACATGTGCTTCAACTATGGAGGCTCTCATAAATATACAAGAGTTAGGACTGCAGATAATACTCGGATAGGCTCTGTAGCTTACGCATGTATTTGCAAATGTGTGCAAACTAAACCCCTGTTTTTAGAGGTGAAAATATTTTTTATGAGATCATTTTGAGATAAGGAAAAAAAATAGAGCACAGTAAGCTAATAACAAAAGTCAGCAACAATGGCTATCGCTTATAGCATAACACATATCATTCAGGACAATACAGTCCAAGCTGGAGGATGTGTCCAGCAAACCAGTAATAGCCATACCAACATACCTGCATTAAATGCTTGGGAACATTACATGACTGCAAAAAAGCTTATTGGGTAAACCTGCGTTTATATCTCCACATACCTTAAAACTGAACATTGCATGACTGCAAAAAAGCTTATTGGGTAAATCTGTTTGTCACCACTGTTTCAACTCCATCTGTAGCCATGCTCACATTATTTCAATGTTTATTTAGCCATTAAGTCTTACCTAAATTATGGGTTGCCTTATCTTTACAATTTTGGCCTTTTAGTCCCCTTGCAGTTTGATTGTGGTGTGAAAGTTATGCCCTGCTAGCTGTGTTGCTAATATGCCCTCCTAATTGATTAATTGCCAGATTCAACCCACACCCAACACACAGTATAAAAACAAGGCCTTCCTTACGGGGGAACACATACAGGGGGCTGCACATACAGGGGTTCTTCCAAAGAAGTGGCGTTCTTAAAATAAGTGGCACTTCTGCTCTTGCACTTCAGCGATTTGCACAAAGCAAACTATAAAAGACTGCAGGTGACCCCATTTCCTAATTTTATCATCTTCCTCTCTGAAACATGCACTCTTTACCTCTCCTCCTTTTCACAATTGCTGCCTCTCTCCTCAAACTCTCTTTTCTACATCCCTCTGCTCCACCCCACATCCTGTACATATCACCCTCACTTCTCCCCTCCCCCTATTACTGCACTCATCACCTCTTTCTAACTCTAAGCCCACTTGCTAACATACCCCCCAGGATACTGAAGCATGTCCCCTCATACAAATCATATTCTCATATTACCTCCCTCACTCTTCTGCTTCTCCTAATCGCTGGAGATATTTCCCCAAACCCTGGGCCCACTTTATTTAACTGTGCCCAACACACCCATCACCATCACACCCATCACCATCACCCTACACCCTCTGGCAGTAGTCGCAATCTACACAATCTAGTCTCCATTCCTCTTCTTGCCAACACCAGCCTCACTCTCTCCTGCGCCCTCTGGAACGCCCGCTCTGTCTGCAACAAACTCACTGCTGTTCATGACCTCTTTGTCACTAATTCCTTTAATCTACTTGCTCTCACAGAAACCTGGCTCCACGAATATGACACCCCTTCTCCTGCTTCCCTCTCCCAGGGTGGCCTTCACTGGACTCACTCCCCCAGGCCTAATGGACGCAAGGGAGGTGGAGTGGGATTCCTCCTATCCCCCCAGAGCACCTTCCAGGTTATTCACCCTCCTCCCTCTTTTTCACTCTCATCATTCGAAGCCCACTGTATACGTCTATTCTCTCCCACTTCCCTAAGAATTGCTGTGATCTACCGGCCCCCTGGACCATTATCGACTTTCCTTGATGAGTTTTCTGCCTGGCTACCCTACTTTCTCTCTTCGGAAATTCCCACAATCCTTCTCGGTGATTTCAACATCCCTGCTAATACAAACATTCCTGCTACTTCGAAACTTCTTAGTCTAACCTCTTCATTTGACCTGAAGCAATGGGTACAGGCTTCTACTCACTCTGATGGCAACACCCTTGACCTTGTATTCTCTTACCTATGCACTCCATGCAACTTCTCAAACAATCCTTTTCCTCTCTCCGACCACCACCTTATCAGTTTCTCTCTCCCCCTGTCTTCCACCACCTTTCCCTCCAATCGCCTAACCGTCACCCGTAGAAACTTTCGCAACTTCAACTCCTCTCTCCTCTACTCTGCTACCGACCACCTCTATGACAAAATCTCCCCCCTGTCCTGCCCCAACCAAGCCATATCCATCTACAATAAATCTCTGTCCTCCACCCTGGACAAGCTCGCTCCCCTCACTACACGCAGAATCAGGCCTCGACCCCTACAACCCTGGCAAACAGAGGACACTAAAATTCTCAAAAAACGTAGTCGCGCTCTTGAGCGTCTGTGGCACAAGACTAAGTCTCTCAAAGACTTCAACCAATACAAATCTGCCCTCCAAAAATACTATTCTTTCCTCCACACTGCCAAGCAAACCTATTTTACAACTCTTATTAATACCTTCTCATCCAATCCCCGTAAACTCTTCTCTACCTTCAACTCTCTACTTTGTCCTCCACCGCCTCCCCCCACTGATTTACTCACTGCCAAGGAAATCGCTAATCACTTCAAAAACAAGATTGATACAATCCGTGATGAAATCTCCACTCTACAGGTATCTCCCCCAGCTAAGACCCCATGTCAACAGATACAACTGACACTACCTCTATTCAAATCTACTACTCCAGACGAAGTTGCTAAACTCCTTTCTATCGCCCACCTAACTACCTGTCCCCTGGACCCTGTTCCCTCTCAAATGCTACGGTCACCCTCTGACCCCATCCTACACTCTCTAACCCACATCTTCAATCTCTCCCTCACCTCTGGCGTCTTCCCCGATGCTCTAAAACATGCACTGGTCACTCCCATACTCAAAAAACCATCCTTGGACCCTACCAATCTTAATAACCTACGCCCTATCTCCTTGCTCCCCTTTTCCTCTAAACTCCTTGAACGCCTGGTTTACAACCAACTGAGTGACCACCTCATTAAAAACAACCTTCTTGATCCCCTTCAATCTGGATTTCGCCCTCAACACTCCACAGAAACTGCTCTTTTAAAACTCACAAATGACCTACTAACTGCAAAAACCAACGGACACTATTCTGTACTCCTACTTCTGGATCTTTCAGCTGCCTTTGACACGGTTGACCACCCCCTCCTCCTCAAAAAACTTCACTCCATCGGTCTCCGTGACTGTGCTCTTCAGTGGCTCTCATCCTACCTATCCCAACGCACCTTCAGTGTCACTTACAATTCTACTTCCTCCACTCCTCTTCCCTTCTCTGTCGGGGTCCCCCAAGGTTCTGTTCTTGGACCTCTTTTATTTTCAATCTACACCTCTTCCCTGGGTCAGCTGATAGCCTCTCATGGCTTTCAATATCATTTCTATGCTGATGACACGCAAATCTATCTCTCCACCCCTCAACTCACTCCATCAGTCTCCTCACGCATCACTAACTTACTAACCGACATATCTGTATGGATGTCACACCACTTCCTCAAACTCAACTTGTCCAAAACCGAGCTTATAATATTTCCTCCCCCACGTGCCTCTTCCCCTGACTTCTCTGTGAAGAGCAATGGCAAAACCATCCACCCGTCCCCACATGTCAGGGTGCTAGGTGTTATCCTAGATTCTGAACTCTCCTTTCAGCCCCACATCCAATCACTTTCCAAAGCTTGCCGCCTCAACCTCCGCAACATCTCTAAACTACGTCCCTTTCTAACCAGTGAAACTACAAAGCTCCTGATTCACTCCCTGGTTATCTCTCGCCTTGACTACTGCAACTCACTCCTCATTGGCTTACCTTTAAATAGACTATCCCCCCTTCAGTCCATCATGAATGCTGCTGCCAGACTCATCCACCTTACAAACCGATCAGTGTCTGCTACCCCTCTCTGCCAATCCCTCCATTGGCTACCACTCGCCCAACGAATTAAATTCAAAATACTAACAATAAGTTACAAAGCCATCCACAACTGTGCCCCCAGCTACATCACTAACCTAGTCTCAAAATACCAACCTAAACGCCATCTCCGTTCCTCCCAAGATCTCCTGCTCTCTAGCTCCCTCATCACCTCCTCCCATATCCGCCTCCAGGACTTCTCCCGAGCCTCACCCATCCTCTGGAATTCCCTACCCCAATCTGTCAGACTGTCTCCAAATTTATCCACTTTTAGGCGATCCCTGAAGACTTTCCTCTTCAGAGAAGCCTATCCTGCCTCCATCTAACAACTGCATTATTTACTCCATTAGCTCATCCCCCACAGCTATTACCCTTTTGTATAACTTGACCCTCCCTCCTAGATTGTAAGCTCTAACGAGCAGGGCCCTCTGATTCCTCCTGTATTGAATTGTATTGTACTTGTACTGTCTGCCCTAATGTTGTTGTAAAGCACTGCGTAAACTGTCGGCGCTATATAAATCCTGTATAATAATAATAATAATAATAATATTGTAAACAGAAAAACACAACTATCAGTATCAGGCATCATCTACGTACCTATTGTCTGAGTCACAATGGAATGTGACCCAAACATAGCCTGGTATACCAGTTACATAGTTACATAGTAGGTGAGGTTGAAAAAAGACACAAGTCCATCAAGTCCAACCTATGTGTGTGATTATTTGTCAGTATTACATTACATATCCCTGTATGTTGCGATCATTCAGGTGATTATCTAATCGTTTCTTGAAGCTATCAATGCTCCCCGCTGAGACCACCGCCTGTGGAAGGGAATTCCACATCCTTGCCGCTCTTACAGTAAAGAACCCTCTACGTAGTTTAAGGTTAAACCTCTTTTCTTCTAATTGTAATGAGTGGCCACGTGTCTTATTAAACTCTCTTCTGCGAAAAAGTTTTATCCCTATTGTGGGGTCACCAGTACAGTATTTGTAAATTGAAATCATATCCCCTCCCAAGCGTCTCTTCTCCAGAGAGAATAAGTTCAGTGCTCGCAACCTTTCCTCATAACAAAGATCCTCCAGACCCTTTATTAACTTTGTTGCCCTTCTTTGTACTCGCTCCATTTCCAGTACATCCCTCCTGAGGACTGGTGCCCAGAACTGGACCGCATACTCCAGGTGCGGCTGGACCAGAGTCTTGTAGAGCGGGAGAATTATCGTTTTATCTCTGGTGTTGATCCCCTTTTAATGCATGCCAATATTCTGTTTGCTTTATTAGCAGCAGCTTGGCATTGCATGCCATTGCTGAGCCTATCATCTACTAGGACCCCCAGGTCCTTTTCCATCCTAGATTCCCCCAGGGGTTCTCCCCCCCAGTGTATAGATTGCATTCATATTTTTGCCACCCAAATGCATTATTTTACATTTTTCTACATTGAACCTCATTTGCCATGTAGTCGCCCACCCCATTAATTTGTTCAGGTCATTTTGCAAGGTTTCCACATCCTGCGGAGAAGTTATTGCCCTGCTTAGCTTAGTATCGTCTGCAAATACAGAGATTGAACTGTTTATCCCATCCTCCAGGTCGTTTATAAACAAAGATTGGTCCCAGCACAGAACCCTGGGGAACCCCACTACCCACCCCTGACCATTCTGAGTACTCCCCATTTATCACCACCCTCTGAACACGCCCTTGTAGCCAGTTTTCAATCCATGTACTCACCCTATGGTACATGCCAACGGACCTTATTTTGTACAGTAAACGTTTATGGGGAACTGTGTCAAATGCTTTTGCAAAATCCAGATGCACCACGTCTACGGGCCTTTCTTTATCTAGATGGCAACCCACCTCCTCATAGGAGGTTAATAGATTGGTTTGGCAAGAATGATTCTTCATGAATCCATGTTGATTACTGCTAATGATATTGTTCTTATTACTAAAATCTTGTATATAGTCCCTTATCATCCCCTCCAAGAGTTTACATACTATTGATGTTAGGCTAACTGGTCTGTAATTCCCAGGGATGTTTTTTGGGCCCTTTTTAAATATTGGTGCTACATTGGCTTTTCTCCAATCAGCTGGTACCATTCCAGTCAATAGACTGTCTGTAAAAATTAGGAACAACGGTCTGGCAATCACCTGACTGAGTTCCCTAAGTACCCTCGGATGCAAGCCATCTGGTCCCGGTGATTTATTAATGTTAAGTTTCTCAAGTCTAATTTTAATTCCGTCCTCTGTTAACCATGGAGGTGCTTCCTGTGTTGTGTCATGAGGATAAACACTGCAGTTTTGGTTACTGAAGCCCCCCGATTCACTCGTGAAGACTGAGGAGAAGAATAAATTCAATACCTTTGCCATCTCCCCATCCTTTGTAACCAGATGTCCTTCCTCATTCTTTATGGGGCCAATATGGTCTGTCCTCCCTTTTTTACTGTTCACATACTTAAAGAATTTCTTGGGATTTTTTTTGCTCTCCTCCGCTATGTGTCTTTCATGTTCTATCTTAGCCGTCCCAATTGCAGTTGTTCAAAGATGTTTGTTAAAAGAAAAGGACAGGGAAAAGAGTGGGGAGAAAAAATAGGGGAGAGAAAGAGAAGAAGTGGGGAAAAAGGTAGCATAGGATTTGAGGGCTAACTGGTCGAGAGAGATATCACATGAGCGATCACAAAAGGAGGTAGAATACTTAAGGGAAAGGGATGGTGAGGAGGCTGTACCACATGCCTATGAAATAATGGGCCTGTGTTATGATAGGAATGATGATGACCCCTCTGGGGTTGAGAGCATTTTAGTGACAGTAGTAGAGGAAGAGAAATGGAGCTAGATGAACCATAAGACCATAAACTTGTCAAAAGTGTCATTACCAAGCACTAACATTTCCTCCATCCGCATAATGTCATTTATAATTGAAACCCATAAAGACAAAGTGGGGTAACATCTGTTTTTACCATATAATGGGATGATCTGCCTCATGGCGGATAAGAAAAAACTTAGGAGGCTCCACTTTGTGGGTGTCAGCAAATCATCATAAATTTTGTTATAAACTTTAAAAACTGTTAGGATAATTTGGTTAGTTGCAGACTGGCTGGTGAGTTGAGCTGGTCTTTGGTTTTGCATTAAATAAAATAAACCTTCCTGTCTGCTCGCAGTCTAATTATACACTGAGCATGCGCAGCTAAGTTTACATTTCCGCCCAATGCCTGTGTGTTATGCCCCATACACACGATCGGCCTTTCCGACAACAAAACCGTGGAATTTTGTTCGAAGGTTGTTGGCTCCCACTTGTCTTGCATACACACGGTCACACAAATGTTGGGCAACAATTACGAACGTAGTGACCTACAAGACGTACGGCAAGCCGATAAAAAGGAAGTTCAATAGTCATGCGCCACCCTTTGGGCTCCTTCTGCTTGTGTTTGGTGAGCATTGATTCCGAGCATGCGTGGACTTTTGTGCGACCGACTTGAGTACACACGATCTGAAAGTCAAAAATTTGTTGCCGGAAAATTTGAGAACCTGCTAGCCATCATTTGTTGCCGGAAAGTCCGACAACAAATGTTCGATGGAGCATACACACGGTTGGACTTTCCGCCAACAAGCTCACATCCAACCAGGGGCTTTGCTAGGTCTACAAAAGATCTGGGGCTAGAGCCCATAGCAGCGTAGTAAAGAAAGTCATACGCTTGGGCGGGCATACACATGTATATACAGTAATATACGTGTGTGTGTATATATAAACCTAGATAGCCCCCCACTTACATCAGGGTCCTAGAGAGCCCCCCCTTACATCAGGGTCCCCAGAGAGCCTCCTTATTACATCAGAGTCCCCAGAGAGCCTTCCCCTTGCATCAGGGTCCCCAGAGAGCCCCCCACTTATGTCAGGGTCTCCAGAGAACCCCCCTTACATTAGGGTCCCCAGAGAGCCTCCCCCTTAAAATCAGGGTCCCCAGAGAGCCTCCCCCTTGCATCAGGGTCCCCAGAGAGCCTCGCCTCCCCTTGGGGACCCCTGCAAAGACTCGGGGCTATGGGCCCCAGATTCGGGGCTTTAGCCCCAAAAGCCACCCCCTAGCAAAGCCACTGCATCCAACATTTATTGTCGGAAAATCCGACCGTGTGTACGCAGCATTAGAGTGACTGAGCTCCTGCACATGTGCAGGAGTGACATCTTCCGAAGTCAGCCAATCAAGACGCCCAAAGACTGGTGCTCATAAGAAACTGGGGAGAATATGTTGGGCCCGATTAGAGGGACCTTGTCGGCATCAGACCATTTAAGCAGAAGTAAGTGTTGTGGACTTTTGTCCACTGTAAAAAGAAAAACAATTCTACATTTACATACACTTTATTGGAGCTAATAAAATACATCCCAGGCTCTGTTTTTTTAAATTCTCCTCTCCTATGAGCACTGGAATGTATTTATATCATTTCAATTTTCATGTATTTGGAAACAACTAAGATGTCACTGTTACATATCAGATAACCCATAATAACCAATTCTTCACAAAAGTTCCAAAACTGCTTTTGTTGGAGGACATAAACACTTTGCCGTTGGCCAGATATTTAGTATAACATTTTTTCATGCTAGTAATTAAGGGCCATTAGCTGTGGGATCTTTTAGTTGTCTGAAAATTGGATTTAATTAAAGTGGAACTGAATCCTTATAATTAAATTCTGATAGCATAAAGGGATATAAATCTAAATTAAATTGCACATTGTTAGCAAAGAAACTAACTTTTTAGGAAGTAAGTAATTTCTCCAAGCTGACACTCTGAATGCCTGTGCCATCTACAGTATGTATCAATATCATTTTGAGCCAGCGTCTTATTCCTGAATCTAGATGCCAGCCCACAGATTACGCAGTCTGGATTGTTCTACAAGGTGATGCATGCTGCTGCACATTCCATATCCAGTGTGAAGTTTGAAGTGATCAGCAGACCAGGATATCATGAGATTACTGTCTGCGACAAGTTTATTTTTAGGATATAGGATATAGGATGCAGAAAATGTGAGTAGGGGACAGTAAAGCACTGAAAAGTAAATGTAAATCAAAAAGAGAAAGTAGGGCTATTTAAAGGTTAACTCCACCTTTAAGACCATGTTGCATATTGTTCCCATATTTAGGTAGGTGTAGAGTGCAGCATGGTGCCAAGAGGACACCCATACCCCCAGAATGCCCCACCCCCTGTGACAATATCTGGGGAATCATCTACCCCATAGCAGCTGTCACTTTTGAAATTGATACGGCTGTGTGGTGTCTGCCTGTGCAGCTACTGTATTCTTCTGGAGCACCATAAAACCATACCTCCCAACTTTTTGGGATGGGAAGGAGGGAAACCTATTAGTAAAAGTATGCAGGCATAGGACACACACCCTGTCATGCCCCCTTAAAGGAGAATTATACAAAAAAAAAAGATTAGTTAAACCCACAAGTTTTTTTACCATTATTATTCATTTATATTGGCTTTTGACACTTATAAATACAGCAATTTAGAAACTGGATGAAAGGTTTAGTATTGGGAAACATTTTTTTATAAGATAAATAGTGCATTTTATATACAACTATATAGATCAGACCAAAATGAGGGACAAATAGGGAGGAAAGAGGGACAGAGGGACATTGTTCCAAATCAGGGACAGTCCCTCTAAATCAGGGACAGTTGGGAGGTATGATAAAACTGTCAGATCTAAACATAGCACCCTGATGTTTAGGATGGGTTGCTAGTAAATTTACCTGCCAGGTATAGTTGCCTTGGCCAGTTGATAGAAGATCAATTAATTCCACCCTAATTCTGGAATTGCTGTCCTTCTCTCTTCTGTCACTAGATGGTATCTGGTGGCATTAAATAAGACAAGGGCATTGCAAGGACAGATTAGGAATAAATGGGGTATCTCAGCCAATGGGCAGGGATCTTCTTGGGTCTCAGCCTGCTGGGAGAGGCTATTTATTTGGGTGAGGTCAGGTGATCGGGGTTCAGTGCCACCTGGATGGCTGTCTGGGTGGACTTGTGTTGTGCTGCCCTGGACTGCTAGGCCAGAGCCTGAGGCCTATCCCGGGGACATCTGGCTTCTAGGCTGTCTGAGGGCCTATCCAGAAGCAAGAGAGCAGCGTAGGGTTGGGATTGCGGCTTGCAATCTAACCAGAAGTGACGGTTTTGCCGGCCGGAGAACTTGTCGTGGTCGGAGGTAGAAGGAAATCTGTCACCACTAAGGGACCATCCACCTTATTACCAGGGACCACAGTGAGTAGCTGAATCAAGTACTGGAGCTGTATTCTCACAAACCGGGGACAGTGAAGAATTGGGAAACTTCAGCAGGTGTCAAGCCAGGGACCCAGCCAGCGGAGGTGACACTTGCAGAGCAGCCTTGTGTGCCAAGCCAGGGACCGAGCAGGCCAGTGGGGTGATGCTTGAGGAGTATCTGTGAGTACCCAGCGGGGATGCGGGGTGATGCTGGAAGAAGATACTCAGTGAGAAGGTTGGAAGAGCTCAGGAGATCCAGGGGCAGTGGATCAGCAAGTATAGTGAGGGAGACTGGGAGCTCAGTTGAGTGAAGATCTACAAGAGGGGATTGTAGAGGAAGTACAGAAGTTTGTTACAACTTGTGTTAGAAACTGTTATAAGACTGTTGCCATAGGAGACAGCAATCCTACATATGCAGATGTGGTGTCCTGCTGGGTGCCTTTCCCTGCATGGCTGTCTACCTATAGAAGTCTCGGAGTCTGCTAATTACCATTACAACTACCAAAGGGTGCCCTGGCCCTAACCCTCTCTCCCACAGTTCTGTTCAAGAGAAAATAACACATTGATATTTAGTTATAGGATTTTGTTATGGTGAAGGATGTTATGTTATCTATAATAGGCTCCATTTGATTATCTTGCACATGATTCACTGATTAACCATTAGGAGATTATACCGTGTTATATTGGGAGGTTAATATTAGCTCATTATACATTCCGAATATATACTGTGTGATATCAGTTCACATACACAATAATTGCAGCTATATTATTTGGTCATCTTCTAGCATTTGTCACTTATTTATTTATTTACTAGTTCATATCAGCGCTTTAGTACACTTTTTGCTCAAGAGAAAATAAATCTCTTTGCATTCAAGACGTGTCTGGGGTCCATGAATCTACCTTGCACTACACCCACCATGCCTTGTAACCCACTCTATGCAGAAGGATGTCAGCTGTCCCTAGCTCTAGAGGTTCTCATTAGACTAAAGGGGACCCGGGACCTTGCTACATAAACAAAAGCGATCAGTCCACGGTGTGACATGCACATCATTGTACTGAGCTCATTGTGTGACTGCACAGTTATCAAAGTGCCTGAATTTCTAGAGTCCGGGCTTTAAATGTATTTTATTATGTACAGTACAAGCAAGGTAAGTATCTTAATCTGATTTGGTATCAGCCTCTTGTAGACTGGAGAGGATGAAGCAGCAAAGAGAGCCAACTAGTTTATGTCCTGACAAGAAACATGCTGATAGGAGAAGAAAGCAGAGTGATAGATGGATGAAATCATCACTGTGCCGCTTCTCCTTCGCTGCCCTGTTGCAGGCTGTGGGCGGATTCATGACAACCTAGTCTTATTGGAAGTCTATGAATGATGCTGGTTGTCAACCCTGAAGACAACTGGCATCTAGTGGGGGAAAAAAGTTCTGCCGGGAACCCTTCTGGACTAACGTGAGTATTGCAGCAAAAGCTGTTTTTTGGATCATTTTATCTTCAAGGGTCTTTACATCTTTTTTGACTGGAGTTCTGCTTTAGGCTATCTTGTTCACAATAAATATTGAACAGAGGGATTCAGCAGCATTTCACTTGTGTCTTGAACGTGTCCACATGCAAAGCACAGAATCTATAAATGATTCCTAATACTGACTTTTGTGTTATAGGATCCAATAGAGGTGTGTTCAGGAACCTCTCTCCTGCATCACAAACAGGTGTTCCCAGATCATAATATTACCAACAACAGGTAGCAGGATAGACTGGTATGCTATTGTCAGGGCTTTTTTTCAGCGGGAATATGGGGGGGCGTGGGGGAACCTCCATGCCATTACATCCAGCACTGACTGTATGTAATGACAAGGGGTGTTGGGATGTGCTGCAGGGTCTATGGATGCTGGCTGATGGGGGATTTATTCTAGCTGTTTTTGCAGGGGGGGGTCTATTGTTGCTGGGGGTGGGTCTTATTTTTCTGGGGGGGTCAGTTGTTGCTGGGGAGATGTACTGTTGGTGGAGGGATCTATTGATGCTGGCAGATGGAGAGTCTATTGTTGCTGGCTGCGGGGAGATCTGTTGTTTCTGCTGGGATTCTATTGTTGCGGGTGGTCCATTGTTGTTAGGGGATCTACTGTTGCTGGGGGGGGGAGATATTTTGTTATTGGCTGCAGGTGATCTGTTGTATTGCTTTTCTTGTTATCATTACCAAATTCCATAATAGAACACCATAAAATGATACTTGGTTCTGTATTCTCTAAAAGGGCACTACTGGGAGGGGGGTAGGGGGGGTGGGACCACGGAATGGTGCTCGGAGGAGGGGGTAGGGGCAGAGAGAAGGGGTGATTCAGAAAAGGGGGCACGTTCCTGCACCTATTCTCTGAGAAAAGAAAGCCTGGCTATTGTTAAGCCTGGACAACAAACTAAATTATTGAGGTTGTTCCCCATGTACAGTACACAGTTCGTATTCCATTTTTAGTTTTGCCTGTAGTGTATCATTAAATAAAGCTAGGAGTGATCTAAGGTCAATATTTGTTTTACTTTATGCTGGCTACCATAACATGAACATAAAAAAAAAAAAAAAAATAAAAAAGGAAAAAAATCCAGGTTTTCACTAAGCCGAGTCCTGCTCACTTGAGATATTGCACACGAGAAGAAGAAGAGATAAACCACACAGCTTTTCCCTAACACAATGATTATTTTCCATTCTCTGGTTTTAGAGGGCGATCAAACAGCTTGCGGATCTTATTATGCTCTCTGGGTTTTATTGCGGACGATGTGTTTTGCAGATACATGTGTAAACATTTCATTGATAATAATGCAGCATAAACCCGTCTCACCCAAGTTCCGCCAATGTTTGTGACCTTGTTTTGTCGGGACTTACAATGCATGCAATCTGACTCCCAATTATATATTACACTCCACGCTCGGCTGTAAGTCTGGGATAAACAGAACTGAGCGCGGTTGACCGTTTTAAAACCGACAGGTGGTGCAACGGCTGAACTGCACAGGGTAATATTTTCTAATTGGTATCATTTAATACATTAAATCACAATGATCAAGGCATTTACAATCCATATTAATGCTGACCTCTAGAAAAGTACAGAACTTCCTAGCCAGTAATACTTTTGTTAAAATATCCATTTAGACCCCATTCACACTAGTGCAGCATGACACTGGGCATCAAACATATGCATGTATTTTGGCCATTGTCATGCTTGACGCATAGGGCAGCACATTCATTTCAATGGACTACTCCATGCACAGCATGTGCAGCAAAGAAACTCATGCCCCTATTTGAGCTTCGAGTGATATTAAACTGCACCTTTTTTTGTGCGCGTTTGTCTGTGCTCTTTTTTTTTTTACATTCGTACATCAGGATATGCAAAAACGGAATATGATACAGGTCAAACTGTCATGTTTGGCCTATGGGAAAATAAACAGATGTAAAACTTAGGTCTATGAATTAACATTCTGTTAGGCATGAGCAATAATATACTCGAGAATATTTAATAATTTTCCTTTGGGATTAATAAATGTAGCGCTATCCCCATAGGAGCTGCTAGAAAACTCTCTTGCTTCAACTCTTCAGCTAGGCACACAGTATTTTCCACAGCCAGGCACACACTAATGCCCCATACACACAATCAGAAATTCCGTCAGAAAAAACTTGGATGGTTTTTCCGACGGGATTCCGCTCAAGCTTGGCTTGCATACACACGGTCACACAAAAGTTCTCTGAACTTTCGACCGTCATGAACGCGGTGACGTACAACACTACGACGAGCTGAGAAAATTAAGTTCAATGTTTCCGAGCATGCGTCGATTTGTTTCCGAGCATGCGTGATTTTTTTGCGCGTCCGAATTGCATACAGACGAACGCATTTTCGGATAGGAACTTTTTCCGACCGAAAAATAGAGAACGTGCTCTCAATCTTTTGCTGGCTGAAATTCTGCCAGCAAAAGTCACATGGAGCATACACACGGTCGGAATTTCTGACCAAAAGCTCACATCCGACTTTTGCTGGCGGAATTTCTGATCGTGTGTACGGGGCATTAGGCTCATTTCTTGAATAATCAGTCTAGGGGTTTGTTTGTGTTTTTTTTTGTTTGTTTTATTGAGAACTTGGATAGGGAAGGGAATGTAGTGGGATTCCCCATATTCAACTAATTACAGGGAGGACAACTTCTTCAACATGACTGTGGAATTCCTACTTGAAGCAACATGCACTCTTGAGCAAGTCCTCTATGAGAAGGATAGACTACTGCTCCTCAGGACACTAGCCAATATCCCCTTTCTGCTGCACCCAGTAGCTGACTTTCCTAGCACAAAGGGGTAGCCTACAAAAGAACAAACAGAACTGCCTCACAGAAGACGTCTGTTTAGACAAAACGTACGTCAGGCAAGGCAAAGAAATAGCAGTGACGTTGTGGCGTTCGTGGAGGGTGTAGGACGAGTGCCTGTTTTTCCAATGCCTGTTGAAACTTTCTTGTTGTAAGCAGACTCTTTTATTAAACTCATTCATTTTTACTAAACGCTGCACAATGAGGCTTTTCCTTTTCTAATTGACATACTGTGTGACCGAGTCTGAGGTTCCTTAAGGATTAATTTATTGGTGACTTCCATAATTGGTATCCATTAAGTGGCTGAAAAGGAGAGGCGCCTTATACCTAAAGTGAGGGGTGAATACTCACAGATGCGAATACAGACCTTGATGGGTCTAATGATCTGGTAAGAGGATACATTTGTCCTGTTTTTTTTTCTATGGGGAGCACTGGGTGTTGCACCTATTAAGAACCGGAGGACGTGTTTTATTCTTCGCTGTATGGACTTTATTTGTTTTTTTGACACATCATTTTTACCCTTTTTTCTTGGACTTATTTAATTTAACATGTATTAATTTGTGAAGATTAATGGACTATTTTTGTGACAGCGCAACACTGTTGATTTAATTTAATTTATTTATTATAATTTATCAATATGTTGTATATACTAAGCGCAGTTTTCTCACTGTATTTACAAAAGAACACACGGGTCAGCTCTCCAGTTTCCAGGCCTCCAGCCTAAGGCTGCATGGCAGCAGGTGCTGAGGAGGGCAAAGCGCCCCCTTCTCAAATGGACTCTCCTCTCCAGACATAGACCACTTCCTGTGTCTCTTCACTGAATATAAATACCCCTTCCCAGCATGCATAGGGGCCCCTATGCTGTAATTGGCTGGGGTGGCATTCATATTCATGCTACTGATCTGCACGAGTCACTCCAGTCCACCTAGCAATTTCCAAAACTGCCTGGATATACTGTAGATGAGTCAATGCATATCCAGTAACACTTGTTAAATACACAGGTCTCCCTGGCTGTACCAATTCAGTCTCCCTGTTAGACAGGAAAACGACTATATTTTACCTTAGTTTCCTGTTAAGCAGGAGACCACACTATACTAACTATATACATCCTAGCAACCTACCTAGGAGGGTGCTACATAAAGTATTCTGAGTAACATTTTGCTGATTGTACTGAAACCCTCCCCCCCACAAAAAAGGGGGAGGGGCGAGAAACTAAGGATAGTCAAGTCCTGACAGTCTGCGCAGTAATAGCATATAAAGTAGTGTCGTGTGGATAAAAGCGAAAAAAGGAAGTAGAGGAAGGAGAGAGGGGAAAGAAACTCGACAGAGTACAACCAAGTTATGGAAGGAAAGTGAAAGAAAGGAAAGGGATATATCTAATTAAATAACTTTGAACCTTGTGGCCCCTGGTTTTTCCTGAGGTACCCAAGTACCCCTTGCTTTTTTGGCTATGTTGGACCCGCAGCTGAGCCAGGAGTAACATCTCTATGGGGTAGGGGGTGGTGGGAAGGAGAGAACAGCAGAAGAGTAGGGTGTTATTAGGAAACTAAAGTAGGTGCGAAAACCACAAGGTTTCTGCATGGGTAGGCTGAGAGAGAGCCCCACCGCTCCGGTAGACTTGCTTGTGAAAGAAACAAGAGCAACTATTAATCCGTCCAAGAGAAGAGTCCCAGGTGCTGGCTAATGCAAGATGAAGCAGAGGAGAATGAGGAAGCCGCACACCAATCTGATGATAAGTGCTTTTATTATTAAAAGCTGGATGAAAAAAGTGTACAGAACATTACAGCAGAAGTGTACAGAGATCAACTGACGCGCTTCGCAATCATAGCGACTGCTTACTCATAGCTGCAATTGCTGCAAAAAGCTGCAAAAGCAGTCGCTATGGTTGCGAAATGCGTCAAGTGATCTCTGTACACTTCTGCTGTAATGTTCTGTACACTTTTGTCATCCAGCTTTTAATAATAAAAGCACTTATCATCAGACCGGTGTGCGGCTTCCAGATTTCCTTGTTCTCCTCTGTTTCCGCATGGGTAGATGTTGGCTCTGAGTGGCTCTTAGATGTTAGCTCTTTTTGTTTGCCTTGTAGGATGCTGATCTACAGAATTCCTCCCTTGCATTCCATGTGCAGTTAAATTGCTGCAATTTGACAAGTTTGTAATGCATTATGGACTCCATCTAAAAAAGTAATCCACCAGATCTATCTAGTCTTTCACTGAAGGCATTGTAGGTGTCCGCCATAATCGGGGGATCAAGCTGCATGTTGCATTAATGAGGTGCCTAAGTAAGTGTTAGCCGGTAAAGGGGGTTGTTCATGTTGCAGGAACAGTTCAGGGGAGTATGTGCTGTGCTCTTGAGCATGCATAAACACGCCTCTTGCTTGGCACAATGAATGGCACGCAAGTGTAAAAGGTTTTTTTTATTGAGGGTTTCCTGAACACACGAAAATTTCAGGGATTTTAAACGCATTCAAGCACTACAATAGTGAGAATGTGGGCTAAGAGACATTGCCACTTCAGGGCAAAGTGACAATATCTGTAAAAAACACCTGTCACCCTGCCCCAATTATACTCCTTCTCAAGTGTTCCCCCACTGCTCCTTTCTGCCCTGCAGCCACAATCAAAATATCCAGTGTCAGAGTCATGTGACACTGTTTGTAAAAAAAACATTGGCCAGTAGGACTAACTATTGCACCACAGGAGCAGCTGACATGCTCCTCTACCCAGAAGCACCAGGTATGGTGTTTTTTTCCTATGAGTACCATATTTGGCCCTGTGATATCCAATGGGGCCCTCAAATCTGTATAGGGGACATGCATAGCTCCCAACTGTGCCTGATTTCGAGGGACTGTCCCTGATTTGGAACAAAGTCCCTCTGTCCCTCTTTCCTCCTCATTTGTCCCTCATTTTGGTCTGATCTATATACAGGTAGTCGTATATAAAATGCACTCTTTATCTTTAAAAAAAGCATTTCCCAGTTCTAAATATTTCATCCAATGTCTAGATTGTTGCAGTTGTAAATTTCAAAAGCCAGTATAAGGAAATAGTAGTGGTAAAAAAAAAGCACTTGTGGGTTTAACTAATCTTTTTTTTTTTTTTATAACTCCCCTTATGGTGGCAGGGGGGGGGGGGTGTCCTGTGCCTACATACTTTTTCTAATAGGTGCCCCTCATTCCCATCTCTAAAAGTTGGGAGGTATGGCTATGCTTTCGGTTAAGTATGGCTGAAGGCATCATATCTCCCGGTATTAGGGGGAACTTGGAGTCCATCTACATGGTGACATCCTCTTAAGAACCCATATGTATGCTCATATACAGTATATGTTACATGGATATGATTTTTTTCCCAACAAAAGTTCAGTTTAACTTTATATTACACCTTTATTACCATCTTATCTTCTTAATTATCTTAATTCTCTACACAGCATGAGTTAAAGAGGGGAAGAGAAGAGAATAACCCTATCAGCCTGTAATTCATTTCTCAGTGTTAAAGTGTTGTCAGTCTTAAAGGCCCGTACACACGATCGGACTTTTTAACAACAAACATACAATTTAGCTGTTTTAAGGCAACATCCGATCGTGTGTACGCTCCATCGGACAAACTATTTCAGTTTTCAAATCAAACAGCAAAAAGCACTCACATGAGTGTAGACGGGTAGGCCGCACACCCCATACAGTGCATCAAAAAGACAAGAAAGAACCCCCTATCGGGGCTTTTAAGCAGCCAATAAAATGCAGTATAGATGGTTGAAAAAATTAGATTTTATTAGTACAAAAAATAAATAACGTTAAAAGAGAAAATTCATTGAAATAAATACTGACTGTTGGAGTCAGGACACGAACTGAGTATGGCGTACATATGCAACAGACAACAGCCTATAGTGAAAACCAATGCAAGACACAATGTATACGAGGGCAGCCTAGATTTCCCCAATTGTAAGTCCTTGGGGTTAGATAACAATGAATGCCTCTAAATAAAAACAGTAAGCCATACAGTATATGTGGGACAATGATAATTGTATGTAATAATTCTGACGCGTTTCGACCCTTCCCGGGTCTTCTTCAGAGGATGGCTGTCCACACTAAAAGAAAGGGGGTAACATTTATCAAACATAACATCGAATTTCCACGGTGCCGAAAACATACATGCATACCCTGTAATGTAACTGAATAAATTGTATAGTTACCTATCGCAAGAATTGTGACACTACAATGTCATTTTTGACATTGCAAAATGTTTGAGATGATACAATTACTCCTTCGCTCCCCTGTCTCCCCCGTGTCGGACCAACTCCCCCGGGGACGGGTGATGGACCAGATGAATCTTACGAGAGATCACGCTTACCAGCCCCCCATGTGGGAGAGGGAGGGAAGGGAAGGGGCGAGACGGGCAATCCAAAACCGCACCCAGATGGAATTCACGTTAGTGCTAGAAATCAAAAATGAAAAATAACGAAGGGTCAGTTGGTTCATACCCTATAGTTGGGAAGTTTACCAACCATGAGGTTCTGTATGCTTGCTAAATTATAAGTCCATGGATGTACAGGAGGGCATTGCTAAAGAATGAAAAACGGGAAGGGAAAAAAGGAGGGAAAAGGAGGGGAGGGGAAGGGGAGGGAGGGGGAAGAGGAGGGGAGAAGGAAGAGGGGGAAGGGAAAAGCGTGTGAGGAAAGAGTGAAAAGAAAAGGAAAGAAAAAGGTGACTAAAGAAAGAGTGAGTGAAATACAATTGAACTAGAAAATAGCAAATGCCCTGCTGACAGTTGTTCATCATGCGACTTCAAAATATATAAGGGAATTGATGGGGTAAAAGTGCCAACAGACCACGAAAGAATAGCCCAGTGAGCAGAGGGAGGGAAGAGGGGGAAGGACAGGCCAGCGACGCTGGATGGGACAAAGGAAAGAATAGAAAACAGGGAGGGGGGGAGGGAGTGGGGGGAGGGGGGGAAATCTAGGCTGCCCTCGTATACATTGTGTCTTGCATTGGTTTTCACTATAGGCTGTCGTCTGTTGCATATGTACGCCATACTCAGTTCGTGTCCTGACTCCAACAGTCAGTATTTATTTCAATGAATTTTCTCTTTTAACGTTATTTATTTTTTGTACTAATAAAATCTAATTTTTTCAACCATCTATACTGCATTTTATTGGCTGCTTAAAAGCCCCGATAGGAGGTTCTTTCTTGTCTATTTCAGTTTTCATCGGACAAATGTTGGCTGTGCGAACAGACAAACTTGGTGGCAACAAAAGTCCGACGTCAGCAAGTCCGATTGTGTGTACACAAAACCATCGGACTTTAGTACA
Organism: Aquarana catesbeiana; assembly: GCF_042186555.1. Taxonomy (NCBI): domain Eukaryota; kingdom Metazoa; phylum Chordata; class Amphibia; order Anura; family Ranidae; genus Aquarana; species Aquarana catesbeiana. The sequence continues at coordinate 913,687,006 of NC_133324.1, read as the reverse complement.
AAGTACAAACACACATGCTCAGAACCAGTGCAAAAGATCAGACAACAATACAGAAGTTGACCAAAGGGTGGTGCCGGAGAATTGAACGTCCTCTTTTGAAGTGTCGTCAGTACGTTGAAACGTCATTACGTTCATGTTTGTTGCCTAAAAAGTCCTGCCGTGTGTATGCTTAATAAGTTCACGGCCAACGCCCTTTGTACAGAAATCCACTGGAAAGTTTGTATAAAGTCCGATCGTGTGTATGAGGCTTAACACTGTACACACCTGCAGGACAGAAGAGCACAGGGATGACCTTATCAATTTGCTGATGCTCATCCATTTAGCAAGCTGGTGACACAACTGTATTACTTAAAGAGACCCTGCTGCCAGACCATTCATTTTAAAAACAATCTTTCTTAAGATTATATGTTCATTTAATGTATTTTATGCGTGGTATTTACCTGTAAAAGTCTCCCTTGTGTAGACATGCAGAAGCCCTGAGACTTCTGCAGGGAGCCACCATATTGGATGTGATGTCAGTAGCTCCCGATGACTCAAAGTTGTCACTCAAGTGACACTTGTAGTAATCATCTTCACAAAAACTGTGTGTTTACCTGCAATTTTTAGGTTGGTGACAGGGTCTCTTTAACTGTAATAAAGAAAGTGGTGTTAATCTACTGGCTGTTCATTGGGACAGGAGTGTGTGAATAACAAGGGAGACTGCACAGAATAATCAACTGTTGTGGAAAAGCTACCATTAAGAACTCAGCAGTGGGGAGTGGGGACAGGTATAAGTAGGTTGGGGGAAGGGGGTGGGGGGCAAGGGGGCTGGTATCAGATAATAGTATGACAATTACACCCATGTAGTTCAAAGCAACATTTCATTTTATAGCTAGATTACAGTTTCTTTTGTATCTTCGATTAAGTTCAGCGTTAAACCCTCTAAAGGGCATTAAGGAAAAGTAAGTACATGTTTAATAATGCAGAGGCATTTAGCAAGTAAATTTACTTTTGTTAAATTGATATGGCCAGCTACTGAAAAGAAAGCTCATACCATACAAAATTCAGTACCATGATATTCTACAGATAGAGATGCTTTTTGGGTTGGAAAACGTATTATCCCATCTACAAGCTGCAAACCATTATAATTTGAGGGGGCTACCCAAGCAATGCAAAGTAGGCATGTGCTTTTAAAGGGGTAGGGATTTGTCATACATTTTTGCTCCCACCAAACAACCTTAACCAATGTTTTGGAATGAATGAACTCTATACACATTTCTGTGTTGATCATGCATGGCTGAATTAAAATGTTGAATAAAACAATGAGGCTCTCCCATTGAGATAATGTGGCTATTTCTGCCTGCACCCTGCTGGCATCAGGGTGCACAACATGGCCCCAGCAATAAGGATACTTGGACATTCTTATACGTTCAAAAGTCTTGTGTGATAGTAAAGCCTTTCTTTTAATAACAAACATGTCATACTCACCTGCTCTGTGCAGTGGTTTTGCACAGAGCAGCCCTGATCCTCCTCTTCTCAGGTCCCCTCCCTCCTGCCAAGTGTCCCCACAGAAAGCAGCTTGCAATGGGGGCACCCAAGCAGGCTCATTCCTGAGCCGCTGCTCTGCATGTCCATTCACACACAGAGCTGTTGGCTTGGCCCTCTCCCCCTCTCTCCTCATTGGCTCACTGGCCATGACTGACAGCCAATGGCTCTCACTGCTGTCCCAACCAATGAGGAGTGAAAGTCCCCAGAGAGCTGATGCTCTCGTGCACATAGTTTGATTGAGATAGGGCTCAGGTAAGTATTAGGGGGGCTGGGGGGACTGCTGCACAGAGAAGGTTTTTTTACTTTCATGTGTAGCCCCGAGTTTCTCCAGGCCTAATGGTGACCTCCAGAGTTAAGGACAGCTGACATCCTTCTGTATAGAGTGAGTTACGAGGCATGGTGGGTGCAATGTAGGTAGATTAATGGGCGCCAGACAGATTTATTTTCTCTTAAACATAATTGTGGGAGAGAGAGTTAGGGCCAGGACACCCTTTAGTAGTTGTAAGACTCCAAGACTTCTATAGGTAGACAGCCATGCAGGGAAAGGCTGCCCACTGGCCTGCTCGGTCCCTGGCTTGGCACACAAGACTGCTCTGCTAGCGTCACCGCTGCTGACTGGGTCCCTGGCTTGACTCCTGCCGAAGTTTCCCAATTCTTCACCGTCCCCGGTTAGTGAGAATGCTGCTCTGGTACTTGCTTTGGCTACTCACGGTGGTCCCTGGTAACAAGGTGGATGGTCCCTTGGTGGTGACAGCTTCCCCTCTACCTCCGACCACGACAGGTTCTCTGGCCAGCAGAACCATCACTTTTGGTTGGACTGCAAGCCGCAGTCCCAACCCTGCGCTGCTCTCTTGCTTCTGAATAGGCCCTTAGACAGCCCAGGAGCCAGATGTCCCCAGGATAGGCCTCAAGCTCCAGCCTAGCAGCCCAAGCAATACAACACAGGTCCACCCAGACAGATGTCCAGGTGGTACAGAACCCCAATAAACTGACCTCACCCAAATAAATAAGCTCTCCCAGCAAGCCAAGGGACCCTGCAATTGGCTGAGACACCCCATCTATTCCTAATCTGTCCTTGCAATGCCCTTGTCTTATCTAATGCCAGCAGATACCCGGCCATCTAGTGACAGAAGAGAGAAGTGCAGAAAATCCAGAATTAGGGTGGAATCAATTGATCTCCTATCAATTGGCCAAGGCAACTACACTTGGCAGGTAAATTTACTAGCAACCCTGCTTAAACATCAGGGTGCTACACATGCATTAAATGCATAAAGGTAAAAAACATTGATCCTTTAGAACCACTTTAACCTAAATAGTTAATAAATAAAAAACAGACTCCAATATCAGACCTTCTATCTCAGCATCTAACAGATTGCCAGAGGTTTTCTTTATTAACATTAGTCATCACTTCAGAAATCAGTACTGTGCCCTAGTCAATTGCATATGATTTCCAAGGTCTGTCTGTTCAGTAACTTGTGGTCTAATCCAGGGGTCTGCAAACTTTCTAAACAAAGGGTTAGTTTACTGTCCTTCAGACCTTAGGGGAGCTGGACTGTGGCCAGTGAGAGCAGAAAATGCCCTAGCATTAGTGGGAGTAGACCATGTATCAGGCTTGGTCAGTGGGAGTAAAAATTACATTGCACCCGTGGTCAGGAGAAGTAGGAATAGTGCCCCATCATTGGTATTAGAGGGAGAATTTATACCTCATTATTGGAAGGAATATTGCCCAAAAATTGATGCCAACAGAAGCAATAGTGCCCCAATGTGGAGGAATGGTACCTCTTCATTGGTGATGGTGGAAAGATTAGTATTTCATGTGACGGGAGTCACTTTGTGCGGGGGGGCCTATGGAACCCAGAATCCCTTGGAGAAGTTGGGAAGCCCTTGTTTCAGCTCCTCATGCACCTCCTATGTCTAATAGGGGCACGGGGTGACCGAGAACCCCAGTCTGATCTGTGCTAATCGGCCTTGCTGTACAGCCACACTGGAATGTTGTATATATGTATATATTGTGTGTTGTCTCATGCTGTAGGACTCTTTGCTGCAATCGTTTGGGGTGTGGTTGTATTCCATTGTTCTATTGTGTCTTACTTGGGAGAAATGTATATTATGGGATGTATGTCTATGTTTCTATTCCTCCAGCAGTCCCTCCCTGCTGATAAGACTGTTTATTGATGAGAAGTTGGAATACACCTGACCTGTGTGTCTATTATTGTTGGACAGTTTACCCCGCCCTGAATGGGAGGGGTTGTCCCTGAGTGTTAACTCTCTGTACATGTGTTTCAATAAACAGTTCATGTTCCAGCTTGCAGCCAAACGAGTCCTGCCTTGTTCCTGGTTGTAATATGCGGCTAATATCTATATTCACACTGGAGGAAGCGGTATATGACGAAAGCACTCAAGCGGAGTTTGGGATGTTTCATTACACCTCGTGGCGCAAACAGTATAAAAAAAAGAGAACTGACATAAACAAAGTTCAACTCAGAATTCCTTGATAATACTAATTTTACTGTATAGATCAGGGGTGGGCAATTTCTTCTCCCAAGGGGCCACATGAGAAGCTGGGACTGTTGTGGAGGGCATATTAAAGATGGTAAGCCAGCATCTCATTGGGCCAAACATTGAATCAGCAGAGCATGTCTATAGGAACCCCATGATGATATTTATATATTCCCTTGACTGTTATATATCCCCTGGCATGTGACATCCTTCCGCAGCAAGGCGGAAGTTAAGGAAGACAAGTGGAGGTCATAGGCTGTGGGGTGGACAGTGGGACCTGGCAACACCTCCCCACATGACCTCATGCGCATCATTGTTGCCCACCTAGCATGGTCCACTTGTTGCTGGAGGGGGAAAGCCACTGCCAAAGCCACACAAAAAGAGAAGCATGACCGCCACCATCTTGGCAACCAGTGGAACAATGAGAGCAGAACACAGCCACAACAATCTTGTTGACGGCCTGGCCTGAATCCAGGGATTTCCCTCACATGGGTAGGACAGGGACAGTCAAAGGGCCAGATGTGGCCCGGGGCCATAAAATAACCATGTCTATAGAAATTTACAGCCTTTGAAAAAACAATAGTAAAGTAAAGAACGTAAAAAGTAAATTTAAACCCCAAAGTACTTGCTTTGAATTGAGTATGAAAGTGTTGGAACCTTTGTCAGGTCTTATTTGTGGTTTGTATTCTCACTAGCGAAATTTAGTTTCTATTTGTCCTATTGACCATTGGTCAAGTGAGGAATAAAAATCCAGAATTTTTAAAGTGTCAAGCGAACAGAGGGGAAATGCTTCCAATTAGGACACTAATAACATATATAATCATTCCTCCACTATATTTAAAAAAAATCCTTTGAGTTTCACTTTGAATGTTAATTAATTTGGGTTATGTTTGTGAATTTTTCTCCTTGTGTGAATCAATTCACCCAATTTAACCTCATAGTTTGCACATTCACTTATCTCTATAAAAGATCTCTTTCCATCAAGTTGATAAAATAACATGACCAAGGTGATTAGTGTTGATCACAGTTAAAGGGAACCTGTCACTTTGGCCACCCACTGATAAATACTCTTGATGCACTCCCTGCCCCATTTGTCTGTTGATCCATGGGTATGAACCCTTTATAGACTGCTGTCAGCACATACATGGCCTTAAAGACCTGTTCCCCTCCCCCCCTCATCCCAATGTTTGGGCTTTGTGATTGGGCACCTAGGCTGAGCACTGCATTTTGGGATTAAGAAGTAAAGATCACACGCCATCCCATATTCGGGAGCACAGGGTCTATTCAAGAGCTCTGACAGATAAATGGAGCAATGGGGGAGAATGGAAAAGGCTTTAGAAGGTAGGGGCATCAGCTTTCAAGAGGACTTTAACCTTTGCCTTGAATGAGCAAATTGACAGATCTTCTTTAACATCTTCTCCAGGCCAGCATGTACCAGTGGGATTATTTAAAGTCCTCCGAACCCTGCAGCTTTTCTGAAATAGTTTGTTTAAAACCTAGTCTAGCATGTCTAAAGCATACAGTATATATAAGAGCTTTTTAAAACAAGTGCTTGGTTTAATAAACAGCAAGGAATCAGATAAGTGATAAAAAAAAGGCTCTATGAGAGAAGATGAAAGCACACCACAGCAGCTAGTGTGTGTAGAATAGCATTTTCTGCCCCGTTCATTGTCCACTGTACATTCCTCACTCTGCCAGATAGGAGGCGGCGAGGGCGATAACACTCAGACAATTCTTCAGAAAGACACTTCCTCTCGCCATGTACTCTCAGTCATGCTCTTTTATGCTCTAGAACAGTAACTACTGCTTTGTATTGATTTACAGGGGCTATGAGACAGAAAACGAAGAGCTCTGCAAGAAGGATTTTCAGAATAAATATTTGCCAAGCTCTTATTATTTTTCCTTCTTTCTCTGTTGGCAAACCCTGTTCTGTTCCTGTTCTGGGGAAACCAAGAATATTGATTAAAAAACAAAAAAGTGCTTGTAAGAATGGAGTAAACTTTAGGCAAAGTTTAAGGTAACTTAGATAGTAATTATATTTGACAAATCACTTTTATCTTTACATTATAGATTACAGTAAAACCTTGGTTTGAGAGTAACTTGGTTTGAGAACGTTTTGCAAGACAGGCAAAATTTTTAAATAAATTTTGACTTGATATACAAGCGATGTCTTGATATACAAGTCGGGTCATGTCACAACAGGGTATAAAAGAGAAGAGAGGCACCTCTAAGTCTAGCAACATGGTTACATTTAATGAAGGTACAACATTTAGCAACATATTGCTACATTTAGAGGTGCCTCTCTTCTCTTTTATACTCTGTAGCTGCTGCTGGATTTTGCTTCTAATCCCTTTGTGGAAGCTTCCATTTGTGGGTGGACATTGTATGGTTATACAACGCATTGCTGTAATCTTTTTATATGGACTGAAGGACTTATGAATAAATGGTTGTGGAACGAATCATCTGAGTTTCCATTATTTCTTATGGGGAAATTTGCTTTGATATACAAGTGCTTTGGATTACAAGCATGTTTCTGGAACGAATTATGCTCGCAATCCAAGGTTTTACTGTACCAAATATTTTTGAGTTCAACAACAGTGACATATAATACTTCTATGTAATGCTAATGTTCTCCTTTTAATGTGGACTTGTACTTACAGGGGTTGATTTACTAAAGGCAAATAGACGGTGCACTTTGCAAAGTCCAGCTGCACTCTGGAAGAGCAGTTGCTCCAGAGCTTAGTAAATGAGCAGAAGCTCTGCTGACTTCCATCATCCAATCATGCGCAAGCAAAAATGCAGTTTTGTTTTTTTCCTTGCATGTAATTGGGTACTCTTTGCAAAGTGAAGCCTTACCTCGTTTACTAGGCTCTGGGACAACTGCACTTGCAGAGGGCAAAGTGCACAGTCTATTGGCCTTTAGTAAAGCAACCCTATGGGGTTGCTTTACTAAAGGCAAATCCACTTTGTACTACAAGTGCACTGAAAGTGTACATGGAAGTGCACTTGTAAGTGCAGTCGCTGTAGATCGCTGTAGATCTGAGGGGAAGCTCTGAAATGAGGTGAAGCTCTGCAGATTTTATCATCCAATCATGTACAAGCTAAAGTGCTGTTTTTTATTTTCCTTGCATGTCCCCCTCAGATCTACAGCGACTTTACTTCCAAGTGCACTGCAAGTGCACTTTCAAGTGCACTTGCAGTGCACTTGTAGTGCAAAGTGGATTTGCCTTTAGTAAATAACCCCCAATATCGTCATATATAGTAAACTGTGCTGAAGAATAATATTCAAGTACGTTATTTGGCTAAAGCATTGCAGATATCTAACCATCAAAACTATAATAGCTTGTTGGAGATCCCCTTCTGAAACCATATAAAGTTGTCCCACCCTTTGGTTGTGGCTATTACAGTCCTCACTCTTCTGAAATGTTTTTCTCCAAGGTTTTGGAGGGTGTCGGTGGGAAATTACACTCATTTAGCCAAAAGATAATTTGCAAGGCCTATTACAGGTGTTTGTATGAGAGGAATTGGCTTGCAATCATCGTTCCAATTTATCCTAAACGTGCTCAGTAGGGTTGAGTTCAGACCTCTCCACAGGCCACATGAGCTCTACATCAAACCATGGGGGTTATTTACTAAAGGCAAATCCACTTTGCACTACAAGTGCACTGCAAGTGCACTTGAAAGTGCACTTGGAAGTGCAGTCATTATAGATCTGAGGGGGACATGCAAGGAAAATAAAAAACAGCATTTTAGCTTGCACATGATTGGATGATAAAATCAGCAGAGCTTCCCCTCATTTCAGATCTTCCGCTCAGATCTACAGTGACTGCACTTCGAAGTGCACTTTCAATGCACTTTCAAGTGCACTTGCAGTGCATTCCTGTTTGTTTGATATACATAGAAAAAAGTAAAAGAAAGCTGGGAACCTGAAGGATGTATGGATGGTGCCGCCCAACATGCGGAAAGGGTGTGTAACACATCAAATAACCATAGAAATGGTCCATGGAACTCACTTTGGTCCATGGAACTCACTGCGACCCGGACTTCCTGTTTGTTTGATATACATAGAAAAAAGTAAAAGAAAGCTGGGAACCTGAAGGATAGATGGATGGTGCCGCCCAACATGCAGGCAGGGTGTGTAACACAGCAAATAACCATAGAAATGAAAAAACTAAAAATTGTCTACACCCAAAAGGCTACCTCATCACATTTATTAATTATATGCATATATGCATAGCCGCACATTCTCAGCTCCTTGGGGAGATCCCAGTGAGGCAGTTCATAGGTCTAGGGGGTGAGGGAATTGGTGGGGTTTGTAGGGTTGTCTGGGAGGGAGGTGGGGGAGGGAGAGGACAGGGAAGTGTCCGCTACGTGGTCTGTACTTTTTTTTAGGTACAATTTTGGTTGTACACAAGGTAGCCTTTTGGGTGTACACTTTTTTTGTTTTTTCATTTCTTTGCTCCAGATATACCATCCACCATAAGGTAGATGGCCAAAATAAATTAAAATATGTCCGATGAAGTCCTTGTGATGAAACGCGTAAAGCGGAGCTGTTGCATCATTATGTCACATCCGGTTTTGGTCCATGGAACTGCGACCCGGACTGGACCTGGACTTTTTGTTGTTTTTATATACAACACCTGTATTCGTTTGATTCCTGTAAGTACAATTTTATCTTGTACAATAAAAAAGGATTATACGGAGTTACACAAAGGGGGTAATTTACTAAATCTGGAGAGTGCAAAATCTGGTGCAACTCTGAATAGAAACCAATCAGCTTCCAGGTTTTATTGCCAAAGCTTAATTGAACAAGCAGCGGTTAGAAGCTGATTGGCTACTATGCACAGATGCCCCAGATTCTGAGTGCACCAGTTTTAGTAAATCTACCCCAATGAGTCTTTTTATGAGCTTACTGGGGCAGAGAAGAATAAGGAGATAACCGCGAGGATCCCATTTACAGTCCTATGATACTGTAGAGGCTAGCTACCCTTTGATGGGTAATGTGATCCGGTGAGTGCAGCATAAGAGGGGGACACGGGTGTGACACAAAGATACTGCCTGATTGCATGCATTGTTTTGCAGCACTTATTTAACTCCAATTGTTTACTTTTTATCAATTCCTTTTTATATGAATTGATGGACTTTATTTGGTGTCATGCTTACACAGAGACCACTGTAATACTTTGATTTTGATCTATTGTACTATTGCACATGAGCACTTTTGTTTATGACATAGTTACATATGTAATTTGCACTTGCACACATCACTTTTGCAATTAGCTGTTATTGCTTTTATGGTTGTTTTATGGTGTTTATGCCTTGATTTGTTTTTTTGCACATTTATGCTTTTTGCACATTTGAATTCAAGAGTGGGAGATCTGCTGACTTCCATCATCCAATCATGTGCAAGCGAAAATGCTGTTTTCTTGGGTTCTTTTTCCTTACATGTGATTGGGTATTCTTTACAAAGTGAAGCTTGACCTCATTTACTAAGCCCTGGAGCAACCGCACTTGCAGAGTGCAATTGCACTTGCAAAGGTGCAGTCTATTTGCCTTTAGTAAATCAACCCCACAGTATCAACCCCACCACCCTCCTCCAATATAATTAACTCCCAACTTTCCATACAATGCCTTTGCAGAGGCTCCTTAGAAACATTTTTTTTAAACACAAAGTGACAGATTCTCTTTAAGTAAAAGAAAACATTTTAAAAAATAATAAAAGCACACTTTTATGTAAGAAATAAAGAAAAGAAAATTTCTTTGCCAAATCTTTGTTCTGCCTACTAGAAAGACGGATCTCCTTCTCTGCATATAGATGAAGGAAAAAAATCATATTGCATTATACATATTATTCTGAAAGGCTCGAATGGTGCACACCAATAATGAGCTACTGTATACCTGTGACAGAAATCAAAGTGAAGAACATTCCCTTTTCTGGATGGATGGAGTGAGTAGAGGCAGAGATATAGCCCGGAGTCTTCTCATGTCTCTCCCCGCTAAATATTGTTTTTCTTAAGGATTTGCACTTCAATCATAGCCCGATACATGGATTTACATGACTATCTTTGTGTATTTTCAGTACCAAGCACCCACAGGTCTTGGGGAAAAAAAATGAAATTTTGGTTGAAGAGGATCTTCTCATGTTGAAATATTTTCACAAAAAAGGCTGATGTAAGTTATAGAAGGCTTCCACATACTTTTTTTTTTTCATTTTTTTTTTGTCTTTATCTAAAAACGTTGGTGTAGCACAAGAGGAAGAAACTTAACTGTGGTCGGATAATAACTATTCACAAAATGAGTAAAAAATATTAATGATTATAGAAAGGCTTTATGTATGTTTTAAGAGATTAGGTTTAAATTACTATTGTCTATAGATTTGAAATACTAAGCTTGTAGGCAGGTAGAGGTTACTGCTGCCCCAGCAGGAAGTTAGTGGTTAACTGCAACTCCCAGGCTTTTCTTGGTGGGTTTTTCTTGGGTCCGACCTTCTGGTCCTGTGTGCTATAAAAGGGGGCCCGGATCGGGGGGGATTTCCACAAATGATGCATTTGCCAGAGTCTGGATGGCCTGTGCCCTGCCGAAGCTGGAGCTAAGCTCCAGACATGGACTCAACCAGTATTGGACTTTTGCTTGAACAGGTATGCTGGGGCAGCTACAAGCCTGAAGTTAGGGACTAGAGATGTTAGGAAATGTCTGCACTTTATCTTGGACTGTCGTCATGTTAATTCTTCAATTAAAATGTTTGAAACTTTGCCTTTGTCTGGTCTGAAGTTACTAAAGGGGTGTAATGCAAGTAAGTAAACCGGCACACATAGTCTACAGCTCAGGTCACTAAACACATTGGGGTATGAAGACAGTGGTACATAAGTTAATACAGTGTGAAGATACAAGTAGTTACCAAGGGTAAGGAAGGTTCTCTAGCAGCCTGTCATTAAGTACCTGCCGCCGATATTGTGTTTCACTGCTGCGAGGCTGTGCTTCTTACGCTCACCGCCCCCACGAGATGCCACGCATCCATAGGAATCCATTGGGGGCGACGAGCGGGAGGAGCGACAGAGCTCAGCGCTGGCTCCCCTGCGATGGGGCTCGCAGGTGTCGATCTCGCCGATAACAGTGGCGAGATTGACACAATATCGGCGGCACCTACTGTAAGCACGTACATGCTGTAAGTAAGTACATGCTGTAAGCCTCTTGCAGCAAGGGAGATGTTGTCGGCACTCCTTTGGACTTGATTCATCTCCCATAGCAAAGTGCCTAGCATAGCCTAAAGGAACTGATCCTGGTGTAGGCCTCTTATGTGACCGTTGCTTGGTGCCAAATGAGGAGGGAAACATGGAGGATGTATTGATCACCCTGTCACCTTGACCCACCCCTACTCACAAGCCTATAATTAGTACAATCCTAAACAAGAAGGGAAAGGGGGAGACATGATTGAAACCTTTAAATATATGAAGAGAGTGAATAGGGTTCATGTAGGCAGTATATTCAATATGAAGCCAAGATCAAGAACGTGGGGACATAAAATCAAACTATAAGAAGGAAGTTTCAAAACTAATCTTAGAAATACTTATTTTACTGAAAGAGTGGTTGATGCTTGGAATAGACTTCCAGCAGAGCTAATGAATCAGTCAACATAGATGTATACTCAAACTAAAAAAGTCCCAAAAAAACTAAATTGTCATTGCTTCTATAAACTTATGCAGAACCATAGGGATAATTTTTCTCAGATACTTAATTTATACTTTTGATTCCTATATACGCTATTTTGACTTATTTCATTTTCCAGCCATGATAAAGGGGAGATTAGGAGCTCCTTAAAGGCGTTGTCTTTTTACCTTTACATAATCTTTAAAAGGAATCCAGTCTACTGGACTGATTTATTTGGTGTTGAGCTCTCATTTTTCCAATACCCTTTAAACATTTCCGGGGACCCGTTGGGATACCTCTGTGGACAGAGAGCTGCCTCCAAAAAGTGTAGAAATCAGACTTCCTATTCTCCGTTACGCTAGGGGTCCAGTGCGTCTACAATACACATCTGTTTCTTCTTTTTTTAAGAGGCCCTCATTTGAGCTTGATGAGGATGGTGGCAAGAGAAAAGTTCAGTGCTGAATTGGGGGATATATATTTACTGCTCAGGGAATGAAGGCTGTTATCCGCACCCATAGGGGTTAATAGCTTTGAAACTGGTGGTCATGCTGAGTTTGATTGAAATAGTCCAGGGCTCATATCAATCACACTAGCAATCCTATTGCTGACATAATTCACCAAAAAAAGAAGGCAAAGGGAACACACAATTGCTTCTATAGAATGCTCCATCACTGGCATTCTTGTGCTAAATGAGGTTCTGCAGCATTTCAGTCAGTGAGGGAGAATTGCTGTAGGGTCAGATGAATTGCTACTGGAGATGGATTGCTAGTATGATACGACCCGAAGTTCTGGTAGGTGCTGCTATCGGGGTACCTCTGAGGAGCACTGAGAATACTCTGAACTCTTAAGCCTCGTACATACGATCGGAATGTTGGCCAACAAAAACTTTGTCTGAAGGGCGTTGGCCCAAACTTGTCTTGCATACACACGGCCACACAAATGTTGGCCAACAATTAAGAACGTAGTGACGTACTAGACGTACTATATGGTTTTTCAGCTCTTTAGCGCCACCCTTTGGGCTCCTTCTGCTAATTTCGTGTTAGAAGAAGTTTGGTGAGCGTTGATTCGCGCTTTTCTTTTCACGCTTTTCATTTAGCACTTTTCATTTCGCGATTTTTAGTTCATGCTTTTCAGTTCGCACTTTTCAGTTTGTTTGTTCTGAACGGCCGTTCGTCAACCAGACATGTTGCGGAATCGGAGGAGATAACGTGTTATTTATTATTGGCCTTGGAGTTATTGCTTTGACATCATTTTTTGGTTGAATAATAATGATTTGATTTGCTATATTTTCTCTATTTTTGGATGCATAGAATGCACTTTTTGGTTAAGTTCTATTGGCAGATAGCATGTCTAATTTTATTTGTTTTCTTTTTTTAATACACAATAAAAAAATTGTGGAGAATAATACTTGGCTATGTGTTTTACTTCAAATGACAGTTTGGGAGTAGGCAGTTACATTTAAAAAAAATACAAAGTAAAATTAACAAGGGACACCAACATAGTTGTATCTTTGATCTTAAAACCTATGGGATAATGGTGTTGTGGTAACTTGCCCAAATAAAAAAAAAACATAATAAATATTATTCTTGATATCACTAGAAAAAAACAGCTTTTGCAAATTAGTTTGCAATAACTCCATCAGTATCACCAGCAAGGCAGCTTCATTATTATCCCATTAAAGAAGAATAGAATTGTGCGCTGCATTTGGAGATTCCATAATTTGCCACGTCATGAATGTTTATTCTCCATTACAAACGCTAGTTTACAAGACCGACCGCTTCTGGCTCGTCCTTGCTTCCGAGCATGTGTGTTTGTACTTTGGACTTTTGTCAGACGGACTTGTGTACACACAATCGGAAAATCCAACAACACACATTTGTCCGCAGAAAATTTGAAAATCTGCTAGCAATCTGCGGAGAGTCTGACAACAATTGATGGAGCATACACACGGTCAGATTTAGCCTGTCATCGAACATTTCCCGTCGGAAAGCCCAATCATGTGTACGCGGCTTTACTCTGAACTTGAACCAAAGTCTGAAACTTTCAGAAAGTAATGAACTTTCTGTAGAGGAACTTGTTGGTGTTAGTTGGATCTTCACTTCTGCAATAAATCTTTCATTTGTATATTTTCAGTTTAAGGTCTAAACCTTCCAAAGGAGAAAAATATTGCCACAACTGTTTATCAGTTGTGTATCAGTAGCAAACTTGTCCATTAGAATTTTGTTCAAAAGTTTTCCTTTAATTTTTTAACGGTTAGTGGGCTAAAACGATAATTTTACAACCATAGTAAATAGAAACGGAGAGCAGGATGGAATTTTTTTCTGGAATGCACCAAATCTAACCTTGTGATTTTGATTTGAGAAAAATCGTTCATATTGTAATGCATATATATACCTTTGGACAGCAGCATTGTCAGTATAGGGAGAGGATAGTGTTAGGTCCCTTTCACACTGCGAAGTTGGCGGTAAAGCGCCGCTATTTTTAGCAGCGCTTTACCGTCGTATTTTCGGGGGTATTCAGCCGCTAGCGGGGAGCTTTTAGCCCCCGCTAGCACCTGAAAAAGGGTTAAAACCACCCGCAAAGCGCTGCTGCAGCAGCGCTTTGCCGGTGGTATAGCCGCGCTGCCCCATTAATTTCAATGGGCAGGAGCGGTGGAGGAGCTGTATACACACCACTCCTTCACCGCTCCAAAGATGCTGCTAGCAGGACTTTTACCATCCTGCCAGCGCACCGCTCCAGTGTGAAAGTCCTCTGGCTTTCACACTGAAAAAACAGGAGCGGCTCTTTCTGGGCGCTTTGCAGGTGCTATTTTTAGCACTGTAGCACCTGCAAAGCGCCCCAGTGTGAAAGGGGTCTAAGATGCACTGGTATGCCCCGTACACACGAGCGGATTTTCCGTCAGTAAAAACTTGGATGGTTTTTCCGATGGAATTCCGCTCAAGCTTGCCTTGCATACACACGGTCACCCAAAAGTTCTCTGAACTTTCGACCGTCAAGGACGCGGTGATGTACAACACTACGACGAGTCAAGAAAATGAAGTTCAATGCTTCCGAGCATGTGTCGAATTGTTTCCGAGCATGCGTAGGAATTTTGCGGGTCTGAATTTGTACAGACGATCGACGATTTCAGATAGGAACTTTTTCCGACCGAAAAATTGAGAACATGCTCTCAATCTTTTGCTGGCTGGAATTCCGCCAGCAAAAGTCCGATGGCGCATACACACGGTCACATTTTCCAACCAAAAGCTCTCATCGGTCTTTTGCTGGCCGAATTTCCGATCGTGTGTACGCGGCATTAGATTTAGGTGGACTAGACTAACAAATTAAAGGCAGTTTTAGGCAGTTATTGCAACAGCTTTTTTTTTTTTCTTTTTGAGATAAAGGATTGACATAAATAATACAATAAAAGTTGACCATTGTAAGCACCCCTGTCAGTGGTAAATGGTCGGTCTCATCCCTCTAACTGACACTTTTGCTTAAAATAAAGTAAAAAAAAAAAAGTAAAAGGAAATATACTCACAAACAAATCAATCATAAAAGCATATCAGGGTCCACAGAGGACACAAAGCGTACAGGACACCGAGACTGTTCCCAGCAAGCTGGAGGACCTTCCAGATGGCTGACGCATTTTGAGGGGAGGGGGCTCTAAGGAAGAGGGGAATCTCCCCTTGAAACGTGTCAGCCATCTCCTCTGGCTTGCTGGGAACAGTCTCAGTGACCTGGTCGCTTTGTGTTCACTATAGACCTTGATATGCTTTTATGATTGATTTTAATGTATTAGTATATTTCATTTTGGAAAAATTTATGTAGAAACCGCGCTAAGGAAACCAAAAAAAGTGGTGACAAGACAGTTACCAACCATCCGCAAAATTGGGAGCTGCAATAAATATGTACAACATCAATACAAAGGTACAATAAGAAAAGTAAAAAATCGCGCTACCCATAAATAACTGACCAACCAAAAACTGTGCAATTGATAATTAATATGATCCAAAATCAATATACAAAAGTATGTGAAATTAATCAAATGTGCAAGAGAATGCATATAGATACCTAAAAAACATATGAAGTGAATTAATGTTCAACATCAAAACTCATTACCAATTAGTGAATTGAATGGCAAATACCGGTAATAAATAAATAAAACACACTGGGTACACAAAAATAAAAATCATAAATGAACAGTGTAATGTAACATACACCAGTGAGTGGTGAGATAAAGTCCATAAAAAGTGAACAAATTGTTGTCTTCAAACACTGTTTGAAATCCACCACCAATATCAGCAGAAATGCGCCCTTACCAAAACACCATGATCCCCCATGACAGAGGATCAGGGAGAGTGTGTGTTATACCATAGACTGGCTCAGCGGGACAGCAGGCAATATCCCAGGTATTGGAAGGCCACCTCACAACAACTCAGATCAGCATATAGATGACGTGGTGCATGGAAGAAATACATGCAAATTCTCCAGGGGCGCCTCCTATCTTTTGACTCCCTCCAGTATTTAACTGGCAACAATATCTGCTTACCCCTATATTTAATTTTACTTTATATTATTGAACACCACTTGGGTGGTGCATGGCTGGTGCGCCCTCTCTTTTTTTTCTTATTGTGTTTCCATTGGGTTTTCCCCCCAACCCTAAGGCAGCATACACACGGTCGGACTTTTCGACCGGACTGGTCCGACGGACGCCGACGGACCAATGTGGCGAACAATCCGATCATGTGTGGGCTTCACTGGACCTTCAGCAGAATTTTCCAGTCGCAAATCTGACGGACTTTAGATTTGGAACATGCTTCAAATCTTTACGTTGTAACTTCGCCGAACCCAGAAATCTGCTCATCTGTATGCTAGTCCGACGGAGAAAAAACGATGCTAGGGCAGGTATTGGCTACTGGCTATGAACTTCCTTATTTTAGTCTGGGTTACGTCATCATGTACAAATCCGTCGGACTTTGGTGTGATTGTGTGTAGGCAAGTCCGTTCGTTAAAAAGTCCGTCGGAAGTCTGTCAAAAGTCCAGTCCGGTTGAAAAGTCCGCCTGTGTGTACGCGGCATTAGAAGGCAGTAAAGCATGTGCTTCCATTGGAACTATCAAGATCCTTTGTTACACCCCCCCACCTTTACATCACCCTTGAGCGCAGGAGACTGTTGTTTTTTTATGGCCGTAGTTAAGCCCATACTGCTGCTTTAAAAATGAAGCCCTCTCTTGGGAGAAACCTACAGAACCTATCTCTATGTTTGGATCATGCTCAATAAACACCTTGCGAGTATAGTTAATGACACCACTAAACGGTTTGAATAGGTCTGAGGTCCATGGGCCAGCTATGTCCATATTGATCTTAAGGCTGATCAATATGGACATATGCTGTCTGTCCCTGTTCTACGTTTCAGGGATGAAACAGAATCTTTGCCTGAATTCGGCCCTGAAACGGAGGCAAAGACGCACAGCGTTTCTGTGCAGTGCGCTCCGCAGCCTCCATAGAGAGACGGTCACATTCTCCTGCTATGCGAATTGGATGCTGGGAAACCCGCATCCAATTTACATATGTGTGAACCCAACCTTAGAGGCCATAGCCACCTTTTGTGTGGTTCCATCTGTTTCATAAACCTTGTCTCTTACTCTCTGGGTTTCCTCACCCTTCCTGTTCTTCCTCCTATTTTCCTTTGCTTCCTACTCTTCCTTTCCTTTTCACTGGGTTTGTTTTAATTATATCCCTTTTATCCTGTTTGGACATTGCCCTGCAATTCATACCCTGTATGATTTATGGTGATCAACCTTGAAGTTGATTTGCATCTCTTATGGCATAACTTGGCAACCCTCTCGGAGCACCTATAGAGCCATATTCACGTTGAGTTCTACTATGGGTCAGCCTTGACCACTGTGATAGCTTTATTTTCTCCTGATTTCTAATGTTATGCTTTTTAAATGATGTTTATTTGACATGACTCGAAAGGGATCTATCATTTGTACTGATTGTTGGTTTGTATCTTAAACTTTTCAATAAAAAAGATTGCAAGTAAAAATGGAGCCCTCAGTCCATATTGTCCATTGTAGGACATCACTCCACATAACGCACACTCATACCTTGTTTCCGGACATCTTCCACAGCGGAGATTAGCTCCTCTTTTAGATCATGACTCTCTTTAGCGATCTGTTCCCCCTTTTCCAGAAAGTTCTGGGTGGCTTGCTCCACCGATGCTGCAAGCACATGGGCCTTTTTAGATCGACCTTTCTTTTTACCGGAGGGGCCCTTGCTACTGGTGTTTACCAGGGTAGTTACCTGTAAGAATCAAGAGAAACCATTCAGAAGATGAATATACAATAGCAGCTGAATCAAGCCAGCATATGAACTAATGCCTTCATTGCAACCCTCCCAATTTTGGAAGGAGGTTTAGGATGTGTAGGCCATGTGACTGTGTAAGGCTTTATAATGTTGAAAAGTGCATTATGACCTTATCGATTACAAAATCCGTTAACTCCCACACACCTTATAAAGCAAGCATACACAACCAAAAGAGAAATGTGAATTATTAGCGAAAAACTGAAAAAAAAGCGTCAATTTTCATTAACAGCACATTCGATTGCAACTGTGTTTTCTTTGTGGATCATGATGAAAGATAACTTCTTTACTTGTAGAGAACAAAAAAACATCTGTAGCCCTTGAGCGATGGTTCTCTTTTTTCGGTTTCCAGATTGCTGCAAGGATTTTAATCTTCAGTTACAGAAATAGACTTCTTTCACAGGCTCAAGCCAAGTTTGTTCAGTAACCCATATTTTACCTGAATCTAGCCGCACAGAGCGTAGTTGTTGTAATGCTTTCCTCCTCCACCAACTGTCGTCCATGTACAGCGTGCTGCAGCAACAACACACCTGCAATCCTCTAAAGTTGGCCACTGGGCTGAACTAAGCATGGATGCATAGGCGTGCGCACAGGGTGTGCTGGGTGTGCCTGGGCACACCCTAATCACCCCATGCGTATTAGCATTATCGCTCTGTGTGCCAGCAGAAAGATGGGAAAGATCTCCCTCTTACCGGCTCTGCCATAAGAGAAGTGTTTGTGCCGGCTGGCAGATCAATGTGCCGGGGTCATATATAAGTAGACACAAACACGCACGTAAATTTGAGCTTTAGGGTGCACGCCAGAATGCAATAGGCTGTGCACACCTACGCATGGATGCACAAATCTTCCGCTGCCAGCTATTGTATATTCTTACACACTCCTTAAGCTGGCCATACACGAGTTGAATTCCGGGCAGTTCCTGTGTATTGGCTAAATTTCAAGCCATACTGTACGTGTCCCTGCTGCAGCTACCCAGCTCGGCAAACTTCGAGAAATTGAAAAAGTTGGGTGGAAAATGGTTGGCTGAATAGTGACTGCAGCCAATAAGCTCCAGGCATTGTTCAGGTTGTCAGAATACCCAAACAGTGCCTGCAGCTGATTGGCTGCAGTCACTGTTCAGCCTAATTTTTTTCGCCGGGGTCCTTCAATTTCTCAATCGAAGTTTGTTGTGCTGGGTAGTGTCAGTGGAGCCAATGGCTTGTATTTTTTAAACAATTCACTTGCATAGGCAGAAATTTAGGTTGCGTATGACCAGCTTAAAGCTGTATTGAACAGTGCTGCTGAAAATCTATGTACACGAGGTTGCATTTGGACACCACATTGCTCTACCTAATTTATGATGCCTTTTATTGCAAGCTCCTCCTTTGGGGTCAAGTCATTATTTTGTAAACTTTCACTGTTTGGCTGATTGGCTGCAGTCAATATTCCTGAGTTTTTTCTGCTGGGGACCTTCGAATTCCAAATCAAAGTGTGTCGGTTGGGCTAGTGATGGTAGGGCCAACCATGGCTCGAATTTTAGTCAATTTACAAGAACAGGCCAAAATGCAAGTCATGTATGGCCAACCTAAAGCCTTTTAGGATCTAGCTAGTAACACACCTCCTATATTAGAGCGCCCCACTCTGGAAAAATGAGCACAGGGACACAGCAGACAGCAGCATTGTCAGTCTGGGGGGAGGGGAGTGTTAGGTGTTTTAGCAGATACAAATATACTAACATATTGAAGCCAAACTCCAGCTAACACTTCATAATCAGTTCACTTCATACAAATAATAAAGCCAACACATCTAAGAAAAGGTAAGCTGCAATATAAGACCCCTTTCACACTGGGGCGGTTTGCAGGCGCTATTGCGCTAAAAATAACGCCTGCAAACCGACCCGAAACAGCCGCTGCTGTGTCTCCAGTGTGAAAGCCCCGAGGGCTTTCACACTGGAGCGGTGCGCTAGCAAGACGGGAAAAAAAAGTACTGCTAGCAGCATCTTCGGAGCAGTGAAGGAGCGGTGTATACACCACTCCTTCACCGCTCCTGCCCATTGAAATTAATGGGGCAGCGCGGCTATACCGCCGGCAAAGAGCCTCTGCAGAGGTGCTTTGCGGTGGTTTATAACCCTTTCTCGGCCGCTAGCGGGGGGTAAAACCACCCCCCGCTAGCGGCCGAATACCACCGCTAAAACGACGGTAAAGCCCACTAATAATAGCTGCGCTTTACCACCGACGCACCTCCCGTCCCAGTGTGAAAGGGGCCTAATAATTGATTGCTTTTGGGTTTAATAAGGCTTTAAAGCTATATTCACTCTTTCCCCTCATTTCAACCACTGATGATCACATATTATCATTTATAATAAAAAGTAACTATATATTTTATTTTTTCAGCACCCAAGCAACTTTATTCAATATTCTAGCAAATGAAATATTTCACCTAGAACAACATATTAGTTTTTTTTTTTTACATGTATTCATATTTTTTTCTTTTGTACAGTTAGAATGGGTACATTTTTGTATCATGCTCCCTGCACATGCTGATCCTGCACATCTCTTGTATTCAGTTCTCATTGACCTCTCTAGTTATATATATATTATGAAGTAAGGCATCCTCAGAGATCACAACAGAGACTCTCAAGAGAGATTTCACTTTGTTTCTAACATCTTAAAAACATCCGCTGATTGAATTAGAGGTTTACCAGACTTCCAAGTTTTTGCTCTCCTTAAAAAAAGACACTATGATTTTGCTGCCTCTGTTGTTAACTTTGAAAATGAATTCCTCCATGGTACCTATAGTTATATAAAAGCAGAGAGTAGGAATTATATCATGGGAAGAAAGCTGCTCCATCCTTAAACACTAAACAAAAGATATCTCCCATGGGACTTTGTTGCAGCAATAGAAATCACACACTTACAAATTGGTGTATAAAAAGTAGAAACACATTTATTGAGCAACAGGTTTAAAATTGGCTGGTCTAGACACTTCACTTCCTGATCCTATACCATTCCTACAATAGACATATTCTGCTGGGATACGTGAAATTATTAAAATAAATTGCATGTCCACAAAGTCAACACAACTTGTTTCAACTTATATAAAGTCTTCATCAGGGGATAAGGAAGTGGAAGCAATCCTACATACATAAAAAAAGCAAAAGAAAATGCATAATGAAATTTATATAAAATGTTGCCAGATTGTACATGATTTTACTATTTACATATGACATTCAAAGCAAGTATAATGCACTTACAAAGATATGAACGTGACTGGATGCCCCAGTGACATTTGTTATTAATTATAAGATTTTTATAATTAATAACAGATGTCTATAAGAATCTATAACTCATAATACCTTTGAAAAAAAATGTATGGATCAGCTAAAGAGTGTCCCCATGCTTTGATTCAATTCATTGAATGTGAGCAAGCCACCTCTATTGCCTTCTGCTTGATAGCCATTGATTTTCTCTGGGGGTTGAGGTTGAGACCTGTGTGGTCTGCACCACTGAGACATTGACTGTCTTTCTGGACATCCAGTCACGTTCATATCTTTGTAAGTGTATTATTCTTGCTTTGAATGTCATATGAAAATAGTAAAATCTGGTAAAATTTTATATAAATTTCATTATGCATTTTCTTTTGCTTTTTTGATGTATGTAGGATTGCTTCCACTTCCTTATCCCCTGATGAAGACTTTATATAAGTTGAAACGCGTTGGATTGACTTGGTGGATATGAAATTTATTTTTTTAATTTCATGTATCCCTGCAGTATATGTACATTGTGGGAATGGTATAAGATCAGAACTTGAAGTGTCTAGACCAGCCAGTTTTAAACCTGTTGTTCAATAAAAGTTACAATAAAAAATGTCTTTTTATTTCCTATAGCAATATAGGTATATATACCGATATATAAATGAGGCCTTGTTTTAAAGTGCTATCACTACGTGTTCAAGATATCTAAAATTATTAACGTACATCGATTGGATACAGACGCTCTTTCACATTGTAGTGCTCCTTTAAAGCAGGAAATAATTGTCTTTTGAGAGTTGTTACACATAACTTTTTTCCACCTTGACACTTCATACAAGTGTCAATAAGTGGGCATTAATATTCGTTTTTTTCTTTCACAGTCCTAATGGATCACCAAACTGCAGGAAACAGCCAACGACCTGGATAAAGGCGCTGCTGACATTTAACTGTACCGCCTTTTGCTTCCAGGTTTAATGCCAACCTTACACTTGAATGCGCGTCCTTATTGCCTCACTGATTATACTAATAGCATCCCACCCTCCAGCTATAATCCTGCACGGAAAAACAAAAGGAGACTTCAAAGTGGCACTTTTGCAATCATACAGTTGTCAACGCAAATAAATGGTCATTCCAAGCTGTATGGAAATGAATGTTAGGAAGGTGGAGCATGGGAGAGCAATAATTCTCCAAGGAGTCTAAGTGGCAAGAGTGTGAATTAGTTTTGAGATGGGGAACATACACCAATTCAATTTATTTCTCTGCAGCGTATGTAAATGAAGCCCGTCTAGTGTCCTACACACGTCCTAAAAGAAAGCCAGTACCGTATTGGAAAAGTGCCATTTCTAATAGAAGGCTTAGCACAATATTTTAAATAGGACTAGGAGGTTAGTAGAAGGAACAAACAAAGATATAATTAAAGTAGAACTACTTGAGAAGGAACAATGTCTTATTATCTAGGTTTAATGAAAAATTATACTGGTGTTTCAGAACTATAAAGCATACAGAGGGTTGTATTATTAACAGTGTGTTCAGCTCTGTGAAACGGGAAATGTCAGTGCGGACAGCGTAATGAGATTTTAAGGATGTACGGAATCCCTGGTGAGTGTGAGAGCATATTGGTAAGTGTAGAATAAATCCTTTTGTAGGAGCTGATAATTCCACAAAATTCCTTCTTTTTCTGGGCTGAATTGTATCAGCAGTGAACATTAGCAGAGTTTCTTGGTAACTCTTTACCAAGTCTACATTTCCTGCCATCATGTACAATATATGATCCATATACCAAAAAAAAAAATGGTGGAACTGAATCATTACACCTACTCATATTTCCAAAGTATGTGGATACTCCAAATATTTTTTTCAGGTGTAGGGTACAGTTAATGTTACAGAAATACCAGTCATTTAATGCCCAACTCTGGGCAAAAAAAAAAAGCTTCCCATGCAGTGGGACTGCGCCCACACTGCACGGGTTAACAGCTCATTTTTGTCTAGGGAAGGGGGTCTTTTCTGTTTTAATAACTTTTAATAATTTGAAAAAGAATAACAAGAGAAAGCCCCTAGTCCACCCCACGCAGGGGCTAAGACTGGCAACATGGGTATAGACACAGTATGAACAAAAAAGGGAGGAACATCTTCCACAGTCAATCTGGATAAACATAAATACCGAACAAGAAAAAGTTCAGGGAAGGGAAGATTACCTTAGCTGTTGCTGCAAAACAGGACTTGTAAAATTCCATACAACAATGTAATTTGTCCTGGACACATATAAAAATCAGATGAGGGCACAGGTTCTTGACAAGAAAGGAATAATGAAAGAAAAGAGGCAAGAAAGAGGAGACAAGGTGAGGTTAGAGGGGGAGGGGAAGACAGGGGCTTGGGATCATCGGAGGTGCCAGTCAAAGCCGGCACATACAAGTCAGGGGTAGAGCAGGGAAGGCATATGGATACCAGATTTCTAAGAACTTGGCGTGAGAGTCATTAAGGATACAGGACATTTGTTCATTAAGCATCATAGCCATCAGACCATCTCTCACTCACTGAAAGGGGACTGTAGGTTTCTTTCAGGCCTGTGCAATCGTCCTCTTAGCTGAAATAAACAGATAGGATGCCAATTTATGGCTGACAAGCAAGTAGGGCCAGGATGTGTCAGTGCAATAAGGTAAATGTAACAGCCTTTTGGATGTTTAGGTGAAACAGGGTGTGTAATAGCCTGAACACTCAAGACCAAAAGCCTACCAGACGTAGACATGTCCACCAGGTATGTAGGTTCTCAAAGCTTTTCAAACAAAGAGCAAGTTTACTGTCCTTCAGACTTTAGGGGGGCCAAATTGTGGCCAGTGGGGGTAGAAAATGTCCCAGGCCCAGCATCATAAACATTGCCTCTGGGTTGGTGGTCAGCTACATAGTGCCTGTGGTCAGCAGGAGGAGAACTAGTGCCCATTCTTGGTATTCCTGGGAGGAATGGTGCCACATCATTGGTAACAGTGGGAGGAATTATGTCCCACTATTGGTGTCAGTGGGAGGAACAGAGTTTCATATCAGTGGGATTAATGGTGCCCAAGGGCAAGAAAAAGACTGACAACGGGCCGCACCTGGTCCTTGGGCCACAGTGTGGAGACCACTGGTCTACGGGATTAGAGAACAAAGATATATTTACCTAATCTTATGATTTTCATAGCACAAGATCGGTCCTTGTGGATCCTAAACCCCCCCCCCCCCGGTGGTCTAGGGGATTTGTGCGGTGGACTGTTCCTGATGTCATCACACCTATAGCCTTGCTCTGGATGTCAATACATCCGGAACAGTCTACCGTCATGATAGTTTGTGCCGTTTGCTGGTGGAGTGGACGATCAGTGAATATATGGCTTTCTCCTCTCCCCTGGACAGAAAACAAGCAGTTGACTTGTGCAGTATGGGCACAGCCCGACTGCATGGGAAAACCTTTTTTTTTTTTTGCGTGGAGTTGGGCTTTGAGACAATTGTGCACTTGTGGCCACAGTTTGAGGAAGGCCATTTTCTGTTGCAACATGACTGTGCAGAAGAAAACCTGCTCCATACCATACAAATAAGGGTTTGATGAGTTTGGCGTGGGGGGAACTTGAGTGGCCTGCTCAGAGCCCTGACCACAACACTGTTAAAAACCTTTTGGGATGAGTTGAAAAGCCTATTGCAAGCAATATGATCTTGCCCAGCATTAGTACCTGAATAAAAAAATGCACTTTAAGCTGAATGGGTAAACATTCCCACTCTAAAATCTTGTAGAAAGCTCTCCTAGAATAGTAGAGGCTCAACAAACCCATATAGGTGTGATGACCAGGTGACCAAAAACTTTTGGCCAAATAGTGTACCACCCATGCTTGGATAAAAGCGCAACTCCAGACATTTTCTTTTTTTTTTGCTTTGATACATGCTTTTGCTACATCAGGGAAAAGTTAAAATGTATTTCCATTTTTATTTATTTAAACCCATTGGCAAGCCTTTCCTTTCTATCCCTGTGATACCAGAACAAGAAAGTGGAGGAACAGTCATCAGCGGGACAGGAGGACACAGCCAGCATAAAAAAAACATTGCCTGAAGCTCCATCCATCCCCGATCTATTAAAAATGTGTTTTTGTTTTCGTTGCTGCCTGTCCTGACATGAAGTTAGGGGACATTTTCCAAAAAGGTACACAAGAATGATAAGCTGACAGAGGTGATGTGTCTAATGTCAGAATTAAAGGTCAAAATGAATGTGGTATTAAACCAAGAAGCAAACATTCATGCAATTGCAGCTTACCAATTCCTAGATGTGATGGCTGAATAAGTTTTCCTTTTTTAGACTTTTTTTATTTTCTGGTACAAATATTTTGTATTCAAGATCTAAGAGAATAACAATGAAGCCTCCAATCCGCCCAATGGGCTTGGAATGACAACAGAAAACAAAAGCTTCACGAATTGTCAAACAAAAAGGGAACGTCTTTTTTTTCTTTTCTTTTTCATCTGGTGATCCAGCCAGTAAGTCTGTTGTTTTTCAAATATAATAAGCTTTCTTGCAGTTACAGAAATGAAACCATTTACCACTAGTGGGGGTGCTTACAGTGATCAGTTTTTATATATTCATGTAAAACCTTTATCCCAAAAGGAAAAACAATGTTTGCTGTAACTGCTGATAACGTGTAAGCTGGAGTTTGGCTTCAGTTTGTTAGTGTATTTAAATCTGCTAGTATATCTAATACTCTCCAGATTGATAAAGCTGCTGTCCAAATGTGGCCCCTGTGCTCCTTCATACAGAGTGGGGGAGCTAATACAGGAGATGTGTTATTACTGACTAGATCACCAGGTGAAAACAGACCGGAAAAGCCTAAAAAAAGAAATCTAATGGTTGATAAACTGCATTATATTACATTTTTGGGTTAAAGTGGTTCTAAAGGCTCAAGTTTTTACCTTCATGCATTCTATGCATGAAGGTAAAAAAGCTTCAGTGTGCAGCGGCCCCCCCAGCCCCCCTAATACTTACCTGAGCCTCATCGCGATCCAACGATCTGCACCAGAGCCTCAGCTCTCAGAGGGCTTTCCCTCCTCATTGGCTGAGACAGCAGTGGTAGTGAGCCAGTGAGCCAATGAGGAGAGAGAGGGGGCGTGGCTAAACCACAGCAAACAGCCACTTGGGAATGAGCCTGCTCGAGTGCCCCCATAGCAAACTGCTTGCTGTAGGGGCACTAGGCAGGAGGGAGGGGCCAGGAGCACAGACGGGGGACCCGACAAGAGGAGGATCTGGGGTGCTCTGTGTAAAACCACTGCACAGAGCAGGTAAGTATAACATGTTTGTTTTTTTTTGTTTTTTAAACAAACCTTTAATATCACTTTAAATACCACTTTAAAGGTATATTTATATTATTTCTAGATTCTATGCTGTATTCTGCTGCATTTGTATCTACAATGCAACACTTATCCTGAAGAATTTACTATCACAAAACGCGTTGTTTTTGTACGCTGTGCATATATATCTATTCCCTTTATCTATTTTATGTGGATTTGGTGTACTGTTATTTTAACCTGCATTAATAATAAATACTGTTTTTAAACATACTGTATGGTATTGTCCATCATTTACTATTAGTTGGTATTTGGTGCACTTAAAGTCCCATATTTTGTTCTGCATATTGTCATGATGGAGTTTTTTACCTTTGATTTTGGGAAGGCACCCCAATGGACAGTCTATTTGTGGTCTATGACTCCCACCACATCCAGCTATTTGTATCTGATATGCGTATGTCCTCTGGATATAGCAATGTTTGAACGTTTTTTTTATTATATGTTATTGTAATACAATGTCTGATTTATTTTATCTTTAATAGTGAGACCTGTTCCTTTTAACTACCCCCAAGTGTGTCCTGACGAAGCAAAACAGCGAAATGCGTTGACGCACAGGGGATCACTGTCGTTTATTTGGTGTAAACTCTCTTGTTTAACTAGATACTCAATATTATCATATGCCTATCGTATGTTTTTAATTCTTTTTTACTTGACCTGTTTGATATGACTTATTGTTGATAAAATATTTTTGTTCTGTATCATTGTCCATTTTGCCTGTAAAGCCCGAATTAGGGCCCTGTGGCCCTTTACCCCTTCTCTCTCCAACCAGATCCATTGTGACAGAGGTTGTAGCTCTCCCCCACTCTATCCGATACTCGATACAAAAAAATTGGCTCGTGTCATTTATTGAACTGTTCAAGCAGTTATAATTTTTTTTTACATTTGTTGTATTTAATGTAAGATACTGAGACACATTTGCACCTTTGGCTGGCTCTTACAAACTGGTCATTTATAGATATACTGTGGGGTTGATTTACTAAAGGCAAATAGACTGTGCACTTTTGCAAGTAAAGTTGCTCCAGAGCTTAGTAAATGAGGGGAAGCGCTCCTGACTTCCTAGGAACAAGGGCGTCAGAGTGACCAGAAGGATTAACGCGTTATTTCTATAAAAGGAACTTTTAAGGAAAAATAAATGATCAGCCTTGGTTTCATGACACCCTAGGGATCCTCCAAAGGTTGCTGGGGTTCCTTGAACTGTGGCTGATTGACCTCCTCTCTGATGATGCCTGTCTAGTTCCAGGGTCAAAGCTACTTAGCAGAGCCAGTGGAATATAACCAATGATCTCTTTAGCATCCTGAAAGGGTAGCATTCAGAACATCACTGAAAAATGGATCTTCTTCCCACTGATCACTGTAAAGGGTATTTTTCCACAGAAGATTGATGGGTTTTAGAAGGGGTTCCCTAAAACCTGAAAATTATTTTAGCAATCCTTCTGGGTTAAAAAAAGATTAAAAAGGCTGGTCTACGTGTTTGAATATCTTTCTATTTCCTAATGAACATGTCTGCATATCCAGCTTTATCAAAGAAAGCTTCTGCAGCATACCTTTAGACATTTAAATAAGTGCTGTGCTCAGAGAAACAATAAAAATCATGTAAAAAAAATATAATAAAATCCACCATTTACTGAAAAATCATATAAACAATAAATCCACTCAAATATAAGTCCAAATATAAGTCCAATAATATGTGAAAAGATGACGGAAGATATTTTTGACGACACACGTAGGGCAGAACAGATGTTTGTGATGTTATCATGCACACAGAGTACAGAAGTGGCTTGTTCGATTCCTGGGACTGGTTTTACTTATTATAGGCATTGAGGTTTATTTACTAAAGGCAAATATACTGTGCACTAGATGTACACTTGCAGTGCACTCGGGAGTTGCAGTTGTTCTAGATCTGAGGGGAAGCTCTGAAATGAGAGGAAGCTCTGCTGATTTCTATCATCCAATCATGTGCAAGCGGAAATGCAGTCTTTTCTTTCCTTGCATGTTCCCCTCAGAACAAGAGCAACTGTACTTGTACAGCACTTGAAGTACACTTGCGGGTGCACTTGCAGTACACAGACTATTTACCTTTAGTAAATCAACCCTATTGCAGATATTTACCTTTGTGACTATTTTGACACTTTTTAATAAAATGGATTTAAATGGTTTTACGCTATGTGGTACCCTTGGCTTTTTCTTTTGTTAATACCTTGGAGATTCAGAGGGTGACCTTACTACAGATGATCGCTTACATTCAAACTCATATTACCTTCTCTTATACAGAGGGTCAAAGTGCTCTGGTAAGTGTATATTGCGGTGGAGGAACACTGTGGTGTAATGGGCATAAATGAGAAGAACTGCACTTCTTTTCTGCTGAGGAGGCATATATCGCACATTATTTATTTCACATATTATTGGATGGTGGACTTATACGCTTTCAGTTGGACTTATATTTGAATGGATTTATTGTTTCTACAATTTTTTTGTGCACAGTGGATTTTATTTGTTTTTTTTTTTTTACATGATTTTTTTTTGTTTCTCTGGGTTCAGCACTTATTAATATGGATTGATTCACCAATTTATTTCTGTTGGTGTGCTAGCAGCTGAGGTTGTAGTGTACCCGGTAGCGCGATTGCACCGCTGTTATTTATACCTTTAGACATGCATGCTGTCTGCCTAGATCAGCGGTCTCCAAACTGTGGCCCGGGGGCCAGATGCGGCCCTTTGCTTGCCTTTATGAGGCCCTTGGGTCACTATTCCATCCAATGACACTACCAACTGGGGCATTATTCCTGTCGCTGACACCAACAATGCGGCACTATTCCTTCAACTAACACCATCAAAAAGGCATAACTCCCTCCACTGATACCGATGGGGCAAAATTCCTTCCATTGACAACAATGATGGGGTATAATTCCTTCCATTGACACCATTGATGAGGCATAATTCCTTGCATTGATACCTACAATGGGTCCCTTTTCCTCCCACTAACACAAACAACAAGGCAAAATTCCTCCCACTGATACCAAGAACAAAGCAAAATTCCTCTCCCTGACATCAACGATAGGACAGAATTCCCACCATTGCCACCAACGATGGTGCTCTATCACTCCAACTGACTCCAACAATGGGGAACTATTCCTTCCACTGATACCAACGATGGGGCAAAATTCTTTCCATTGACACCATTGATGGGGTACAATTCCTTCCATTGACACCATTGATGGGGCATAATTCCTTGCATTGATACCTACAATGGGTCCCTTTTCCTCCCACTAACACAAACAACAAGGCAAAATTCTTCCCACTGATACCAAGAACAAAGCAAAATTCCTCTCCCTGACATCAACGATAGGACAGAATTCCCACCATTGCCACCAACGATGGTGCTCTATCACTCCAACTGACTCCAACAATGGGGAACTATTCCTTCCACTGATACCAACGATGGGGCAAAATTCCTTCCATTGACACCATTGATGGGGTATAATTCCTTCCATTGACACCATTGATGGGGTATAATTCCTTGCATTGATACCTACAATGGGTCCCTTTTCCTCCCACTAACACAAACAACAAGGCAAAATTCCTCCCACTGATACCAAGAACAAAGCAAAATTCCTCTCCCTGACATCAACGATAGTACAGAATTCCCTCCATTGACACCAACGATGGTGCTCTATCACTCCAACTGACTCCAACAATGGGGAACTATTCCTTCCACTGATACCAACGATGGGGTAAAATTCCTTCCATTGACACCATTGATGGGGTATAATTCCTTCCATTGACACCATTGATGGGGCATAATTCCTTGCATTGATACCTACAATGGGTCCCTTTTCCTCCCACTAACACAAACAACAAGGCAAAATTCTTCCCACTGATACCAAGAACAAAGCAAAATTCCTCTCCCTGACATCAACGATAGGACAGAATTCCCACCATTGACACCAACGATGGTGCTCTATCACTCCAACTGACTCCAACAATGGGGAACTATTCCTTCCACTGATACCAACGATGGGGCAAAATTCCTTTTATTAACATCAACGATCAAGCACCCTGACTCCGCTTGTCTCTCTCGAGCACCCGAATCTTCTCCACCTCATGCAAAATGTCATACACCACCACCTGAACAGGAAGGATTTTACGCCGAATGCTGACCTGACACCATGCGTTCCAAGTGAAATAACGGACTACTAGGCTAACTAGAAAGAGTGTATCTAAACAAAAAACACCACCAGTATTGAATGCTCCGTACACCCACTCAGCATAACCCAGCCTGGAGAGGAAAGGAACACCGAGGGCCCGCCCCACCTGTTTGTACACCTCTATGTTAAAAGGGCAATGAAGCAGAAAATGGTCCATAGTCTCCTCCTCACCTGCACACTCCTCCCGAGGACAGCTATGATCCATCCCACTGCGGAATTTCAAATTGCCCCGAACATAGAGTCTCCCATGGAAGCACAACCAGGCCAGATCCCTAAATTTAGGGGGCACTCTGTCCAAATTAATAAGTCTTAACCCTGCCCTCAAAACTGGGCCTGGGCAATCCCTTAAGGCCAGTGGGTCATGAAAGACTTCGCTCAAGACTCGACTCATAAGGACTTTCCTTGGAACCGATCTGAGATCTTCAGCCGACAATCGCCACTGCCGTAATAACTTCAGGCACAGAGCGACATAGGCTGGTAGCTGACCACGATGACCCCTGAGATTCTTCACTTGGCCACCTTCTTCCCAAAGTCGCAGAAAAGGCCTAAACCAAGATCTAAAAATGCCTACCCATCCAGGAGGTTCCACTGCAAGCATATTACCAATGTTAAACTTGAGAAAAAGCAGTGAAAAGAAAAGAACTGGGTTGACCATACCTCCTGGATAGATAGATGACATTCCTCTTGATGGGGTTCAGTCTGTTCCCCCACAACATCTGGAAGAACACACTACTGACCCTAGCATAGAGAGACACTGGCAAGATGCAGACAAAGCTGACATACAAGAAGATCGGAATCAGGTAAGTCTTAATTAGATCAACCCTTTCCCTCATAGATAACTTCCATCTCTTCCAGCTGACCACCTTAGTATTGGCAATTTCCAGTCTGCCTTCCCAGTTTTTGAGGCCATAATCGCCAGGTCCAAATTCAATGCCTAGAATCTTAATTCTTTCCTGGGGCACTGGAAAGGTGTCCGGGAGGTCAAACCCCTCACCTTCCTTTCCCATCCAGAAAACATCACTCTTTTCCTGATTGATCTTGGAGCCTGATGCTTCAGAATACCGTGATGTCAGAGAGACCACCTCCTCTGCTTCATCCGCCCCGGTGACAATCACTGACACATCGTCCGCATAGGCAACAACCCTCAAAGGCAGCTCACCCGGGAGCCCCACTGGCACCCCACACAACATGCCGCTCTCTAGCTTCCTGATGAAAGGGTCGATTGCAAACACATAGAGCAGGGGACTCAGGGGACAACCTTGACGCACTCCAGAGCCAACCTCAAAGGACTGCCCAACCCAGCCATTAACAAGAGGAAAGCTTTCTGCTCCCTTATACAAGACTTTCAACCAATCGACAAAACCACTCGGCAGACCGTACTTACTAAGGTGCAACCACAGGTACTCATGGTTAACACGATCAAAAGCCTTTGCCTGATCCAATGTCAGCAAATACTTTCCCCAGCCTGCAGCCCTGCATCGCTCCAAGGCCTCCCGGACAGCTAAAACCGCTGTGAAGGTGCTCCTACCCTGGACCAAACAGTGCTGATGGCGAGAAAGCAAAGACTCTGCTACTGACGATAGGCGCCAGAAAAATATCTTTGCCAGTATCTTTCTATCGACATTAAGAAGGCTGATGGGGCGCCAATTCTCAATCATCGAAGGAAGTACCCCCTCTGCAAGGCAACTGTTAAAAACCTCTACCAAATGTGGGGCCAGAATAGGCTTAAAAGCTTTGTAAAACTCAGCCGTCAAGCCATCCGGTCCAGGTGACTTTTTGATGGCAAGCTGTTCAATTGCCCTCATCACCTCTTCAACTATGATCTCCTCTGTCAAATTCATCAATGGCACATCTTCATCATCTAGACCTGGAGTAGAGTCCAAAAAGCTTTGCATCTTGTCACGGTCAAGCTCTTTCCTCCCAAGAAGGTCAGCATAAAAGGACCTCACGACCTCCAGAATCCCTGACCTGGACTTTGTCAAGGAACCTGTACTGTCCTTAAGGCCAACGACCGTTTTAACTGCTACACCTTGTTTGCAGTTCTGGTAAGGGTCAGGCGAGTGGTACTTCCCATAGTCCCTCTCCAGAACCAAAGAGGCATGCCGGTCATATTGACACTTCCTGAGAAGGAGTTTCACTTCGGAGATTGCCCCAGGATCTCCTCCTC
The DNA here is from genome assembly GCF_042186555.1 of Aquarana catesbeiana. Lineage (NCBI taxonomy): Eukaryota > Metazoa > Chordata > Amphibia > Anura > Ranidae > Aquarana > Aquarana catesbeiana. The sequence goes on along the minus strand of NC_133324.1, from coordinate 913,654,037 downwards.
TCGAGACAAGAATATCCAGCTTCCTCCGTAAACGTTGGTAGGTCATGTATTTATTAAACTGCTTTCTATTGGCTAGGCCCCTGAAGAATCCAGCAATCCTCTTTTTGGTCAGCTCCCACCACTCAGCCTTGCTGCTACAAAAGTCCAGGATGGTCACCTGTGCCTGAAAGAATTCCTCAAAGGATTGTCTAACATGTTCTTCCTTGAGTAGAGTCGAATTCAATCTCCAGATGCCCTTACCCCTCTGAGGGGCGTCTGAAGCATTCAGGACCACAGATAGCATACAGTGATCAGAGAACTCTACTGCCTGCACCACTGGGGGCGAGAAAGCAGAGGTCTCCTTCAAAAAAAACCTATCTATCCTACTCTGACTATTACCTCGATGAAAGGTGAACCCAGTGTCATCCGGGAGGTGCTTAATGTGCACATCCACAAGACCAGCATCCCTAACCATACTATTTAAAAAAACGCTATCATATCCCAGCCTGTCCTTGAAGTCCTTCCTGTCCTTGGGCCTAGTTACTGTATTAAAGTCACCTCCAAAGACCACTTGCCGGGATGTAAAAAGAAATGGCTTGATCCTTGTAAAAAGGCACTTCCTGTCCCACTTTGTGTGCGGCCCATAGACATTAATTAGGCGCAGGTCCTGCCCTCCCACAAGGATGTCTAAGACCATACATCTCCCAATCTCCACCTCAATAACCCGCCGGACAGTTACCATGCCGGTTTTAAACAACACCGCCACACCGCCGTAAGGCTCGGCCGCAAGAGACCAGTAAGATGGACCATACCTCCACTCTCTCTTGGCCATATGAATATCTGCCAAGGAGGTGAGCCTAGTCTCTTGCAAAAATAAAATTTCAGCGTCTAATTGGCTGAACAAAAAGAAGGCCATAGAACGAGCTCTTACTGACTTAATGCTGGCGACATTTATTGTCACCACTTTTAACGGAGGGGGAACCGCCATTTGGGTTATTGGGTGGATTGTTTCTTAGCTCCCCTCTGCTGCTCATCACCAGAAGCCTCTCTCTTTCTTGAGGCCGCCTCAAACTCCATCTCAGAATCAGTACTTCGCTCCGAAGAAGCTCCAGATGAGGAAATATCCCACTTAGAGGACCTATGACGGTTGGAGACAGGCACTGGAGCCCGTTCCGTCCTCACCACCTGCTTCTTCCGCTTTCCAACCTTCCTTCCCTCCTCCAGGTACTGCAGGTCCGCTTCAGAGATGCCCTCATCTCTTGTTTTTTTCTTTGAAGTCTTTACAGAAGACTCCTTTAGAGAGGAAGAAGCGACCTTTTTAGTACCCACTACCACTCCTGGTGGGGGGGGGGGGTGCTCCCTTTGAATCAGACTTAGGAGGGGTAGACTCCTGGGGGGTAACTGACTTGGGGGGCACAGACTTGGAAGGTTCTGACACATGAGGAGAGGGTGCAGTAGGCTGGTGGGACACAGAGACAGATACAGAAGGAATACTTACAGACACAGGAGGGGTGGCCACAGGAACTGGGGAGGGATCCTGAGCAGGACCAGGGGAGTCAGTCACCGCAGAGGAGGATGGTACACCAGGGGCCTCACCCTCCATCCTGTCCAGCCTTGACATGTCATCAATTACCTCCTTCTCCATATTGTGCCAGGCTTCAGGACATCTGCTGTAGGGGTGGCCAAGGCGCAGGCACAGGTTGCACCTGATCATCTCGGTGCAGTCCTTAGCCATATGACCCTGACCCCGACACACTGAACATATCAAGGCTGAACAGGAAGAGCCCAAATGCCCCTTTTCTCCACAGCGGTGACACAGCTTCGGCTGCCCAGGGTAGAAAATAGTCATCCTATCCCTCCCTATAAAAGCTGAGGAGGGCAGGTGACGGACAACATTCCCATCCCTGGCCAACCTGACTGTTACTGACCAACCCCCAGTCCAGATGTTACGCTCATCAAGGATTTTCCTGGGCTTAGTCAAAACCTCACCATAGTTCCTTAACCAGACCTCTAGGTCCCGAGCAGGAACACTCTCATTGGTGAGTATGATGGTTATCTTTTTCACCGTTGACCTTTGCGAAACCGCAACTGGGGCCAGACCTTCCCATTCAGGTCTTGACCTGCACCGAGCCTCATATCGCTCCCAGAACAGGTCAAGACCCTCTGGCCTGGTGAAGCTAATGGTATAATCCCGTGTCCCAGCTACATGTATTAGAGCATACAGGTCATTTGCCCCAAAACCCATCTCCAAAATCAAATCTACCACTGCACGCCGTGCTGGAGGGATTGCACCACCTTCCCATTTGAGAATTACCACATTTCTTCTCGGACCCCCAGCAGAAGCCAGAGACCCAAGACCAGATCCCGGGGTGCCCAAAGTGGTAGGCTGCAGGGGGAAACTCTGCTTGGGAATGGAGCTACCAGGAGCAGAGCGTACCACCTGAGCAAATGTAGGTTTATCAGGGCCAAGGCCCCACACTGAAGTTACAGTAGTCTGTACATTACTATTATTATTCACTGCTTGAATGGAGTTGGTAGGACTGTCCATCACACTTGAACTGGGACCATTGTTCATCACACTTGTACTGGGTTGATTTTTATCAGTCACACAAACATTCACATTCCCATCAGGAATAGTCACAGTTTCTGCTGCAATACCAGCTGTCTCCTGAAGCTGTGCTGTAAAGTCTTCAGCAGCTGTGGGGCAAATAGCTTTAGACTCAGCTAAAGGGGGGTTAATTGGTTCTGCTGAATCTTGTAGTTCCTCTGCAGGAATGTCATTTTTTAAATGCAAACTTTGCTGTACTGCAGCATCAGCAGGTACAGCATTGCTACACATGGGATTAGCAGCCTGATTGTCACTGGGCACATTGTCTGTATCAGTCACAGTGTTGAATGGCACAAAAATTGTTTTATCCACAATATGGGACTTGACAGGCTTTACCTTGTCAGGCACATTATCTGTTATGTCCTCATCATTAAATGCCAGCTGATCCCCCCGCATAGGAGATTCCATTACCTGGATGGCCCTGAGCATGCCTCCTGAGTCCTGGGAAGGCATGGGGCTGCTTACCTCTCCCTGAGGGGGCAGGGGGTCAGAATCGGGGGTCTCCTCCTCCACCTCCATTTTTGTCATCCTCGCAAACCTTTTATCATTGCAAAACTTTTCCTTAAATGGCCCATCTCTGCCTTCCATCATGGACACAATGGTTTCCTGGTGTTCCACCCGGACCTTGGCCAGTTGGATCTCCGGATCCATGGACCCACGTCTCTGGCTATGCAAGTCCTCACGCTGCCTTCTCAGGCGCTTCAGCTCCGCTCTGAGCTTGTAGAGCTTGTCTCTCTCCTTATTCAGGACCTTAATCCCGACCACCACTCGCTCCCAGATGGCCCCGGAACCTTCATCCTAACCAGGGGTAGAGAGATCCCCAGCCATGGCTTGTACAGGGGCAGGTATGTTACCTGATGGCCCAGGAGATGGCTGAGAGCTTCCAGCAGGAGAGGCCCCGCTGGCCTCCATGGCTTCCCCAGAAAGGGGCCAGGAGGGCTGGGAGAGATTTCACCACCACTCCCCTCTCACACGGATCACCTGCAGCAGCTCCAGAGACACCTTCCTCCTGACACACCTGTGCTCCAATGATGGGTGGGGCACTATTCCTTCCACTGACATCAACGATGGGGCACTAGTCCTCCTACTGCCAAAGATATGGTATGGTTTACTCCTACTGGATGCCAGGACATTTTCTAGTCCCACTGGCCCCGGTCCGGCCCCCCTAAAGTCTGGAGGACAGTAAACTGGACCTTTGTTTAGAAAGTTTGGAGACCCCTGGCCTAGATGATGACTTGGGTCTGATAAGCAGGGATCATGCACATCCAGAGGGAGTTGGATAGCCCTGAAACTCTGAATTTCCAATAGAGCAGGATGACATCAGTACAGTTGCGCAGGGTTTAGCTACATACATGAATAAAATAAAAACACGACTTTTAGTCTATTTACTGTACTGGCTTTCCAGGAATTCCTTTTACGAATGAGTGTCAGTTGATGTTGAGGAAATGTAACTGTACAAAATGCCTTAAAAGCAACAAGGTCAGCATAGACAATAGACCATAACGAGTGAATGCGGAGTACTTAGCATGAATACAGCAGCTTGAATGGACTAAACAGCACTTTGGGCTTACAAAGGCTATGTATTTAGAATTGGAATTTATCATATATGAAACAGTAATGCACATCCAAATGGATCGCCAGGAAAAATGTGAAACCGAACGCTGAAATTGCAATTTTAGAATTACAGTGCCCTACACCCTCATTATTAAGTAGTGCAGAAGAAAAGTGTTAACATAAATGATACATATATAAAATATCACAAAATCAAAAATCACCACTTTGCAAAAAAAAAAAAAAAAAAAAAGATAGAAAAAGAAACCTTGGTTAGCAGTTATACACTTGAATGTGAATGAAAAAAGGAGCTACAGTACACTTTATTGTCAAAAGTATTGTGACACCTGCCTTTACATGCACATGAACTTTAATGGCATCCCAGTCTTAGTCTCTAGGGTTCAATATTGAGTTGGCCCACCCTTTGCAGCTATAACAGCTTCAACTGTTCTGGGAAGGCTGTCCACAAGGTTTAGGGGGTCAGGCACTTATGTTGGATGAGAAGGCCTGGCTTGCAGTCTCAGCTCTAATTCATTTCAAAGGTGTTCTATGGGGTTGAGGTCAGGACTCTGTACAGGCCAGTCAAGTCATCCTCCGCCTCAAACTCGCTCATCCATGTTTTTATGGACCTTGCTTTGTGCACTAGTCCAAATCATTTTGGGGAGGTGGGATTATGGTGTGGGGTTGTTTTTCAGGGGTTGGGTTTGGCCCCTTAGTTCTAGCGAAGGGAACTCTTAAGGCATCAGTATACCAAGGACAATTTCATGCTCCCAACTTTGTGGGAACAGTTTGGGGATGGCCCTTCCTGTTCCAACATGACTGCACACCAGTGCACAAGGCAAGGTCCATAAAGACATGGATGAGCGAGTTTGGGGTGGAGAAACTTGACTAGCCTTCACAGAGTCCTGACTTTAACCCAATAGAACACCTTTAGGATGAATTAGAACTGAGACGGCGAGCCAGGCCTTCTCATCCAACATAAGAGCCTGACCCCCTAAACCTTGTGGACAGCCTTCCCAGAACAGTTGAAGCCGTTATAGCTGCAAAGGGTGGGCCAACTCAATATTGAACCCTACAAACTAAGACTGGAATGCCATTAAAGTTCATGTGCGTGTTAAGGCAGGTGTTCCAATACATTGGACAATATAGTGTATGTTTGGCAATTCCTAACTAAGCATGTATAGCTGCCAATGATGGATTTTGGCATGGATACAACATGTCTATCATTTATGTTCAATACATTTAAAGCAGAACAGAAAGGCACAGAAACATGGGGACATTTGGATTAGATGGAAGAAAAATTGTTAAAAGCCAACCCCAGGCTCATCCTCTTACAGCTGATCACTACCCCCCCCCCCCCCCCCTCCTTTTCTCTACACTGCACCACCATTTAAAAACCACTGGGGCTCCTGGACAGCGCTACAAATTTTATCGCACAAGTAAAAAAAAGAATTCCACTTTAAAACAGACCTGTCGTTGCATATTGTTACATATAATACACAAGGTCCTATGCAAGGTTACAAAGTTACAAATTTTAAAATCCCCTTCCAAGCATTAGTAATTGTTATTTAAATCATGCCTTCCATCACACTCGCTGCATCCTACGACTATCAGTACAACCTGATCTAAAGTAGGAAACAATCTGTACTACCCACAGTAGATGTCAGCTACAGTAGCAAAGCAGAGGAGGAGAAGGGGGGGGGGTCACTGACCAGGGAAACGGAGCATACAAAGGGAACTATAGTGAGTCTTTAGGCATGTCAACACAGGTAATCAACCATTTACAGTACACAGGATGCCTTTCCAATGGTTCCCTCTACATAGACTTTATTGTCGCAATGACCTGGTGCCTGGACTGATTTCTATGATGTCAGCAGAGAGCGAAATTCAGCCCGCTCTCTGCTGAAAACAGGTCACAGGAGTGCAAAACACATTGCACTCCTGTGATCCATAGGAGAAGCCAAACGAAACGAGCTTTGGCTGGATTTCTCTTTTAATCACATGCCGACCGGGCCATAGCTGAAAGACGGCTGCAGCGTGGTCGGCTTATTCTGGGAGGGCGTCCATGGACATCCTCCCAGAATCTTTCTCCCGCGCGCCCCCGGGAATATCCGTGACCACCGGGTCCTGAGGACCCGGTGAATCACGGATCACAGTGGCCGCCGACAGCAGCCATTTACCACGTGATCGCTCCGTCAAATGATGGAGCGATCACTTGTAAACAAACCAGCGTCATGTCCGGTTCCTCTCTCCCCTCTCTGTACCGATCAGTATAGTGTGAGGGGAGAGGGGAGAGATTGGTGGTAGCAGTGCTTTGGGTTGGATGTGTAGTGCCCACAGCGCTGATCTGTGACCATTCCTGCACTCATCCAGCCATCCATCCATCCATGCTCAGCCATCCCATCTATCCCCATCCATCCTCAGCAATACTCATCCATGCTCAGCAATACTCATCCATCCATCCATGCTCAGCTATCCATACTCATCCATGCTCAGCAATACCCATCCATCCATACTCTGCCATCCATACTCAGCAATACCCATCCATCCATACTCTGCCATCCATACTCAGCAATACTCATCCATCCACAGCAATACTCAGCCATCCATCCATACTCAGCAATAGTCATCCATCCATCCATACTCAGCCATCCATACTCAGCAATACCCATCCATCCATATTCTGCCATCCATACTCAGCAATACTCATCCATCCACAGCAATACTCAGCCATCCATCCATACTCAGCAATAGTCATCCATCCATCCATACTCAGCCATCCATACTCATCCATGCTCAGCAATACTCATCCACCCATACTCAACAATACTCATTCACCCACACTCAGCCATACCCACCCAGCCATACTCAGCCATACCTGACCCAGCCATCCCATCCATACCCAGCCATACTCAGCCATCCCATCCATACTCAGCCATACCCAGTCATCCACATTCATGGCTCAACCATGCTTAGCCATCCCCATCCACGACTCATCCAAGCCACCACAGTGCCTCAAAGTGTAATGGGTAGTCAAATTAGATTTGACATTTATGCCTCTAGAACGCCTGATGGTGCTCCCTGCATGTTGGGCCTCTGTATGTGGCCAGGCTTTGTAAAAATCTCACACATGTGGAATCACCATACTCAGGATGAGTAGGAGACAATGTTTTGGGGTGTAATTTTTGGTATGTACATGCTATGTGTTAGAAATATTGTATAAATGGGCAATTTGGTGTAAAAAAAATGGGTTTTCATTTTCTTTCCACATTTTCCAAAAACTTGTAGAAAAAAAATGACATGTTCAAAAGATTTAATATGCCTCATAGATTATACGTTGAGGTGTTTTCTTTCCATAATGGGGTCATTTTTGGGGTGTTTCCATTGTCCTGGTGCTCCAGGGCCTTCAAAAGTGCAAAAGGTAGTCAAGAAATTAGATGTGTAATTTATGCTCCAAGAACGCCTGATGGTGCTTCCTGCATGTTGGGCCTCTGTATGTGGCCACGGTGTGTAAAAGTCTCACACGTGTGGTATCGCCATACTCAGGAGGAGTAGTAGAATGTATTTTGGGGTGTAATTTGTGGTATGCATATGCTGTGTGTGAGAAATAACCTGCTAATATAAAAATTTTTTGGAAAAAAAGAAAAGTAAAAAAAAAATCTTGATTTTGCAAAGAATGGGAAAAACTTCAAAAAACTCACCATGCCTCTTTCTAAATACCTTTGAATGTCTATTTTCCAAATAATTTTTACTTACTGGTGTTTGTACTTTCCTGGCTTGTTAGGGTCTCAGGAAATGAGGTAGGCTGTCAGTACTTCAGGTGTGATCAATTTTTAGTGATTGGCACCATAGCTTGTAGACTCTATAACTTTCACACAGACCAAATAATATACACTGATTTGGATTATTTTTACCAAAGCTATGTAGCAGTATAAAATTTGGCCAAAGTTTATGAATAAAAATTACTAATTTGCAAATTTTATAACAGAAACAAAGAAAAATGTATTTTTTTTAAAGAATTTTTGGTCCTTTTTTGTTTATAGCGCAAAAAATAAAGAACCCAGCGGTGATTAAATACTACCAAAAGAAAGCTCTATTTGTGTGAAAAATGGACAAAAAATTCATATGGGTACAGTGTTGCATGACTGAGTACTTGTCATTCAACTTGTGAGAGCACCGAAAGCTGAAAATTGGTCTGGATAGGAAGGGGGTTTACGTGCCCAGTGGTCAAGTGGTTAATATGATAAACATGTCATACTTACTTGCTCTGTACAATGATTTTGGACAGAGCAGCCCCAATTCTCTTCTTCTGGGGTCCTCCACTGGTGCTCCTGGCTCCTCCTCTTCGGCAAGTGTCCACCATTGAAAGTCACTTACTATTGGGGCAATCGTGTAGGCTCACTCCTGAGCCACCATATCTGCGTCTGTAGACACAGACAGTGCAGCTCGGCCCTGCCTTCCACTTCCTTGTCACAGAGTTTGATTGACAGGAGCAGGAGCCATAGGCTGCAATCAATTTGCCCAGTGAGAAGGCTGAGAGCGGAGAGAGCTATTGCTCTCGTACACAGCTCTGGATCGAAAATGGGCTCAGGAGTAAGTATTGGGGGGGGGGGGTCCTCTTGCACAGAAGGTTTTTACCTTAATGCATAGAATGCATTATGTAAAAAACCTGAAGGCTTTAAAACCACTTTAAAGCTACAAGAAACCAAGACCAATCTGTAAAGCAAAAGTGTGCTGTTAGAGGGATAAGACAAATATTTTAACACTGACAAGGGTGTTTACAATGACCAGCATTTTTTTTTCCCTAACAACTTTATGCAAAAAGAAGAAAATGTTATGAGAAAATTGTTATGAAGCCCATAAAAAGCTCTGGTGCAACCAATTACCTTCAGAAGTCACATAATTAGTGAAACGATGTCCACCTGTGTGCAATCTAAATGTCACATGATCTGTCATTACATATACACACCTTTTTGAAAGGCCCCAGAGGCTGCAACACCTAAACAAGAGGCACCACTAACCAAACACTGCCATGAAGACCAAGGAACTCTAGAAACAAATAAGGGACAATGTTGTTGAGAAGTACACGTCAGGGTTAGGTTATAAAAAAATATCCAAATCTTTGATGATCCCTAGGAGCACCATCAAATCTATCATAACCAAATGGAAAAAACATGGCACAACACCAAACCTGCCAAGAGACGGCCGCACACCAAAACTCACAAATCGGGCAAATAGGGCATTAATCAGAGAGGCAGCACAGAAACCTAAAGTAACCCTGGAGGATCTGCAGAGTTCCACAGCAGAGACTGGAGTATCTGTACATAGGATGACAATAAGGCGTACACTCCACAGAGTTGGGCTTTATGGCAGAATGGCCAGAAGAAAGCCATTACTTTCAGCAAAAAACAAAATGGCACTTTTTGAGTTTGCGAAAAGGCATGTGGGAGACTCCCAAAATGTATGGAGGAAGGTGCTCTGGTCTGATCAGACTAAAATTAAACTTTTTGGCCATCAAAGAAAACGCTATGCTTGGCACAAACCCAACACATCACATCACCCAAAGAACACCATGTGAAACATGGTGGTGACAGCATCATGTTGTGGGGATGTTTTTCAGCAGTCAGGACTGGGAAACTGGTCAGAGTTGAGGGAAAGATGGATGGTGCTAAATACAGGGATAGTCTTGAGCAAAACCTGCACAACTCTGTGTGTGATTTGGGGCTAGGACGGAGGTTCACCTTCCAGTAGGACAATGACCCCAAACACACTGCTAAAGCAACACTTGAGTGGTTTAAGGGGAAACATGTAAATGTGCTGGAATGGCCTAGTCAAAGCCTAGACCTCAATCAAATAGAAAATCTGTGGTCAGACTTAAAGATTGCTGTTCGGTTAGGAACTTTTCCCAACCGAAAAATAGAGAACCTGCTCTCAATCTTTTGCTGGCTGGAATTCCGCCAGCAAAAGACCGATGGAGCATACACACGGTCGCATTTTCCGACAAACAGCTCTCATCGGAGTTTTGCTGGCGGCATTTCCGATCGTGTGTACGCGGCACAGAAGTTAATATACAATGGGGCTTTTTATTTGCAATCTTTTACTTTTGCTACATTGTAAATCAGTGGGGTTGTCATTGTTTCATAATGTGTTGGGTAATACAAACAGATGGAAGTGCACTATTTCTGGAGCTCTTTTGTAAGCTAAATTCTGCAAAACTCTACGATGTGGCCTGACTATTCAACTGGCACATTAGAAAAAGCAATAGGAGGCAAAGCTTTCGTTTTAATGCCACGGTGCTGTTGCTACAAGCACTTGGAATAGGAAATGTATTTAACAAATGCAGTGACCTTTAAATGTGTCTTAGGATGAACAAAACATAAACCTAAAAGGATAGGAACAAAAAGATCCCCTCTGTATCTGATTTTAGTAATTCTTCATGTCATGTTGTAAATAGAAAAATGTTACCCAGCTATAAATGTTTTAGTAGTCCCATAGTGCTGTCCTTGATTTCATATAGAAATTAGCTCCACCTGCTTCCCACCTCTGCCTATGAAATTTGTCTTTTTTTTTTCTTTTAAAGAAACGTCCATTTTGCTTCAGGTTTCTTTAAACATTAAATGACTTCTCTTTCTCTGTTTGTGTATGAATATCTCCTTCTCTGGGTAGAGGAGACACCGGATCTGTGATTTGAAGATGATACCTATCACTTTACGGCAGTCTGCAACCAGGGTCGTACATCTGTACATATGCACAATATTTTTTTTCAAGCTCTTTTTTCAAATTTTGCAGTAGGTACATGTAAGAAGAACAATATACAAAAGAAAAACAGAGAAAATAACCCCTGCCACTAGGCAGGCTAACACTCAAATAACATATGACCAGTGGAGTACAATCCCCACCCAGAAGTATACATCAAAGTGCTAGATGTTCCACCTACCCCCAACTTCTGTGCAGACCAGTCAAGTTCCTCCACCCCAAACTCGCTCACCCATATCTTTATGGACCTTGCTTTGTGCACTGGTGCACAGTCATGTTGGAAAAGAAAGGGACCATCCCCAAACAGTTCCCACAAAGTTGGGAGAATGAAATCGTCCAAAATGTCTTGAAATGCTGACACCTTAAGAGTTCCTTTCACTGGAACTAAGGGGCCAAGCCCAACCCCTGAAGAACAACCCCACACCATAATCCCCCCTCCACCAAATAATTTGGACCAGTACACAAAGCAAGGTCCATAAAGACATGCATGAGCAAATTTTGGGTGGAGGAACTTGACTGGCCTGCACCTCAACCCGATAGAACACCTTTTGGATTAATTAGAGCGGAGACTGCGAGCCAGGCCTTCTCGTCCAACATCAGTGCTTGACCTCATAAATGCGCTTCTGGAAGAATGGTCAAACATTCCCATAGGCACACTCCTAAACCTTGTGGACAGCCTTCCCAGAAGAGTTGAAGCTGTTATAGCTGCAAAGGGTGGGCCAACTCAATATTGAACCCTATGGACTAAGACTGGGATGCCATTCATATGCGTGTAAAGACAGGCGTCCCAATACTTTTGGTAAGATAGTGTATAATAGTTGCATTGCCTGATATACTGGGTTCACACTGATGTGAATTGGATGTGGGTTTCCCTGCATGCAATTTGCATGACAGGAGAGTCTGACCAGCCCTCAATGGAGTTGGTTTACACAGCTCTGGGGCAGTCGTAGTCCACACTGGAAAAGGGTTCTGTGCATCTTTGGCTCAGTTTCACATGCAAATTCAGGCAGAAATTCAGACCTGATTCGCATCTGAATCGGTGTACAGGGACGTACCGGGCCCCGTGCTGTAAAACCGCAGCAAGTGTGAACCTAGCCTAAAGTTCATGTGCGCGTAAAGGCAGGTGTCCCAATACTTTTGGTAGTATAGTGTACATACTAATGCCCTGTACACACGGTCGGATTTTCAGATGGAAAATGTGCGATCGGAGCGTGCTGTCGGAAATTCCGACCGTGTGTAGGCTCCATCGGACTTTTGCCATCGGATTTTCCGACACACAAAGTTTGAGAGCAGGCTATAAAATTTTCCGACAACAAAATCCGTTGTCGGAATTTCCGATCGTGTGTACACAAATCCGACGCACAAAGTGCCACGCATGCTCAGAATAAATAAAGAGATGAAAGCTATTGGCTACTTCCTCATTTATAGTCCCGACGTATGTGTTTTACGTCACCGCGTTCAGAATGATCGGATTTTCCGACAACTTTGTGTGACCGTGTGTATGCAAGACAAGTTTGAGCCAACATCCGTCGGAAAAAATCCTAGGATTTTGTTGTCGGAATGTCCAATCAATGTCCGACCGTGTGTACGGGGGCATTACAGTACATTAGTCCTATCTGTAACAACGTAACTATGTAATATTGCCATAGCTGGAATTTAGCTTTAAGAAAAACCATGACAGGGTTTCTCTCCCACTCTGTTTTGGTTGGAGTCTGGCCTTAAGCAGTCTATAATGTTTATGCAGAGACGGCATAGACGAAGCATCAGTCACTTAATTGCGTTGGTGTATTAGAAGTGCACACACACGTTCCTTTTCTATGGCTTGTAGGCTCCTTTCACAGCTCGACATCTTTAATTTTACACATCAACAATTCTTACCTCCAATATGACTAACGTGTTTACACACACTGTGTAAGTAATAGTTATTGACGACAACGCTCGGTGATCAATACAATCCAGCTCACACCGTGTGCAATATGCCAGTTCAATAACCAGCAATTGAGAAGAACATTATGATTATTATGATGATTACTGAACACAAAGTGACTAATATGGATAACAACACTGCAGCAATTAAAGGTCCACAGACTAAGCAAACAAGCACAGCTTCTTCACATTCTAACCAGCCCTGATAGATACCGCTCCCAGGTCCTCTGCTGTACCTCAACCGCGGGTGCATGCCACCTCTGGGATTCATTCCCCTCCCCAAACAAACCTGTATGGTACAAGTGTGAAGCCGCACACTAATAGCCCAACTAGCTTAAAAAAACAGATCTGGCAGAAATGAGGGCACTCCACCCATGCCTCCACTGACGCGTTTCACCCCCTATCAAGGTTTAATCATAGAGCTTACAATTAGGCCTCAGTAGGAGGTGATGCACATCAGTGGGGTGTGTAAGTGAAGTGTCCTCATTTCTTCTCGATCAATAAAGTTGTTTTTAGCCTATTCATAGGAGCGGTGTGTGGCTTCACATCTCTGCACTATTACAAATGCTCTTGGATAGCACTGTAGTAAGGGCGTGGGGGGGGGGAGGGTATATACTCGGAAATAATGACCAACTATATAGTGCAAGGGTTTGGCAAAATGGATACCATAGGTAGGTCCTCAAATTACATGGTTTTGGTAATACCTAATGTGAGAAATCAATGATAAAATATATACTGTACTTCAAGCACATATACAGTAGGTTAAGTGTTTTACCTACAAAGGTTCAGCTATACATCTATGTGTCACCTGCTGGCCTATTTGTCACTAAGGCCAGCCTCACACCATTGCATTGTGTGACCAATAATACAGCTTACATTGGCGATGAGTTCCAGTGCCCCCCAGTATATATTCCCCCCTCCAACCCATCCTCTATTAAAAGTCCTCTCCCGTCCCAACTTGCCCCCCCAGTACATACCAGCCCCTCAACCCCACCTTCTAGCTCAAGTCCTCTCACCTCCCAAAGTGCCCCCCCAGTAAATATCAGCTCTCCCAAGTCACCTTCTAGCACAAGTCCTCTCCCATCCCAGAGAACCCTACAGCACATACTTAACCCCACCCTAACATCACCTTTTAGCACAAGTCCTCTCCCCTCCCAGAGCACCCTTAGCGCATATTCGACTCCCCACTTCACCTTCTAGCACAAGTCCTCTCCCATCCCAGAGAACCCCCCAGCACATACTCAACCCTACCACCACCCCACCTTCTAGCACAATTGCTCTCCCCTCCCAGAGTACCCCCCAACACATAATTGACCTCACCTTGTAGCACAAGTCCTCTCCCATCCCAGAGCACCCCCCCAGCACACACTCAACCCCACCCCCACCTTCTAGCATAAGTCCTCTCCCATCCCAGAGGACCCCACAGCACATACTCGACCCCACCCCACCTTCTAGCAAAAGTCCTCTCCAATCCCAGAGCATCCCCCAGCACATACTCGACCCCCCCACCACATCACTTTCTAGCACAAGTCCTCTCCCATCCCAGAGCACCTCCCAGCACATATTCAACACCACCCCCCACACCACCTTCTAGCAAAAGTCCTCTCCCATTCCAGAGCTCCCCCCAGCACATACTCGACCCCACCCCACCCCCCACCCCACAAGTCCTATCCCATCCCAAAGTACCCCCAGCACATTTACAAAACCTGCACTTTGTTTAACCATGTCCGTTAAACCCCTACCAATGTAAAGTTTGATCACACCCACTTTTTGCCACAGGTCTTGGCCTTCCTTAAGTGTTATATGGGGAAATAATTATTCGTGGGAGTGACACCATGTTTTACCACGCCAGGTGACAACAACCCTAGTGAGGATACTACCCAACAGAGTCCCCTTTTCATCAGAGTCATTCTTACATTAGAATTCCCATCAGAATCCCTCCTTATATCAAAGTCCACATAAGTATCCTACCTTACATCAGGGTCCCCATACATCACAGTTATGGTTGCCACCTCATCCCTTTAAACCCGAATACCTTTGAATTACACAGGTTCTGAGGCTAGTTAAATGCAGATAAGGCACCAAGTGAGTTTAATTACCACCTTAATCAGCCACAGAACCTGTGTAATTAGTATGTGTTTGGGTTTAAGGCTCTGTTTCCACTACTGCAAGTTATTGTGCAACTTGACACATGTGAAGTCGCATGACTAGTCAAAACCCATGTATTTCAATGGTCCCCATTCTAATTGGTGCGACTCAAGTCGCAGCAACTCCAAAAAAGGTTTTTGCACTACTTTGTTCCGACTTCGGTGCAACTTGTTCTCACATGGTTTTCACCGGTCGCATGAAATTGCATCAAAAAGCATTAAAGCAGGTGGTGAGAAAGCAAAACAATGCTGTCTGTTTTAATCCCTTGTTTGCTGCACTGTACAAGTTTGCAACACAGCGCTGCCTGCTTTAACCCCTTGTTTGCTGTACAATACAAGGTTACAGGGCACTTGCAGAGCGGCCTCATTCACTTGAATTGGTCATGCTTGGTAGGTGCTACACCCACCAACCATGACAGAGCGTATAACTCCTTCTGCAGGTGCAACATGTGGCCCTGGCTACTGATGTGGTGGGGGCAGGAGTGGTAAAAGCATATCTTAACTATGGGGTTTTACTACCCCTCAAAGTGCAAATATAAATGAACATTTACTGTTCTGAGCCCCCTATGAGGCTGCTTTCACACTAATGTGCTGCGGTTTACCCTCACCACAGGTTCAGCGCAGTGCATTTGTGACTTTACTGGGTTGGCTGTGCTTTGCCATAGACTTCTTTTATACCTGCAGGTGTGGTGCACTTTCTGAAAGCACACCAAAGCCCCTGCATTTAGAAAGTGCACCAAACCCGCAGGATATAATAGAAGTCTATGACTAAGCGCAGGAAAGCTGCAGGTACACTGCATTGCCCCCGTGGTGTGCAGCCCTATACCAGTGATGGCAAACCTTGGCACCCCAAATGGTTTGGAAATACATTTCCCATAATGCTCAACTACCAAAACATCTAGGGTGCCATGGTTTGCCATCACTGCTCTATACTATTATGCCCAGTGTATTGCTTCACACTGATCTGAAGATCTCTTCTGTCCTGCTGCTGGCACCACTCTGGAGACCACTAGCCGAGATAAGAGGTGGAGTGCAGTTGGTATCACTCTGTATGGGATAGGAGCTGGCACTACAGAGGGGGCAACGGCTTATGTGGCTCTTGCTCCCTACTACAGCTCCAACCTTACAAGTAGTCCCTCTGTATTGCACTCTGTTTGATGCTCTGGGATGGCTGGTCAGCAAGCCCAGACCGCCATCTACTAGTCACTGAGCCGCCAACCACAGGTTGCTGACCCCCGTCTTAGACACTGTTATTCTGCATTGTGCTGCCACCTAGTGGCCTTTGTCGTAACTTCCCCTAGGCAGCCCTGTACTACAATAGCTGCATTGCCTGTTATGCCGTGTACGCACGATCGGACTTTCCGATGGGAAATGTTTGAGGTCAGCCTGTTGGTGGTAAATCCGACCGTGTGTATGCTCCATCGGAAAATTGTTGTTGGACTTTCCGCCAACAAATGTTGGCTAGCAGGTTTTCAAATTTTCTGCCAACAAATGTGTGTTTTTTCCGAGCGTGTGTACACAAGTCCGTCGGACAAAAGTCCAAAGTACAAACACGCATGCTCGGAAACAAGGACGAGCCAGAAGCGGTCGGTCTTGTAAACTAGTAATGAAGAATTAACATTCGTGACGTGGTAAATTATGAAATCTCCAAATGCAGCGCACAATTCTCTTCTTCTTTAATGGGATAATAATGAAGCTGCTTTGCTGGTGATACTGATGGAGTTATTCCAAACAAATTTTCAAAGGCTTTTTTTTTTTAGTGATATCAAGAATAATATTATTATGTATTTTTTTTTGTTTTTTGTTTTTTTTGGGGCAAGTTACCACAACACCATTATCCCGTAGTTTTTAAGATCAAAGATATAACTATATTGGTGTCCCTTGTTAATTTTACATTGTATTTTTTTAAATGTAACTGCCTACTCCCAAACTGTCATTTGAAGTAAAACACATAGCCAAGTATTATTCTACACAATTTTTTTTTTAAATTGTGCATTAAAAAAAGAAAACAAATAAAATTAGACATGCTATCTGCCAATAGAACTTAACCAAAAAGTGTATTCTATGCATCCAAAAATATAGAAAATATACCAAATCAAATCATTATTCAACCAAAAAAATAACTTCAAAGCAATAACTCCAAGGCCTCCAAGGTTATAATAAATAACATGTTATGTCCTCCAATTCTGCAACATGTCTGGTTGACGAACGGCCGTTCAGAAACAAACTGAAAAGCGTGAAATGAAAAGTGCGAACTAAAAAGTGCGAAATGAAAAGTGCGAAATGAAAAGCGCGAATCAACATTCACCAAACTTCTACTTAAAGGAAATTAGCAGAAGGTGCCCAAAGGGTGGCGCTAAAGAGCTGAAAAACAACGTAGTACGTCATTATGTTCGTAATTGTTGGCCAACAATTGTGTGGCCGTGTGTATGCAAGACAAGTTTGGGCCAACACCCTTCAGACAAAATTCCACGGTTTTGTAGGCCAATAATCTGATCGTGTGTACGAGGCATTATATTATGGCTTATACTTGTTATACGGTATACTCCTTTACCATTTTATCGGCATTGCCAATTCACCTTGCATTCATACAGTTAACTTCAAGATACCCATGTGAACAGGTTTTTAGAGGTCTTTTGGGGTAGGTAAAAAAAACTTCACAGATGTATTTCAGCCACATATTAAACTATTCCATTATACAATTTTGCAATCCACTGTTTATTTAAACCCTGCAATTTGATAAAAAAAGTACAGTTATCCCTTATTGTAGAAGACAGGTACATTGTCAGTGCACAAGAGGAAATATAATTATATTGTTTAACCAAATGTCTGGTGGATAATTATGTTCCTTGTCCCCGTCCGTTTGCTCATACAAAGACATTTAACACTTGCCCGTGACCTTGTTGTCTTTACAAGCTAACCCGAGTCTCTGTGAACCGCCTTTGTCTAACTGCGCTCTACCTAGTCCTGTTGTCGTTTTTTTTTTTTTTTTCTCCTGTTCAGCACCAGATGGCTTTTGTTTTTGGGTTGCTAAAAGTAGGTGTAATTTTATATGGAAAAAAAAAAAAAAGAAGAAGAAAGAACGCCTTAATGAAATACAAAACCTGACAATGCATTTCCTCAAACATCTGCTTGGCTCTCCAAATCCGACATTACTAGTCAAATTAATTCCCCAGTAAAACCAATTAGTGAGAGTAGAATGGTTTGAAATACTGCTAAATGATATTACATTAATTTATCCCAAAGAACGATGCAGTGATTAGAACGTGGTATTCTCAGAAAAGCGAGCGTTCCAAGCTCCCGCCCATGTAAAACGAGACGTTCAATCATGCCTGGCGCTAAAGGGTCAGATTTACGAAGGCCGTATCAAGGAAATTGTACATTTATTTCAGATACTGTATATATGTATATGTGAAGGTGATCCGTTTATTTTATTTAAAGCATTGTTTCTATGTATAGTTAGTAAGCATATACCATATGCACATGTGAGCAGCCATATTTACTCATCACGTATGCAGGTTTGATGCACTGAGATGGCGCTTAACCACTTCAGACCCCCTTAATGACCAGGCCATTTAATGCGATACGGCACTGTGTCGCTTTAACTGACAATTGTGCGGTCGTGCGACGCTGTACACAAACAAAACTGACGTCCTTTTTTTCCCCCACAAATAGAGCTTTCTTTTGGTGGTATTTGATCACCTCTGCAGTTTTTATTTTTTGCGCAGACTGACAATTTTGAAAAAAAACAACCCATTTTTTCTTACTTTCTGCTATAATACATATCCAAAAAAAATATATAAAAAAATGAATGTAATCATCAGTTTAAACCGATATATAGTCTTCTATATATTTTTGGTGAAAAAAAAAACACTATAGGCGTATATTGCTTGGTTTGCGCAAAAGTTATCACGTCTACAAACTATGGGATGGGTTTTTTCTTTTTTATTGTTTTTACTGGTAATGACGGCGATCTGTGATTTTTAGCAGGACTGCAACATTACGGCAGACAAATCTGACCCTAGGGGGCGATCAAGGGGTTAAGTGTGTTCCCTCCGTGTGTTCTAACTGTAGGGGGGATGGGCTACCAGGGACATGACAGAGGTCACTGTTCTCGATCACCGGGAACAGTAGATCTCTGTCATGTCATCTGGCAGAAAGGGAAATCGCCTTGTTTATATAGGCAGTTCCCCGTTCTGCCTCTGTACATCGCGATCGAGGGTCGCCGGCTGACATCGAGTCCTCGGGACCCTCGGGCGCGCTCCCGCAGCACGCTTGGTCGCGCTTGCCTGCAAAGACCGACATACACCTGCGGTGGATTGTGCAAGAGAGCCGGCCTGCCGCGGCTGGTCGGCAAGTGGTTAAGGGACATTATTTAACTTTTTTTTCTACATATTGTCACCAGTCAGTATTCCTGATCACCACCACATCAGTCATATGATAATGCTGTACTGCACTGGTGACAGCATGTAAAATAAAATAAAAATTGTGAAAAAAAAAAACTTCAAAAAACTCGGCATGCTTCTTACTAAATACCTTAGACTGCCTACCTTCCAAAAAGGGGTCATTTGGGGGGGGGGGGGGGGGGTATTTGTATTGTCCTGGCATTTTAGGGCCTCAGGAAATAAAATTTACAGATCCTCACAGGATGTCTCCAAGCCAACCTCAATGCACTGTTTCACTGGGCAACTAAGTGGCAAATTATAAAATAAAAATATATATATGTGGCGCTCACTCACCCTATCAAGAATAAAACTAATACCTACAGTGATTCTTGATAGGGTGAGTGAGAGCCACATATATATATTTTTATTTTATATTTTTGAGTTATGTGAGTACACTTTTTTATGTAGGCAGCTCCTTTTCAGCTCATTTGATCATTGAGGTTGTGCACATTAGCTATTTTTAGATAAGTGGCAAATTAGGTTTAATGTTGATAAATGTAAAGTTATGCACTCCGGGGCTAAGAATATGCATGCATCATACATACTAGGGGGAGTACAACTGGGGAAATCCATAGTGGAGAAGGATCTGGGGGTTTTGGTAGATCATAAGCTTAGTGCTTATGATAAGTGATTATAAAGTCTTGTTTTTTCCCTATAAAAATAAAAAACATGTTATACTTACCTGCTGTATTGCAGTGGATTTGCACAGAGCAGCCCCAATCCTCCTCTTCTCAGGTCCCTCTTCTGTGATCCTGGCCCCTCCCTCCTGTTCAGTGCCCCCACAGCAAGCAGCTTCCTATGGGGGCACCCGAGTCGAGTCACAGCTCCCTGTGTCCATTCAGACACGGAGCTCCGACCTGGCCCCCCCTCTCTTGATTGGCTACCTGACTTTGATTGACAGCAACAGCAGTCAATAATGCCGCTGTTGTGTCTCAGCCAATTAGGAGAATCTTGGATGGCTGAGACACTCGTGGACATCGCTGGACAGAGAAGGACCATAGGTAAGTATTAGGAGGGACTAGATACAAAAAGTGGGACTTTGAAAGTGCTGGCACCCCCTCTCAGAATAAACGTCAATACAAAAGCGCAAATTGAAAAATGTTTATTACAAAAAAGATAAAAATACAAACATGGAGCATAATCCCCTAAAAGTATGGGCTGAAGTTCCCACACATTTTTTTTCATAGGCAGACAACCCTGAAAGTAAAGTCCTGCATGTAATATCATATACAAACACATCTGCATTGTATATAACTGTAGTAATGAACTTTATATACAGCATTTGTGTTAAGCAGAAAAAGATAACTTGTCCCCATCCCAACGCGTTTCACCTCTATTGGCTTCCTCAGGGGTTCAGATAGATTGTAGAGCTTTAGAATAAAATTGTCAAGAGAACAAAACAGATGGCAATGTGAGGAGAAGCAAATGCTGTTCACTCTGACACAGTCAGAAATGCTGGAAGGTGTGTAATATAGTATAGACAGACTAGCTGAATCTGAGCAGGTCCTACCACCAAGTCATAGTGAATAAGCTAAAAAGAACCAGGATTGGATGCCGAGAGCCACTGATCTGATGCTTGCCAGAATCCATTTAATTCACACTCCTATGAATGTCCATAAACACAGGTGCGGTCACTACAATTAAATTCCCCCTTTGCGGGTAACACAGAAATGACAGAACAGAGTCTATGTTTCAAAGGGATGGTCATTGGGGGTGGTCAAACTGGAGCAAAGCATAGAATGCATTAAGATAAAAAAAACGTCTGACTTTACAATCCCTTTAGAAATATCATGCAATGCCAAGCTGCGGTTTCCAAAGCAAACAAAGTCCTTTCTTGTATTAAGAGAGGTATGGACTCCAGAGAGAGAGATATCATTTTGCCCCTGTACAAATCATTAGTAAAACCTCATCTGGAATATGCAGTTCAGTTTTGGGCACCAGTTCTCAGAAAGGATATCGGGGAACAGGAGAAAGTACAGAGAAGGGCAACCAAACTGATAAGAGGCATGGAGGAGCTCAGCTATGAGGAAAGATTAGAGGAACTGAATTTATTCTCTCATGAGAAGAGGAGATTCATGGGGGATATGATCACTATGTATAAATATATAAGGGGTCCATATAGTGAACTTGGTGTTGAGTTATTCAATTTAGGGTCATCACAGAGGACAAGGGGGCACTGTTTACATCTAGAGGAAAAAAGATTTCATCTCCAAATACGGAAAGGTTTCTTCACAATAAGAGTTGTAAAAATGTGGAATAGACTCCCTCCAGAGGTGGTTCTGTCCAGCTCAGTAGATTACTTTTAAAAAGGCCTATACACATATACATATTAATTATTTTTATTTATTTATTTATTTATTTATTTTCTCTCAAACACTCATCATGTTTTTTCACTTTTCACATTTTCTCACTTTTTTACTTTTTTTACCGTTTTTACAGATTTTTCTCATTTCCATACATTTTCTTTCAGAACACCACACTTTTAATCATCCCCACACATGTGGAATATGTTACAGAAATCGGGCATGCTATGTGGAGGTTTTCTTGGCTGGGGTGGGGTTCCTTGCCTCAGTTCCGGAACAGACAACCATTTGGGGTCCCATCCTCCTCAATGCTAGCCAAGCACAGTGCTATACCTGTGAGTACAGATCTCTTTCTCCCCATGAGGTCTTTTCTCCCTTTAAAGTGGTAGAACATATTTATTAATATTACATATTTATTTATATTTACAGTTTACTTCTGCACCCAACTCCTGATGAATGGCAAATAGCCATGAAACGCGTCGAGTTTCCATGGGGTGCTCAGACAAGTCTTGCTCATTACATATTCACTGGCCCATATATACTTTCTATACATCTAAGATTTATTGAGTACTATGCAATTACCAATTTGTATGTGGACCTATCTTATAGCAGCTCTTTTGCATATGATGTACTAATGCCTGCTAATAAGAAACACCTCGTATTATATTTATTAACATTTACTATCTTTTATGTGCTGCCTAGCTAAAGCTCATTTAAAGTCCCAAATCCCTAAATTTTCCCTAAATGTACATAATATAACTGGGTACTGACATTTATAGGTAAAGTTGATCCAGGGAAAATCCGATTGCCTCTTGGGGGATCAGGAAGGAATTTTTTTCCCTGCTGTAGCAAATTGGATCATGCTTTGCTGGGGTTTCCTGCCTTCCTCTGGAAGAACCGTGGGTATAGGATTTTGTGTATATGGGATTCTATGGGTTTTTTTTTGTTTTTTGGTTGAACTGGATGGACTTGCTTGTAGACTCTATAACTTTCAGGCTGGGTTCACACCTATGTGAATTATAGCAGGAGATTTTGACCCGCTCTCTATGGTGTCAGTTCACATATCTCTGCCATGAATTTGCACAGGAGCCCTGTGCATATTTTGGTCCGATTCAAGTCGGAATTCAGCCAAGAATTCAGGCTGAATTCGGACCTGAAACGGTGAACCAGGACGCATCGGACCCCTGCTGTGAGCCCCATGAGGCAATGGTGTGAAACCAGCTTTACACATTCTAAATAATATACATTGATTTGGTTTAATTTAACCAACCTAACCACTTCAGCCCCGGAAGGATTTGCCCCCCTCCCTGATCAGAGCACTTTTTTGTGATTCGGCACTGTGTCGCTTTAACTGACAATTGCGCGGTTGTGCGACGTTGTACCCAAACAAAAATGACATCCTTTTTTTCCCACCAAATCTTTTGGTGGTATTTGATCACCTCTGCGTTTTTTATTTTTTGCGCTATAAACAAAAAAATAGCAACAATTTTGAAAAAAAAAGCAATATTTTCTACTTTTGCTATAATAAATATCCCCCAAAAATATATAAAAAACTTATTTTTTTCCTCAGTTTAGGCCGATATGTATTCTTCTACATATTTTTGGTAAAAAAAAAAAAATCGCAATAAGCGTATATTGATTGGTTTGCGCAAAATGTATAGCGTCTACAAAATAGGGGATAGATTTATGGCATTTTTATTATTAATTTTCTTTTATTAGTAATGGCGGCGATCTGCAATTTTTATCGGGACTGCAACATTATGGCGGACACATCGGACACTTTTGAAACAATTTTGGGACCATTGTCATTTATACAGCGATCAGTGCTATAAAAATGCACTGATTACTGTGTAAATGACACTGTCAGGGAAGGGGTTAAACACCAGGGGGAGGTGAAGGGGTTAAGTGTGTCCTAGGGAGTGATTCTAACTGCGGGGGGGGGGGGCTACACCTCACAGGACACCGATCACTGCTCCCGATGACAGGGAGCAGGGATCTCTGTCATGTCACTAGGCAGAACGGGGAAATGCCTTGTTTACAAAAGCATCTCCCCGTTCTACCTCTCCGTGTCACAATCTCAGGCACCCGGCGGACATGGTCACGGTCATGGAGACCGCGGCAGGTGCGTGCGCCCGCAGCACCGCTTCTTAAAGGGGATGTACCTGTAAGCCCTTTTGCCCGCCAGTGCCATTCTGCCGACGTAAATCGGCGTGCGCTGGCCAGCAAGCGGTTAATGTAGAAGAAGACATCTTTGCCTAAATTTATGAAGAAAGATTATTTGTTTGCAAAGACAGAAAATAAGAAGAAAAAAAATATTTTCACATTCTTCAGTATTATTTTGGTTTATATAGCAAAAAAAATAAAAATTAAAAAAAAAGCGGTGATAAAAAAAACACCAAATATGTCCTTTACCAGCCCCTTCCTTTTTTTAAATGAACACAGTGAACACACTCACTCACTGTGTTCAGTCATAACCGAAGCATAGTAAGCTGTTTACTATGCTTCAGTTTGTGAATGAACACGAAGCCGCTCAGCACAGAGCACTTCCCATTCATTCACTGTTCAGTGCAGCAGAGGCTGCAGAGAAAGGCATGTGGAGGGGCAATCATTATAGGTAGAGATCCAAAGGGATGAAGCTAAGGGGAAAATATTACTGGGAGTCTACTATAGGCCCCCTAACCTGAGGGAGGAGGGGGAGACGCACCTCCTATCACAATCTGGATTAGCGGCAAGGATGGAAAGTGTCATCATAATGGGGGATTTTAATTATCCAGACATAGACTGGGCTGAGGGAACCACGCATTCGTCTAAGGCTCACCACTTCCTAAATGTCTTGCAGGACAATTTCATGGGTCAGATGGTAGACGCACCAACTAGAAACAAAGCGTTACTGGATCTTCTGATTACCAACAATACAGACCTGATCACAGATGTGGAAATACGGGGCAATTTAGGAAACAGCGATCACAGGTCAATTAGGTTCAATATAAATTACACAAATCACACAAATTGAACAAAGAGTAGACACTAAGGGGTTGATTTACTAAAATTGGAGAGTGCAAAAGCTGGTGCAGCTGTGCATGGTAGCCAATCAGCTTCCTGGGTTAAGGCCGGGTTCACACTGGTGCGACATGACACTCGTCCTACTTTGGATCCGACTTTGCCCTGCGTCAGTCAGGGACGCGACCGACTTCAATGAACGGGGATCCGGCTTGGATCCCTGCCAATACCAGGCACTGTGTTTGGGTGGAATCTTGAGGGGGAACTCCACGGCAAATTTTAAATAAAAAAATGGCCCCTCCAAGAGCATACCAGGTCCTTTGGTCTGGTATGAATTTTAAGGCGAAAAAACGGTGTGGGGGTCCCCCCATGATTCATACCAGACCCTTATTAGAGAACGCAGCCCGGCCGGTCAGGAAAGGGGGTGAGGATGAGCGAGCCCCCCCTCCTGAACTGTACCAGCCTGCATGCCCTCAACATTGGGGGGGGTGGGTGCTTTGGGGCAGGGGGCGCCCTGCTGCCCCCCCACCCCAAAGCACCTTGTCCCCATGTTGATGGGGACAAGGGCCTCTTCCCGACATCCCTGGCCGTTGGTTGTCAGGGTCTGTGGGCGGGGGCCCGGCCCCCCACCCTATGCGAATGAGTATTGTGTACATCGTACCCCTACCCATTCACCTGGGGGAAAAAAGTGTCAATTAAAAAAACACACTAGATCGGTTTTTAAAGTAATTTATTAGGCAGCTCTGGGGGTCTCTTCCAACTTCTCCGCTCTCTCCAGCCTCTTCTCTGTGCTCTCCGCCCTTTTCTCCCGATCTCCGGCCTCTTCTCTTGGTCTCCGGTTCTTCTCCCGCTCTCCGGTGTCTTCTGCCGGGCTCCTCCGCTATCTTCTGCTCTTTTGCCAGCTCTTTTGCTAGCATTGGCCCGGTCTTCTCCATCATCTTCTTCCCTCCAGTCTTCTTCCGATGTTGACATGACGCTCTCTCCCGATGTAATGCCGTGTGCGCGGTGGGCAAAGACTTATATAGGCATGGGGTGTGGTCACTGGGTGATGTCATCCGGTGCCCCTGCCCCTTATGACGTCAGCGTCCGAGGCATGATGGGGCGGTGACGTCATAAGGGCGGGGTCACCGGATGACATCACCCAGTAACCACGCCCCATGCCTATATAAGTCATTGCGCACCGTGCACACTGCATTACAGTGGGAAAGAGCGTCGTGTCAACATCGGAAGAAGAAGAGGGAAGAAAACAACGGAGAAGACAGGGCCAACGCTAGCAAAAGAGCGGGAAAAGAGCAGAAGATAGTGGGGGATCCCAGCAGAAGACACTGGAGAGCGGGAGAAGAGGCCAGGGAGCAGGAGAAGAGGCCAGAGAGTGGAAGAGACCCCCGGAGCTGCCTAATAAATTACTTAAAAAACCTGTCTAGTGTGTTTTTTTTATTGACACTTCCCCCCCCCAGGTGAATGGGTAGGGGTACGATGTACCCCATACTTATTCACATAGGGTGGGGGGCCGGGATCTGGGGCCCCCTTATTAAAGGGGGCTCCCGGATTCCGATAAGCCCCCCCTGCAGACCCCGACAACCAATGGCCAGGGTTGTTGGGAAGAGGCCCTTGTCCTCATCAACATGAGGACAAGGTGCCCCAAAGCACCCATCAAACATGTTGAGGGCATGCAGCCTGGTATGGTTCAGGAAGGGGGGCGCTCGCTCGTCCCCACCCCCTTTCCTGACCGGCCGGGCTGCGTGCTCGGATAAGGGTCTGATATGGATTTTGGGGGGACCCCCATGCTGTTTTTTCGACGTAGGGGGTTCCCCATTACATCCATATCAGACCAAAGGGCCTGGTATGCCTTTGGAGGGGGAACCCATGCTGGTTTTTTATTTAAAATTCAGCGTGGAGTTCCCCTTCAAGATCATCAGAGCACAAGTCGTATGCCAAAGTCGGATCATGCAAGACGGCGATCCGACTTTGATCGGACTTCAGTGATATTTAATGGGCTGAAGTAGGATCAAAGTCGGACCAAAGTAGTGCAGGGAGCATTTTTAAAGTTGGACCGACATGTGTCGGACCAGTTAAGACGGCTCCCATAGGGAAACATTGATTTTCACACATCATGCAACATGAGCTCCCAATGTCGGAGCGTTTGTCGCACTAGTGTGAACCTGGCCTTATGTGAACAAACTGAAGTTGGAAGCTGATTGGTTACCATGCACAGATGTACCAGATTTTGCACTCTCCAGTTTTAGTAAATCAACCCCATTGCGATGCACTGAGACACTTAGTTATGAGGAAAGGTTGTGGGCACTGAACTTATTCTCTCTGTAGAAGAGACGCTTGAGAGGGGATATGATTTCAATTTATAAATACCATGCTGGTGACCCCACAATAGGGATAAAACTTTTTCACAGAAGAGAGTTTAACAAGACTCGTGGCCACTCATTAAAATTAGAAGAAAAGAGGTTTAACCTTAAACTACGTAGAGGGTTCTTTACTGTAAGAGTGGCAAGGATGTGGAATTCCCTTCCACAGGCGGTGGTCTCAGCGGGGAGCATCGATAGCTTCAAGAAACTATTAGATAATCACCTGAATGACCACAACATACAGGGATATACGATGTAGTACTGACACATAATCACACACATAGGTTGGACTTGATGGACTTGTGTCTTTTTTCAACCTCACCTACTATGTAACTATGTATTGGCAGTGCTGTCTTCCTACTGCACACTAGCAGATATGCTCCAGCAGCTGCTGTGAACAGGCCCAAAGTAAATATAATAATAAAAAAAGAAAACGACAATTTAAAAAAAAAAAAACTATATATTTTTTTACTTTCTGCTATAAAACATATCCAATAATAAAAAAAAATAAAATAAAGAATTTCTTCATACATTTAAGCCAACATGTATTATGCAACATATTTTTGTTAAAAACGAAATCCCAATAAGTGTATTCTGATTGGTTGACACAAAAGTTATAGCGTCTACAAACTATGGTATATATAGTGAAAATTGCAGTTATTTATTTATTTTATACTAGTAATGTCGGCGATCAGCAACTTATAACGGGACTGCGATATTGCAGCGGCCAGTCAGACACAAACTGACGCTTTTGACGCCAGTGACGCTAATACAGTGATCAGTGACAAAAATATGCACTGTCACTGTACTAATGACACTGGCTGGGAAGGGGTTAGACATCTAGGGTTAAATCTGTGCCTAACCAGTGTTTTTGTCTTTACTATGTGGGCCTTTTACTAAGGGATGTGCTGGATTTTGTTCCCTGCTTTGCCGAGAAACAAAATCCAGCACATCCCCGCTGACAGGACAGAGCTCTTTGTTTTCATAGGCGGAGCCCTGTTCTATCGCTCTCCTCGCTGATCAGCGGACATCCATTGGCCGGCACCCGCTGATCAGTTTTTTCTGTGACTACTTACAGCAGAAGCGGCACGCCGGCGGTTCGTGTGCGCGTCCCCTACCCGGAAGTGCTGGATCATGTACAATGTATTCGATCTGGTACAGGAGAACCACTTTGCAATTCACATTGTTATGCAGTCGACACGTTTCTAAAAACAAAAAACAAAAACAAAAACAAAAAAAAAAAAAACAAAACAAAAGAACAAAAAAAACAAAACAACAACAAAAAAGGTTTATATTGATTTTAAATCTATAATGCCTTATTTTTCCAGTTTTCCCAGCACACATTGGTAATGTAAGCAGCACACGGTGCTAGTTTCAGCACAAGGGATTCTATTGTTTAAATAAGAACAGCAGAAAAAAAGAGATTTCCCATAAATTCGCATGGCTTATGCATCAGAACGACTTCAATTTTCTGTATTTTGATGATTCACATCGCGAGGAAAAACAGCAGAACTGGAGATTGCTCACTTATCTGCACATCAAAAGCAAATCCCAACATTTTCATTTCTCGGTTAATTGTGTACCGTGGTCCAGAGGCTTTATTATCTGGTGCTATAGGGTTAGACATGGGAAACATGGCTTACAGATCTGTAAGGAAAGAAACTGGTATGATGCTCAATAACTCAATCAAATCAATGAATGACCCCCTTGTGTTGAGGGCACTTTGTTTTAATTGAGCACTTTAGCTTGGTGAGTCCAGGTCATGTTCGTTTTGTTTACCTCGTAAAACACCTTAGTATATATTATATGTGTCATAATAAGCCAGATCTTTTTTTTTTCTATTACATTCTTTTAAAAGCCTTTGATGAAATATCAGGGGTCTAAACAGACCCCTGATGGCTCACATTTGAGACAGTGAGAGTGACAGAGAACAGAGATTCCCCATTCCCTTTCTCTGCAGCCTCACCTGCACAGGACAGTGAATGGATTGGCAGCGCTATGAGGCCTCCTGTTCATTCACAAACTGAAGCATAGTAAACACAATTGACTATGCTTCGGTGATGAATGGACACAATGAGCGATTGGGGCCGAACTTTCACTGTGTCATTTTAGGAAAAGAAGAGGCTGGTAAATAGGACATATTTACTGCACATACCCCCTCTCCATCCTGAAACATCCCCCTGTGTGCCCTTGGCAGCTTCAGGTGACAGAGAAGAGGAGGGAAGGCTGGCAATGCTGCAGGAGAGGGGGGCATACAGAAGGGGGGTGGGGATGCAGATACCAATCCCCCTGCAGTGCAGCTGAAGGAAGAAAAAGGAGGAAAAACCGGCAGAGATGCATGGCTAGCCAGAGGGAGTTGAGCAAAGGGCAGTACAGCAGTCACTCACGCTCAGCAGGTGTCCGCCTCCCCCCCCCCCTTTTTGAACTGATGGGGCCTGGGCCCGGTACAGGAGGGCTGGCTGTACTGCCTTATCAGCGACCCTGATGCTGGCCATACACTATACGAAAAATCGTCCGAATAATCGTTCATATAGACACTTCGTTCGTTTTTTGGCAAGTTAATGGGCACAAATCGATAATCGTTTGTGACGTTTTTGTGGAAAAAAAACGAACGGGAAGTTTGGAAAATTTCTGCCAAACGTACGATAAATTGCAAGGTTAATGTGTTTCCCGTCCGAACTGTCTGCACTAGGTATATGTAAAAAAACGAACAAAAAATTATTTATTCATGTCCACTGAACAATTTATCGGTCATTACATGATGGCACGATCGTTTGCGGTCACGGTCGAACGTTCGTTTTTCGAAAATGTGTTTGGCCGATTTTTCGTATAGTGTATGGCCAGCATGAGTATATGTCTACTAATTGCCACAGCTTCACTTACTGCCATTTTAGAAAAGCATTCCCCTAATTTAGCGGTTCTGAAATCTAAATGTTTTTTTAAAAAAATGACAGACCCAGATCAAATTCTTTGTGTTATCAGGGGTCCATAGAACCCTTCAAACATGAATGAATAACTACTACCTAATACCAGCCTGTAATACCCCTACATTACCAGGACATTTTTCAGTTCTGTGATACTTTGACTGACAATTACTCGGTTATGAAGCACGGTACCCAAAAGAACTTCATTTATTTTTTTTGGGAACCAATAGAGCTTTGTTTTTTGGGATATTCAATTACCACCTTTTTTTTTTTTTACTATATTCTGTATAGGAAAAAAAGACCAAAAAAAAAAAAGTTTCCCTCTCCTTCTGTTAGATCAAAAATGCCAGGACAGTTAAGGCCCCCTTCACACATGTGGATCCCGGGAGGATCCGTTTTTGGAAAATTTTAAAACCTGCTAAACAACATTTGTCCGCGGAAAATCCGACAACAATTGTCCGATGGAGCGTACAAACGGTCGGATTTACCGCCAACAGCCCGTCATCGAACATTTCCCGTCGGAAAGTCCGATCGTGTGTACGCGGCTTTACAGTGTCTCTTTATGGCACTTTTATCAGTTTTATCTTTCCAAAAAAAACATCCCGCTCTTCACAATCACGCCTTATTCATGTCATCAGTTTTCGGCAGCCCCTATATTTGTGAGCAACTATTTTCAAGGATGAAACACATGAAGGGCAAAATTAGAACCAAAATATCTGATGAGCACCTTGAGAATTCATCCATCCAACCAGATATTGATACGTTAGTTTATCAACAACAGTGTCAAATATCGCACTAGAGTTATTTTTTACAATAAAAAAAAATGTACAAAAAAATCAAGTTTTTTCACTCAGATAGGTACATTATCTATATCAGTGTTTCTCAACTCCAGTCCTCGAAGCACCACAACAGGTCATGTTTTCAGGCCTTCCATTATTTTGCACAGGTGATTTGATCAGTTTCACTGCCTTAGTAATTACCACAGCTGTTTCATCTGAAGGAAATCCTGAAAACATGACCTGTTGGGGCGCCTTGAGGACTGAAGCTGAGAAACACTGATCTATATTAGTGATTGTTAACTTGTGATCTCCCTGATTGTCTCTGCTCATCAGCTTTCCTTATTGTTAGTTTATTTTATGTGTGGCCCAAGACAATTCCTTTTCTTGCAATGTGTCCCAGGAAGGTCAAAAGGTTGGACACCCCTGCCGCACATTGTTTCATAATGAATGTTGTACATTTATTGTGGTGTCTGTATGTCCTTAGTATTAATTAACAGTCAGGACACACGTCAGCTGAATATGATTTCAGCACTGAAAACCATGACAGCAATCCTGTAGCGCTGAGTTTATTAACAATATCACACTGTGATCACTCATTCCGGAACCCAACCGGAAGACTCCTCATTATTATTCAAACTTACAGCCATGTTCAATAAAAGCAAGCAAACTTCATTTGTAAGATAGCAATTTGTGAGCATGGCATTGGGAAAGGGTTGGAAGAGATCTTACTGAATACTAACTATGCCCTGCAAACACACTGCCTATGAGGAGATAGATTTGTTAAGTGCTACCAGAGGGCTGGTCACCAGTTTTCTGAAAGAAAAAATAATTGAAAACATTCATTCTGTGCTTGCATAACACCAATTTGTAAAGTTTTAGTGACCTGTTAAGGCACAAACCCTAGCAATGAACTTTCCATGTTTGTTCCATTTTTGTCTGTTAAACATACACTACGTTACCAAAAGTATTAGGGCCTCCTACACACGATCGGATTTTCCACAGACAAAACCTCAGATTTTGTCCGAAGGGCGTGTGCCTGGATTTTGTCTTTCATACAAACGGTACACAATTATCAGCCAACAAACATGAACGTAGTGACGTACTAGACGTACTACGAGCCGAAAAAGAGGAAGTTCAATTGTCAGGCACTACCCTCCGTGCTCCTTCTGCTAATTTTATGTTAGCAGAAGTTTGGTGAGTGTTTATTCACGCTTTTCATTTCAGTTTGACGCCATTCGTCAACCAGCCATGTTGCGTAATCGGAGAAGATAACGTGTTATTTATTATCGGCCTTGGAGTTATTGCTTTGACCCAAGTCCAGTCCAGGAACAGGAGGAGGAGGATTTCTTGGACCAAAAATCGGTTGCTTTATTAATCGTGACCAATTATGTCATATGCCTTTGCTGCGGGAGCTCCAGGAGAATAATCCAGATGATTTTAGAAATTATCTCCGGATGACGGACCCCTGCTTTCACCAACTCTTGGCATCGGTGACCCCCTATATTAAGAAGCAGGACACATGCATGAGGCTTTTATTTTATTTTTTGGTTGAATAATAATGATTTGATTTGTTATATTTTCTATATTTTTGGATGCATAGAATGCACTTTTTGGTTAAGTTCTATTGGCAGATAGCATGTCTAATTTTATTTGTTTTCTTTTTTTAATGCACAATAAAAAAAAAATGTGGAGAAAAATACTTAGCTATGTGTTTTGCTTCAAATGACAGATTGGGAGTAGGCAGTTACATTTGAAAAAATACAATGTAAAATTAACAAGGGACACCAACATAGTTGTATCTTTGATCTTAAAAACTACAGGACAATGGTGTTGTGGTAACTTGCACCAAAAAAAAAAAAAAAAGCATAATATTATTCACTGATATCACTA
The DNA here is from genome assembly GCF_042186555.1 of Aquarana catesbeiana. NCBI lineage: Eukaryota > Metazoa > Chordata > Amphibia > Anura > Ranidae > Aquarana > Aquarana catesbeiana. Next base: position 913,621,369 of record NC_133324.1, on the reverse strand, counting down.
GAAAAAAAAAGCCTTTGAAAATGTGTTTGCAATAACTTCATCAGTATCACCAGCAAAGCAGCTTCATTATTATCCCATTAAAGAAGAAGAGAATTGTGCGCTGCATTTGGAGATTTCATAATTTGCCACGTCACGAATGTTAATTCTCCATTATGAACGCTAGCTTACAAGACCGACCGCTTCCAGCTCGTCCTTGCTTCAGAGCATGTGTGTTTGTACTTTGGACTTTTGTCCGACGGACTTGTGTACACACTCTTGGAAAATCCGACAACAGACATTTGTCCGAGGAAAATTTTAAAACCTGCTATCCAACATTTGTCCATGGAAAATCCGACAACAATTGTCCGATGGAGCGTACAAATGGTCGGATTTTCTGACAACAGCCTGTCATCACACAATTCCCTTTGGAAAATCTGATCGCGTGTACGCGGCTTTAGTCCCTAGGGTTCAATATTGAGTTGGCCCACCCTTTGCAGCTATAACAGCTTCAACTCTTCTGGGAAGGCTGTCCACAAGGTTTAGGAGTGTGTCTATGGGAATGTTTGACCAGTCTTCCGGAAGCGGATTTGTGAGGTCAGGCACTGGTGTGGACGAGAAGGCCTGGCTCGCAGTCTCCGCTCTAGTTCATCCCAAAGGTGTTCTATCAGGTTTATGTCAGGACTCTTTGCAGGCTACTTAAGTTCCTCCACCCCGAACTCGCTCATCCATGTCTTTATGGACCTTGCTTTATGCACTGGTGCGCAGTCATTTTGGAACAGGAAGGGGCCATCCCCAAACTGTTCCCACAAAGTTGGGAGCATGAAATTGTCCAAAATGTCTTGGTATGCTTACGCCTTAAAAGATCCCTTCACTGGGACTAAGGAGCCAAGCCCAACCCCTGAAAAACAACTCCACACCATAATCCCCCCTTCACCAAATGATTTGAACCAGTGCACAAAGCAAGGTTCATAAACACATGGATGAGCGAGTTTGGGGTGGACTTGACTAGCCTTCACAGAGTCCTGACCTCAAACCGATAGAACACCTTTGGAATGCATTAAAGTGGAGACTGAGAGGCCTTCTCGCTCAATATCAGTGTCTGACATTCCCATAGACACACTCCTAAACCTTGTGGACACCCTTCATAGAAGAGTTGAAGAGGTTATGGCTGCAAAGAGTGGGCCAACTCAATATTGAGCCCTACGGACTAAGATTAGGATGCAATTAAAGTTCATATGCGTGTAAAGGCAGGCCTCCCAATATTTTTGGTACTATAGTGTACCATAGAAAGCTTTTTGTTTTATTTCTGGTCGATAAGGGCAAAAAAAAAAATACCTGCTGATCCTACCAGAATTCCTGTTACTTGTCTGTACTCTCTGCCTAAGTTGACTGTAATCAATTACCATTGTTCCCTGCTATCTCTCTGGTCTACAGAACCCTGCCCCTCTATGTTATATATTTTTTTCTAATACAGCTAGTAGTTTAATGTATTGTAACTATTCATATGCATGCCATGGCAATGTTCCAATGATGTGCAATTTCTTTATGACAACCACTGCTCCATGTAGGGTTAGCGTATTCAAGATTTAAGAGTGGCGTACAAGAATACTTAAAGCGTTTGTTACAAGACTTGTTGTCGGAAATTCTGATCATGTGTACACAATTCCAACGCACAAAATTCCACGCATGCTCGGAATCAAGCAGAAGAGCCACACTGGCTTAGAGTCAGGTAAAAACAAAAACAAAAGGTCCGTGGCAACTATATCTGTCAAGGTACAACTAGTTTACTGAGTCCATCAAGATGGAAAGAAGGCATATTGTACCTCTCAAATGTTTATCAAAACCTAAGGTGAGGACAAAAATTGCAGTATAACTCATGTCTTTAAACGGACACAAAGGCACACAGAAATTAGAAAGATAAAAAATCTATCACACGACTAATTGTGATAATAAAAAGATAATGATCATTCATTACAATTGCACATCAACCCGCGTCCTCATTGATCCTCATAAACAACACAAATGAACATATTGACATGTGTTTGCATAAATTATAAACTTAACGGTCAGAAATAAAACAATTTACGTCAAAATCAACGTTCAAGCCTGCTGGTACTAAATCTTTTGTCTCATGTATCCAATGAGATTCCCTGCGGCTGAGTTGACGTATTAAGCTGCCTCCTCTCCAATGCTTTGTGACTCAATGCCCCAGAATTTCAAACCCCTAGGGTTCTGGTTATGAACCAATTTGAAATGCCTGGATACATTGTGTGTTTTTTATTTTTTATTTTATTTGTCGCTGAAGCCTGAAATTCTTTTCGCTTCTTAATGTTACACTTTGAGTGTTTACAGGAGGTACACAGCCCGCAGGCATAAAATCCAGAAAGGAAAGAAAATAACCGTCTTTCCGATTGAACCGGTGGGTCAATGACTCCTGGGGCCAGACGGTCCCGTAAGGAAGGAGCTTTTTTGTATATGAATGATGGTTGCTGCGGTAATAGAGGGCCTAATACCTTATCCTGTTTCAAAATGGACCAGTTATTAAGTACTATCTTCTCTAACTTTTTATGCTGGAGATTATACTTTAATACTATCTTAAAATTTTAAACATCAGTACTGATTTCTTAAGTCTGATTAGAAACCAATATCTGTCTGTCCACAGTGCTCACTCTCTCTATTTCATTGTCCAGGGTGGATTTTGCATACCCCTTTTGCTGGAATCTAGACAGAGAGGACCTGAGATTGTAATACAAAGTCCTATTTTATGGATCACCATAGAAATATTTAAACTGCCACCCTGTTCACATCTTTCCAACATACATATATAGAAATGCTATCTCTTGGTGATCAGAATTCTATTTAATTTACCAACATCCCACCCCATTTCATCCCTTACACAGACCATAGGGTAGACTTGAATTAGGATCTGTATCTACTGTAGAATAGTGAATATACCTTTCCAATTTCTTAATAAAGAGGCCCCTAAAAGTTGGTTGGGGCCCTGTGGCCTGAGAAGGGTGTGAAATAGACAGCCAAAAAGTTGTTTGGGAACAAAATGTGCCTGTTCAAATGTTTTACTTCTAACTATACAGGTCGAAATGAGTTAGACAGATTAGGACTGACATGCTATGGCCTTGAAGCTTTGGAGAACAATATCTGGGCTGATGATGGTGTCATAGATGCTTGAGCGGGTGTGGAGTACTGCAGCCAACAAGTTTCAGTAGTCAGCAGACTGTAGGACAGGCTGAGCTGTCCGCAGAGCCTAGAATAGTTGGTATTCTTCCATTCTTGATATCCATGAAATGTTTTTTTTTGCCAATTACTTGCTATGTTCCTAAATCCGTTCCTTTATTTCAAGCTGTCTACAAGTTTTGCTTATATTGGAAAGTTGTGTTCAACATTTCTTTTTCTTTGTGCCAGTCCTGACAGGAAACATGTCTACAACTAAAATGTGACTGCGCCCTGGGAATAGAATTCCAACTTACTCATCACCCAGCCGGGGCCAGCATATGACTCATTTGTCAGGTACGAGAAAGGTAACGTATACAAATATAGCAAGATGCTTAACTATTACTGGCAGACATAGCGGGCACAGACACAGGAACAATTACTCTCTATGTGATGAATTTCCTCTTTAGCTGGTGAAAGTCTCTTGTCAAAACATTGCACAGTGCTTCTTTCCACCCTGCCGAGTGGCTTTTGTTCTATTCTCTTGTGCCCTTTTGGAGACTCTAATTCAGGAGTTCGAATAAGAAGCACAGTTTGTGCTCTAGCTGCATTATCCAGTCAAGAGATATTATAATGAAATAATAAGAGCAGGTTCCTTGATGAAGTGTGTTATAACCTTAAAGCAGAACTCTGTGTGTACGTCTGATTATGTCTAGGTCATGGTTATAGAATGCATCCAAAGCTTATACTGCAAGATGCTGAGTAAACTTGTAACTGAGGAGTGGTATAAGGCATGGGATACTTCAATAAATACAGGTGTTAAAGAAAAGGACTCTTAATCCACTGTCCTGCAAACAGCATTCCTTCCCAGATAGCAAGCAATTGTGCTGCAAGTTTGAAAATGACTTGCTAAGCTATTGCTAGACTTGCCAGGCTTCACAAGTTTGTTGAACAATTGCAGCAAGTCCGCATTGCATCACTCCAGATCCACTTTCTTTGCAAACATTCTGCAAGCCTGCTGCAAGTTCTGGTTCCGTTATGTTGTGCAATAGCCATCCCACCACAAGGGTCACTGTGGCTGAACTTTCATGCTGTAGATTTGCAGAGCTTCTGCTATAGACGTACCACTACAACTTTACTTTTGATAGAGACTTACCACGCAAATTTGCTACAACTTGGAAAAGTGTCAACTAGAACTTATGCTTCAAGTGCTCTGCAAGTGTACAACTTGGCAGTGAAAATGTGCAGCTACTTAACAAACTTACAATTCGACATTGCCACAAATTTGTGGCAAGTTGTCCTTACTATCTGGATTGACCACTGAGACTGGAAGGAAAGACTAGGGGTGCTATTTTTACCCCATAAAGCTACACTGGCTCTTACATCCTTGCAGCACCAAATATCACCTGGATAAACAGTCTTTACTCATGAGGCCAGAGGATATCTGGCCAGACTTAGCTTCCTGTTACCTTCTAGTGAAGGTATAGCAGACTGGCTCCTCAAGGGTAAAGTCTCAGGGGTGTAGTTGCAGGTATTGGCTCCAAGGCTTTGCCACAGCCGGGACCCTGATGAACAAACCAGCAGCAAGCCGTTTAGAGGTGGCAGCTTTCCCAGCTGGAGATCCTCCTAGGCCAGATGTGTAGAGTTGGGCTTCAAATGCATGCTAGGCCCCAATCAGGCTCCTAAACCCAGCAGAAAGAACAGTCCAGCAGCAACTTCTCAGGCCTCAGCCTGAGGCAAAAAAAGAGCTAGCACAAGACCTTACCAAATATTTATACTCTCCCCCATCATGCCCCAGTGGTTTGAACTTCCTATTGGGGCAACTAGAAGAAATTGGAATATTCATAAAGGCAGGGAACCTGGTGCAATGGCCCCTACTGGCAACAGTGAGAGATCACCAATGTCCCGAGCTTAGGGAGAAACCAAATGCATATCTATACAAATCCAGCTGAGTTGAATACCACCAGCCAAAAGCTACATTTTCATATTACTTAGCAACCTAAGAGAGTGCTACATAACTAATAAACCTTTATTTTAAAAGAACACCGGGTTTTATTAAGAAAGAAAATTAAATAAATACATGAACTGGACCTTTGCCCAAGTGTGGATACATCCATGTGTATCAGTGTTGTCATTGGGAAGAAAAAGTAATCACAGGAAAGAGTGAGGGAATTAAAGTGAAGGGTATATGAGGAGAGGAAGTAGAGGGAGAACAAAAAAGGAAAGGGAAGACATGCAATGAAGAGAAGAAAGGGAAAACAAGAGAAGGAAAGGAAAAGGAAAGGAAAGGAAAAGGAAAAGGAAAGGGAAAGGGAAAGGGAAAAGGAAAAGGAAAAGAAAGATAAGGGAAGGGAAAATAGAAGGAAATGGTAGAAGATAAAGAGGGGAGTCCGTCAGATCAGCAGCTTTGTGTAGTTTTATTGCAATGTAAACTCTCTTATGGCTAGTTCGCATGTGAGGGGAGGCGCTAAAACCAGGCAAACAAGCTGTGGTTTTACCACCTCCTGACCACCCACATGAACACTAAAGATACAGCTGCTCACAGTTGCACACATGCCAAGGCCACAGGAAACCTTAAACAGCATGTCACTTTAGTCCAAACATGACTAATAAAGTTCTATGGGGATACTAGAACCACATCACAATCACAATTATAAGGTTAAATCAGGCTGTAAGTAAGTGACATATAGCCTCCTCATGCCTATCATACATCCTTGGAAAGCATTCAGAGCATAATCACTCTATAGATGAGCAGTAATGCCTGCTGCACTTGTAAACAAGCCTTTATCTTGTACTGCAATCTACTCTGATCAACAGGACTGGGAGGTTTAGGAGCGATTAGATCTGCGGATTAATATAGTAGCTTTACATACAGTTACCTCACTATTTAACTGTGCTCAAATTATCAATTAAATTAAAATTGCCCCTGGACAACGTCAGATTGTGACGAAACGTACGCCAGGAGAAGTGACGTGCTGACGTCATCACGTAGCAGTCCTGAGAAGACAGGTGTTTGTGAGCCGGGTGGCTTTTTTATACAATGCTTTGTTTTAAGCTTTATATGTAAGTGCAATTCTTTATTAAATTATCAGTGCCTTACCTGATTTACACTATGGAGAGCCTTTTTTATTTCTAGGTATCCGGATCTGATGTTTGCTTATGAACATTGAAGAGATCAAGGTTACCAGGTTCTGGCTTATATCCTGTTTGCAACATTCAAGCACTCTCCAGTGAACTGACATTTTTTTATACTTGCAGGATAAAGGCCCTAGCTGGGTTGATAGCCATAAGCTTATATTGCTCGCACTCTTTGTGGTGGAGGTGCACATGTCTGTTGTGGTGTCATTTGAGATTTCTTCACTTAATTCAACTATCAAGTTATTTTATACTGTTTATTGGACTGTGTTCTACATCATGGATTTATATGTTTTTTAAATGTTTTTATTATTTCACTTATTCAGTACTGTTAGCGCAGCTCCATTTTTTAATTTGATATTTTTGAGGTGTGTATTCTACCTAGAGCTTGCAGCTTGTTTGTCACTATTGAGTAGCGCATTTTTTTTTCTATTTATCAAATTAACAATTGCCTTAACGCTAGTCTCCAGTCTTTGTTAGCTACTGTGCTCTTTCATTTATGCTTTTTTGGTTAACATGTTTGGCTTGTATTTGTTGATCCTTTTTCATGTAACATTTGGCCTGTCCCTGTTACTGAAAATGCCTGTCAACTTTAAACCATGATTCCATGAACACTGATGCTAACTCCTGGTCAGCTACAATAAGCAGAGGTGTGCCTGAGGGCCCCAACCTTTTTTCACCTTCCAGTAAAATCCATCATCCCTTGCAGGGTGCTTGGGTGGCGTGTACTTAAAGGAGAAGTATAGCCAAAGCTATTTTGGCTATACTTCTATGAATCACAGGAGTGCAGGTCGTTCAGCACTCTGGTAATAAATTTTCAGCCAAAGGCAGGCTGGGGCCCACTGTTGGCTGACATTACAGAGTCGGTGTAGGCTCTGAAAGGGTCAGGACCACATGCTCAGGATCCACCCAGATGCCTGGACCAGCAGTTTGCCCAGCCTCACAGTGATCCACCAAGAGCCTGAGCCAGCCTCTGCCGCCCCCTCCACAGCTCAGCACTCCAATGAGCACTGGAGGGGCAGAGCAGAGAGCCGGGGACTGACATTGCAGAGCCAGCGGGGGACAGATGCAGCATCGGATCAATGCTTCATCCACCCAGGTGAGCATAAATGTGTTTTTTTTTTTTTCTAAATCTCATACTTCTCTTTTAAAGTTAGACTCTGTTCCTTGGTCCTTTCAAGGTCTCATGTCCTCTTCAATGTGCTTATATAGCATGATCCATTGTTTTCCATGAGAGAAACAGAGAAGAAGAGGTAAGGGAAGAGGAAACAAATGGTAAGGGAGAAGAGAACGAAAGGATGGAGGAAAGCAAGGATAAGGGAGAAGAGAAGGAAAGGCTGGGGAAGAGAGTAAAAGGTCGAGGAAAGAAAGGAGAAAGGAGAAGAGAAGTAAAGAAAAGTAGAGTAAGGAGTAGAGAAAAGAGAGGGAAAGTGTAAAGAGAAATAAAATTGTAGAGGAAAGAGAGGGGAATGCAGAAGAGAAATGGAAAATGTGGACCAAAGAAGAAAAGGGAGAAGAGAAGGAAAGAGTGAAGTAAAGTAAAGGGAACTGAGAAATTAAGGAAGGGGTAGAGCAAAGACAGGGGAAAGGTAGAAGAAAGAAAGAGAAAGGGAGAAGACAAGCAAAGGGTACGGGATAGAAAAGGAAAAGGCAGAGGGAAAAGAGAAGATGGAAGACAAGAAAACAGAGGGTAGAAAATAAAGAGAGGAAGGAGAAAAGAAGGAAAGGGTAGATGAAAGACAGAGGAAGCCAGAAGAGAATCAAAGAAAATGTATTGAAGAGGAAGAATAGGGCAGGAAAGAGAAGAAAAGAGGAGAAATTGAGTGGGCAGGGAAGTGAGGCAAAGAAAAGATAGACAAAGAGAAGAGAAGGGGTAGAAACCAAGCAGAATGATGGAATTTAGTTGCTCACCACACTACAACTGTACCAAACTACAAATGGCAGACACTCCATATGGCTAAATCAACTGGTTATATTCAGTGGAGACCATAGTGTCAGTGCATTATTTGGCTGGACAACCTCTAAATGCCAACTGTTTGTGAATCTGATCCATTTTTACTTTATTTGACCACTGTACATAAAAGCATTTAGGGGTTAAGAAAACGATTCTCTGAATGTAGGTTTGTAATGCGGCTGTAGTATTTCATTTTGTAAAAGTTTCACACAGTTGGCAGAAAGGAAGAAAAAGACTAACTATAAATCTCCCTTGACAACACAAAACTAAGATTGCCAATTATTCCCCAACATAAGCACAGAAAGATTCAAACAGAACATTTTGTAAAGTCAAGACATTATGAAACAGATCGCAGCATGAGAGCCGCTCGTCTCTGGTGCGAGAAAGAGTCAACATTAAAAATATGTAAAGTGGCTGTATGATAAATGTAATGGAAGTAGTAAGAGCATATGTGGTTTGCAGTGATATACTGCGCGTCCAAAGATTTTCTTGAATATTATTAAAAGGTTTTACTACCTTTAGTGTTTCGTTTAGAGAGATTGTGTGCAACAGTAAGGTTATAAGATGAGTACGGGGAGGCATTGTTTGATTTTTTTTATTGTTTAGTTTTAAGTTTCAAGAATTCCAACTGGGTTGCATATAATTCCAATATGGCTTTGTTCTCACTTGAAGCAAGTATTAAATGTTGCGCTATTGTGTATGCAAAAAAAAAAACACCAACATGCAAAACAGTCAGTGCAAAAAGAAAAATGGATTGGTTACCCAAAGTGAGCAAAATTAAATAATCACTATTAAGTGAAGTGACTCAACATCAACAATCAAGTGAAAAAATGTCCAGAAAGATATTATATAAAGAATAGTCTACAGTGTGATTATGTACTAGTTCCATTTAGGAGGAGGACACTTCACAATCTTCTCCCTCTCCTCTGCAGTCACCAGTCTCCCAACACCACAGTAAAGACAAGATGGGGTCTTACCACCCCCTTATTCAGAGAGGTCAGTAAATGCTCAAATTGTTCAACCGCAATGGCAACTCTCCATGTACATCCGATCCGGATGCTTTTAACCAGCGCTATTTCTCAGATGTATGGCAGATTTAAAGCAGGCAGATATAAGCGTGCAAAGATAGAAAGATAAACACTTCTTATAGTGTAATATCATTAAACACCATTTATTAGGCAAGAACCACACTTACAAGCATAAGCAAACGTGTACATACGCATATTCACCATATCGGCATGAAAGCACCAACTTCCAGTAAGCCTGTACGCAATGACGTCACAGGGGAGTCTCTGCTTGATGCATTTTGTCATAAGCAGCCATCTTCTGGGGCCCCCACTTGAAGCACAATGGTCACTAATAAGCCAATGATGAACTGGGCACTTTGTGCTTTAAAAGGGTACTTCTTTTTTCGATGACTATAAAAGCACCCTCCTTAAAGGCTTACAAGCCCATAGAGAGCCATCAAGTCCCACTTGACAAGTCCTGATTGAGGTAGCCTTAAGGGCGGAGAAGTGTGTATGGGTGGGAAGCATGCCTTTTTGTGTTCTTTCCCCCCCAAAAAAGCAGAAAATACATTCTTGTCCAGCAATAATCCTGTAAAAAAAGGGGATCAGCACCAAGGACAGCACTTTTTTTTTTTGGATAAGAATATCGAATTATGCACAAGCTGAGAATTCTCTGGTGCTAGAAAAATTCTGTTAATGAAGTTTAGTGCATTATGCCCAGTGGGCGGTGGGATGAAGAAGGAGCAGAGGAATGACTGACAGTGGTGTGGTTCTGTAGTGGAAAGGAGATGAAATCTGGGGTGAAGCAAGCACTCATTTTCCTTTTATAATTTTTTGCAATACTTGTCAGGCCTTGTGTTTCTCAAATGTGCGCAGTGTGAGAGGATGGTCACATATTATTGAAGGAACTATGAGAATGATCGTAGGAGACTTGTCTTCGATTCCACAAAGCCAGAAGGCAATCAAGCAGGATAGTATGGGGGACCATTCATGCTCTGATATTCAGCAACAAAGGTGACAAATGACTATTCTTAGATAATGATTGGTATTTAGAACACCACCACACTACTGAGCTCACCTGTTGGGTTCTTCTTTCTAAATGCTGCCTAAGCACACTTTCTCCCAGCTTCACGACCTAAAACATGTTTGGATCGGAATTCTGGTGTTAATAATAAATAATTACATATGCACACCCTTTAGTCATCTTAGAGGTGACAGAAAATTCCCATTCAGGTTTCAAATAATTAATTTAGAGAGCAAGAACAGGAGACAAACCCGAATCGAAAAGGCCGTACCGTTTTGGGGTTTCTCCAGAGTCTTGCATCCCATGCAAAAGGGATACAAGTAGCCCCAATAGTTCCGGATATTTCCTTCTCTTGCTTCCCCTCTAAAGGGATTCCTTGTCAAGGCTTGGTACTCCAGATACTTCCCATGACCACCACACCAGGCTATTTATAAGTAAGGCCTCTTTCACAAGGGGCTGACATGGGCTAGTACTACCTTACTATCTTTGGTCCCACACCACATCTACTCTGATGGCCTCTAGTGGCTTTTTAGGGTACTATGCTGCCTCATTGCAACAAGGGGTCCCTATGCCTACTCTTTTTTAAATTCCGTCTTTATTGATAGGTATTTATGGTACATATTATTGAACAAGAACACGGTAGACCATGACCAAAAGTGTAACTCATAACGGTCATGACTATTGTGTCATTGTTACAAAGGGCCAACATACACATAAATAAACAGTTGAAGGAATAGTCCTACAGAATGGAAAACTGATCAAAAAGAAAAAAAATGCAAATCAAGGCTTTCCATATAACCGGTAAATCTGCACATTAGGACTAGCAAGACATAGCTAATGTCAGTGTTCATTCTAGCCTAGGTAAAGCAAGTAATCATATAAAGAGCACATAAAACACAAGAAAAGGATAGTGGAGAAGGACAATCTGGCTTCAGAGGATAACTCAAGTCCAAGTATAGTAATAACCTTATCTCATACAGGACAAAGGGTCAGTAAATTCCTCGGTAAAAGGAGGAACCAGTTTAAAAGAAAGGGTGGGATGGCAAGAATAGGCGAGGAATAAAGAAGAATTGGGGGAGGAGAGTAGGGAAAGGGGGGAGAGTGGTAGGACAGGAAACCAGGGGGTCACCCACCAGAAGCCCTATGCCTACTCTTAAAGCTAGTGGCCAGACTGGGGAATTACACCGGCTCTTCCCACTTCTAAAACAACTGAAGGCTTATTTTATAAATTTCATACTGAAGTCCTGTTTTAATTTTCTTTGGGCCTGTGTGAATTTAGAGCTGCAAAGGCCTGCTTAACAAAAGAGAAGGACAAGCAAAGGGACGGCTCTGGTTTCTGCAATTTTCATGTCAGATGACACACATTCAGCATTAATCCAGCTCAAAACCGAGAAACATGATTGATTCGTTCTGAATGATTTAAGGACGTCCCTTGGAACATGCTCAAATTGTCTGCCTGTGTGCCGTGTATACTAGATTGATTAGACGGCTACATAACAGACTTCTGACAAAAGTGATTACTAATCACGTACAGCTGCTCAATTTATGTTGCCTTCGTGAAATTACAAGTTCTGTGAATGCCAACCCTGGTATTTAAGATTAAAAAAAACGCCATTTTATATTTAGCATTTTAAAATGTAACTGTGTGACATTATACAGTAATTTCCTCTGGTTGCAGGAACAAAGTTATACAAGAGCATAAGTACAGTATTAGCAGAGCATTACTCATTGATGTTAAAAGCGGAGATCAAATGGCAAATAATAAAAGCTGTTCTTCAAGAAAAACTGTTTCATTTTTTTAAACTAGAATGAAAATACAATTGGATGACATCTATTTTGTGTAGGGACTGTGCATCATTAACAATTGCCATGGCCCTTTTCATAAAAATACAATTTTTACCTTTTAGGCTGCTGATTCCTACCGATTCCTTATGGCTGGAATTGACAGCTGTGTGCAGATAGCTGTGGCTGTTGGGCTCATACTGTGCAATGACAGGCTGTCGGCGGTCGCAGCTATTCATGACTGTTCGCACATCCACTGATTACCCATAGGGATCGTGGCTGGATGCATATAAAATGTGCCGCAGATATCTATACACAGCTCTCTCATTACTAGCCATTTGCTGCCCAAGGCAATTTTGACATTTCTCACATACATGTTAAATTCTGCATTTTTTTGGGGCTCAAAATTACTGAGCACCCCCAAATATTATACTTTTTTTTAAGCAGAGGCCCTAGAGAATAAAATGGTGACTGTTACATTTTTTTTATGTCACGCAATATTTGCATGGCCAAATTTTCAGGAAAAAATACACTTAAATGCATTTAGTGCACACAAACACAATATAATACCCTAATTTTAGGTAAAATCTAAAAGATGATGTTGGGCCTAGTAAACAAATGCCAAACGTGTCAAGATTTAAAACTTTGCACGCTCGTGAAATAGCGACAAATTATGGTACCTAAAAATCTCCATAGGCAACGCTTTAAAAGCCTTTACAGGTTACCAGTTTAGAGTTAAACATGAGCTCTGGCACTGGAATTATTGCTTTGAATCTGACGTTCGCATCACATGTATAGGGCAATTATTATATTATTATTATTATACAGGTTTTATATAGCGCCAACAGTTTGCGCAGCGCTTTACAAAATGAGAGCAGACATTACAGTTACATTACAATTTGATACAAGAGGAATCAGAGGGCCCTGCTCGTTAGAGCTTACAATCTAAAAATAGGGCAATCACCCTTTACATATGTATTCGGGACCAATGTTTAAAAATATTATTATTATTTTTATTTTTTTTTTCTACAATTTTACATTTATTTCTATCACAAGGGATGAAGCTTGGGCAATGACAGGTAATCTTTATTAAGAGATTGGAGTCTATAAGACCCCTGATCCCTTCTCTGCCTCCAAAGCAGCCAGTCAAACAAAGATTGGTCACCATGCACGGGTGTCAACAGGTTAAAGCCTGACTCCGGGATATAAGCAACTCCCCTTCCCACCCCCCTCTAACTAATCACTGATATAATAATAAAAAAAAAATACCAAATTTCTATTTGTACTTGCCTTAAACCATGGTAACGGGATGACAATCCTTCTCTCTTCTTCTGTTTCATTCCTGAGGTTCTTCTCAGGTGTCCACATCACTGTCTGCATGATGCGGTCACCTCTTATTGGTGAAGGCATCACTGCCAGTGGCCAGGTCCTCTTGCATAGGCTCCAGAGCCAGGAAAACAGGGGAAGTGAGGGGACCATTGCCCAAGAAGAAAACAAGCAGAAAAAATTGTCCAGTCCCTAGGGCAAGAATCAGCTTGGCTCATAGAGGACTCTGTGAATTTGATCCCCATGACTAAGCTCCCCATGACTGTGTGAAGTGAAACGCGTTGAGGGTGTGGCCTGGTTGGAACCCGGGCTAAGGCTGTCATACACCTTACATAGTTAAAGACACCAGTCCATCCAGTTCAACCTGAGTGAGTGTTGGTGCACGTCCACAATTGTCCCCATCCCTATACATTGTGACCCATCAAGACCTTCTAACAGGGCTTTGCAGAGATGTGCGACTTCCAGGACTTTTCTCTTTTCCATTAGATGTCTAGAGCTGGGGCGAGCTCTGCCCTTGTCTGCATGCCAAACAGTTGCTACATAAGAGGACCTGGTGGAGCCTTGAGAGACATCTTTAAATTTAGTTTGGGACACTGTGAATTTGATCCATTGCACTATGGAGTGGCTTAAGCTGGCCATATATGGATTGAAATTCAGCTGGTTCAGCAAGGACAGGCCAAACTTCAATCCATGTATGGGCAGAGTGGATGCACCACTTCTATACAACCGCCCTGTTGGATTTTTGCCACACAATCAATGCCACAGGTTACAGCCGGCAGTGCTGATCAGGTATTCTGACGGTGTTAAAGTCTACCTGCTGCTAGAATACAACAGCGTAGCAGGGAGGATCCCTCTATTCGCCTCAACTGTGTGGATGGGTCAGTCAAGTCTTTTTTTTGCTCAATTGGCTGGCTGAACAAAAAAATGACTCATCTGTGGCCAGCCTTAGGAAGGGGTGTTTGGAATCAAGACTGGGGAGTAAAGTAATTGATGCAAAATGCATTTCAATTTAATTTTTTTTAATTTTTTTTCTGGAGTTGGGCTTTAAGAGAATGTAAATTGGTTTCATAAACTATGAACTATTAAACAATTGTCAGTTTTAGAAATAATACCTTCTAATTTAAACAATCTGCAAAACATTGTGCAGTATGTTTAAGTGTACATAAATATTTGCATACTGTGCTAATCACCTCCATTGGCTCTGATTCCCTAAGTGTATCTTTCCCGAAATCCCTGCCAGGGAGAGCACACACGGGGGAATTTTGTAAAGACATAATGTTATGTTTATCAGATTCCAGTAGTTTTTAAAAGCAGTACATTGTAAAAGTGCTATCACTGCAGAAAATTCTAAAATAATTACCTTAATTACCTCCAGGTTTGTTATGTATGTACTTAAGACCAACTGTAAGTTAGCAAGCAGATGAGCAGAGACAGGCAACGTGCTTATCTCTGTATGCTGTGCAGCAGGCATGTTTACTGTCGCTAACCTAACTCCACCTCCCAACTGTCACTATTTGTCAAGTTCAAGGTCACTGTCATTGTCAGCTTCACAATCAGCAGCCTCCTAGCAACCTGTGACAGTAGGCGAAGCTTGATGGGGAAGCAGAGACATTAGTTCCCCATCAGACCTGCTCTCTCCTTCTGATTGCCAACAGGCATTCTATAGGCAATAGCAGACTTTTAGCTATTGATCCACCCACTGCTGATCAGACAGGGAACTACTGTCTCTTAATCCCCATCAGGCTCCACCCACCCAGCTTGAAAAAATGCACAGCTGTTGTGCTGTCTGACAGCTACAGCGGCTGGAGGAAGGTCTACTGTACTGAGGATGGAGGCTTTGGTTTCAGTGCACCTACAATGCCTTGAAAAAGTATTCATACCCCTTGACATTCTCCACATGTTGTCATGTTACAACCAAAAACGTAAACGTATTTTATTGGGATACAAATAAATTTATAATGCAGCGCTGATAAGTGATATATGAAACAGAGTGACAACCTATCACCCAAACGTGATGTAAAACTAGTAATGGCTTGACAATAAACACAAGCAAGTGTGTCCCAAAAATAGAAAGTCAGTCTACAGTATTTGTAAAAGAAGTAATGTCCATAGTGAAAAAATGTTCCTCGATAAATGAAGAAAAAATCCCATGGGAGAAAGGGATGTGTGTGAGTGATGCCTTTTCAATCAATGGGTACAGCGACACAGTTCTCTTCATGCGGTCAGGGCCCACATACAGCTGTATTAGTAAAAGAAATGGGTACGCTTACCAGAAAAGGTGGACACACTCACCGTACGGCGGTGTGTCAATCAGACATTTAGATCAGTCAATCCTATGGGTGCTTGATAGAAGACACTGATGGTATGGAGATGCACTTCACTGGCCTCATCCGTAGTAACAATGGATGGATGATAATACTCAAGTCTCCAGCAGATGGATGTACTTGCGTTGACATAGAGTGGTCAGCTCTGCAAACTCCACAGTGCAGGATATCAAATCATAAAGGAGAGGAGAAAAAGCCTCCACATAGCGCATGCATCCAACTGGGAAAGGTTTATTGAAAAACGCCAGCAAAAAAGGAATTATACAATCACCCAAACAGGTGAGTACAAATAGTGATACATAAATTGCATAAAAATCGCGTGGTGACAAGGCACAAAGGCTCAGCAACCTGACAAGTTTCAGACAATGGTCCTTCAACTGGGGCAAAAGTTTGTATTGACTGATCCAAATGCCTGATTGACACACCGCCGTACGGTGAGTGTGTCCACCTTTTCTGGTAAGCGTACCCATTTCTTTTACTAATACAGCTGTATGTGGGTCCTGACCACATGAAGACAACTGTGTCGCTGCACCCATTGATCGAAAAGGCATCACTCACACACATCCCTTTCTCCCATGGGATTTTTTCTTCATTTATTGAGGAACATTTTTTCACTATGGACATTACTTTTTTTTACAAATACTGTAGACTGACTTTCTATTTTTGGGACACACTTGCTTGTGTTTATTATCAAGCCATTACTAGTTTTACATCACGTTTGGGTGATAGGCTGTCACTCTGTTTCATATATCACTTATCAGCGCTGCATTATAAATTTATTTGTATTTCATTGCACAGTTTGCTATACTGTTGATGCTGGATGCTATTATTTTGGTCTTTTATTTTTATTATTTTTTTAGTAGCGCAACTTTACCTTTTTGTTTGTATTTTATTGGGATTTTATGTGATAGACCAACACAAAGTGACACATAATTGTGAAGTGGAAGAAAAATAATAAATGGTTTTCACATTTTTTTTTACAAATAAATACGTGAAAAGTGTGGCGTGCCTTTGTATTCAGCTCCCTTTACTCTGATACCCCTAACTAAAATCTAGTGGAATCAATTGCCTTTAGGAGTCACCTAATTAGTAAATAGAGTCTACCTGTGTGTAATTTAATTTCAGTAGAAATACAGCTGTTCTGTGAAGCCCTCAGAGGTTTGTTAGAGAGCCTTGGTGAACAAGCAGCATCATGAAAGCCAAGGAACACACCAGACAGGTCAGGGATAAAGTTGTGGATAAGTTTAAATCAGGGTTAGGTTATAAACAAAAATCCCAAGCTTTGAACATCTCACAGAGCACTGTTCAATCCATCATCTGAAAATGGAAAGAGTATAGCACAACTGCAAACCTACCAAGACATGACCGTCCACCTAAACTGACAGGCCGGGCAAGGAGAGCATTAATCAGAGAAGCAGCCAAGAGGTCCATGGTAACTCTGGAGGAGCTGAAGAGATCCACAGCTCAGGTGGGAGAATCTGTCCACTGGATAACTCTTAGTCCTGCACTCCACAAATCTGGCCTTTATGGAAGAATGGCAGGAAGAAAGCCATTGTTGAAAGAAAGCCATAAGAAGTCCCATTTGCAGTTTGCGAGAAACCATGTGGGGGACATGTGGAAGAAGGTGCTCTGGTCAGATTAGACCAAAATTTAACTTTTTGGCCTAAAAGCAAAATGCTATGTGTGGCGGAAAACTAACACTGTACATCACCCTGAACACACCGCCCCCACTGTGAAACATGTTGGTGGCAGCATCATGTTGTGGGGATGCTTTTCTTAAGCAGGGACAGGGAAGCTGGTCAGAGTTGATGAGAAGATGGATGGAGCCAAATACTGGGCAATCTTAGAAGAAAACCTGTTAGAGTTTGCAAAAGACTTGAGACTGGGGGCGGAGGCTCACCTTACAGTAGGACAACGACCCTAAACATACAGCCAGAAATACAATGAAATGGTTTAAATCAAAGCATATTTATGTGTTAGAATGGCCCAGTCAAAGTCTAGACCTAAATCCATTTGAGAATCTATGGCAAGACTTGAACATTTCTGCTTGAGCTATTTTGCAAAGAAGAATGGGCAAAAATGTCACTCTATAGATGTGCAAAGCTGGTAGAGACATCCCCAAAAAGACTTGCAGCTTTAATTGCAGCGAAAGGTGGTTCTACAAAGTAAAGACTCACTTATTTGTAAAACATTTTGAAATTAATTTATCATTTTCCTTCCACTTCACAATTATGTGCTACTTTGTGTTGGTCTATCACATAAAACCCCAATAAAATACATTTACGTTTTTGATTGTAACATGACAAAATGTGGAAAATTTCAAGGAGTATGAATACTTTTTCAAGGCACTGTCCACTGCGTGCCCCAAATTCACGTACCTGCCGTCCACACCAACTTTTGTCGTGGTACGCTAGTCGTCAAAAATTGGGTTAAAACAGGTGGTTAGGAGGCATCAAATCACTTGATTACTACCTGTCAGGAGTATGATCTGAACGCAGGTCATGCTTCAGAGGAAAGGTAGATTTAGACCAGTGGTCTCCGAACTGTGGCCCTTTGCTTGCCTTTACCTGTCATTTGGGACACTATTCCTCAAACTGACACTGATTATTGGGCACTATTCCTCCCAATGACACCATTGATGGGGCACCCCCTACTAAAACCAATGATAGGGCATTTTCTACCCCCACTGCCCGCAGTCTGCCCCCCCCTAAATACTGAAGGACAGTAAACTGCCGCACTATCTGGAAAGTTTGGAGACTCTTGATTTAGACACAAATCTAAATCCACTCTAAATGGTACATTTATTTGTAAGATTTTTTTTACCAAACGTCTTTTGCACTCAGAAGCACTTTCTTCAGCTACTTTAGAGCAATTATTACATCCCTTTAAATTTTAGTCACATGACCAGCCAGAAAGGCAGATGAACACTTATAAACCTGAAATGAATACATCACAGATGTGAAGCAACCTCAGATGTCTATGCTTACAAACAGCAGAGCTATTCTGGTCTGGCATGGCATTAATTCCACTCCTAGGACCTATATAACGCTGGCAATTTGCTGGAGGCGAAAAGCTGTTCAATTATTCAGGCCTCTGGAAGACACTGCAAGAAACATGCGTGAAATAATGGCTTGGAAACATAATTAAGCTATTTCCAGTTTCACAAAAGACATCGGCACACTGCAACATAGTCTAAACCTGTTTTTTATTTTTGATATTTAAAGCCCCTTTAACACAGGGCAGGCTCCACTAAGAGGGGGTTGGGATCTGTCCACTCATCCCCGCTGAGCAGGCAGGTGGTTGGAGCGTGTCCTCTACACTTACAGTATGCTGAGCGGACACAGACGCAACTCACTCTCTTCTATGGGTGGTTGGATGTAAATGGACCACCTGTCCATTTACACTGGACTGCCAGCCGATCTGATCCACTAGTTGGAAGGGGAACAGTTCCCCATCTGTCTGTTTTTAAGAGACTGGATTGGGTGTCAGTGGGTGTAAACGAACACTTGTCTGTTTACACCCGCTACTCCATGAAGGAGAATAGAGGGTTCGATCAGGTCTGGCAGGTGGACCCGATCGGTCCGTTTGTATGAAAGGGGCCTAAGGCTCTCAAGATGTTGGTGTGGACGATGAATACCAATATGTACCCCTAAATTGTCTTTACCTTATTGTAACTGGCATCTTATGAAAGTAGCCCATGGAACCAGTTGATGCAGGGAACACCGAAGAGGATTAGTTTTTTTTTTTGTTTTTTTTTTGGTTTTTTTTTAGATTACAGCCCCCTTCTTCCCACAAAGTAGGATTATTCTAATGAGACATATGGGATTGTATCTTCAGGTCACAGCAGCCCAGTGTATTTGGGTGTGCATTTAATTTTTAGACCTGGTCAGGTCTATCTATAAGCCTGGTGGTTGATTGTGCCTGCCTGCCTCTGGAAGAGGTTTCCAAAAATAGATCAAGAGGGTTACCTGCTGGGCTAAGCATATTTATCTGACCTCAGCCAATCCCTAGGAGGGAGGACCCAGAAGGTGTGGCTGGGAAGAAGATAAATGTTTGGGAGAGTCTGTTTAGAGCTCTCTTCCCCTGGGGCCTCTGCCCCTGGGAGGCAGCCTGTGGTTACTGAAGGGCTGTTGTTGTCAGGCCTCAGCATGTGCCTATTTGAGGGCCTTTTGGAAAAATAGACCTAAAGGCACTTGCTGGAAGAGGATGTGAAATGATTCCGTGCAAAGGAGGTGAATAAATAACTAAAAAAGGAAAAAAAGGAAACAAAAAAGAGAGAACTGCTGCCTCTACCAATTACTACTACCAGGTGGAGTATATGATTTAAGAGAAAATAAAGTAGATATGGCGCCGTTCAATACCCGTGTTTAAAAGACTCCCAGCTAGATAAATAAATTAGTGAATATGTAAGTGTTGGTGCAATTGACCAAAAGAAATACACATATAATATGTTATCAAACTGTTGTAAACAAAGTAATTTCCTGTGCTAGTATACTAAATTCAATGAATTCCCACTAAAAGTTACTATAAAACTTTACATGGTTCCATTGTGATTTAAAGTGCTTTTGTGCAAGACTTTGTGGATTGAATTGCAAATCTAAATATGAAAGTAAAACTACAAATAAAGAATATAATATTGCAGATATAAAGGTGCTTCTGTGCTGGTGAAAAACAATATAGTCCGTTTTATAAAAGTGATCACAGCATGCGTGCTCTTTCCGCGCTCTTATTGTGGCCGCACTCACCGGAACCCCCCCCCCCCTCTTGGGGTATGGAGCATTCACAGTATGTGCCACTGTGCAGCAATCTGAGGGCTGGATATTACTGGTGTGTTAATAGTTGCCACTCTTGTCCCAAATGTCATATAAGGTATAGGAGAAAAAGGTGCCAATAGTGTGATATTACTTCAACCAATTTATTGTTTAAAATCATGAAAAGGGTACTCACATTCAGTAAAATACAAAAAAGCATTTGTTGCTGACACAAAGACCGGTGACCGGCAGTGATGCAAAAGCATGTGCTGACGACGCCCTATGCATTTCGTCACTCTGACGTCATCTGGAGCGTCTAGATGTAAGTCTTACTGAATGTGAGTACCCTTTTCATGATTTTAAACAATAAATTGGTTATTGTTAACCAATACTATTAACACACCAGGAATATCCAGCCCCAAGATTGATGCACAGTGGCAGATACTGTGAATGCTCCATACCCCAAAAAGGGGGGGGGGGGGGTTCCGGTGAGTGCGGCCACAATAAGAGCATGGAAAGAGCACGCATGCTGTGATCACTTTTATAAAACGGACTATATTGTTTTTCACCAGCACAGAAGCACCTTATTCTTTGGACACCAAAAGAACTTTGTATCGGCAATATTATATTCTTTATTTGTAGTTTTACTTTCATATTTAGATTTGCAATTCAATCCACAAAGTCTTGCACAAAAGCACTTTAAATCACAATGGAACCATGTAAAGTTTTATAGTAACTTTTAGTGGGAATTTATTGATTTTAGTATACTAGCACAGGAAATTACTTTGTTTACAACAGTTTGATAACATATTATATGTGTATTTCTTTTGGTCAATTGCACCAACACTTACATATTCACTAATTTATTTATCTAGTTGGGAGTCTTTTATACACGGATATTGAACGGCGCCATATCTACTTTATTTTTACTTGCTGGAAGACACCACCTGTGGAATCTTAGCTGGAATAGGGAACACTTTCACTGAAGAATGTCGCAGGGAAGCTGGTTGGGAGTTTTATCTGGACATTGTGAGTAGGACCTAGCCAGGGGTGTTTGTGCTTTTGAGGGTTGGATACCAAAGGTTACTACATGGACTGTCACTGCTCTTACAGGGTCTCAGACTAGCTGGCTGTCCCCTCTACCTTAAGCAATACTTAAGGATGTCACTAATGAAGAATGAGACTAATGAGAAACTATTCTCCTCTACCTGCCTGTGATTTTGGAATATCCTGCACCTTCACCCCTCTACCTGCCTATGTTCAAGTACTGCACTAAGCCTTCAAAAAGACACCCCTATACTAAGCCTGTGTTTGCAGTGTGCTCTGAAACTGGTATTTGGGGAGGCAGCCTCTGAGTAGGTATGGGAGACCTGGGTTATTTCCAGTCGTCCCTCCAGGGGTGAGCACTACATTTAAATCAAACTTTAACTTCAGTTTTGATTAACTCGTAAACCGCAACCATTTTAGAACAATCTTAAAGATTTAACCAACAAAAATGAAATAGAACTCACCCTCTCATACAAGAACCGTCTCTATTTTTTACAATATGTGGTTCTTGATGGGATAAAGTGCATCTCCCTAGGTGCCATGTGATGCTAGCTGCAATTTTGGATAGGACATCCACCCTTGGTGGCCCACAAAGCAAGTGACAGTACCCAACCACCAGGCATCTCAAAAACTTGACCATCAAACATCAAAATAAAGACTAATGCCGCGTACACACGGTCGGACTTTTCGTCTACAAAAGTCCAACGGACGCCGACGGACTAAAGCTGGCTGGTAATCCGATCGTGTGTGGGCTTCTCCGGACTTTCAGCAGACTTTTTCAGCCTCTAGATTTGAAACATGCTTCAAATCTTTACGTCGTAACTACGACGGACCCCGAAATCCGCTCGTCTGTGTGCTAGTCCGACGGACAAAAACCCATGCTAGGGCAGCTATTGGCTACTGGCTATGAACTTCCTTATTTTAGTCCGGTGTACGTATTCACGTACGAATCCGTCGGACTTTTGTGTGGTCGTGTGTAGGCAAGTCCGTTCGTTAGAAAGTCTGCTGCAAGTCCGCCGAAAGTCCGCCGGAAGTCTGTCGGACAGGCTGTCGGACTTTTGTAGACGAAAAGTCCGACCGTGTGTACGCGGCATAAGGCGTCAAACAATTCCCAACAGCTTAGAGTGTTTACATTAGAGGGCTATTGGGCAACTACGAAGTAATAAGAAAAAAACAGTGTCTTTGTTATGAACTTTGAAGGCAAATTTCTCCACAATGTATATAGATACAGAAGCGAATTAAGGCTTAAAGTGATTTAAGTGATTTCAAAGTGATTTTACTGCTTATTTGGAATATGTGAACATTATAGTTTGTACACTCTAGGCACAGGTTCACTTTAAAAGATAAATTTACTCTAGAAGATGTGCCCAAAAAAAAGTCAGAGGGCATACTTTTCCCATTACTTACCTACCTTGCTTTGTTCTGCTCTGTCTCCTTGTGAAGGTCTCAGGCAAAGGGCAAGGTTTTGGGATATTTCTTTTGGACTTTTGATGGACACTATTTGTTTATTTTTTATTGAGCTTTAATATTTGCGCTATGGCTATATTTGAATATATATGTCTATGATTAATTTAGTCACTTATTATTTTATTTTTTATTTTTTTAGCCCAATACAAGTAGTTTGCAATTAGTCAGTATTGCATGTTCTTTTAGGTCTTATGCACGCTGGGTATTGCATATGCATTTAGGCATGTTTAAGCATGTTTAGACATGTCAAGAGTTTAAGCATTAATGGATTCCATTGGCCAGAGTATTAATTTATTCTGGGCATTGGAATGAATCAACACTCATATGCGTAGAAATGCTACTAGTGTTTAGGCGTGTTCACACACGTTTACACGGTGTGCTCAGAGTTTTTCTTTTTCTGCTCTTCAGCTTCTCTCATGAATGCAGCTTCAGTGTTTTTTTGTTTTTTTTCAGCCTGTAAATGCTATTCTTCTAATATACCTGCTTATACAGGCTGAAATAAAATGTCAAACACCTGTGAAAGTGGCATTTTTTAAGCCCAGTGTGCATAACCCTTACCATTACTGACTTATGTCAGAGCCTCCGGCAAGGAGAACAGTGAGCCACATGATAGTGGCATTGCCGACTTTCACTCCGAATGTCCTGAGACTAAAATGAGACTAAAAGTCGGAGGCAGCAGTGCCTTACATCTCTCACTGCAGATATACAGCTATGAGGCTGCAATCGCTCAGATGCCAGAAAATGCTCTGCTAATTCTCTTGAGGAATTCCAGACAAAACATACATTTTCAGGGTGCTACTTAGGCACAATTAACATTTAAAATGCTCTTTATAACATAGCAAATCTTCACTTCTTGACTTCGGTTCCACTTTAAAGCGAACCTGTCAGCAACTTTATTAACTTTTACAAATTAAAAGTTCTGCCTGAGAGCCAAATTAGTAAGAAGGATTCAGTATAATGAACTGCGGCAGCACAAACCCTCTACAGCCTTCTTCAAAAACCAACCGTGCCGTATCTGTCAATACAACAGCTGGCCTTTCTCCTTCCATGTGTTTCTATGGTCTATCAATATTTAACTGCCATATCACCAGAGCACCCAGGAGAATAATTCTCTTACAAAAATATATTATATATTATTTTTGGCCTTCGAGGCATATGAGAAATAATTACGTTGTTGCCCATACTGTCAGATGCATTCTACTGCAGAATCGGAGCCTATATATTTTTTCACTGTGGAATTTATTACAGAGCCAGTATATCCTAAATGACCCCTGCACCTAAAACCAAATACTACATAAAATAATAATAGTTATAATTTTTAGAGTGCTTTCCTCAATGGACAGTCTGGTCCCTGAATGGTAAAAAATAAAATAAAAACGGTATTATAAAAAGCAGTGGTTAATAAATGTCATAGACTTGAATAAACAAGTGAATTTTTAGTTAATTTTCAAAGTAACCAAATAACCCATTGACACTTTTGGAGTCACTTACCCCAAACAAGTTTAACCCTTTCACGCCTAAGCCCATTTCTGACATTTGGTGTTTACAAGTTAAAATCCGTATTTTTTGCTAGAAAATTACTTAGAACCCCCCAAACATTATATATATATATATATATATATATATATATATATATATATATATATATATATATTTTAACAGAGAATCTAGAGAATAAAATGGCGATTGTTGCAATATTTTATATCACACGGTATTTGTGCAGCGGTGTTTTTTTGGGAAAACTTTTGGGAAAAGGGACTTTTTGGGAAAAGGGACACTTTCATGAATTTTAAAAAAATGAAACAGTAAAGTTAGCCCAATTTTTTTGTATAATGTGAAAGATGATCTTACGCCAAGTAAATAGATACCAAACATGTCACGCTTCATAATTGCACGCACTCGTGGAATGGCGACAAACTACGGTACCTAAAAATCTCCATAGACGACACTTTAAATTTTTTTTACGGTTACCAGGTTAGAGTTACAGAGGAGGTCTACTACTAGAATTATTGCTCTCACTCTGACGATTGCGGCGATACCTCACTTGTGTGATTTGAACACCGTTTACATATGCGGGCGCAACTTCCATATGCGTTTTCTTAATTTGTGTTTTTTTTTTAAAAAAAAATTGATCACTTTTATTGCTGTCACAAGGAATGCAAACATCCCTTGTGACAGTAATAGGTGGTGACAGGTACTCTTTATGGAGGGATCGGGGGTCTAAAAGACCTCCAATCCTTCCTTTGCACTTCAAAGTATTCAGATCGCCGAAAACGGCGATTCTGAATACTGTATATTTTTTTTATTCCGGTTGTGACGTCGCTTCCGTGATTACATTCAGGAGACTGGAACGAAGCCTTTTACGGCTTCGTTCCAGTCTGTGGCTAGACACCGGAAGTGGCAGATCGCGTCTCCCGGTGGGACGGGAGGCCCGGTCGGAGCAGCGGGAGGCGGCGGGAGGGGGGATGTCCCCTCCCGCTTCTCCGGGATAACAATCGAGCAGCTTTTAGCCGCATCAGTTGTTATGCCTGGAAAGCCGATTGCCCGCTCTAAAAAACACTACTGGGATGATGCCTGCAGCTGCGGGCATCATCCCGGTATAACCCCCGAAAGCCGAGGCCGCATATCTGCGTATGCTTGGTGGGAAGGGGATAAACTTATAGAAAAGTCTGAAGACCATCTCTACTTGTTTCAGCCGCAGTTCCCCGCAGCTATCTGAGTACCCAAATAGTGACTCAATTTGATAGAATTGTTCAATTGAAGTTTGTTGATGCCAACAGGGCCCCCCAATGCTCAAATTGTGACCAAAATTTGAGCCGTATATGGTCAGATTTAATTGCAGGTTCTTTTGGTGAATCTCCTGTCGGAAGGCAGGACAATGCATAGGTTCTTATTTGTGGTATAAGGCAGCATTTGTCAACCTATTCTCAGTTGCGGCAATTTTCTCAGTTATCAAAATCTCGAGGCACCCCAGAATGAATTTAAACATTAAATTGTTACTTATCAATGGGAAACCTGAGCCTTGGATAATGCACACAAACGCTTTGATGAAATTAATTTCACATCAGAGGTTCCCCCATCACATCAGAGATCCCTGTATCACATCAGATGCCCTCCTATCACACCATTGCCCCACCCTTTACATCACCA
Organism: Aquarana catesbeiana; assembly: GCF_042186555.1. NCBI lineage: Eukaryota > Metazoa > Chordata > Amphibia > Anura > Ranidae > Aquarana > Aquarana catesbeiana. The sequence goes on along the minus strand of NC_133324.1, from coordinate 913,595,255 downwards.
CCCCCCCCCTTATTGTCAGAGACCCCCCATAACATCAGAGTCCCCGCTATACAGTACATCAGAGGCCACCTAAACATGAAAGCCCCCCGTCACATCAGAGGCACCTATACATGAGTCCCCCTATCACATAAGAGTCCGTCCATGACCACAGAGTCTCCCCATAACACAACCCCCCAGTCAAACAGTTTCCAGTTTTTTTCTGTTAAAGCCTAATTGAACAAGCTGAAGTTAGAAGCTGATTGGCTACCATGCAGAGCTGCACCAGCGTTTGCACTCTCCAGTTTTAGTAAATCAAACCCCATGCATCTTGGCCCCTACATTCCACCATCACTGTGAAAACTCATGATGCTGATCCAGGGCAAACTGGGTCCCTTGCTTGTGGCATCGGGGAACCCAGACTGCACCTTGGTTGAGAAACACTGGTATAAGGTACATGAATGAGGATCTTATAATACATGCACATTGGGGGTCATTCAATAAACAGTGCCACCAACAGTGCAAAGTACAGTAGGCCATAGCAATTATTCATAACTCACTGAAATACTACATTTTCCACTTAGTACTTTGCTTCCTGTACTGCTCCATTGATTAAAATGGGGCATCACTAGACCCAAATACCTGGGATCTTCTGCTCAGTGTCCTAGGACAGCATAACCTGCAAGTTGTTTAATGTTACCCATTTCACCCATAGCTCTTCCGGGACTGTTTGAAAGCCCTGGTAATGTCCCATTGCAGTGAAGGAAAGCTCTTCACAGGCTCCTCCTTGGCTTTGACATTTAGAATGAGATACGAAGCTGAGAGCTTCTTCTCACTTGGTGCCAGGAACTGCTCTTATGCCCTGTACACACGATCAGAATTTCCGTCAGAAAAACCTTGGATGGTTTTTCCGACGGAATTCCGCTCAAGCTTGCCTTGCATACACACGGTCACACAAAAGTTCTCTGCACTTTCGACCGTCAAGAACGTGGTGACGTACAACACTACGATGAGCCGAGAAAATGAAGTTCAATGCTTCTGAGAATGCGTCGAATTGTTTCCAAGCATGCGTAGGAATTTTGCACGTCGGAATTGCTACAGACGATCGGAAATTTCCAATAGGAACTTTTTCCGTCGGAAAAATAGAGAAGCTGCTCTCAATCTTTTGTTGGCAGAAATTTCGCCAGCAAAAGTCTGATGGAGCATACACACGGTCGGAATTTCCGACCAAAAGCTCACATCGGACTTTTGCTGGTGGAATTTCTAATTGTGTGTACGGGGCATAAGAATGAGGTCTAGTAGGGGAATGATGTTGATGCTTTTTTTGTAGGAAGGCCACTTAATCTGCAGTTCCTTTACCTATGGAGAATATTTAAAACCAGCAGGTGGAATGTGGTGACATCAGTCTTTAACCCCTTTCACAACAAGTGTTGGCAAGGAAACCTGAAGCATTCCAGGCTACTCTGATACTGAAAATGCTTATTATCCGTCCACGTACTGCTTTACAAATGCAAGCTGACAGCTAGTTCACTGTCTGACCTAATGACACCTGATTGCTTCTCGATGCAGAAAGGAGATTAGACAATGAACCAGGTCTTCGGCTTTCCTCAGCCTTAAAATGTAGGCTTTGGATAAAAACACAGGATGGATTTTTGTGTAAAAATTATGAACAGGAATAAACACTCATAATGGGCCAAAGTAGGAAATATTCTTTTTTGTGGCAAAAAAATAATAATAACAGAGGCTAGAACAGGGATGCCATTTTACCAATGGATGGACATCAAGCCACAGGGTTCCTAGGACACAACTCTTTTATGATGTGCTGTATATTATTTGCTGAAAAACTCTGTAGTCTATTAACTATGCTGTATATTAACTATGCTGTATATTGTATACTCTATACTACTACACTCTGTAAGCTGTGCAGTATTTTACATACTCCTGATGATTCGGCCTTGTAAGCTATGCTGTAATTTACATATTATGACTGCAGAACTTTGTAGACTGTGCTGTATGTTAGTGGTAATTACTGCACTCTGTTTGCCATGTTGCACATCACATACCTCTGACTGCTTCACTTTGTAACATGTGCTGTACAGTACATACTCCTGACCACTGCACTTTATATGCTTTAGGACAGGGTATAGTACATATTCCTGACCACTTTACTCTGTAAAGTGCACTGTATATGATATACTCCTGACTATGGCTCTTTATATGCTTTAAATAAAATGACATAGTCCTGACCACTGTACTTGATATGCTTTCATGTACATTACACACCCTGACCACTGAACTTTATATATTTTGATGTACATTGCATGACCCTGAACTTTATATGTTTTGATGTACATTACATACTTCTAAACCATTGCACTTTATATGCTTTGGGGTACACTACATATTCCTGACCACTGAACTTTATATACTTTGATGTACATTACATACTCCTGGCCACTGAACTATATATGATTTGATATACATTACATACTCCTGAACTGTATGTGCTTTGATGTACATTACATACTCATGACCACTGAACTCTATATGCTTTGATGTACATTGCATAACCCTGAACTTTATATGTTTTGATGTACATTACATACTTCTGACCACTGAACTTTATATGCTTTGATGTACATTACATACTCCTGACCACTGAACTATATATGATTTGATATACATTACATACTCCTGACTATGGCACATTATGTGTTTTGACGTACATTAAATAATACTGACCACTGAACTTTTTTATGCTTTGATGTACATTACATACCATTGATCACTGAACTTGTATGCTTTGATGTACATTGCATATTCCTGATCACTGAACCTATATGCTTTGATGTTCATTACGTATTCCTGAACTTCATATGCTTTGATGTGCATTGCATACTCCTGCACTCTATATGCTTCAATGCACGTTACATACTCGTGAACTTTATTTGAGGCTCAGAAAACCTTCTGAGCCTCAAAGTGGCTAGAGCATTTCTGTGATTGCAGGTATTAGTTAGTGGCTCTCAGTCAATAGAAGAAAAAGGCAGGAGTTCCTGTTCAAAAGGGTATTTTAAAAAAAAATACATAAAATACATAAAATCTAAGTTGTAAAAAAGAAGAGAAGAGTGCAGGATTTTTTGTATCTCTTTTGCCGCCTCTAAAACACTTGTTTCTATGTGCACTTAATGGGAAATACAATATATTGTGTATTATTCTCGTAGTCCATTAGATAATATCTAGAGGTAAATACTATAGGTTATCGGTTGTATAGTCAGTAAATATATTTGCTTCCCTAGAGAACTGTACCCCGCCTCAGTAGATATCTCACACAACATACGTTTGCAGGAACTTTATGTTACAAACAATGTTTTTTGTTCTATAAGATATATATCGGAATAGTGGAGTAATCAATGACCTTTCCCATTCTTGCTGTATCTTGGTGAAATTAATCATTCAGGAATACAAGTTACATAAATAGAGTTTCTCAGTATTTCAACATCATTGATCAGACTTGAGATACTGTATATCACGGCATTTTCTTGGTAGGGCCCTCCCAGGATGAATTCAAGAGGGGAAATGGAAACAGTTATTGTCCCCTTTCCTCCTTCCATTTTGGCTGCATTTTGAATAAACCTGAAGAACGCAGAAACGGCAAATGTAAATTCTGTAAAACTGTTTGTAACAATCCTGTCTTTAGAGCAGAACTAAACTAAATCTCAGCACCGCAAACTGAAAACACTAAGTCATCTTTACTATTCAAAGCTCTGATTACTGTCCAAATTCCCATCGCACACACTCCTGGGATTAACTCTCACAGCTACTGGGTGCTGCAGCGACCACCAGTTGGATACGGGACCATGCACACCACTGTAAATATTTGCCAGCACACCACGGATCTTCAAATAAGTCCAAATGGTTCTTTTAGTGAAGATCACATTACAAAAGTGCAATGTTTCAGAGCTGTGCAGGGCCCCTTCGTTGGGCATGTGAGTAATATTCAAAGTCAGCCATCCATCCCTCAGGCTCCATTCTTTATTGTGTTAACCCCCCCCCCCCCCCCCAAGCATTTCAGGCCATGGCCATCTAGAGTAAGGGCAGATGAATCATCTAGCATTTACTTCCTGGAATTATTCTGCCTGGGAGGAATGACATAATTTTGGCCTAGACCTGGAAACAAGGAAGCAACTAAAGAAATGTAGAAAAAAAGTAATATAATGTAGCTTCTTATCTATTTACCAATGCTAGTAGCACAAGGATTCAAAATAGTCAACGTTGATTGAGAAAGGTTTGTTCTTCTTTAAGGTACATGCATACTGGATGCAAAATGCATGTTTGCAAAGGGGCACTTAAAGAAGAACTTCACCCTAAAGGGGAAGTAAGGCCCCTCAGCCAACTTGACCAGCCCACAGCCTCCTGGGATACACATCCCAGGAGGTTACAGGACCAGTGTCCGTATAGTCCAAGATCTCATGAATGTGCAGTAGGGGCAGGCTGTGTGTAATCAGGAATTGACAGCCAGCTCCCAAAAGGAACATGGTGGTGCGGAAGATAAAAAAGCCCTTCCAAGAATTAGGTGCTGAGAAGACAGTGCTGGACTTGATGGGCTGGTCAGTATGTGTTTCTTAAAAGTTTACAGCAGTACTTGTAGCTGCTGACATTTAATTCTCCCATAGAAGTTCCTCTTTAAGTTGGTAAAAAAAGAGAAAAAAATGCAATCACAGCACACCTGTGTAGGCAGGGGTCACTCTATTGCTCCATTAATTGAGATACACCTTTAAAATCCCTCCAGGAAGGAGATTGAATCCATTTCCTCCTGGCAAATTCATGTAAATACTTGTGGTGGACTCAGAGCTTAGCTAGGGAAACCTGCCTGGCCAGTGGTAAGGAAGGATCCAAGAGAGATGACCTAAAGGACTATCCTTTTCACAATACTCCAGAAATGGCCAACTCAAGGTACATCCAAGGTACACCACCATCTGAAACTGAACTGCTGAATGATTAAAAGAGAAGTATGGGTTAACAAAAACAAAAAAATGTATACTCACCTAAGTGGATGCAGCATTGTTTCGATGCCTCATCTGTTCCCCGCGGGCTCTAAGACTGAGAACTGAGCGATCAAAGGCTGCTGACTGTCAGTCACCGGCTCTCTGCTCTACCCCTCCAGTGCTCACTGGAACACTGAACTGTAAGGCAGCGGGACTGGCTCAGATTCCCTGCGGGTTGCTAAGAGGTTGAGCCAGCTGCCATTCTAGGCTTCTGATTGGATCCCGACCATATGGTCAGGATCTTTTCAGAGCCTGAATCGGCTCTGTGACGTCTTTAGCCCGCTGCTGGTTAAAAACAGGTCAGAAGAGTCTGGAACGAACTGCATTCCTGTGATCCACAGGAGAAGTATGGCCAAAAGAACGTTGGCTACACTTTGCCTTTAACCGCTTGACATCCGGGGCTTATATCTGAATGATGTCTGAGGCTACAGACATCATTCAGATACCGGCATTTTCAGCCGGCGATTCCGTACACCATAAGAACGATCATAGCGGCTGTTCCGCCGCTTGATCGTTCTTACGGGCGGCGGGAGGGGACTCCCCCCCTCCCGCCGCCCTCCGGTGCTACTACCGACTCACCTCAGCGATCGGTGAGTCGGATAGCGGATCCGCCGGCGCCGGATGTTCACCATAGAGATTTCCGGCGGACCAGATGGTCGCCGGAGTCTCTATGATCGTTCGGAGGCCGGGCGCGATGTTATGACGTCACGCCCGGCCTCTGCATTCAAAAAAACGGCGCCGCTTCAGCTGTGAAGCGGCGATCGTTTTATTTTTTTTTTTTATTTTAGGCTTCCCAGCCTAGAGGTGAGATGTGGGGTCTTATTGACCCCATATCTCACTGTAAAGAGGACTGATCGTGTCATATTCCTATTACAAGGGATGTTTACATTCCTTGTAATAGGAATAAAAGTGATCAAAAAAAAAAAAAATTTTTAAAGTGTAAAAATAAAAATTTTTAAGTAAAATTAACAATAAAAAAAAAAAAAAATTTTTTAAAGCGCCCCTGTCCCCATGAGCTCGCACGCAGAAGCGAACGCATACGTAAGTCCCGCCCACATATATAAACGGTGTTCAAACCACACATGTGAGGTATCGCCGCGAACGTTAGAGCGAGAGCAATAATTTTGGCCCTAGACCTCCTCTGTAACTCAAAACATGTAACCAGTAAAAAATGTTAAAGCGTCGCCTATGGGGATTTTTAAGTACCAAAGTTTGGCGCCATTCCACGAGCGTGTGCAATTTTGAAGCGTGACATGTTAGGTATCTATTTACTCGGCGTAACTTCATCTTTCACACAATGCAAAAAAATTTGGCTAACTTTGCTGTTTTGTTTTTTTTTAAAGCATGAAACTGTTTTTTTTTCAAAAAAAACGCGTTTGAAAAATTGCTGCGCAAATACCGTGCAAGATAAAAAGTTGCAATGACTGCCATTGTATTCTCTAGGGTCTCTGCTAAAAAAACATATATAATGTTTGGGGGTTCTATCTAATTTTATAGCAAAGGAATGATGATTTTTGACATGTAGGAGCGAAGTGTCAGAAATGGCCTGGATGTGAAGTGGTTAATTGAGAGGATTCTGATTTAATGGACATGTAAAGCCAACTAGATACAAACTAGAAATAAAACATTTCTGGATCTACTGATTACCAACAATACAGACCTGATCACAGATGTGGAAATACGGGGCAATTTAGGTAACAGCGATCACAGGTCAATTCGTTTCAGCATAAATCACACAAATAGGAAACATAAAGGGAATACAAAGACACTGAATTTCAAAAGAGCCAACTTTCCTAAACTACAAACCTTGCTAAAAGGCATAAATTGGGATAAAATATTAGGAACAAAGAATACGGAGGAGAGATGGGTTTGCTTTAAGAGCATATTAAATAAGGGCATTAGCCAATGTATCCCATTGGGTAATAAATTTAAAAGAGCGAACAAAAATCCTGGATGGCTTAACTCCATTGTAAAAATGCATATAAAAGCAAAGGAGAAGGCCTTCAAAAAATACAAGGTTGAGGGATCATCCTCAGCATTCAGACTTTATAAAGAATGCAATAAGAAATGTAAGGGTGCAATTAGGACGGCTAAGATAGAACATGAAAGACACATAGCGGAGGAGAGCAAAAAAAATCCCAAGAAATTCTTTAAGTATGTAAACAGTAAAAAAGGGAGGACAGACCATATTGGCCCCATAAAGAACGAGGAAGGACATCTGGTTACAAAGGATGGGGAGATGGCAAAGGTATTGAATTTATTCTTCTCCTCAGTCTTCACGAGTGAATCGGGGGGCTTCAGTAACCAAAACTGCAGTGTTTATCCTCATGACACAACACAGGAAGCACCTCCATGGTTAACAGAGGATGGAATTAAAATTAGACTTGAGAAACTTAACATTAACAAATCACCGGGACCAGATGGCTTGCATCCGAGGGTACTTAGGGAACTCAGTCAGGTGATTGCCAGACCGTTGTTCCTAATTTTTACAGACAGTCTATTGACTGGAATGGTACCAGCTGATTGGAGAAAAGCCAATGTAGCACCAATATTTAAAAAGGGCCCAAAAAACATCCCTGGGAATTACAGACCAGTTAGCCTAACATCAATAGTATGTAAAATCTTGGAGGGGATGATAAGGGACTATATACAAGATTTTAGTAATAAGAACGATATCATTAGCAGTAATCAGCATGGATTCATGAAGAATCGTTCTTGCCAAACCAATCTATTAACCTTCTATGAGGAGGTGAGTTGCCATCTAGATAAAGGAAGGCCCGTAGACGTGGTGTATCTGGATTTTGCAAAAGCATTTGAAACAGTTCCCCATAAACGTTTACTGTACAAAATAGGGTCCGTTGGCATGGACCATAGGGTGAGTACCTGGATTGAAAACTGGCTACAAGGGCGTGTTCAGAGGGTGGTGATAAATGGGGAGTACTCAGAATGGTCAGGGGTGGGTAGTGGGGTTCCCCAGGGTTCTGTGCTGGGACCAATCCTATTTAATTTGTTTATAAACGATCTGGAGGATGGGATAAACAGTTCCATCTCTGTATTTGCAGACGATACTAAGCTAAGTAGGGCAATAACTTCTCCGCAGGATGTGGAAAGCTTGCAAAAAGACCTGAACAAATTAATGGGGTGGGCGACTACATGGCAAATGAGGTTCAATGTAGAAAAATGTAAAATAATGCATTTGGGTGGCAAAAATATGAATGCAATCTATACACTGGGGGGAGAACCTCTGGGGGAATCTAGGATGGAAAAGGACCTGGGGGTCCTAGTAGATGATAGGCTCAGCAATGGCATGCAATGCCAAGCTGCTGCTAATAAGGCAAACAGAATATTGGCATGTATTAAAAGGGGGATCAACTCCAGAGCTCTACAAGACTCTGGTCCGGCCGCACCTGGAGTATGCTGTCCAGTTCTGGGCACCAGTCCTCAGGAAGGATGTACTGGAAATGGAGCGAGCACAAAGAAGGGCAACAAAGCTAATAAAGGGTCTGGAGGATCTTAGTTATGAGGAAAGGTTGCGAGCGTTGAACTTATTCTCTCTGGAGAAGAGACGCTTGAGAGAGGATATGATTTCAATTTACAAATACTGTACTGGTGACCCCACAATAGGGATAAAACTTTTTCGCAGAAGAGAGTTTAATAAGACTTGGGGCCACTCATTACAATTAGAAGAAAAGAGGTTTAACCTTAAACTACGTAGAGGGTTCTTTACTGTAAGAGCGGTAAGGATGTGGAATTCCCTTCCACAGGCGGTGGTCTCAGCGGGGAGCATTGATAGCTTCAAGAAACTATTAGATAATCACCTGAATGACCGCAACATACAGGGATATGTAAGGTAATAGTGACACATAATCACACACATAGGTTGGACTTGATGGACGTGTGTCTTTTTTCAACCTCACCTACTATGTAACTATGTATGTAACTATGTAACTATGTAAGAGATCTGCTCCAATAAAATTTAATTGGACCAAGCCTATGGCTGCTTCTTGTGTTTGAACTGAAATATTATTGTCCCTGCTGCTGTGAAGTGGGATAGTACCCTGTTAAGCTCATGCTAGACTCTACGCCTCATGAGGTACCCACATGGTAAAGAGGGATGCTGGTGTACCCAACTGTGTGCAAACCTGATCGGACTAGGAGATGGTGGTAGATGGGGAACTGAGAGCCTATCGTGCAACCATGTACAAGAAACTGGGCCCAGTGCAATGGTCCCCCAGCTAGATGAGCTGTGATGACAGAAGTGCCCAGGAGTATGTGAGCCTGTGCACAAGGTGCACCTATTCTTAGGCATACTTTTTGTGCAGGTGTAAAGGTGGAGATGAGTACTCAGAGGGCTTTGGACTATGTGTGGCCTGGCAGACAGGTCTTCACCTGCCCTGTCTTTTGTAGGCTCTGGTGGAGGACATGTGGGTGATTCAATCAAGTTTGTTGGCTCCACCTACATGTGTGCAATGCATACCAGTGAACACATTATGTACACATGAATGTCTACCTACTGGTATGTACTGTATGTGCCCTCACTTGGCCAAAACACCATTAAAGTGGTTCTGAAGGCTTGAATGTTTTTTACCTTAATGCCTTTCCTGCATTAAGGTTGAAAACACCCCATTAACAAATCCCCCCCCCCAAACACTTACCCGAGCCTGTCAGCGATCCAACGCTGTCCCGACTAAAGTCTTCTCCCCCTCTCTTCCTCTTCTCACAGGGACTTGGGCAGCAGCAGAAGCCATTGGCTTCTGCTGCTGTCACTTAATTCCTGCCACATGGGAGTAGGGGGGTGGGTTTGAGATGGGCTGTCTGTGTCTATGGACGCAGGCAGCATGGCTCAGGAGTGAGCCCACAGGTGGATCCCCCCCAGGAAGCAGCTTCCTATGGGGGTTCATCAAGGAGAGGAGGACCCAGGAACTCTGAGGGGGACCCCAGAAAAAGAGGTTCAGGGCTGCTCTGTGCAAAATCATTGCACAGAGCAGATAAGTGGTTTATTTTTATTTAATATAAAAACAAATTTGACTTTAATAACACTTTAAACTATGCATTATATATGCTCATTATATTGTGCAAAATTTCACGGTACTTAGTGCTTGAAAAAAATAATCGTTAGAAAATTTGCATGTGCTTTTAAGCCATAATTAAAAGTGGTAATGTATACCGCATGCAAGTTTATCATTCTTTTTTAATAATGAACCGCTACTTACTTTTAATTGTTAAAATGTTAAAACAAGCGACAGACCTTAATAATATATACCTAGAGGTGTGCGGCCCTGTGCTTTAAGCTGCACAACGCTCTGGAAGCCCGCCAACCCACACTGCTCAATATGCAAGAAGCAACAATCTGCCTGCTTAATAGCTCACACATAAGAATGGGCCGCTCTGCTATATTAAACATTGGAAAATAACTACAGTTTGTTTTAGGTGAGTGCTGGGTGTAAAATAAACAATAAGTGAGTGGTATTTGTTATCCAGTGCACATTCTGATATCAGCTAATATACTGTTTGGCATCATGGGTTACTTTAAGGAGGGCACACCCCCAAAAATCGGCAGGTGACAGCATATCAATTGCAATTTTTATTTATTTTATTTAAAACAAATTCTTCTAAAATAGAACACACACAGCAATGCTCCGGTATATCCAGAAACTGCCAAGTGGTGCAATTTAAAGATGACCCACCATCATGTAAAGGCAGAAATCCAAGTGCAAAAAATAATCGCTTGTCTACTAGGGCATTTTATAACTTTTTCCCACACATTAAAATTGACATTTTTTTCTAGAAGTTACATCAAACCACCAAACAATGATATACTCTGAAATCAAAGGTCCTGGAGAATAAAATGGTGGCAGTTGCATTTTTGCCGTCGTTGTAGGGGTGCTATTCGGCTGCTAGCAGGGTGCTTTTAGCGGCCGAAGAAGAGGTTAAATACACCTGTGTAGCGCCACTGCAGAGGCACTTTGCAGGCGCTTTGACAGCGGTGCCCATTCACTTCAATGAGCAGGGGCGGTGGAGGAACGGTGTATACACCGCACCTCCACCGCTCCAAAGATGCTGCTTTTAGGACTTTTTTCAACATCCTGCCAGCACAGCGCCCCAGTGTGAAAGCACTCTGGCTTTCACGTTGGGGAGGCATTTTTCAGGTGCTTTACAGGTGCTATTTTTAGCTGTTTAGCGCCTGAAAAACGCCTCAGTGTGAAAGGGGTCTAAGAATTAGATAGACTGAGCTCTGCAGGACATTAGAACATAAGGTCCCCTCTAAACACGCTGACTCTAGCACAAGAGGGATGGCAACAGAACACAGTCTCTAGGATCTATCTCACCAGCCTATACTCACAAATGTCCTTGGAAAAAATTGGTTGCCTCCTTCCAATATCCTTGAGACACTTTCACCCTGTGGTACCAGACGAGACCCTCAGATGACAGCCTCTCAGTAAACTTTCATCAACTTCAAGCAACAGGCCTCCAGGTAGCCACACTGAGGCCTCAGGGCCACAAACCCACTGGCTCATGGCAAGAGATCCCAAGCTGAGATCTCCTCTTTAAGGAAAAAGACCCCTCTGCTCTCAGTCTCAGAGTATTTATACAGACTCCCAGTCACTATCTGGGCACCTCTTCCTAGGGATTGGCCAGGGATGTATGAATATTTAGCCGCTGATTAGACTCTTCCTGTCCACCAACGTTCAGAACAATTCTGGACCAGCCAGGGGGAAGCAGTCAATCCTGCAACTATTGAAACACATAACAGACTAGAACAATCAAACATAGCCACACTGATTATAGTAAGCCAGAACTAAATTTGCCTATTTCTAGCACCTAACTAGGAGGGTGCTACATAGAAAAAAATAAAGCATGAACCTAAAGCTTACACAGGAAATGGCACATCAACATCTGGATTGTGACTAACATCACAAGAAAGTGATCATTGTAAATAATAAAAGGATGTCCATCTCTGCTTACATGTGAGAACACAGTGTAAAACACAAGCGACAATGTCTTTCCATCAAAAATATGCAAGTCCATGGTAAAAGATAAGAAGAATTCTCGGAGAAGAAAGAGAGTAATAACAGGAATAATAAGAAAGAAAAGACCAAAGGTACAAGAAAAGAGTTAGGTCTGAATATTTCCATCTCTGATACCACCAATTTATTTGGAGGTTGCATTTGGTTTCTATTGGGACCATGGGTCCCATGTAGTATCAAATTGTTTAGATATGATATTAATGATCCCAGTGATTTTTTTCGTGGATCATTATCCACAATATTTTTCTTCTAACCTGTGTGAAAGAAACATTGGGTTTTCTCCATGCTCCAGCGATAGTCATTTTGGCTGCTAGGAAAAAGAAAAATATCAGTTTTTGTGAACATTGCGGAATACCTTCAAAGTGTAGAAACATAGCCACCCTCTTTTGCTCACTCCCTAGATCAGGGGTCTCAAACTGGTGGTCCTCCAGCTGTTGAGAAACTACAAGTCCCATGAGGCATTGCAAGGCTGACAGTTACAAGCATGACTCCCACAGGCAGAGGCATGATAGGACTTGTAGTTTCGCAACAGCTGGAGGGCCGCCAGTTTGAGACCCCTGCCCTAGATAGACTATGGACTATAAACTATGGGGTTAATAGTTTTCATAGAGCAGTGTGCACAACACTGTATGCAGTATGGAATGAAGACAAGCTAGTGGAGCCAGTGGAGGCAGTGTGATGTTTTGGGCCATGTTCTGCTGGGAAACCTTGCATCCTGCTATTCATGTGGATGTAACTTTAACATGTACTACCTACCTAAACAATATTCCCTGATGGCAGCGGCCTCTTTCAACAGAATAATGCACCCTGTCACATTAAAAAAATTGTTCAAGAATGGTTTGAGGAGCACAACAATGAGTTTGAGGTGTTGACCAAGTTCTCCAGATCAATCATCAAGTATCTGTGGAATGTACTGTAAAAAAAAAAGTCAAATCCATGGAGGCTCCACCTCACCATTTCAAAGACCTAAAGGATCTGCTACTGACGGCTTGGTGCACAGAAACCACAGCATATCTTCAGAAATCTAGTGTTCATGCCTCAACAGGTTATTGGTAGATGGTCAATTGTTATGGCTGATCCATGTATTTTTTTTTTAACAAAATTATTTAATGTGTTTAGAATTATTTTTTTTTAATAAAATATAAAAATTGAAACAAATATAAATTACAGAAAGGAAAGATTAAAAATTGTGGTCATTGTAGAAGTGAGTCCTTATATTGAAGGTCAGTGGAAAATTGCCCACTAGTATTGGTAGACAGTGTAGAGGAGGATTAATATGACACTGCTCATTGCCCAACCCCTAGCAACCTCAGGTGAAGGGAGGCTGTCTTCATTTTATGAAGCTTATTTTTTTATTCAAAAGCATTATTAGTGATGAGTGTGAATAAATAATAGCACAGAACTACAAGATATTTTCAGTCTATACGAGTCTCACCAGAAAGGCTCCTGTTGTGGTTAGCATGATTCGCTTGCCATTGTTGCGCAGTGAAGAAACAGCTAGAGCTGTCAGGTTTTACAGAACACGCTTCATCAGAGGAGTGAGCCTGGGATTCAATAATAACTTTGCACAATCATTACCAAGTCCCAGAACTCGAAGAGTCATTAGTGAATTCGAGAACTCACAAATCAGTCTTCTGATCGTGGTTTGGAAGACATTATTGACGCTGGATATAAATATTCCTGACAAAGCTGTCCCACAAAAATATAATAGAAAACAAATGCAAACAAATGGGCAGTTTTTCTATTTTAATATACCAATTTTTATAAGAATAATAAAAATAATAAAAAAATAATAATAATAATTAAAGCATAATATGACAATATAATATAATAATACAACAGTATAATTATTTTAAAAATACTATATCAATAAAATGTAATAATATAACTTTAAAAAAAAGAACAATATAAATATATAATAGTTTAATAAAATATAACATAAAAATACTACAGCAATAAAATATAATAATAAAACAATATACCTTGTATTACTGTATAAAAAAATAATATATCAATTTAAACAGAAGATTTACCCTCATTCCTGACCAGACCATTTTTTGCGATACGACACTGCGTTACTTTAATTGACAATTGCGCGATCGTGCGACACTGTACCCAAATAAAATTGATGTCCTTTTTTCCCCACAAATAGAGCTTTCTTTTGGTGGTAGTTGATCACCTCTGCATTTTTTATTTTTTGCGCTATAAACAAAAAAAAACTGATAATTTAAAAAAAAAAAAAAAAAACAATATTTTTTACTTTCTGCTATAAAACATATCCAATAAAAAAATGAAAAGAAAAAAAAACGAATTTCTTGATGAATTTTGGCCAATGTGTATTCTGCTACATATTTTTGGTAAACAAAATCCCAATAATCGTATTTTGATGGTTTGCACAAAAAAAATTCTGACAATTTTTAAATAAAATATTTTTGGTAAAAAAAATCTCAGTAAAGGTATATTGATTGGTTTGCGTAAAAAAAAGACCAACAAAAAAAAAAACTCCCAATATTTTTTACATTCTGCTATAAAACATATCCAATAAAGATATTGAAAAAAAAATCGAATTTCTTCATCAATTTAGGCCAATATGTATTCTGCTACATATTTTTGGTAAAAGAAAATCCCAATAAGTGTATATTGATTGGTTTGCTCAAAAGTTATAGTGTCTACTAACTAAGAGAAAGTTTTGTTTCATTTTTTTTTTTACTAGTAATGGCGGCAATCAGCAACTTTTAGTTGGACTGTGATATTGCGGCGGACATACTGACACTTCTTTGGGAACCAGTGACACTAATCAGTGCTAAAAAATATGCACTGTCACTGTACTAATGACACTGGCTGGGAAGGGGTTAGGGGCGATTAAAAGGGTTAACTGCGTGCCTAGCCAGTGTTTTACTACACTGTGTGGAAGTTGCTTTTACTAGGGGAAGAGATGGAATTTATTCCCTGCGTTGCAGGAGCACAAACTCCATCCCTTCCCACCTGTCAGAACGGCGATCCTCCTTTTTACATGCCGTTCTGCCTCTCTGCATGATGATCAGCGGGTGCCAGTGGACATCGGGTACCTTGCTCCCACTGATTTCTTTCCGCTGTGTGTAATCCCAGCATGCGCGCCTCCTACCTGTAAGTGTCGAATCGCATAAATATACGTGATCTGGCGCACAGGTGTAGCAGTAAAACTGTTATAGGGCAGACCTGAGCTGGTTAATATAACAATAACATTTAGAACAATATTACACCAATTGTCATATGGGGTGATTAAACTCAGTGGTGGTGAGCGTTTTTAGCGAGTTCACTTCAGTCTGAACTGCAGTTTAAGGGCTTGTTGTTCCACTTTTATGTTTTATTCTACCGAAAAGCAAACAGAAGTTAAAGTTCAAACAAAGCTGCCTATGCGGGGATTTTCTTCAGTAAACAGATAACCTGAAAAATGCAGAGCCACCTGGCTCTCCTGTCAGCATCACCACTACTATTGGGGCACTGGTCCCTTAGGCCCAGCTCTATGGCATAGCTCCCAACTGTCCCTGATTTTGAGGGACTGTCCCTGATTTGGAGCAATGTCCCTCTGTCCCTCATTCCTCCTCATTTGTCCCTCATTTTGGTCTGATCTATATAGATGTATTTAAAATGCACTTTTTAGCTATCAAAAAGTGTTTTCCAGCACTAAACCTTTCATCTGATTTCTAAATTGCTGCATTTGTAGATTCCAAAAGCCAAAATAAAGGAATAGTAGTGGTAAAAAAACATTTGTGGGTTTAACCAATCGTATTTTTTTTGTACAATTCTCCTTTAAGGGGGTGTGGCAAGGGGTGTGCCCTATGCCTGCATACTTTTGCTGATAGGTGTCCCTCATTCCCATCTCAGAACGTTGGGAGGTATGCTATGGCTGTCCTCCTTTTTTGTAGCACGTCGCTGCACGGGCCCACTCCTGGCCTCTAGATGTGGTTCTCTTAGCACCCCGGGCTCTCTCACTCTTCTGAGACTTACAGAACCTTTCCAGTCCTCCGGACTCACTAGTTGCCTCAGCTCTCTCAATTCTGCAGACTCGGTCAGCTGTCCCAACTCAACATGGAGTCTTATCTGCTGAGTGGATCACCTCTCCTGACTGCACCACACACCTCTCCAAACAAGGGCACCCACCTATCACCACACAAGATCCCTGAGCTATGGCTAGTTCCTGGCTTATAACAAATATACACATCTCTGCACTCACACATCCTACAGGTCTCCAGTAAGACCTGGTCACAGGATCAAAGGCTTTGTCCATCCCAAAACAGTTTGAAGTCTTCAAGCTCCAGGCCCTGGTACCTGATGGAATTATAAAACCTGGAGAAAGTTGTAAGTACAGTTTTCTCCGCTCATAATAATACTCCAGAGCCCCGCACTCTGCATTAGTGTGAACCTTGTGTCATTCCCGTATCCACTTTCACAGTGGCAGGGCCTCGCACTGTCACACAATATAATATAAATATAATAATATAACAGTTATTTTATAACAATATTCCTGAATGGCAGGTTAAAATTAAGAGAAACTCAAAAACATTTAGTTCAGTTTTGTATTAATTTAAAATGTTACCAAGGGCAAGATATCAGTAGTCATGTTAAATGCTATTGCTTGTTTGAATGGGTTGTTGATGCTGCACTCAAACATACAAGTGCATGCGATATTCTTGACATCTACTTAAAATTTAAAGAGCAGACTCCTCTCATTTATTCTGTAGGAGGGTCCAGTCAAAGACAAAATATGGTCCTTTTACTGGAGGCAGCATGCACTTTAAGTTTTTGATCTTGGCGCATGGTAAAAATGCAGTATAACCAAACTCTGATTTGAGAAAGGGTCCTAATGTATCCAAACTGCTTTATATATTTTTGTAAAAATGTGATTTTTTTTTTTAAATTTACGAAATTACCAGATTTACTGGATTGGAATTTAATGTATATATATATATATATATATATATATATATATCAGTGGGGACGGAAAGTATTGAGACCCCCTTAAATTTTTCACTCTTTGTTATATTGCAGCCATTTGCTAAAATCATTTAAGTTCATTTTTTTCCTCATTAATGTACACACAGCACCCCATATTGACAGAAAAACACAGAATTGTTCACATTTTTGCAGATTTAATATAAAAGAAAAACTGAAATATCACATGGTCCTAAGTATTCAGACCCTTTTCTCAGTATTTAGAAGAAGCACCCTTTTGATCTAATACAGCCATGAGTCTTTTTGGGAAAGATGCAACAAGTTTTTCACACCTGGATTTGGGGATCCTCTGCCATTCCTCCTTGCAGATCCTCTCCAGTTCTGTCAGGTGGGATGGTAAACGTTGGTGGACAGCCAT
This sequence comes from Aquarana catesbeiana, assembly GCF_042186555.1. Classification (NCBI taxonomy): domain Eukaryota; kingdom Metazoa; phylum Chordata; class Amphibia; order Anura; family Ranidae; genus Aquarana; species Aquarana catesbeiana. Next base: position 913,577,853 of record NC_133324.1, on the reverse strand, counting down.
TTTTAGGTCTCTTCAGAGATGCTCAATTGGGTTTAAGTCAGGGCTCTGGCTGGGCCATTCAAGAACAGTCACAGAGTTGTTGTGAAGCCACTCCTTCGTTATTTTAGCTGTGTGCTTAGGGTCATTGTCTTGTTGGAAGGTAAACCTTCGGCCCAGTCTAAGGTCATGAGCACTCTGGAGAAGGTTTTCATCCAGGATATCCCTGTACTTGGCCGCATTCATCTTTCCCTCGATTGCAACCAGTCTTTCTGTCCCTACAGCTGAAAAACACCCCCACAGCATGATGCTGCCACCACCATGCTTCACTGTTGGGACTGTATTGGACAGGTGATGAGCAGTGCCTGGTTTTCTCCACACAAACCGCTTAGAATTAAGGCCAAAAAGTTCTATCTTGGTCTCATCAGACCAGAGAATCTTATTTCTCACCATCTTGGAGTCCTTAAGATGTTTTTTAGCAAACTTCATGTGGGCTTTCAGGTGTCTTGCACTGAGGAGAGGCTTCCGTCGGGCCACTCTGCCATAAAGCCCCGACTGGTGGAGGGCTGCAGTGATGGTTGACTTTCTACAACTTTCTCCCATCTCCCAATTGCATATCTGGAGCTCAGCTACAGTGATCTTTGGGTTCTTCTTTACCTTTCTTACTAAGGCTCTTCTCCCCCGATAGCTCAGTTTGGCCGAAAGGCCAGCTCTAGGAAGGGTTCTGGTTGTCCCAAACATCTTCCATTTAAGGATTATGGAGGCCACTGTGCTCTTGGGAATCTTAAATGCAGCAGAAAATGTTTTCTAACCTTGGCCAGATCTGTGCCTTGCCCCAATTCTGTCTCTGAGCTCTTCAGGCAGTTCCTTTGAACTCATGATTCTCATTTGCTCTGACATGCACTGTGAGCTGTAAGGTCTTATATAGACAGGTTTGTGGCTTTCCTAATCAAGTCCAATCAGTATAATCAAACACAGCTGGACTCAAATGAAGGTGTAGAACCATCTCAAGGATGATCAGAAGAAATGGACAGCACCTGAGTTAAATATATGAGTGTCACAGCAAAGGGTCTGAATATTTAGGACCATGTGATATTTCAGTTTTTCTTTTTTAATAAATCTGCAAAAATGTCAACAATTCTGTGTTTTTCTGTCAATATGGGGTGCTGTGTGTACATTAATGAGGAAATAAATTAACTTAAATGATTTTAGCAAATGGCTGCAATATAACAAAGAGTGAAAAATGTAAGGGGGTCTGAATACTTTCCGTCCCCACTGTATATATATATATATACATACAGTGGGTATAACAATTCTCCACACCCCTGTTAAAATGTCAGGTTTCTGTGATGCAAAGAAATGAGACAAAAATAAATAATTTCATAACGTTTTACCACCTTTAATGTGACCTATAAACTGTACAACTCAGTTGAACAACAAACTGAAATCTTTTAGGTGGAGGGAAGTAAAAATTAAAAAAAAAATAAAATAATACGGTTGCATAATTGTGCACACTCTTGAACTAATACTTTTTGAAACACCTTTTGATCACTACAGCACTCAGTCTTTTTTGGGTGTCAGTCTATCAGCATGGCATATCTTGACTTGGCAATATTTGCCCACTCTTCTTTGCAAAAACACTCCAAATCTGTCAGACTGCAAAGGTATCTCCTGTGAACAGCCCTCTTCAGATCAACCCACAGATTTTCAATCGGATTCAGGTCTGAGCTCTGGCTGGGCCATTCCAAAACTTTAATCTTCTTCTGATGAAGTCATTCCCTTGTTGATTTTCTTTGGGTCATTGTCATGCTGAAAGACGCAACCTGGCAGGTTGGCAGGTAGCAGGAAAAGGGGGGGGGTGAGTTTTGTACCCATTCACATGGGGGGGCTGGGATCTGATAAGCCTTCCACCCGCAGGCCTCCACAACCACCAAGCAAGGGTTGTTGGGATGAGGCCCTTGTTCCGTCAACATGTTGAGGCCATGTGGCCTGGTACAGTTCAGGAGAGGGGCGCTCTATCATCCCTGCCTCCCCTTTTCCTGCAGCCTGCCAGGTTGCGTGCTCAGATAAGGGTCTGGTATGGATTTTGGGGGGACCCCCACTAAATATTTTTTTTAATCTTGGTGCTGGGTTTCCCTTAATATTCATACCAGACCTGAAGGCCCTGATATGGATTTTAGAGGGGACCCCCATGCCATTTTTTTTTTTGGCGCAGGGTTCCGCTTAATATCCATATCAGATCTGAAGGGCCTGGTAATGGACTGGGGGGGACCCATTCCATTTTTTTCAATGATATTTATCTATATTGCTGGGATCCAACAATACGTTACAGCCGGGAGCAGTTTTAAATTAGTTTTTTTTCCTTTAGAAATGTCATTTTGCTGTGGTATTGTTCTAAACACTGGAAAGATGTGCCACTTTACAGGCAGACTAAGGGGACTCCCAGGCACGATATTTAAATGAATATTTAATTTTTATTGTTTCACTTTAAGCATTATTAAAATCACTGCTCCTGAAAAAAACGTTAGTGTTTAAAACTTTTTTTTGCATTGATACATGTCCCTTGGGGCAGTAACCGAGTTCCCAAACACTTTTTATGGCAATAACTTGCATATAAGTCTTTATAATTAGCACTTTTGATTTTTCATGTTCATGTCCCATAGACTTTAACGGTGTTTGCACAAATTTTTTGCCTGTTCACAAGTTCTGGTGTGAACCGAACCGGGGGGGGTGTTCTTCTAATCACAGAAACCTGACATTTTAACAAAGGGTGAGTAGACTTTTTATATCCACTGTATACACTGTATATAAGCGGGCTTGTTACCTATCTCTACAGAGCTGTCAGTTTTATTTTTTTTATTTTTTATTTCTTTATTTTTATTTTTTCGTAAATAGAATTGATGATCTTTTAACTGACCTCTTTGTAGTTTCGTTTTGGTGCCTTATTGTAGGCATTTATATTGCTCTTGTACCTTTTTTCACATACATTGTTAATATTGTTCTTTTCCCTAGACTTCCCCCTTTGATTCTTTCGATAACAGCTGGATTTTCCTAGCCCGGCATTTGGAATTTTGCAGCACTGAACATTCTATTGACCTCTGAGTGGCAGGAAAATGAGTTTCCGCAGTTTATGGCATCACATTAAGCGCAGACAATGATTATACGCTGCAAGCATACACCACCCACCAACTTATTACGGCATCATAATTCCCCTGCCCTAATATTTGTTCCACTATAAATATCTTCCCCTAACTGCTTGCCTCTGGCGCTGGGAGATGTGATTGTTCGGCAGGTGAATGTACAGTTCCTTCTCGCGCTCTCCCTCCGGCTGCGCTGCTAAATATTCATGAACATTACTTATTTTAATTTGTGGGCTGATCAAACATGCATATGTTTTATTAATTGCAATCAGTAGCCAGGTGTTTTTGTTTGCTTTATCAAAACACCATTCACTGAATACACAGCCTAGCTTGTTTCAAGGGAAAATATTACCAAAAAAAAAAAAAGGAAAAAAAAAATATAAACTGTAATATACCCATTCATGTTTACATTTTTTATATTAAATCAAATTTATACTAAAAATGTGACAACCTGTTGGCACAGTCTAATCTTATAAATCAATCAGTAAGAAGCACATTGATTCTGCTGATTTTGAAGCTCTCCTCAATTAACCACTTCAGCTCCAGAAGGTTTTACTCCCTTCATGACCAGGTCATTTTTTCTTTTTAGCACCGTGCCACTTTAACTGGTAATTGCACAGTCATGCAATGCTGTACCCAAACAAAACTTATATCATTTTTTCACACAAATAGAGCTTTCTGTTGGTGGTATTTAATCACCACTGTTTTTTTTTATTATATAAATGAAAAAAGACCAAAAATTTGGAAAAAAAACACAACAATATTTTAATTTCTGCTATAAAACATATCCAATAGAAACATTTTAAAAAATCAATTTTTTTTTTATAAATGGTGGCCAAAATTTATTCTGCTATATGCCTTTGGTAAATAAAATCCCAATAAGTGTATATTTATTGGTTTGCATGAAAGTTACATCTACAAACTATGTATACTGGACTTTTTGTACATTTTATTTTATACTACTTATGGCAGTGATTAGTGACTTGTAGTGGAACTGTGATGGGCAGTCTGACACTAATTGATGCTGGCTGGGAACTGGCTAACTGACATCCCCAGTGACAATGGCTGGGAAGGGGTTAACATCTCGGGTAATCAAGGGGTTAAATATGTGCCTAACAAGTGTTATATTATGTAATGTGTGCTGCTTTTTACTAAAGATTGCTTTGCAGGCAGAAGAAACAGATAGATTGTTCCCTCTATACGGAGCCCTGTGTTGATTGTCAACACAGGGCTCTGGGCTATAACTGGTCAGCATGTCATGGATTATTGGCTGGGACTTGCTGACAAACTCCCACTGTAAACAGTACAATCACAGCAGGTGTCGGCAGGGTAAGGCAGGCATGCCCTTGTCCTAAACCTGGAACCAAGCAGTGATGTACCAGTAGTTAACTTCCAACCTTTAATATCTTGTACATATGTCTTTGGGCACTTCTCTAATCCCCTATTTCCCTAACTCTCTAGCTCTTGTTTGTGGTGCAACCCCTAGAACCCTTTCAGTCTGGCCTTAACCATGTCTGGGTTTCTCTTGGGGATCATCCTCATGGCACCCTCATCCCCTTTTTTTGCCATTGTAGTTGTTGCTAAAAAAAAATTGTATTGTTTTGAGGTTGATATTTTACTTTCCAAGGCCTCTTTACGAGTCCTAGAAACCTGCCACTACCAGGTTAAGATGTTCAGATTGTTTTGATATCTGCCTTTCCATTTTTTTTTAGAGAATCCTCTATGTGACCAAAGTCTGTGCTATCTACCTGTTTTACTGTATATGTTAATATCACATACTCAACAGTTGTAGCCCATCTGCTAAACAGTTAAGTAAAAACTTTTTTGAATGTACCTTCAGCATATACATTTTATGCTCAAACGTATGGGCACACCCCTTCAAATCATTGGGTTCACCATACAAAGAGATTTTAGCCAATTGTGTGCCTTACAAACTTATGGTATCAGTTTGGGGAAGGCCCAACCAGAATGACTGTAACCCTGAGCACTAAGCCAGCGCCATAAAGGCATGGGGGTTGATTTACTAAAACCGAAGAGTGCAAAATCTGGTGCAGCTGTGCATGATAGCCAGTCAGCTTCTAACTTCAGCTTGTTTAATTAAGCTTTGACAAACAACCTGGAAGCTGATTGGTTTCTATGCAGAGCTGCACCAGATTTTGCACTCTTTAGGTTTTAGTAACCCCCATGGTTTGATGAGTTTGGTTTGGAGGAAATGTGCAAAGATCCTTTAGCGCAACCCTACTGAACACCTTTGGGATGAATTGGAACACCAATTACAACCAGGTCTTTTTGTCCAATATAAATACCTGACCTCAAATAAGTTTTGTTGGCTTAATGGGCACAAATTTCGACAGACGCAATCCAAAAATCCAGTGGAATGCTTTACCAAAAGGAGTAGAGGATGTTATAGCTACAGGACCCTGACCTCAGCCTTCCTAAACACCTTTGGGATGATTTTAATTGCCAAGTGCAACCAGTTCTTCTAGCCCAATTTCAGCCCCTGATCCAACACAATTTTTTTTTTTTTTTGCTGAATGGGCACAAATTCCCAAACACAATCCAAAAGCTAGTGGAATGTTTTACCAAAGGAGTAGAGGCTGTTAGAGCTACAGAGCCATGACCTCAACCTGAACTAAATACATTTGGTATGAATTGGAATGCTAAGTGCAACCAGGTTTTCTGGTCCAATATCAGTACCTGACCTCACACATTTTTCTTTTTAGATAAAGAGGTACAAATTCCCATAGACACAATCCAAAATCCTGTGAAATACCTTTCCAAAGGAGTGAAGGCTTTTATAGCCACAAATCCCTGACCTCAATTTTACTGAACACCTTTGAGATGAAGTAGAATTCTCATTCAATGTTAGTACCTGGTATCACTCAAGCCAACAAAAGGGTGGGGGTCAACTCCATACTAATGCTTATGGTTTTGAAATAGGATGTCCAACAAGCCTAAATAGGTATGATGGTCAGGAGTCCACAAACATATGGCGATATAGTACATCTCAGAATTGTAAGATACTAAATCAGTATACCGAAATAGTATCTTGTGGATGTTCGATTTAAATGTCAATGTTATCCTTCAAAAGCCAGACAAATTCATGCTCCCCAGTGCACAGGTTCAGGATGGATATATATAAATGTCACAAAGAAATCATTATACTGGAACAAAAGAAAAGTCAGAATTCTGGAATATTAACTCCGAGCTCTGAAAATTCTTAAGTAATCTATGTTCTCTAGCAATGGAAAAAAATGCTGACATTACCATTTTGTAATACCAGCTTCAATGCTTTCTGAATAATTGACCTAAAACAAAATAGTAGATTGGACTTCTACTTTTACTTGGTTCAAGCTTGTTGTCACTAAGGCCTCATTCACACTTGAGCTCAAAAAAGCTGCTTTTACGGGCACTTGAGGGTTTTTTTTTTTTTTTTTACTTTGCCTCTAACCTTCCCTCCATGTTAACCTACCTGTCCACGCACATTATAGGTGTTTATAGGGAGGAGCATTTAGAAGGAGAAAAAAAAAAACAGGAGGAGCTTTTAGGCATAAAAAATGCCTGACGTGCCTAAATGTGTGTAAACATGGGTAAAACGCGTGTAAACGTGTCTCAATGTATTTTAACACTAGACACTTTTAGTGCTTGAGAGTTTTTCCCTCCAATGGCTGGAATAAATAAATATTATGACCAATTAAATGAATAACCACCCAATCGATTGACATGCCTAAACGCACTTGAAAAATAAAGCGTTTTAGCAGCTGCTTTTCTCTTGTCAGGAAGAAAGCGTTTAGAAGATACCCAGTGTGCATGATGCCTAAGAATCTTGAAACCAGACAGCCAATCAACAATATTTTTTTTTCGAAGAAGGCAATTAATTGCATTTAATACAAGAATAGTTTCAACCAAAGAAGGTGTAAGGAGAATCAAAAAGAATTACACAACTGTGACCTGTGATGTCTATTGTAGTCGTTCTAAAGCAATTATGTACCAGATCAGCCACACTTATCAACTACTGTTGGGTCATATCTATTGGGGTGAAGGCAGTTTTTTCTTTTGATTTACTGCCTTTTAGGTGAAGGCAAATGAAAGGCTGCAATGTTTGAGCTACAAACCCACTCACATGCAAAACGAATGCATGCACTAGAGCAGTGGTCTCCAAACTGCAGCCCGGGGGGGCCAGATGCGGTCCTTTGCTTGCTTTTTTCTGGCCCTTGGGGCATTAGTCTCCCCAACTGTTAGCAATAGTGCAGTGGGGCATAGTTCCTGCCACTGACACCAAGAACGGGACACATTTCCTCCCACTGATACCAATAATGGCGCATTAATTCTCCCATTTACACCAATGATGGGGCCCTATTCCTCCTATTGACACCAATGATGAGACACTATTCCTCATTATGACACCAATGATGGTGCACTATTCCTTCCATTGACACCAATGATGGTGCACTATTCCTTCCATTGATACCAATGATGGTGCACTTTTCCTTAGATTGATACCAATGATGGTGCAATAATTCTCCCATGGACACCAATGATGGGGCAATATTCCTCCCATTGACTCCAATGATGAGACACTATTCCTCATATTGACACCAATGATCGGCGGGTGGTGAGCCTGGGAGGAATCCCCAGCTTCGGAGGAGCCCTCGGGGGATGGGTGTGGCTCCGGTTCCATCCACCATCATCCAGATTCCGGAACGGGCGGCAGTAGTGGCTGGCGAGGCTCCGGTCAGCACTACAGCCCAGCAAGGGAGAGTGAGGTTTGCGGGCACTGGCCTGTCCCCTGTTGCGGCCTTTCCCCGAGTACGGAGGAACAGCATGAGAGGGAGGGCATGTCTGCCCTGGGAGGACGGAAGATGGCGGCACGCACCTCTGAGTCACAGTCGGGGCCTGGGAGATCTGGGACTGTCGGGATGCACGCTGATGATGTCAGTAGCGGCAGTAGGTCGGGAACAGCGCGAAGGACACCATGAGTGGCCAGCATGTCGGCTACGTGGGGCTCGCCTGTAACAGATGAGGGGAGAGGACGGTATACAGCCCTGAGGTCGGCGAGACCCGCAGTGGCAGAGTCCCAGGCGGAGGTGGAGGTCAGCAGCTCTGAAGAGGGGGAGCTGGAAGAGGATGTTCCGGCGGCAGCAAGGGAGTCTGGATCCGTGGCTGGGGGGTCCCCGGCCCCATGCAGCCTGGTGAGTGCTCTTCTGCTCTGTTGCTTTTTCTATCTCCTTCTGTAGTTGATGGGCTAGGTCGGTGGCTGGGAGGCCTGAGTTATGGATTCTGTTCAGGGGTCAGAGGTGCTTGCCCGCGATGTATTGGCCAGCCTGAGGGAATTGTTACATAAACTCGAGGGGGGAGCGGTGCAGGGGGTGGCGACGGAGTTGTTGCGGGATCTGCCGAGGGTACGGGAGGAGTCGGCACTTGGAGTCCCCCCTTCCCCGGTGCAGGTGTGGTCAGGGGCAGGGGTTCCGATGGAGAAGGACAGTGTGGCCACGGGGGTGGAGAAGTCAAAGGATGGGGATAAAGACGCAGTAAAGGTGAGATTGGCAGATTCGGCTAAGTGCGAGGTCTATGTGTGCTTCGAGGGACCACTGGGCGCTCACCTTAAGCCCAAGGTAAGGGACAAGGTTCGGAAGGGGGAGTATGTAGAAATCTTTTCCTTGCTCCCCCTTGAAAAGTTTAACCTGGACCAGGTAAAACCTGACGAAAGCAAGAAAGAAGAGGAGGAGAAGAGGAGGTATCGCCTCATCCCTCGCACATTTTCCAATTGGTTGAAAGCATTTGCAATTTTGGCTAGTGTAATTGGTGAAAAAGCGCCGGAGAATTGTTAGACTCTTTTTTGTTACCTGGACGCCATTGGTGAGGCCAATAGGGCTTATGGTAGCGTGGCTCCGTTATGATGAGCAGTTACGACAATGGAAGGCCGTCCAGGATTCGCTGAGATCATAGGGATATTGGCCTCTGGATGAAACTGAAGACCTCGGCCAGGGTTGGGAATCATTTTTTTCCAGGAGGGGCTGGCGGCACCGGTACCTCAGGTACGTCGGCCTCTAGGAAGAAAGGGGTATGTTGGCAGTTTAATGACAGTCCCTGCCGATTTGGCGGTACCTGTCGTTTTAAACAGGAATGTTCTGGCTGCAGCAGCAGCCATTCACTCGCCCTCTGTTTTAAATCAGGAAAAGGTCAGTCAGGTGACACGTCTGAAAAGAGGGAGGTCTCCGGTGAGGATGGAAAGGATGGTTTCTTTCCTAAGTAGGTACCCGGATCGGGAGTCTGCTGGACTCCTTGGGGGGGATTTACAGAGGGATTTCGTATCCCGTGCACTTTGGCTGTTGTTCCGCCTTTGTCCAATAATTTATGTTCTGCGATCCAGTACTAGGAGGTGGTGTCAAAGAAACTTTCTAAGGTAGTTTCCCTGGGTGGGATGAGTGGCCTTTTTCCTCTCCTCTGTTTCAGGGCCTGGTTGTGTCCCCCTAGGGGTGGTTCCCAAGAAAGAACCCGGCAAATACCGCTTGATACATCATCTCTCCTACCCTAAAGTGGGCTCGGTTAACGATGGTATTGATCCGCAGGCCTGTGCGATCACCTATACATCGTTCGATGCGGCTGTTTCCTGGGTACGCAAGTATGGCTGTGGTTCTTTGTTGGCCGAAACGGATATGGAGGTAGCGCTTCGCCTGCTTCATCTGGAAAGTGTTCACCTTTTGGGTTGTTGGTGGCAAGATTCATATTTTGTTGATCGTTGTCTACCGGTGGGGTGTTCCATTTCCTGTGCTCTGTTCGAAGCCTACAGTTCTTTTGTCGAATAGGTTGTGCGGGATGTGTCTGGCCTGAATAGTGGACCGTTTCAGCATTCCTTTGGCCCCGGACAAAACGGAAGGCCCAGTGACTGAGCTTGTATTCCTAGGCATAATGATTGATTCCGTGGCCATGGAGTGCCGTTTGCCCGTGGACAAACTGTTGACCCTGCGGAGGGAGGTTAGCGGCACGACAAGCAGGCGCAAGGTTCAGTTACGGGAGTTGCAGTCCTTGCTTGGGAAGTTGAATTTTGCCTGCAGGATTATTCCTATGGGCAGAATATTGTGCTGCCGGCTGTCCTTGGCTACGGAAGGCGTTAGCGCCCCACGGCACTACATTCATTTGACTAAGGATTTATGGGCCAACCATAGGATTTCGGACTCCTTTTCGGAGTCCTACAATGGTCGATCCCTGTGGTTGACAGGTCCGATCAGCAATGGGGATTTGGGCTGTTTACGGATGCGGCTGGATCAGTTGGCTATACTTTCAAGGTAAATGGAGTGCGGAACGGTGGCCGGAGTAATCGCAATCTCGGGTGCTGGGGGGATGCCTTTCGCAATAGGAAAGTACGCTTCCACTGTGACAATATGGGGGTGGTAACGGCTGTCAATAAGATCTCGGCCTCTTTCCCGCCAGTGGTGCGCCTTCTGCGCCACTTAGTGTTGTTATGCTTGCAACTGAATGCTTTCATTTATGCTGTGCACATTCCTGTCATTTATAACAAGATAGTGGATGCTTTGTCTCGTTTTCAGTGGGATGAGCTTCGCGTGTTGGCACCGGCAGCGGAGCAACATGGGATGCCTTGTCCCCGGTGGCTGTGGAAGATCGCATTGGAGTTGCCGCTTGATTGATTCCCTGAGTGTCGCAACGTGGGAAGCATACTCCAGGGCCTGGCGGGAATGGAGTTCGTTGCTGTTGCTGTTGGAGGTAGGAGGGGTGGAGCCCAGGGTGGAGGTGTACTCCCTGGTTCTGTATTTCGTGATGCGTAATTTTGTTCGGGGGCGTCAGTGTCGTCTGTGGATCGTAAATTGGCGGGCATAGCTTTCTGGTTCAAGTTACAGGTTGTTGTGGATTTTACCAAATCCTTTGTGGTCAGACAGGCTATGAAGGAGTATCGCAGGGGTCGCCGTACCAGTGACGCTCGGCGTACTGTGTCTATTTCCACATTGCGGGCCATCTTGGAACGGCTGCAACCGGTTTGTTCTTCAGCTTATGAATGGACATTGTTTCGGCGGCTTTTTTGCTGGCCTTTTTCTGAGCCCTCCGGATTGGCGAATTGGTCAGCCCCTCAAAAAGGATAGCTGGGGGTGTATTATGGGAGGATGTGGTATTTACTGATTCATCAGCATGTATTAGAATATGTCGTTCCAAAATAGATCAGGGTGGTAGGGGTGTTCAAGTGGAATTGTTCCAGGGCAATACTACAGGTCTTTGTCCAGTTTCTGCTCTGGAACAGTTCTCTTTGGTACGTCCGCATTTAGGAGGTCCCCTGTTGGTACATGCTGATTGTTCCTGTTTATCCATGTTTCAATTTGTGGCAGTTTTTCACAAATGTTTGTCGGAAGCGGGTCTCGACTAATTCTTTCCACATTGGTGCAGCCACCGAGGCATCTCGTGGGCTTTGAATGACAACACGGTCAAGCAGATAAGCAGGTGGGTGTCCAATAGATTTCAGCTGTAGGTCAGGCCTCACTTATTGTAGGCTCTAGGTGTCTGTTATAATTTCCCTTTTTCCGTCTTCTTTATTGGTTGTGTGTCAGTTGGTTTTTCATATTGGTGGGTGGTACTGTGGTTTTCTGTTTAGGCTAGGCAGTTAGGCTCTCCTGGTTAGGCAGCGTCCGATGGATCGGTGTTCGGGGTATGCTGTGGAGTTGGGTGGTCCCAGAGGTTAACCGTTTTGCCAGACTGGACAGGGGCTAATGATTTAGGCGTTAGATCCTCTAGGCAGCTTATCAGAGATATCAGATTTGATTTTCTCAAAGTAAGTAAGGGGTGGCATTGGTTATAATGAGGGAGCATTTGGTCAGTTTGGTGGTTAGCTCTTAGATACCCTAGTCATGCTCCTTATATCTGCGGTCATTGGGAATAATCCTCTCTTAGAGATAGCTAAAAAGATCATTGTTGTCAGTAGCTACTCATCTGAGAGTCATAAGTTGCTCATTGTTTAAAGAACCTATAGCAACTTCTGGAGGAACCCTCGGCTTTCTCAGAATCCTAGTTGTGAAAGGCTACACTAGAGTGAGAATTGGATGAAGCAAGAGTTATAAGATGAATTCTACCAAATGTGAAAACTATTTCTTTAATTCCCCTACTCCTGTGTGAGTTTAGGCTCAAAATCACTATGACAAGCCTGTGTTCACACAGGAGCAGTGGGGAAACCTCATGCGATTCGGACAGGAATTGCACCGCATTTCTGTTCAATTCACATGCAATTGTTTACAGTGCTATTTGCGCCCATTAATTGTGTATGGATGCAAATCGCACACCAAGTATTAGTACTCAGTATTGACGAGTATTTGAAAGGAAGTATCGGCACTAGGGTTGCCACCTCATTCCTTTAAGGCCTCTTGCACACGATACTCCTGTTTGAGCATCTACTCTTTCAGACGCTTTTTTTTTTTAATGTATTTGCATGTATTTTCGTGCATTTTCGCACATATGTGTTTGCGCAATTTCATGCAAATCACGTGAAAACTTATTCTCACTTTCTTGTTCTGCACAATATGTAAATGAGTGTTTGTAGACGTTTGTGTGCAGTTGCACGTATTTTACGAGGCTTAAATTACTGACCAAAAATACAGATTTCTATATTTTTTTTTTTTACTGAAGAACAGGCACATTACAATTAATGGGCTATATTTTAGCTCAGTAAAAAAAAAGCTGTACTGAGCTTTTTCAAGCTGCAGTGTGCAAGAGGTCTAAAACAGAACACATATTAATTACACAGGTTCTGTGGCTGATTAAGGTAGTAATTAAACTCACTTGGTGCCTTGTCTGCATTAAATTAGCCTCAAAACCTGTGTAATTATTATGTGTTTGGGTTACAAGCCGGGTTCACACTTGTACAGCAAACGCTCTGACTTTGGGAGCTCATCTCGCATGACGTGTGAAAATCAATGTATCCCTATGGGAACTGTCTTAACTAGTCCGACACAAGTCGGTCTGACTTTGAAAATGCTCCCTGCACTACTTTGGTCCGACTTTTGATCCTACTTCAGCCCATTGAATATCACCGAAGTCGGATCCGACTTTAGCATGCGACTTGTGCTCTGATGATCTTGAACGAGAACTCCACGCCAAATAAAAAAAAAAGGGCATGGGTTCCCCCTCCAAGAGCATACCAGGCCCTTCAGTCTGGTATGGATTTTAAGGGGAACCCCACACCGAAAAAACAGTGTGGTGGTCCCCCCCCCAAAATCCATACCAGAACCTTATCAACCTTATCATCAACCTTATATACAGCCCGGCAGGTCGGGAAAGGGAGTGGGGAAGAGCGAGTGAACCCCCCCATCTGAACCGTACCAGACCGCATGCCCTCAACATGGGGTGGTGGGTGCTTTGGGGCAGGGGGGCCCCTTGTCCCCATGTTGATGAGGACAAGGTTCCCTTCCCGACAATCCTGGCTCTTGTTTGTCGGGGTCTGCGGGCGGGGGGCTTATCAGAATCTGGAAACCCGCTTTAACAAGGGGGCCACCAGATCCCGGCCCCCACCCTATGTGAATGAGTATGGGGTACATTGTACCCCTACCCATTCACCTAAAAAAAAGTGTCAAAAATAAAACGCAATACACAGGTTTATAGTTAAAGTAATTTATTAGGGCAGCTCCGGCGTCTCTTCCGACTCCTTCTCCCCTCTTTGGCTCTTCTGCCTCTTCCGCTGATGTCTTCTTCCTCTGCCAGTTCTTCTCCCTCTGTCCACTGTCTTCTGCCTCTGCCGGGTCTTATATGCTGTCTTTTCGCTCTTTTGCCGGGTCTTCTCCACTGTTTTTTCCCTCTGTGTCTTTTGATGTTGATGCGACACTCTCTCCCGCTCTAATGCTGGGTGCGCGTTGTGCCATTACTTATATTGGCATGGGGCGAGGTCACATGAGACCCGCCCCTTATGATGTCACCGCCCATCATGCCCCGGGCAGTAACGTCATAAGGTCGAGGCCACCGAATGATGTCACATGCTGACCCCGCCCCCATGCTAAGAACAGAGGGAGAAGACAGTGGAGAAGACCTAGCAAAAGAACGGGAAGACAGTGGACAAGACCCGGCAGAGGCAGAAGACAGCGGACAGAGGGAGAAGAAATGGAGAGAGAGGGGAGAAGACCCAGAGAGGGGAGAAGAACTGGCAGAGGCAGAAGACATCAGTGGAGGAGGCAGAAGAGCCAGAGAGGGGAGAAGTCAGAAGAGATGCCGGAGCTGCCTTAATAAATTACTTTTAAAAACCTGTGTACTGCGTTTTATTTTTGACACTTTTTTTTAGATTAATGGGTAGATGAATGTTCCCCATACTCTTTCATATAGGGTAGGCGGCCGGTATCTGGGGGCCCCCTTGTTAAAGCGGGCTTCCAGATTCCGATAAGCCCCCCGCCCGCAGACCCCGACAACCAACGGCCAGGGTTGTCGGGAAGAGGCCCTTGTCCTCATCAACATGGGGACAAGGAGCTTTGGTGTGGGGGGCGCAGGCCCCCCTGCCCCAAAGCACCCACCCCCCTGGTTGAAGGCATGCAGACTGGTACGGTTCAGGAGGGGGAGTGTGCACTCGCTCGTTCCCACCCCCTTTCCTGACCTGCCGGGCTGCGTGCTCGGATAATGGGCTGGTATGGATTTTGGGGCATGGGGGGGTTCCCTTAAAATCCATTCCAGACCAAAGGGCCTGGTATGCACTTGGCGGGGAAACCATGCCATTTTTTTTTTTGCGTGGAGTTCCCCCTAGAGATTCATACTAAGACACAGTGCCTGGTATTGTCGGGGATCAAAGTCAGATGCCTGTTCATTGAAGTTGGACGCATGTCGGACTACAAGTCACAGGGCTAAGTCCGATCCAAAGTGGTACAACAGTTGTGTCGTATCAGTGTGAACCCAGCCTAAAGGGGTGAGGTGGCAACTCTAATCTGTACTCCCTGATAAAAAAAGGGCATTGTTACAACCCTAATGTGCAGAGGTTAACCACAGTGAAGATAAGAGATCACAGTGGTCGATAAACCTTACAGTCCAATTTTACAATAAAAGCTCTATTCTTTGCTTGATTTTATGTTCTTTTTTTTCTGACTTGCTAGATCAGTGGATCCCTAACTCAATCCTCAAGTACTTCCAACAGGTTTGTCTGTTCTTGATTTCCTTCATCTTCCACAGGTGCTTGATATTTATGACAGCTATTTTAAGAGAATTCACCAAAACATGTTCTGTTGGGTCTCCAGTGAGCGAGGGGGGAGGGCAGAGAGCGGTGACTTACAGTCACTAGCTCTCTGCTCACGGAGCCCTGAAACCCAGGTGATTGGTGGTGTTAGATCCCTCGGTTCTCGGTGTTAGAGCAGGCGAGGACCGATGCTGCATCCACCTAGGTAAGTATGATTGTGAAAACAAAAAAAATCCCATACTTCTCTTTTAATAAAGTAGTATATGCAATAAATAATTAAACAATTCTCAAATAAAAACTTAATTCTTCAGTGGTAATAAACTCTCACATCTCCTGGTGTAACCAAAGTGCTCATGAACAGATCCACACGTGTCACCTCAGTGCTCACAGAACTCTTCCTTTCATGTATAAATTTATACACCAAATAGTAATTATAAGATGATATCCAGGTCTCTATTCCACTCAGAACCCTCTATACTCAATAATTTATTTTGTTAAAATTGCACTTACAATAAAAAAATCTTTAAAATCACCACAGAATATCTCAGGAGAACCAGGTAGAACACTCTTTTTACGTCACTTCCGGCCCACACGACTGCCTCCGAGGTGCCCTAAGCATTACGTCATGCCCATGTGATTTCTGCAGGGGAGACATTCATCTTTGCATTTTTATCATATCTTTGAATTGACTGGGTCTCTGGCTGGTTAAAGGGTTAGTTCACCTTTCTGTTTCAATCATTTTTATGAATTGTATTGAAAATAACAAAGAGAAAAGATCACTTGGCAGAGCAGCGAACAATCCTTGTGTACTCAGTACATGTAACAAAAGTGGCACACGAGTATGAGGGGGAGAGGTTATGGAAGAAGACTGTAACACTCAAGATAGGTCTTCCCTGAGGCCCCATGAAGACACATAAACTCGTATAGAAAGAAAGGACAACGACTAGCTATTAACTGCATATAAAGTGCTAAGACACCATGAACTCCAAGAGGTAGCCATCTAACTGACCATTTAGCGAATCATATTTATGCAGAACATAAGGACCATGAGATCAAAACATCACTAAAGCATAACCACTGTACATTGGGCTAGGTGCTGATAGAGCCTCTGTCCTGTATTGTACGATTTCTAAGACACTTCACACTACCAGACATCATAACTGTCCCATATGGGGGACCTCATTCCCACAAATATGTACAGGAGTATCTAGGTAGGAAAGAAAACCAGAAGAGCTAGGTATATGGATATGATGCCAAGATTGGCAAGAAACAAAAAAACAGAGGGTAGTTAGAGAAAGCAGAAGAAGAATGGGTGGATCCATCAGGGGATCCTCCATCGGACATCCGTGGATTCAACTCCGTACATCAGGGACCTGTAAGTAAGCAAGGTAGGGAGACAATATTTTATCGAAAAGGGGTTGTTTGTCTCGCAGGACATACACAATTTTTTCATTCTGCATGATCCACGTGAGTTTACATTTGATTAATGCGATGTCTATACCAGGGCTTTTCCACGTGGTTGCAATAGTGATTTTAGCCACTAGGAACATAAAGTATATTAAGGTCTGAACAATTTCAACTGGCTTATTCAGTAGGGCTTTGTTGGCATCTTTGGTGATATTAACCATCATGACTGAAAATATAAGTGAACTTTCATCTAAAAGCGACAAACCTTGGGGCACGTCCATGGGTTAGTTCACCTTTAGCAAAAAACTTCCTATGCAGGTAAGAGGTGCCTGTAGATAAAAAAAAAACTGTGTGGCTCTGACTAAAGTTGGATAATGCCCTTGCTATAGGTGTAGGCCACTTACATGCCTCCCGTCTGACTGGAATACTCCCAGGACGTTGCTCACTCACAAACACTCTGCTCAGAGCTAGTGCATCAAGGGAGAGAAAGCATGTGAGGGGGTTTGAATCGGAGAAAGAGTTAACTGTGATGGTGGAGGTGAGCAGTAATTACTAAGGCTCACTTAGGACTGGTCCTTAGCAATGCCCTAGAAGTATTCCAGTCAGGCTTCATGAGGTATGTAAATGACCTATGCCTAAAGCAAGGAGGTTATTCAACTTTGATCAAAGCTGCACAGTTTGTTTTTATCTAGAAATATCCCTTATCTGCATAAGCAGTTTTTTTTTTTTTTTTTGTAAAAGTGTACTAACCCTTTAAAGTCAGAATTCTGGAACAGACTCAAAATTCCAAGATTCTGAAGTATTATCTCCGTGCACTAAAATGTTATCTGAGAACTTTGACTTCTCAAAGTTTTTTTTTTTTTCGTTTTCTTTATTGAAGCTTAAAGAAAAGACAAAGAAACATCCTATATATATATATATATATAAAAGAGGGGTAAATCTTGACTAGGGTCCTCTCCTAGCTTTTCATGATAACCCTGTGATATGTAACCAATTAGGTATATTTTTTAGAACTTCACATCAAATTCAAATGCTTCTCTGACAGAAGAAGTCCTCGCCAAGGCCTCACTTCTAATGTGCTGCATGATAAAACATTTAGTTGTGAACATTTTTAATAGGAAGCAAGCCTGCATCTCACGTCTTGCTGTTAAGTGCTGCTTGAAGTCCATTACCTTTGCCTGACAAGCGAGATCGCACAGTTTGACACGTTGCGTACTGTCATGGTGTCAGACTGAAATCCCAATTATATCCTGCCCTACTTACTGTGCCGTGTTCCCCCACACAGGAGCCTTTCAGAAATATATACATGACGTTCCTGTCCTTCTGCCAGTCGGGGGAAAAGACAAACAAATGTTTAAACTGTTCAGGTTGTTACAAAAAGATCTACCATTAAGCAAAAACGAAGGAAGTGATAATATGAATAGATATGATTAGTTGTATTTAAAGTATATGTAAACACTCATCTTGTTAAACAACCTATGATGTATAAAATAGAAATGAAAGGCAAAGCATTTATACTGTATACAGAGCGTAAAATAAGTATTGAACACAACACCATTTTTCTAGGTAACTCTATTTCTAAAGGTGCTATGAACATGAAATTTCCACCACATGTCGGTAACAAGCCATGCAATCCATACGTACAAAGACACTAAAACAAATAAGTTCAGAAATGAAGTTATGTGTAATAAAATGGAATGACACAGGGAAAAAGTATTGAACACGCTAACTGTATTTAATACTTTGTGCAAAATCCTTTGTTGGTAATGACAGCTTCAAGACACCTCCTGTATGGGGAAACTAGTAACATGTGTTGCCCAGGTGTGATTTTGGCTCATTCTTCCACAGTCTTCAAATCATGAAGGTTCCGTGCGCCTCTTCTATGAACTCTGATCTTTAGTTCTTTCCATAGATTTTCTGGCTGGGCCATTCCAGCAGCTTTACATTCTTTTTTTTATAACCAATTGAGAGTTATCTTGGCTTTGTGTTTGGGATCAATGTCTTGCTGAAATGTCCACCCTCGTTTAATCTTCATCATCCTGGTAGATGGCAGCAGATTTTTATCAAAAATTACCTGGTACATTCTTCCATTTATCCATCCTTCAATGATATGAAGTTTGCCTGTACCGTATGCTGAAGAACAGCCCAACGCCATGATGTTCCCACCTCCAAATTTCACTGTTGGTATGGGAGTATTTTTGGGGTGATGTGCAGTGCCATTTGACCTCCAAACATGGTGTGAATTATGGCATCCAAAGAGTTAAATTTTGGTCTCAACTGACCAGACTATACTCTTCCAGTATTTCCCAGGCTTGTCTAAATGTTGTGCAGCAAACTTTAAATAGGCTTCAAAATGCTTTTTCTTCAGCAATATGGAGTCTTGCGTTGTGAGCGTGCATACAGGCCATGATCGTTGAGTGCATTACCTATTGTTTTCCAGGTCTTTTTGAAGCCCTCCACAAGTGGCCCTTGGCTCTTGGACAACTCTTCTAATAATTCTTTTCACTCCTCTGTCAGAAATCTTGCGAGGAGCACCTGGTCGTGGCCGGTTTATGGTGAAATGATGTTCTTTCCTCTTCTGGATTATGGCCACAACAGTGCTCACTGAAAAATGCAGAAGTTTAGAAATCCTTCTGTAACCAATGCCATCAGTATGTTTTGCAACAATAAAGTTGCCAAGGTCTTGAGAGAGCTCTTTGCTTTTACCCATCATGAGATGTTTCTTGTGTGACACCTTGGTAATGAGACACCCTTTTACAGGCCATCAGTTGAGACTGAACCAGCTGGTATTAATTTGCACTAAGGGGCAGGATTGCTTTGTATTTACTGATAGATTTCAGCTGGTGTCTGGGGCTTTAAATGCCTTTTTGCACCTCTCTTTCATCATGTGTTCAATAGTTTTTCCCTGTGAAATTCCATTTTATTACACATAACTTAATTTCTGAACTTATTTGTTTTGCTTCTTTGTATGTATGGATTGCATGGGTTGTTACCGACATGTGGTGAGCATTTCATGTCAATAGCACCTTTAGAAATATATTTACCTAGAAACATGATGACATGTTCAATACTTTTTTTACCTGCTATATATCATTATAAATACTTTTTTCACCATTTTTTATAAGTAATCACATACCCTCTGTTCTCAGCCGCATAAAGAGCTCCAAGTGCTGGAGGAGGAGAATTAGCAGTACACTGGTCTTCCCAGTAAATGCCTGTGCATGTGGGACGTGTGAAGACAAGTTGGAGGAGGGCAGGCTGAGTTCCCAGCACAGCTGGAAAATTGACTATGCTGTGATCAATTGATATGCATTCAGGAAGCTTTAAAAACCTAACCACCCATTTTCAATGCCTGTGTGAAAGAGCCCTAAGCGTTGTCCAGCAGGGGATAAAGAAAGAGTCGTGGTTAGGTTCCCATATGATGCATAACACATGAACTAGCCAAAAGCCCTTGGTCAAAGGGCTTTTGGGTAAACTTTAAAATTACATTTCAAAATGAGTTCTGACCAGACGCGATATTTTCCTGGTAAAGAGAATTATGGGTCTACAATGGAAATGAAGTGTGGCGCAGTATTACATCTTACAATTAAACGAAAGCCGTAATGCAACACTAAAAATCATGTTACCATCTTGCAGACTTGAATGATTAAAGCCTGCTCAATCCATCTGAATTTTCTGTGACATTTCCTGATAAATGCATATAGCTTTTTAGTTAACATTTTCAAAGAATAAGGCACTGCTAAATTCATTGTCAGTGAAATTAAGTCGGCCTTCTTAAATCCTTCATTGTTAATAAGCACTCCATCAATTAGTCACAAGCTGATTGGTATAGAGTTTTAGCCGCGTCGTTTTGGTGATTAATTGGTGAAGTAAGTATGCTGGAGAATATTTGATCATTTTAACACGCTGGGCCCCAATTGAATTAATGCGCCTCTTGGAATGGAAGGCTGAAGATGAGCTGGAGCTTTCCCAGCGGCTGGAATTATCAAGTGTGTTACAATTAGCCGCCTCCCATCTTTGGCCGCTACTCATAAAAAGTGCAATAAAGAGGTTTCTTAAGGCTCCATGCACACTAGAAGCTTAAAAACCACTAAAAAATATACTGGATAAAAAAACGCTATTACTTAGCATTTTTTATCAGCATTTTTGCAATGTTTAGGAGCACTTTCAACGGTGTTTAGGAGCAGTAGCATTTGTGTGAAGGAGCGAGCAGCTTCCAGCATCCTTAAATCCACTGAATAGCTGGTTATGGTTAGGTTACATTATGTGAAACTTACTTTAGAGCGAAGCCGTTCCACTGGCGAACTGCCACCACTGACAAGGCTTCCAATTTCACCTGTTTTCCTTCCGGGTTCACGGACTCCGGCTGTGTGAGTGGGCGGAGCCGCGATTATATCACACCTGTGCATGCACGCGGGAGCTGCCATATACGCTACAGGTCTCTGAAGGAATGGCCCAGGTACTATAGGCTTACCTATAGGTACAAATTATGCATGGGAGTTTACTCCCACTTTAAAGACACATATGTCTAGTGAGCTACATCTACAGCACAGTATAATTTTGAAGGACCATGGCTGTGAGCTTGGTATTGATTTTTCAGCTAAAACTAAGCTGTTATCTATGCTGTCCCTGATGACATCACATATGACGGAACACGTTGGGAGGAGCCAGAACACACCCCACTGCGTATGCACAACATCTTGGTTTTTGGCAAATGGACCATCAATGTACAGTAATGCGAATTGTTTGTAAAAAACCTACCCATTGTAAGTGCATTTACCTCATTAAGTATTGTCTACCCTACTGGTTTACACTATGGAGAGCATTTCTTTTTTCTTCTATGATACTATTCCTACACTGAGCTTTATTGCACATTGGCCTGTGGGATACATAGTGGTGCAACCATCTGGCAAGGTGCTTGAAAGAAGTTGGAGGTCCTGTGGAGCATAAAACAAGCGTTGTTTGACCACTCTTTATTGGGGGGGTCATCTGATTCTGGTAAGCTCCCAACTTTTTATTCACCAAGGTGCTTTGCGGTCCTATTGCTGATTGGGATTCACATCTGTTTCCTCTTGTCACATACATAAAAGATTGCTCATCCTATTTTCTTTCTCTTTACTGGGACTTTTGGTTCATAACCTCTATGCACGTATATGTTTGTATTTTCACAATTTTTTGTGCTATGTATATGTTTATCATTTAGATGAAAAACTTATAGCACTGCACTGTTGCTTTCTATCTAAAACAATATACTGAATGGCCTTTACGAAAGGCAAATAGTGCATTCTGCAAGTGCAGTTGCTTCAAAGCTTAGTAAATCAGGTGAATCTTCACTTTGCAAAGAATACCCAATCACATACAAGTAAATTAAAAAAACAGCAGTGGTGCACGCACATAATTGGTGCTTCTGCTCATTTACTAAGCTCTGGAGCAACTACACTTGCAAAGTGCACCTGACGTGCACCAGATTTTGCACTCTCTCGCCAGTTTTAGTAAATTAACCCCTACGCTACCAGTAAAAGGTGTGGGATTGCCAAAGATACTAAGGGGTTAATTTACTAAATGCAAATAGACTGTGCACTTTGTAAAGTTGCCCCAGAGCTTCATAAATGAGCAAAAGTTCTGTTGACTTGCACCATCCAATCACGTGCAAGCAAAAATGCTGCTTTTTTAAAAAATTTTCCTTGCATGTGATTGGGTTTTCCTTGCAAAGTGAAACTTGACTCCATTTACTAAGCTCTGGAGAAATTGCACTTGCAGAGTGCAACTGCACTTTGCGAAGTCTATTTGCCTTTAGTAAATCCTTTAGTATACTAAAGTATCCTTTAGTCAATCCTCTATTTGCCTTTAGTAAATCAACCCTTTAGTACCTTTGGCAATCCCACACCTTTTACTGGTAACGTAAGGATTGATTTACTAGAACTGGAGAGAGAGCACAAAATCTGGTGCACGTCAGGTAGCCAATCAGCTTCTAACTTCAGCTTGTTAAATTAAGCTTCAACGAAAAGGGCTGGAAACTGATTGGTTTATTTGTAGTGCTGCACCAGATTTTGCACTCTCGAGGTTTAGTAAATCAACCTCATAGTTAGATCCCTTTGACATTCAAAGGCAACCCATTCAGTGCATAAGATAAGGTGAGTCAGCAGAATATCTCAGGTCTTCCGTGTGCATTTGGCAGCCATTCAATGAACGTCCAGATCCTTCATTGTTATCAGCACAGGATCAATCTGTCTATGGCCAGCTTTGCTGTTTCCATCAACACACACAGAGCTGATTTGAATGGCTAATCAGTTTTCAGAGCTCCAATCTTCAGAGGATGTTAAAGCAATTTAAATTCTACATATTTCGCAATTGTAAAACATCAGGGGCCGCATGCGGGCAATAAATATGGAAAAAGGCATTTAAAATCTACTCAGAGCCCGAGATCAGTCTCATTGTGCATGAAACAGGTGGAAATGGCTGCTCTTAATTAGTTTAGTGAGCGCAGCGGGACAGCAGGCAACGCTCAGTGTGGCGGCTATTAAAACTTTTGTCATTAGATTGGATTGCAGGCTCCGGTGCCAGTTTTCACTGATTTGCGGGCTTTTTCCTTGGGCATTCTTTGTTTATGATCAGAAAACAATGTGGGAAAAAAAAGGCAGAAAAGAACTTAGAGAAGGGAAATTGCTTGTAATGTTATTGCCGCTATGTTTGTTTTGCTGCAATTAGCTATAGCGAGTTGTTGATTTTGGAAAATAAAAACTGAGGGCAACGTCAGATGGGTGCTATTAGTGGTGTACCTGACAGCCCAGTTTACTATTACTCATATCTTTTAGGAACTTTACTGGTGAGATTAGTATGCTTAGACTGGACCTGTTAAAGGGGGGCACAACCCTTTGGGCCCTCCTTCATGGGTCTGCGGCTAAACCCCCCCCCTTTTCTTCTTCCGCATATTATGTTTAAATATGTGTTTTTGCGGGCCAACTGCCCCCTTAAGAAGACTCCTGCAGAATTTTCCAGGTGGTGTTTTCCAGCCAATAGGAACAGCTGGAATTTGCTGGAACTGTGTATGGAGCCTATAAAAGGGGGTCAGAACCAGAACTGGTCCTCTTTGGACCTCCAAGCAAAATAGCTTTTCTTCTCCCTCCGCCCGTCGCAGCAATTTATGTGTTTTTTTTTCCCGCCACCCTGGATCCAGGGTGGGCGTTGTTTCTTGCAGTAACTTGCTTGAGTTCTGACAACTGAGCATGATTGGTGGTGTTTGTGAATATATTTCATTGTTTATTGAATAACAAATTCTTGCCAATATTATGATGGGTAT
Organism: Aquarana catesbeiana; assembly: GCF_042186555.1. Taxonomy (NCBI): domain Eukaryota; kingdom Metazoa; phylum Chordata; class Amphibia; order Anura; family Ranidae; genus Aquarana; species Aquarana catesbeiana. The sequence goes on along the minus strand of NC_133324.1, from coordinate 913,553,885 downwards.
GTTTTGGTAAACTAATAAATAGAGCTGCGGCCATTTCATGCCATTTTCTGTGTATTGGTCCTTATTTACTGTTTTGATATGGGGTTTTCTGGTGGGTTGTGGCCTGCAGTCCCATGTACACCTGCCATGTTCATTATGGGTGAGGGGGTGAAAATGCCTCTGCTGGATTTGCATATACATTTTTATTTCAAGTGTTTATATAGCACTGATACGCTTTACATACTGTATATATTGTACATTCACATCAGCCCCAGGCCTCAAGGAGCTTACTGTACACTCTAAGGTCCCTATCTCACATGCATACGTGACTTGCCACCCAGGCCAATTCTGCCATTTCTGTCATACATGTACAAATTATTATTTTTTGCTATAAAAATTACTTAGAACAGTTTTTTAAATGTAAATTTTGGGGAAAAATACAGTTTAATGAATTTTATTGCACGGAAACACAATATAATAGCCTTTTTTTTTTTTTTTAATTAATGAACACGATGTTACACTGACTAACTAGATAACAAACATGTCAACCTTTAAAGTTGGAATGCCGTGGAATGGCGCCAAACTACAGTACCTAAAAAATTTCATAGGCAATGTTTTAAAAGCTTTTACAGGTTATCAGTTTAAAGCTACACGCAAGGTCTGAAGCTAGAATTATCGCTCTTTCTCTGACGTTGGCAGCGATATCTCACATGTGTGGTGCAATCACCTTTTACATATGGGTGTGGGACCTCTGCCCCAGTCTCAAGTCTTTTGCAGACTCAGGTGTAAAGTTTGGGGGTATAGCGCCTCGGGACCATGTGCAAGGCCGTTTGTCTTTTTTTTTATAATATTCTTTATTAAAACATTTTCAGAAAAAATTCAGGTACAGATGTACAGAGAGTAGATAAATGTAAGGGTTGGCCCCTTGATACAATCAGAAGTCTGGAAAACAGAGCAATGTATCTAAAGGTTCGCACGCAGGTGATACAGGAATGGTAAATACCTTAGATGGTTAGACTTGAATCCAATAACCAGGGTTCCCGTAATAGTTCTAACTAAAACTTGGGGGAAGGGGGAAAGAAACCATAAATGTATAGAGGCTCGGAGGTAGTATTGCAAATTGGGCATAAATTTCAAGAGGCAAACCGTCTGAGCCCAGGGCATTGGCTCTAGCAAAACTAGCTATAGCTAATTGGACATTGTCGGCTGAAATAGGAGCCTCTAGCATAGCAACCTGCGATTCCGTCAGGGTGGGGAAAGCAAGACCATCTAGCAAGTCGCAAAAGGCTTGGGGGAGGGGTAATCAGCTCTAGAAGTGTATACCTGTGAAAAGAACTCGGCAAACATTGAAGAGACCTGCTCTGGATCCGTAACCACTCCCCCCGTAGGCGAACTAAATGTGATGACCACAGGAGGACGAGCCTCCAAGTGTGTCAGGTAGGCTAACAGCCTACCAGGGTGCGCCTCATATTCAAAATTATTTTGCTTAGTGAAAAATTATTTAAATTTAGACTTCTCATAACAGTTGAGTTGAGTTGATCTAATGCTCTTGTCTGAAGTTGCAGTCTACCCAATAGTTCAGCAGTGGGGATGGTCCAGATGTTCGAGTCGAACATAAGTTCAACTCGAACATCAGGTGTTCGCCCGTTCGGCAAATACTGAACATTATGGGGTGTTCCCAGCAAATTTGAGCACCGCGGAATGCCCCATAATGCACTGTGAGATCGCAGTACATTGATGTCTGATGATTGGCCAAAGTATGCACCTGACCTGCATGCTTTGGCCAATCACAGCGCAATCACAGCTTTAGCTAATCATGGCTCAGGGGGCTAAATCCACGGCCCACACTATATAAGGCTACTTACACGGCGGCCATATATAGTGTAATGACTGAGAGAACGTTAGCTAGAGGAAGGTTAGTTAGTGGCGTAAAGGCAGTTAGTGCGTATATATATATATATATATATATATATATACACACACACACACACACACACACACATACACAGTGCAGTCAGTGTATGGTATATAATACAGTGTATTGAAGTGGTTAAGGGGAACCCTATGACAGAATTAAGAAAAAAAACCGCATGGGCCCCCCCCAAGTCCATACCAGGCACTTTGAGCCTGGTATGGAGAGAGCCCCCCCCTTTCCCGAACCATACCAGGCCACTTGCCCTCAATATGGAGAGGGTGCTTTGGGGTCCCTCCAATGCACCTTATCCCCAGGTTGATGGAGACAAGGGTCTCATCCCCACAACCCTTGCCCGGTGGTTGTGGGGGTCTGTGGGCAGGGGGCTTATTAGAATCTGGAAGCCATCCCCCCTATGTGAATGGGTAGGGGTACATTGTACCCCTATCAATTCACCAAAAAAAGTGTAAAAAAGTAAAAACCACAAAAGATAGTTTTTGACAGTTCCTTTATAAAAAAAGTGTCCCGCGATGTCCATCCATCTTTAATCATGCCGCCTGACGGATCTGAAAAATAGGGGGAGAAAAGCTCCGCCTTGATGGGTGGCATCCCGCCGACTGCTGTCTTTTCACAGTGACAGCTTTTATATAGGCAAGGGCGGGGCCACCCAGTGACATAACCAAGTGACCCCGCCCCTTCTGATATCATTTGCCATCAGAGGGGGCGGGGTCATCTGGTTATGTCACCAGGTGGTCCCGCCCCTGCCTTTATAACAGCTGTCACAGCCAAGAGACAGCAGTTGTCGGGAGGCCTCCCATGGAGGCGGAGTTTTTTCTTTCTTTCTTTTTTTTTGGGTCCATCGGGTGGCGTGATTGATGATGGATGTACATCGCTGGACTTTTTTTTCTTTTTTTAATAAAGGAGTTGTCAAAAACTGTCTTTTGTGTTTTTTACTTTTTGACACTTTTTTTGGTAAATGGGTAGGGGTACAATGTACCCAATACCCATTCACATGGGGGGGCAGGATATGGGGGCCTCCTTGTTAAAGGGGATTCCAGATTCCGATAAGCCCCCCCGCCCACAGACCCCCACAGCCACTGGGCAAGGGTTGTGGGGTTGAGGCCCTTGTCTCCATTAACATGGGGACAAAGTGCTTTGGGGGGACCCCAAAGCACCCTCCCCATGTTGAGGGCATGTGGCCTGGCATGGTTTAAAAGGGGGGACTCGCTCGCCCCCTCCCCACATCCTGTCCTCCAGGCTGCATGCTTAAATAAGGGTCTGGAATGGATTTTGGGGGGACCCCACACCAATAGTTTTTTAATTTTGCCATGGAGTTCCCTTTAAAACCTATACCAAACCCAAAGGGCCTGGTATGGATTTTGGGGGAGGACCCCACGCTGTTTTTTTTTTTTAAATTCTAGCTTGGAGTTCCCCTTAATATGCATACTAGACCCAAAAGGCCTGGTATGGACTGGGAGGGGGGGGGGCATGCTGATTTTTATCTATATTGCCTGGAGCTGGAAATAAATTACAGCCACTAGCAAGTTTGAATTACATTTTTTCTTTTGGAAATGTAATTTTGCTGCGGGACTGTAAAATACATCAGACAGATGCACCAGTTTACAGGCAGACTATGGGGACCCCCCAGGCACAATATTTAAAGGAATATTTCATTTTTATTGTTTCACTTCAAGCATTCTTAGAATCACTGCTCCTGAAAAAACTGTAGTTTAAAAAAACTTTTTTTTGCATTGATACATGTCTCCTAGGGCAGTACGCGGGTCCCCATACACTTTTTATGCTTGGAGCCTAGGGGTGATCTGCCGGGAAATAAAAATGAAATAGATTCTGGACATTGTGGAATGAGAGGGGGAGAAGCATGAGTAAGCTTTATGTGTAGGATGAAAATATCACCACGTATCTAGAAGGAACAAGTCTGCCAATATGCGCCTAAACCTGGTTGCCCGGTTCTCCTGTGGCGCACAGTGCTCCCTGCCCTGTCTATAAAGACTAGGATTAGCTACCATATTAAAGTCACCTAACCATACGGCCTGTGCATAGGGGTGTTTTGCCACAAATGACAAGTCCTCATACAAAATATTGGCATTAAATGGCGGCGGTACATACCAGGCCAATATCATCAGGGGATTACCAGAGATAGAGGCCAGTAAAAAACATATCTTCCCTGTGAGTCAGTCTCCACCGAACGCACCTCAAGAGGGACTGATTTGGCTATGAGGACAGATACGCCTCTGGAGTATGCAGTATGGGTGGCATGGAATGTCCAACCTATCCAGGGCCTTTTCAAAGTGCACCGCATAGAGCCCGTCACATGTGTTTTGACCAGAACCGTGACATCTGCATGTTAAGACTTTAAATAAGAGAATACCGCAGTGCGCTTTAATTTGTCACAGAGACCCCGGACATTCCAGGTCAAGAATTTGATTGGGGCCATCTAAAAAGTGAAAATTGACAACTTAACGGTCCGATGGAGACACGACCCCCAGAGGAGTCCAACCACTGAGGGGCGCCAGGCGCAGCCCCAGCAGGCACACTAGAGACATACATGAAAGTCGGCATACATACATTAAGATATGCAACACAAATGTTTAAATAAGTAAAAGTCTGTCTTATCAAGGTATAAAACAAACACCCATCCCACCCAGCTCTACACACACCCCAACTTGTGTGAGCATAATATCCTAAACAAACAAACTGCAAACCCCAAAGAAAAGGAAAGAAATTGTCATTAAATCGTCTCCAGCACATAATCCAACGCAAGAAGGTCTTGCGTGAGGACATCAACTGGGGCAATACACTTCAGGGAAGAGAGCGACTCTCTCCTCCCCCCTTGGGTGGGTAAGTTCTTGGGGGGTGAACACAAAGTCTCTCTGAAGGGCACTAGAGCCTTTCAGATACAGGTCAATCTTTGTGGCTGCATGACTGTAGCAGCAAGCATGAGCTGCTCCATTCGGTATAGGGAAGGATAATATGACAGTAGTATATATGGTGACCATATTGGGATGAGAGGCCTAAAAGTTCAGTATCTAAGGGCTGCTGAGCGTAGTGCGATGGATCTGGGGTACTGGACAGAGGGGCAGCAAAAGAGATGAACGGCAAAAATAACAGTGAACAGGTGCCCCCCAAAATAGATCCCACTAAAGAAACTGGCAAGGAGATGTCTGCAGCAGGTGCCTCATGTGAGCTGGGGAGATAGTGGCTCCGCTTCATGCAGTACTCACGCCTCATGCTGGATTCAAATGATCAATCCAAGATATGGCTGCTTCTGGGTCCTCAAAGAAATGAGCACGGTCCTCTCCGGTAATGTGAAGTTGTGAAGGGAATAACAATGTGTACTTGAGATGCTTACTCCGGAGGGGCTTCTTGACTTCCATGAACCGTCTGCGTTGACGCTGTGCCTCCACCGAAAAGTCAGGGAACACCAAGATTTGTGTATTGCAGTAGGAGAGGTTACCCTTTTCCCGAGACAGGCGGAGAATCACATCCCAGTCCCTGTAGTTTAAGAATTTGGCATTAAAGACACATGCGGGCGTACCTAGTGGTGGTTTAGCTGGCATGCGGTGTGCCCGTTCCACAACGAAGGATTGTGAGAAGGCCTCCCTGCCATATGTTTGAGTCAGGAGTTCTTCCAGGAAAGTAGCTGGATTAGCCCCCTCCGCTCCCTCGGGAGGCCTACGCAGTGCAGGTTTTTTGCGGCGCATTCTATTTTTGAGGTTGTCTTGCTTTAGTTGCAATTGAGCAATATGGCAGGATGCCTGATCAGAGGAGGCCTGCAGGGGAGGTATGGCGGCCCTCTACTTGGCTCAGGCGTTGATCTGTCTCTGACACTCGGTCCCAGAGTTTGTGCGGATCCTGTCTGATTAGGAAGATGTCCACCTTAACCTTCTCAATCTTAGTGGTCAGTGTTGCCTGGCAGGTGGATATCGCCTCCAAGACCCTGACCTCCGAGGCCGAGGTGGAACAGCCATCTTCTCCCTGCTAATCTTTGTCATTGTGGCGGAATTCGTCCAACTTTGCAGCAGCCTCCGTGACCTGAGGGGACATGTCTCTGGCAGCAAGGGCAGCGCTGGCAGTAGTTGTCAAGTGAATATGGTCCCAGGATAAGTCTCAGGATAAACGGAAAGTTATGGCACAGACGGTGCTCTGGTGGATCTGCGTCTTACTCCATGTGGCTTCAGGCCACGCCTCCCAGCCCGCAAGGAGTTTAAGTAGGCATGTACTCTTGGCCGGCTTGGGAGGAAATTATAGCAAATCCAGGTCACTTACATACCGTATTATTTTCCCCAGACATACACTTTTATGATTCTGCCCTTGAAGTAGCTTACTGTCCAACATCTTTACTTCAGTCATTCACATGAACATAGATAGCAGAATCTTATTTGGGAAGAAGCCAAGTAAGTAATTTGCCAGTCTGACTGCAGGTAAAAAATGTGTCCTTGGCATGAATCAAACTTAGGAGACTAACACTGTAAGGCGAGAGTGCTAATCACAGCCTCCATATAACAAAATACCTTTGTGACTCGTAATATAGACCTATTATTCATCAGGGAATCCTTAATGATGATAGGTCTATCAAAAACCATTACTCATGGTTTCTTCTGTTAAGTCATATAAAAATCTGCATATATATAACTCAAGTGGAATTCTTCACTCCTTGATTCCTGCGCTCTCTGAGCTCTAACTCTTAATTAACGGGACAATTTGACATTTTTAAATTCAACTGCAACATTTAAAGAACTATCATCCTTTTAGGTTTCCTTGAAAATTGTACTTAAAATAAAATTGAAATAAAAGACTTACATGCTTTACTATTATTTCTGAGATTTTCCATGAAAGGAATTTCTAGTTTTTTTTTTTTATTTTGTAGTGAAACTCCATTAAAAAAAAGAATGACCTGCAGTTTTTGGAAACACTTTGTCAAACTACCTATTTCTGTTATGTGGATATTGAGACAGATTATGCCAGGACACTTACCTAAATTTTTTTTAAATTAGTGATAGATCAGAGGGTATGTCCTAAACATACATGTACACCTATACATTCTGCAGAGATATAAGTTATTGCATGTAATGCACACCACAAACACACCACATTGCAGATTTCTGGTGATATTAAACCCCCATTTTTATTTTTTATAGAGGAGGTTCACAGTTACATTTATAGTGTATCTTCTTTAAATTGCCTTCTATGTTCTCCTCTGTTCTCCTCTGACTGTCCCCAAGCTATAGCTAGCCAGATGCTAAGGTGACACCCAAAATGCATGCTCACAGCCGGTGCTATGTGCATCCATAGACACACACAGCACCCAGAAAGCAATGCCCCTGCTCCCTCCTTCTCCCTTCGCCCAACAATTTAAAGCTACGTTAGTTTGCTTCCTCCCCTGGCACCTTTCGGGGGGAGGGGGGCTGCAGCGCGATCGCCTGGAAGTTCTGCTCCCTTCTGCTTCCACCACTGCTGGGCCATTCAGAAAGTGCAGTAGGGAACCGGCTGTAAAGCCGAAAGGCTTCACTGCTAGTTTCCCTTAGAAGGAATGTGGTGGCAGCACCCAGGAGTTGACTAAAGAATCGGCTTGGGTGCTGACGTTGCAGTACCCCTGGACGGTAAGTGTCCTAATATTAAAAGTCAGCAGCAACAGTATTTGTAGCTGTTGACTTTTAATTTTTGAAGGGGTGGGCTGGAGCTCCACTTCGATGCAGAGAATGCATGCATTGTGTATGACTTCAATAACTAAAAATGCCTTACTTTAATCAGTTCCAGTAAGGGGCATTGCATTCCTAGTAAGAGGTAGTAAAATATATAGATGGGTCAAACACTCCTCAGTTCAGTTCACATCAGAACCGCCCAAACATAGCAAAAGTTCGGATCCGAACCCCAAACCCTTATTGAAGTCTATGGGACCCAAACTTGAAAAATCAAAAGCCCTCCATTTTGAAGGCTCATATGCAAGTTATTGGCCATAAAAAGGGTATAAGGGCTCGGGTACTGCCCCAATGGTCATGTAATGCAATTACAATGCAAAAAAGAAACTTTAAAAAAAAGATTGTTTTTAAAGGAGCAGTGATTTTAATGAGGGTTAAAATAAAATAGAAATAAAAAAAAATCCTTCAAATATAGTGCCTCTGGGGTTCCATTAGTCTGCCTATAAAGTACCATGTATAGAACCTACTGCAGCAAAACTGACATTTTTAAAGAAAAAAAATAACATTTAAATTGCCAGCAATACAATACCATTGCTGGCAATAGAAAATAGATGCCCCCCCCCCCCCCCCATACCAGGCCCTTCACTGAGTGCTCCGCGAATTCAGGTGTTTGCTGAAAACTAGTAAAATACTGGAGTTAGAGAACATCAATTCTGAGAAATTCTGCCAATTAATTGAGAATGATCAATGTGGGTACAAGGATACTTTTTTTTTAGAAATTATGATTACCTGCACACTTTTAATAACTCCACACTGTTTATATGACAATTGCAACCACTTAAGGACCAAGCCTATTTTTCTGACTCTGTGTTTACAAGATAAAAACAAGTTTTTTTGCTAAAAAATTACACCGTATTTGCGCAGCGGTCTTACAAGCGCACTTTTTTTGGCAAAAAAATCACTTTTTTTGAAGTAAAAAATAAGACATCAGTAAAGTTAGCCCAATTTTTTTTATATTGTGAAAGATAATGTTACGCTGAGTAAACTGATTACCAACATGTCACACTTCAAAATTACGCCCGCTCGTGGAATGGCGTCAAACTTTTACCCTTAAAAATCTCCATAGGCGACGTTTAAAAAATTCTACAGGTTGCATGTTTTGAGTTACAGAGGAGGTCTAGGGCTAGAATTACTGCTCTCGCTCTAACTCTATACATCACATGTGTGGTTTGAACACCATTTTCATATGCGGGCGCTGCTCACGTATGCGTTCGCTTCTGCGCGTGAGCTCTTTGGGATGGGGCGCTTTAAAAATTTTTTTTTTTTCTTATCTATTTTACTTTATTTTATTGATTTTAAAACTGTTTAAATGAAAAAAAATTGGGTCACTTTTATTCCTATTACAAGGAATGTAAACATCCCTTGTAATAGAAAAAAGCATGACAGGTCCTCTTAAATATGAGATCTGGGGTCAAAAAGACCTCAGATCTCATATTTGGACTTAAATGCAATATAAAAAAAAAAAAAAATTGTCATTTGAAAAAATGACAACAAAAAAATGTCCCTTTAAGACATATGGCTAAAAGTGGCGTTTTGAAGTTGCTTCTGCCCTGCTATGGTATGAAGACGGGTGGGGGCCATCTTGCCCTCACTCGTATCCATACCTAACAGGACACAGGACCCGATCGCCTCCGCCGCAGGAGAGCGGTGGGAGTGGGTCCCCCTCTTCCCCGCCGCCAATGGTGATCTCGCGGCGAATTTGCTGCAGAGACCACCATTATCGTAACCTGGACCGCCCACTGAAAAGATGGATACCGCGGTTGTGGCAGCAGCTGCTGCCATTACCGAGATGTCCATCTTTAAAGTGCCGACGTATATGTACAGGAGCCGGTCGGCAAGTGGTTAAAAAAAAAAAAAAAACAATATTAATTATGCTTATTATTATATTAGGGAGCCTAGCATACTCCAGTGCATTAAATGCTTGGACTTGTAAATCACAGCATAGTACTTGGCCGTCCACAGAAGCTGGGGTGGTTAGTTAGGGATGATGTAAGCAAACACCATTTTTGTTGATTTTAACAGCAAGGTTAAGTTAGGCAGACCATGGCAAAATCTTATTTAGCTCATTTAGCATTGTTATTGCTAATATAATGCGTGTTCTTCGCTCATTACAATACTGATTTTTTTTTTTTTAAACTAAGATGCAGCTGTCCTTTAAGATGTAATTAAATGGAAATTAAACAAAAGGTCTGAAAACTTTTTCTCTGAATTTTGAATGTCTTAAATAATTCTAGGTTTATTATTCACGTATAATTTTTATTTTTTTTTACTCACATTGTTTTTAGTTTTTTGCTTTTTTGTTACTCATGTTTAATAGCTTGCATAATTTAAATGCAAATTTGAGCAATGCTAGCATAATGCTTCTCTTTGCTCTGCATGCTTTCACAGCAGGGGTCTAGAAGATACATCACAATGTGAATCTTCTGCCAACTACAATGTTTCAAGGCAAAAAATAATCTGACTTATCAGTATTGTCTGCGTTCTTTTATTTTATAAGGTTGTGACATTTTAATTAAGTTATTTAAAAGAACATATTGCCACCAAATAATTTATGTATTTCATATATATACTTTTGCTGACATATTCCACAGCTCTCCATGGAGGACGTAAAAACGTTCACATTAGTCCCTGCCCTAGATGGCGTTTACCATTAAATATTTTCCCATAGTCATATATGCATACAGCAAGTAGGTTTTATGATTCTTCACAAGGCAACCGATGTGGGCACCAGGGACCCTGTGGATGTCTGAACACTTAGTTCTCATGCAGACAAGGCTGGGCTGAAGGGATGGGGGTAACTAGGTTGTAGCTCATTGGCGGTTCAGTGGTCCTTGTCCCAGAGGACCTCAACCCTGGAGATTAGCAGTGCAGTGAAATACCACTATTCTCTTGTCACAGACTTACTTTGAAAAGCCGAAGAGATGACAAGAGTCACCATCTCTTGTCACTCACTCGCTCTGACAGGCCCGAAGAGGTTACGTCGAAGAAAGAGGTGCGAGGATCCATCCAGACAATTTTCCTCTACTTTTATTGTTTAGGGGTAGCAATGCCGCTTTGACAGGATCTGCTGATGTGTTGACTCTAGATAAAGGCTGCAGTGCTGGATCTGAAATCTAGGCGTAGTACCCTCCTAGATAGGTGCTAAGTTAGGTAAGTTTAGTCATTAGCTCTACTGTAATCAGTTGAGCTGCTTGTGATTATTTTGGGCTGTTCTGTGTCTCACTGGCTGTAGGATTGACTGTTTCCCCCTACCTTCAGGAGGGTTCTGGAAAGTAGTGGGTTGGGAGAGTCAAATGAGCAGCTGAATATTTATGCAGTCCCAGCCAATCCCTGGGGAAGGGTGCCCAGATGGTGTCTAAGAGGGAGCATAAATAGTTTGAGGCTTGGAACAGAGGGTGTCCAGGAGGCTGAGATCCCAACCTGAAAGGCTGCTGGCCTTCGGGGCAATTCAACTGTGTTTTTTAGTGCTTATCGAGGTCCCAGCTATGCAAGCTGGGGGGCATTTTCTGCTGAACTTTGATGGAGCTTATTGAGGGGCTCCTTTTTTTGGGGGGATCTGTTTTGGAGAAGTCGCAGGAGAGGTGTCTGGTAGATATTGGAAGGAGGCATCCAATTATCCAAATTCATTAGTGAGTACAGACTGATGTGTGAGATCCCAGTGACTGTGCACTGCTACTGTCCCTCTTGCATCAGTGTCAGCCTGTACTTAAAGTGGACATTGTTCATGGTGTCCCTGTATAGCTCAGACCATCATTTGCTGCTGCAAGGACTGTGCTCAGAATCCCTAAGAGGAAAATAGGTGTCCTCAAGTAACTACTTAACGTTGCTAGATGGTTACTCTGCACCCATCGAAGTTCAAGTTGTTTCAAAAAAGCAAGAAAAAGAATACACCTAGACTGATCATTGAGCCAGAGGAGTGACTGAGACAGTGTGTCTGGTGGCTAGAGCACCTACAGGAAAAAGAACCTTGGGACCAAATCAGCGGGCCCTTTAGGGGGTGATCACTACATACTTCATCCAGCTCTACCTAGGCTGCTTCTCTATCCTGCATTCTGTGTTATTCCCCCATGCCACTCCTCTTATCCATCAGAAGCTTCGCGTGTACTACTTTTCTCCAGTAGTCCATTTTATTCCACCCCTTTTCATCCAACATCTCTTGGCTCATTTCCTCTCCACTCCAGTCCATGGAACTGTCTTATTGCCTACAGTGTATAAAATCCTCTCCCTTTCCTTCTGAATTTCCTTGTACTGTCACTGTTCTTCTTTTCCAGCATCCCTCCACCCCTGTTCTCCCTTATTGGAATTCTACTTGCCCTCCAATGTCCTGCTAGGGATTGGGTGGCATTCCAATCACATTCCAGTAGTTCCTGGAATGCAAACATTGGAATCTTATCAGGTACAGCCAATTAATCTTGCTGAATATATTTATTGTCATAGAATATTAAATTTCTTTTGTACAATATACTGCAGTGAATTGTTTTTTATGTAGTATAAGTGTGTTTTATGCTGTAAGTACAGAAGTTTATTGTCTAACAATCAACGCTGTATCTTGGCCTAGGCCAACAAGACCCAGGCCTAGGGTGACACTTTGGTGGAGGGCAGCAAGAAAGCCGCCCCCCGCACATAAAAAAACAGCCTCCTCCCGGCTCCCACACAAAAAAAGTCCCCACCGGCTTATGCTACACTTTTAGTGTAGCGCCAGTCTCATGGGGTGGACTGGGGGGGGGGGGGCTGATTATTTCACTTATTTGTATAATGGCTAGGGAATTCCTAGTCATTATACAAATAAGTAAAATAATATTATGATTACAATCAGTGGCAGCAAACACAAGTCCAAATATCTTACAAGATAGGAGTAATCTTACTAATCCAGTGACATATTGTGATAGCACATATAGGCGAGCAGGTCCTAGCTCAGTGATGGCGAACCTTGGCACCCCAGATGTTTTGGAACTACTTTTCCCATGAGGCTCAGCTACACTGCACAGTGCATGAGCATCATGGGAAATCTAGTTCCAAAACATCTGGGGTGCCAAGGGTCGCCATCACTGTCCTAGTTTAACTAAAACAAAGTCCCAGATAAGATCTTACGTGTTAGCTAAGATCAGTAGTATAAATATTTCTTCTCTACAACATACTGTACAATGTTAATTAAACTCAATAAATATATATATATATATATATATATATATATATATATATATATATATATATATAATCTATATCCTATATGCTATAGAAAATGTATTTGTGGACAGGGCGGGTCTTAAGCAGGAAGGGGTGTGGCCTTGACAAAAAATTTAAATTAGGGGAGCACAATTTTAGTCAGGCCCAGGGCAGCACAAAACCTAAATACACCACTGCTAAGAATAGCATTGTTTTTTTTTTTTTTTGCAAACCATGCTTACTTTGTATGCCTATTTGTCCCTCTTTTAGTAGGATAGCATGCTAGTTTATTAGTTATGCTTTGCAGAACTAGGGTCCTTGGTTCCAATACCAACAAAGACACTACCTGCATGGAGTTTGCATGTTGTTCCTGTGTTGCATGGGTTTCCTCTCAAACTACAAACTTCTTCTGTCTGGCTTCTGTCTTAATTGGCCCTAGTATGTATATGTATGCACATGAGATAGAGACCTTAGATTGCAAGTTCCTTGAGGCCAGCAAATTATGTAAATGTACAGTATGTAAAGCGCTGTTGGTGCTATATGCTATGCTATATGTTGTATAATAGGTTTTGGTGTTGTGGTTTATACAATGCAGCAAATGTAAATTATTGGAACTATAAACAGACCTTTAACTGCACCTAACGCTTGCTAATACCCCTGACCAGTGTTGCCCTTCATCACTATACTTAGCATTATATCTCCTTATCCTAATTGTATCTACATGCAGTATGTTAAATAGACCATTGTAAGCTAATGTTTCCAGTTGTCTTCTTGCTCTGATTTGAGCATTATAGTCTTTGTTCCGAACTGGACATTTTATGAGTTACAGGATGAAATGATTGTTATTAGCTGGGGACAGGGTAGTTGTTAACCTTTTAAAAATATCTTAAAGTACGCCTGAGTATGTGTAGGAGGGTGACAGCAAATATGGATGTGCTAAAAATTAGGATGCAAGTAAGAGTTTACAGAATGTGGAAGATTTTACAGGAGCAATAAGAAAAAGATGCAAGAGCTTATAATTTGTTAGGTCTCTTTTAGACAGGCGGCAGTGCCCTTTGAATAGCAATCCATGGTGGCTCGCCTGTTTTTTGTTTCGTTGTTAATAATTGTCGAAAAAGCAATTTTACATTGTGGGACCCTGCTGCAACTACAAGGCCAAGTGTTTGGCTTGCAGTCGTAGTGTGATCTCCATTCAGGGAGTCAAACTCTGCAACCCAAGTTAAAAAAAGCAAAGCAGCACGTGTACAGCCCCATCAGTCAGTAATGTTAGCAATTAGGTGGGTTGCCAGGGAGTGGTAAAACTGGAGCTCGGCTGCTCGTTTTTAACATTCGCTGGGCGTCCATGTGAAAGCAGGAATACAGAATTATAGTAATACTAAACACACACTGTTTAATTTACATCCCTTCTATTTCTGTATGTGGATGATGACACTAATTATTTTGATAAATAAGAACATCTAGACAGTGAGGGTGCGTATATAAGGGCGCATGGGCTTCGCCCCCTTTCTCCTGCAACCCCCTCTAGCACCAATAGATAGATTCATGCATTGCATGAATCTATCTATGGCCGCCGCTGCCACCCGCTATTCAGGCGCCCGGCCCCTTTTCGGCCGCCGGGCGCCTGAATTACAGTGGTAGTTTTTTTTTTAAGCACCTGATAAGAGCCATAGGCTCTAATAGGCGTCAAAAAAGGTGACCGGTGAGCGCCATGCTGGGCGCTCGCAGGTCACTCAGCTGTGTTAGAAAAGTGAATGAATATTCACTTTCCTAACACTAAACCGCCTCTCCGCCAATCAGGTGCTCGGATCTGTTACCCATCACCTGATAGGCTGAAACAACAGGCGCTGTGATTGGACACCTATCAGGCATCCAATCATAGCAGAGGACGGGAAGAGAGGACGGGAGAAGACATCGAGGAGCATCAAGGAGCTGCCCCACGAGACAGGGAAAGTGCAGAGGGTGGGCCAGCGGGGGGCACACTGGCATCATTTGATATGACTCAGTGGCTGTTGTTTGATGGGGCACAGTGAGAGCATTTGATGGGGCACAGTGGGAGCATATGATGGGGCACAGTGGCAGTATTTGATGGCACAGTGGGAGCATTTGATATGGCACAGTGGCTGCGTTTGATGTGCACAGTGGCTGCGTTTGATGTGCACAGTGGCTGCGTTTGATGTGCACAGTGGCTGCGTTTGATGGGCACAGTGACTGCAATTGATGGGCACAGTGGCTGCAATTGATGGGCACAGCGGCTGCATTTGATGGCACAGTGGCGGCAATTGATGGGCACAGTGGCTGTGTTTGATGGCACAGTGGCTGCATTTGATGGGCACAGTGGCTGCTGTTAAAGGCACAGTGGCGGCAATTGATGGGCACAGTGGCCGCGTTTGATGGCACAGTGGCTGTTTGATGGTACAGTAGCGGCAATTGATGGGCACAGTGGCTGCGTTTGATGGGCACAGTGGCTGTGTTTGATGGCACAGTGGCTGCGATTGATGGTACAGTGAGGCTGCAATTGATGGGTTTTTTTTTCAGAATTTTTCAGTTTGTTTGCGTCCCCCCCCAAAAAAATTTTGAGCACCAGACGCCACTGTATTTAGGTGCCTTTTTCCTAATTGATATGCAGCTGTCACATGACCTAACTCCTTCCCAGCAGGCAAACATAAGCAGGAGGAGCTTCTAGTCCTCTGCTACTGGTCACATGTTAAAAAAAAAAATGGGAAAGACTCTCCTTACATTAGCTATAAGAAGTGAAAGGAAATCTCCGAAATGGGACACAAATGGTGAAGAAAAAAAAAAAAAATCTGACAAGAGTTATAACTCTCCCTTGTTCTATCCAAAAAAAAAAGTTGTGCCTATAGTTCTACTTTGAGTTCAGCTTTAATGATTTATTATTGAATACAGAGAAGCATCATTTTGTATATTTTTAATCTTTACGGAGTTCAGCTTTAAGTGAGTTTTAAAGAAGGTGAAAATTGTATGTTATTTTCTTACATACAGTAACTGCATTATGGAAACAGGGTACGTGGTAGGCAGGGTGGCTTCAGAGGGGGTGGTCAAAGCTGTTAACCTGCCTAAGGCCTTGTTTGGCCTTAATCCAGCTATGACCTGGGAATCAGAACTTGGGAGAATTATATATGTGCAGAAAATTCCCCAGAAACCGAATCCACAACTGCAATGCCAATGTGATAAACACTAGGCAACCCTACTGCCTAACAATAAGCTTTTTCAGTATAATGTTGCATAGAAATTCAAGCTGAGTCAGAGGCAGAGCAACGGCAGTGCAGATATTAAAGTTTATGTCCTGTAAAAACTTTTTTTTTAAGTTTTGGATAGAGTGGAATATAAAATTTAAAGGAAATCTCTTTGGACAATTCAAAATGAGCGCATGATGAAGAAATACATAAGCTTAAAAGCCCATTCCTCTCACCATTCATACTCACCTTCCATTTCTACTTCCCTGCCAATCTGCATATATTTTTTATTGTTTATGCAGGTGTGAAGAATGCTTTCAAAAATGTATATTTTATTTGTGTTTATTGTTGTCAATTTACAAAATGCAAAGTGAGCGAACAGAAGATAAATCTAAATCAAATCAATATTTGCTGTGACTATCCTTTGGCTTCAAAGCAGCATCAATTCTTCCTGGTACACTTGCACACAGTTTTGAAGGAACTCGTCAGGTATGTTCCAAACATCTTGGAGAACTAACCACAGATCTTCTGTGGATGTAGGCTGCCTCACATCCTTCTGCCTCTTCATGTAATCCCAGATAGACTCCATGATGTTTAAATCAGGGCTCTGTGGGGGTCAAACCATCACTTCCAGGACTACTTGTTCTTCTTTACACTGGAGATAGTTCTTAAAGTGTAATCCCTCCTATCGTTTTCAGCCAAGGAAGCTGCCATCTTTGCCTCTGTTTAATCTACAACTGCCATAATGCTGCACATGTGATGAGTTTAGACAACAGTCATTGAATGGCTTGACTGTTTGGTTGAGAGCACAACCAATAGTAGTGTTACATGAAACTGTTTTATGGATGGGTTTTTCTTCAGCTTTAATGACATTGGCTGTATGTTTGGGGTCGTTGTCCTGCTGCAGAATAAATGTGGGCACCAATCACACGTCTCCCTGATGATATGGCATGATGGATATGTACCTACCCCAAACATATAGCCAATGTCATTAAAAAATATCTTCAGTGTAAAGAAGAACAAAGAGTCTTGGAAGTGATGGTTTGGTCCCCATGAAGCCCTGATCTCAACATCATCGAGTCTGTCTGAAGAGATAGAAGCATTTGAGGCAGCCTACATCCACAGAAGATCTATGGTTAGTTCTCCAAGATGTTTGGAACAACCTACCTGCCGAGTTTCTTCAACAACTGTGTGCAAGTGTACCTAGAAGAACTGAAGCTGGTTTGAAGCCAAAGGGTGGTCACACCAAATATTGATTTGAGTTAGATTTTTCTCCTGTTCACTCACTTTGTATTTTGTAAATTGATAATAATAAACGGTTAAAATATATTTTTTTGAAAGCATTCTTCACACTTGCATAAAACATTTGCACAACGCTGTATACACAACTGCCATTAGAGTGCAAACAGCTCTAGAATATAAAGAAGCAGGGTTTTTTTTAGCAGGAATGCTGGGAAACACAGTTCTGCCACCTCCAGCACTCACTGTATGTAATGGCAAGGTGTGCTGTGTGTGCTGCAGGGTCTGTTGATGCTGGCTGCTGGGGGATCTAAAGTAGCTGGAGGGAATATATTTCTGCAGGTTGGTTCATTGTTGCCAAGGAGGTCTATTGTTTCTGGTGGGGGACCTATTGTTTCTGGTGGGGGGCCTATTGTTGCTGAGGGTGGGTCTTATATTGATTACTGGGGGGGTCAGTTGTTACTGGGAAAGGCCTACTGTTGAGGGAGTGGTCTACTGTTGCTGGCTTCCAGGGAGAGTATATTGTTTCGGGGGGGGGGTTGTTGCAGATGGTCCACTGTTCTTGGGGCGATCTATTGTTACTGACAGCAGGGGATTTATTTTGTTGTTATCATTACCACATTCCGTACTGAGCACCGCAAAGTTATACCTGGTTCTGTATTCTCTAAAAGGGAAATACTGGGAGATGGGTAGGGGGTGGAACCAAGGAATGGTGCTCAGAGATGGGTAGGGGGTGGAACCAAGGGATGGTGCTCGGAGGTGGGTAGGGGGTGGAACCAAGGAATGGTGCTCGGAGGTGGGTAGGGGATGGAACCAAGGGATGGTACTCGGAGGTGGGTAGGGGGTGGAACCAAGGAATGGTGCTCGGAGGTGGGTAGGGGGTGGAACCAAGGAATGGTGCTCGGAGGTGGGTAGGGGATGGAACCAAGGAATGGTGCTTGGAGGTGGGTAGGGGGTGGAACCAAGGAATGGTGCTCGGAGGTGGGTAGGGGGTGGAACCAAAGGATGGTGTTTGAAGGTGGATAGGGGCGGAGAAAAGGGGTGACTCGAAATACAGTTCTTGCAACTATTCTCTTAGAAAAAAAGCCCCAACAAATTCCAAACAAATTATTTAGCACCACAAAATAATACTTGGTTATGTATTCTCTAATAGGTTGACTTGGGGGTGATTTGGTGGTGGTGGTGGTGGGGGGGGGGAATTCCTGCAGCTATTCTCTGAGAAAAAAGCCCTGTAAAGGAGTAAATAATTGAATGCCTGAAGAAAAACAAGAAAAAACTCCACACAGCTCTACCTAGTAAATGGCCGACGGTTTGATGGTCCTCAACTAATAATAATTAATAGCGGCAGTTAAACCACTACAGCGGTGCTGCACAAATCGTTAGCACGTCATTTCCTTTATATCTCTTTAGAGGCTCATAAATTATCATGCCCGATTTGACTCCGATATATAATGTGAGATTAGGTACCTTTTGATAAGTGACACTTTGAAGTCGCTAAGTTTTCCACTGATGTTTTGTGCAGTGAGGACATAGCAAATGTGATTTTGAACCAGATTATTTTACATACACAACCATGATAATTAACAGAGTCTGCAAGACTGATAATCAGGAAGCACTGATGAGCTAAGTATCAAAGAGAAATAGTTGCTTTAATTAAAGGCAGTCGTCAAACGAATGTGTGCAGAGTTAAAGTGTTATTTCAAGTTTCTCTTCCTTAGCTTTTACAGTCTGACCCTGTACGAGTAAGCAACCTTATGTTCTCCCTGGCAGCCCTACGTTCCTTTTCAGATAAGATGTCTCATGGGACACATCAGGCGAAGTTCAAAAACTTTCTGTTCTTTGTACTCTTAGCCGTTCTATAGACCTCTCCATTTGCCCCCCCCTCATTCTGATGGCCCAACAGTAGTTCTGTTTCAGATGACATTTGTTACTAGGACAGGCATGGGAACAAGATGTCTCATGGGAAATGTCTCCAGCTGGGCAACAAACAAGTTTGTGAAAGCCATCATTCAAAAAATACAATTTGATGGAAAAACAGAACAACTCAAGAAGAAGCAGTGAGGTATATTTGGTAAATTATTTATGTTCTGTAATTCTAAGGAACCTATATATATTCCAGGAACATTTGCCTTTCTAGATCTTTCCAAATATACCGCATATTCACTGATATTTGCCAGCAACATTTCAAGCCTTTGTAAAATGGTGAAAATGAGGCATCACATGTCGTAATTGATGAACACCAGAGCCTCTCCAATCCTAGGGAACTCCTTACCCCAATCTGTGCGATTATCTTCTTCTCTATTAGCATTTAGATGATCCCTTAAAACACTCCTCTTCAGAGAAGCCTATCCTACCCACACCTAACAACTGTATTTTAATTTTCTCCATCTGATCATCCCCCACAGTTATTACTTTTTGTTCCACTTGACCCTCCCTTTTAGATTGTAAGCTCTAATGAGTAGGGCCCTCTCATCCCTCCTGTATTGAATTGTATTGTAACTTTACTGTCTGTCCTCATGTTGTAAAGCGATGCGCAAACTGTTGGAGGTATATAAATCCTGTATAATAATAATAATAAAAAAAAGTAAGTAAGCAAAGGAAAAAGAATGGAATGTGGAAAATCTGATGCAACAATGTGCCAGATGCCATGTTTTAATTCTTATATAGTACACTGTGCAATTACAATACAGATACCAAAAATGATACTCCAGACGTACATTTTCAGTGTAACAATACAATAATTATGTAAGACCTGATAGTCCAAGTGAAAGTAATGGACTTCTGACCAACATCTAACAGAACACAACTGACTGACCAGACAGCTTGTACAGGCCCAATAGTAAAGAGCAGAAATAACAACCCGGATCATCTGGATCAAAGTTTCACAATTGTTGGATGTTGTTGTACCCCCTAGAACCTTACAATATACATGGACTGCATCACATAATGAATTATTATCCCAAGTTAAATGTACTTAATGTAACAAAAAACAGAAAAGGGTCTCTCTTGCCCCCTGTACGAGGAGGGGATTAAGAAAGAAGAGAGGACCAAAAAAGGGAGAAAAAAGAAAATCTAAAGAAAAAAGGGGGGGGGACAGAGAGTTAGGGAGACATTAGAATAATTGGGGGAATAGAGGGATGGGAGGGGCAGAGGACTATGCTCCATCTGCACCCCCCCCTCTATCTGTATTTGAGCCAATGAATGAAAAATGTAAACCAATAGTGGCACCCCATGGGGGTAGGAACAAATAACAATCAGCTGCCCGATTAAAAGCGAACGAATCACCAAAATTGTGGATATGTAAATAAAGGATGGGGAGCTATAAATGTTCAGTGAAAACCACAAATGGCTGTGGAAAAAAATATGTACAATAATAACATCCAAAATAAAAATGTGACACAGATGAAATAAATTGCATAGGTAGCAAGCTAAAAGTCCATATGTGATAAATCCCAACACCAAAATGGAGTGCTCTGAGATAAAACTTCTACTTCTTCCACCACGAGTGCTCAATGGAAAGGTGGCCACTCAGCAGAGATGTTTCACCCCTTTTTACAGGATGGTCAAAAAGCGCTTTTGGAATACTAGATTGATTCCACTGACCGCTCAAGATGGAACTAGGATGTGAAAAATTAATGTTGAAGTGCCTGGCCTGGCACTAGGTGTAATCAGCGTGTGCAAGTCGGCTAGTGCCTTGAGGATGGTGTGCATTCCGCGTCTCTCTCCGGAGGGCAATCCTAGTGTGGGGTGTCAGATTAGGACCCGGAAGTAGCGGATCCTCCACTCCGACATATGTTTCACCGTCATCTTCAGGAAGAGCCAATGAGGAGCAAGAGAGCCGAGAGAGCTTTGGCATTGCTGGATCAAGATCAGGCTCAGGTAAGTATTTAGGAGGGGCTGTGGGGGTTTCTGCATGCAGGTGGTTTTTTATTTTACCGGATAAAATGCAGTTAAAAAATACTTCTGCCTTTGCAACCACTTTACAACATTTATAGGCTTCTGCATGATAGTCTAAACAACTCCCATAACCAGTTACTATGAGATACCCAAGCCTCGTAAAGTAATCAAAACACTTCCTTTTGCCTTCCCTGACTGAGCAAAATCTCCAAATCCTCCTTTATTTGGGTCCCCTCCCCCTCCTTAATCCCATCCCCAGACACTATAGCTCACAGTGGGAGGGCTTCAGCAAAATAGGCAGTGCTGTCATTTCAGAAAGCAGTGGGCAAGACTAGGTGCGAACAGTTGCTGATTGCCAAACTATAGACTTGTCGATCATCAGTGACAATGGTGATAGCCATGCCCACTGCAACATCTTCTCACCTAAAGTGGAATTTCATCCAAAAGGGGAAGTTCTGCTCCACCATATTTGGGATATTTATTTTATTTTTTTTGGGGTGAAGCGAGTACCTAATTTTGGCAGGTACCCACTCCCACTTCTGCTCGTATCCCCTAGGCTCCCCATCACCTTCCCACCTGCAAGCTTCTGGTACACATTACAGGTCCCAGGAGGCTGTGGGACCATTCACAGGGTGCAGCGCGGCTCACGCATGCATAGTGGGAAGCCCGCTGTGACAGCTGGCTTTACACTGTTAACATGCCAAAGTCGGGGACCCGAAGACAAAGAACCAGTCTTCGTGAGGACGACACTGAACAGGTGAGTGTCTTTTCATTAAAAGTCAGCAGCTACAGTTTTTGTAGCTGCTGACTTTAAATTTTTGGACACTTGGCTGAAGCTCCTTTTTAAGTACAAGCATAACCTACATGGGGGTGTCAATGCTGCTCTAAATCAAGAGCAGTGAAGCATTGTTACAAATAGGAAGCTGCCTTAGATGAACTTCACTGACTCAACAAGTATTCATGAGACTTTGCAGATGCACCTTTAATGCTGGAGAACACACAGTATATGTATGTTCTTTAATGGTAGGCTAAAATTTACCTTAAGGCAAACAAATGAAAAAGACGAATGATTACTAACAATGGACATCTGCTCTAAAGCTTTTTCCTCTGGCCATAATCTTTAGAACTTATTTTCGCCAAGAATCTGCTCATAGGAAAATGGTCTTTTTTTTTTCAAAAAAGGTTTGTGTCTCCAACCCTCCCACTGTGGATCTAAATGGAACCTGGAAGTAAACAGCGTCACGTAAACTCAAGGTTGCAATCTGGAGTTTGCACATCACTGTAGATCATCTAAACCCACAACAGTAAAAATCAGTCTGTATATGCAGTAAAGCATGCTTGTTATACTCACTGTGGAACCTAAGGGGTTCATCCTCCACATTGTGTAAAAAAAGTCTGTTTGATCCTGTCTTCTATGATCCTCCCCTTCTTTTACTATCCCCAATCCATCTGCTGATAATACAGAGCGTGCTGAGCACATGCTCAGTTTGGTGTGTATTGCTAGAGAGTTTTTTTTTTTTGGGGGGGAGGGTGCATGCAATCAGCACAGGGCCAATCAGCAATGGGTAAACAGAGAGTCAGGAGTCATGTAGTCAGTCAGAGGAGAATGAAAACTCCTCCTACAAGCTTTACCCAGTGCTTGGCTGGACACTGATAGAAGTCACAAGACTGCTATATACTGCTGATGAGAAAAGGTATTTAGCAGTTTATATTTGCTAAAATAATTGCATTTCAATGTTCTGTGTACTGTAGGAGACCAGATATAGTGAATGCAGAGTCCTGGGTGTCTTAAATGACATTTTAGGCACACAGTACCTTGACATAGAGCCAGGGCAAGAATCCTCAGTCCTGTGTAAGTTTAAAGTATATGTAAACAATCACTTTGTAAAACAACCCATTCACTTTAAAATAGAAACAAAAGGCAAACAAAAACATTATAAATACTCGGTTTTCCTTTTTTATGTGATCATAATCTCTGTTCTCAGCTGTATAAGAGCTACGGGAGGAGAAACAGCAGCACGCTTGTCTTCCCATAAATGGCTGTGCAGGTGGAGGAGCGTCAAAACAGGGCTTAGTTCCCTTCTCAGCTAGAGAATTGACCACGCTGTGCTCTCATGCCTAGTGTGTTCAGTTTTTAAAAGGAAAGCAGAGGGACTGGCAAGAACACAAAGGAAGCAATACAAAGAGAAAATGATACCTTTTTATACTGGTACATGGTACAGCAGCCACATATCAGGAATATAAAATGTTGGTTTTACATATTCTTTAAAATCTTGATTGAAGCTTATACAAGGCCAAGTTATTTCCCTCCTTGGGGCAAAATGGAAACAAAATGAAAGGCTAGGTTTTTTATAAGGTTCTGGTCAGGGTGCCAGTGTGGTAAACTTGTTGATTGGCCTTGCATGGGCAAAGAGCAGGTTCAGTTAACCACTTAAGCCCCGAACCATTTGGTTGGCCAAAGACCAGAGCACTTTTTGCGATTCGGCACTGCGTTGATTTAACTGACAATTGCGCGGTCGTGCGACGTGGCTCCCAAACAAAATTGACGTCCTTTTTTTCCCACAAATAGAGCTTTCTTTTGGTGGTATTTGATCACCTCTGCGGTTTTTATTTTTTGCGCTATAAACAAAAATAGAGAGACAAGTTTGAAAAAAACGCATTATTTTTTACTTTTTGCTATAATAACTATCCCCAAAAATATATTTAAAAACCCAATTTTTCCTCAGTTTAGGCCGATACGTATTCTTCTACATAGTTTTGGTTTGCGTAACAGTTATAGCGTCTACAAAATAGGTGATAGTTTATGGCATTTTTATTAATAAGTTTTTTTTTACTAGTAATGGCGGCAATCTGCGATTTTTGTCGTGACTATGACATTATGGCGGACACATCAAACAATTTTGACACATTTTTGGGACCATTCTCATTTTTTACAGCGATCAATGCTATAAAATTGCACGGATTACTGTAAAAATGATACTGGCAGTGAAGGGGTTAACCACTAGCTGGCTAGGAAGGGGTTAAACATGTCCTAGGAAGTGATTCTAATGCCCTGTACACACGATCGGACATTGATCGGACATTCCGACAACAAAATCCATCGGATTTTTTCCGATGGATGTTGGCTCAAACTTGTCTTGCATACACACGGTCGCACAAAGTTGTCGGAAAATCCAATCGCTCTGAACGTGGTGACGTAAAACATGTACGTCGGGACTATAAATAGCCAATAGCTTTCGTCTCTTAATTTGTTCTGAGCATGCGTGGCACTTTGTGCGTCAGATTTGTGTACACACGATCGGAATTTAAACAATCTGATTTTGTTGTCGGAAAATTTTATATCCTGCTCTCAAACTTTGTGTGTCGGAAATGCCAACGGAAAAAGCCTGATGGAGCCCACACACAATCGGAATTTCCGACAACACAATCTGATCGCACTTTTTCGTGTGTACAGGGCATAACTGTTAGGGGGCGTGGCTACGAGTGACACGTCACTGATCACCGCTCCTGATCACAGGGAGCTATGATCAGTGACAGTGTCACTAGGCGGAATGGGGAGATGCTTGTTTACATTAGAATCTCCCCGTTCTTCAGCTCCGTGTGACGATCGCGGGCATCCCTGCCGACATCGAGTCCGCGGGACCTACGATCCTACTCACGGAGCTTGCGGCAGGGTCGCACGCGTGCCGCCGGTGGTACGCATGCAACCACATGGCTGCAAATCCAAAGGGACGTACAGGTACGCCCATTTGCGCAGCCGTGCCATTCTGCCGACGTATATGTACATGCGGTGGTCGGCAAGTGGTTAACAAACTTTAAAAAATAGTTGCCTGTCTATGGAATTTTGACACTTTTCTGCCATTTTGACACTCTGGACACTTCTGACCCTCCAGGCATGCAACAGAAAAAAAGTTCTGACACCAGACACAAGTAGGCAACAAACATTTTTTGGAGGGAGGTCAGCACATAAAGTCATCTTTCTGGTTAGGAAAGAGTTACCATCCTTTCATAGGGTCTGGCTGAGGATGTATCAAACGCTTTAAGCTTTTTTTTTGTAATTTAAAAGTTTTTGGCTCACAAAAAAAAAAAACTTGTTTTGCCTTAAAAACGACTGTCACTTTGGCATAAGGAAAACACTGAACAAGCAAATTAATGTCTTCTTTTAAAAGCTTAAAAAGCCAGCAGCAATTAAATGGAATAAATTACTCCAGCTTCTTCACATCACCAAGCTGACACAAAGACAACTTTCAAGATGGCACAATTATTTGTCTTAGTTTATAGTGAAAGATGCATTAGCCCGGATGACCTTGTGATTCTTAAAAGACTTTCGATGTGATGTAAATGCATGTCTCAAGAAAACTCCTCATCGGTCAGCAAAAAGACAATCCTTGCAGAGACCCCTTTCTTGTGGTTCCTGTGTGATAGATTAAGAAAAAAAGTGAAGATCGAAGGCCTGGCTTAAAGGATTGTTTCCCTTTCGGTCAAAAGTTAGAGAACCAACACCTAATAAAAAATTAAATCCTCCAGGTTCCAAAAAATTAAAGCAAGTACATCATAACAAGGGGGAGTCACCGGAGCAATAGATACAATAAACCTCCAATAAAAATCCTAGTTCTGATTACAACCCCTGTAGGTTATTAAATAAAAACCTCAATACAACACCCAAAAACAGGTTTGGATAATCATATAAATACGATACTTTATTATTCAATAAATCTTAAAATCAAAAACCTAATGCTGACACAATATACCCCTTTAGGATATCAAATATATTATACCATATATGTGAGTCCAAAACAAAGAGAGCTAGAATCCATAAATCTTCAATGAATGTGTTTCATAAGGTATACAGCATATCAAATGGACTCAGAAGCATATAACAGCAGCTGCCATAAATTCAAGTCCATCAAAAGTATGCAACGGGCCATCAATGGCAATGGACAGCTCAATGAATATCAGTCTTGACAAAGATTTTAATGGTTTTTGATTTTAAGATCTATTGATTAATAAACCGTAATTTTAATATGTTTATCCAAACCTGTTCTGGTGTGTTGTATTGAGATTTTTGTTAATAACTGTGGTAGTGTGGTAGCCCACCAGAGGAAGGACGCAGGATTCTCAACCAGGCGGGTTGAGGGGCCCCAGGGGGTCTGCTTAGTTGGGAGGAAACTGGCTTTTCAGTTTCCTCTTTGTTTAGGAAAATCTGTTTTGGTACATGGAGCCCAGGGATTTTTTAGAGATCCGGGTGGGATGAAATCCCCCGTCCTGGGTCCTGATTTTGTGATCTACTAGCACACTGACTGGTCAGGTGTGTGCTGGCCTATTTGTAGACACCTGACCATGGTTCTGGGCTCCACCCTCCCAAGGAGTCCAGGTAAGCAAGGGAGAAGTGTGCATGTCTGCACAGTTCCATCTGTCAGAGCAGACAGAGGGCCCAAGCCTGTGGGCTGGAACAGCAAGGAAGCTGGAAAAGAATGCTAACTGAGGTACAGGGTTTGTAGAGGAACTCTGTTATATGGCCAAGAGGGCCGAAGCATAATGCCTGAGCAGTGGTGCTGCTGAGAAGCCAGGTGGCTCTGCATTTTCCATTTGTGATTATTGCTGTGAAGTTGAAACCCCTGCGTGGGAATTCTGGACGGACTGCTCATTTCTTTTGTTTAATAAATGTTGGGCCAAAAAGCCATTAAACTGCATATCTGCCATAGACTCAGCTCACTGGTAAGCTCTACACTAAGCTAAAGAACCCCCAACTTTACATTACCTACAGAAGTTGTAGTCAGAACTAGAATTTTTACTGAAGGTTCATCAAAAGTTAGAGAAACTTTTAATCAGGGTTGGTTTCACCTGTGCCTTCAGCAGCTATTATTATATATGTCAGACTATCTGTCAACTTGTAGACTAACAAAAATCACACTCACCTGTTTCTACAGCATCTCCAAACCAGTAGGGCTAAAGATAAAGTATCTCTCTCTATTGTGGCTTCTAGAGACACAGAAGAGCCTACGGCTGGATAATGAGGTGATGCTGCTTCTGATGGAGTGCTCCAGTCCATAGGATTTGAAGGCACCAGGAGACTATTCTGATAATTCGGTCCGGGGCTGATCTGTAATTAAACGCTATTGATCACTTTTTGTGGTTGACCTACATTAGAGGGTAAGAGGCTTGGAGTGTTGTATATTGGTGGAGGAACACTTCAATCACCCTTTTCTGTTCATAAGTGCACTTGTGGAGGTGTGGCTGTCAACCAGGAGACCTGCTATGTTATGAATATGAAAGACTTTTTAAGGACTTTTATATGTAAATGCGCTGCAGTTATTTTGTAATAAAGTATTTCTTTTGCCAGGCAGAAATTGATGCTGTAGAAACAGGTGAGTGTTTTTGGATCCCTTTAGTAATCCTGTCGCTGGTGTGAACTCACTAGTTTTTTAGAGGCATTGTGTGAGGTTATTCTATTATAGCGCTACCCAATGCGACCGCTGATTTAAAGTCCCAGGTTCCATTCCAGCTAGGGCAGTAGCCAAACAAACAGCATCCTTGCACTCCACAAATCCAGAAAATCACAGTCCATAAGAGTTGCCTTTTTAAAGTTTATTGCTGTAATATCTTGGATAGGGAGCTGTGGGATACTCCACATCACTAAGAGGGACAACAAAGACACTTTTCTTTGTAGCAGCTCTGCAGAACAGTCCCTTAAGCAGTGGGACATTACGTGGATAGGACTGGGGCACCAATAGCAATGACCCAGGCCAGGCAAGCCTTGTACTTTGTGCAGAAGGGGGTGATAAAGCAAACAGTCACTGCAATTCTTAGACCTTTGGGTCAGTACTCACAGTGTCCTTCCAGCTTGGGATTAGAGATGAGCCGAACACCCCCCTGTTCGGTTCGCACCAGAACATGCGAACAGGCAAAAAATTTGTTCGAACACGCGAGCACCGTTAAAGTCTATGGGACACGAACATGAATAATCAAAAGTGCTAATTTTAAAAGCTTATATGCAAGTTATTGTCATAAAAAGTGTTTGGGGACCTGGGTGCTGCCCCAGGGGACATGGATCAATGCAAAAAAAAGTTTTAAAAATGGCCGTTTTTTCGGGAGCAGTGATTTTAATAATGCTTAAAGTGAAACAATAAAAGTGTAATATTCCTTTAAATTTCAAACCTTGGGGGTGTCTATAGAATGCCTGTAAAGGGGTGCGTGTTTCCCATGTTTAGAACAGTCTGACAGCAAAATGACATTTCAAAGGAAAAAAAGTCATTTAAAACTACTCGCGCCTATTAATGAATTGCCGGTCCGACAATACACATAAAAGTTCATTGATAAAACGGCATGGGAATTCCCCACAGGGAAACCCTGAACCAAAATTTAAAAAAAAATGACATTGGGGGTCCCCCTAAATTCCATACCAGGCCCTTCAGGTCTGGTATGGATTATAAGGGGAACCCCGCACCAAAATTTAAAAAAAATGATGCGGGTCTCCCCAAAAATCCATACCAGACCCTTATGCGAGCACGCAACCTAGCAGGTCGCAGGAAAAGAGGGGGGACGAGAGAGCGCCCCCCCTCCTGAACCGTACCAGGCCACATGCCCTCAACATTGGGAGGGTGCTTTCGGGTAGCCCCCCAAAACACCTTGTCCCCATGTTGATGGGGACAAGGACCTCATCCCCACAACCCTTGCCCTGTGGTTGTGGGGGTCTGCAGGCAGGGGGCTTATCGGAATCTGGAAGCCCCCTTTAACAAGGGGACCCCCAGATCCCGGCCCTCCCCCCTGTGTGAAATGGTAAGGGGGTACAAAAGTACCCCTACCATTTCACCAAGAAAGTGTCAAAAATGTTAAAAATGACAAGAGACAGTTTTTGACAATTCCTTTATTTAAATGCTTCTTCTCTCTTCTATCTTCTTTCTTCTATCCTCTTTCTTCTATCTTCTATCTTCCTTCGGTTTCTTCCTCCATCTTCTTCTTCTGGTTCTTCTGGTTCTTCCTCCGGTGTTCACGTCCGGCATCTTCCTCTGCGGCACCGGCGTATTCTTCCCTTCGTCTTCTCGGGCCACTCCGCATCCAGCATGATGGGAGGCTCCCGCTGTGTGATTCTTCTCCTCTTCTGACGGTTCTTAAATAACGGAGACTTCCCTCTGACGCACGGTGACTTCCCTGTCCGCCCCCCTCTGACGTCACGGGGAATGCCACAGGGAAGTCCCTGTCAAGTCCCCGTGCGTCGGAGGAGGGCGGGGTCACCGGGTGGCCCTGCCCTCCATTATTTAAGAATCGTCAGAAGAGGAGAAGCGTCACACAGCAGGAGCCTCCCATCATGCTGGATGCGGAGCGGCCCGAGAAGACGAAGCGAAGAAGACACCGGCGCCGCGGAGGAAGATGCCGGACAAGAACACCGGAGGAAGAACCAGAAGAAGAAGAAGATGGAGGAAGAAACCGAAGGGAGATAAAAGATAGAAGATAGAAGAAATAAGATAGAAGAAATAAGATAGAAGAAAGAAGAAGCATTTAAATAAAGGAATTGTCAAAAACTGTCTCTTGTCATTTTTAACATTTTTGACACTTTTTTTGTGAAATGGTAGGGGTACTTTTGTACCCCCTTACCATTTCACACAGGGGGGAGGTTAAAGGGGGCTTCCAGATTCCGATAAGCCCCTCGCCCGCAGACCCCCACAACCACCGGCCAAGGGTTGTGGGGATGAGGCCCTTGTCCCCATCAACATGGGGACAAGGTGTTTTGGGGGGCTACCTCAAAGCACCCTCCCAATGTTGAGGGCATGTGGCCTGGTACAGTTCAGGAGGGGGGGCGCTCTCTCATCCCCCCCTCTTTTCCTGCGGCCTGCCAGCTTGCGTGCTCGGATAAGGGTCTGGTATGGATTTTTGGGGAGACCCCATGTCATTTTTTTTTTACATTTTGGCGCGGGGTTCCCCTTAAAATCCATACCAGACCTGGAGAGTCTGGTATAGATTTTGAGGGGGACCCCATGCCATTTTTTTTTTTTAATTTTGGTTAGGGGTTCCCCTGTGGGGAATTCCCATGCCATTTTTATCAATGAACTTTTATGTGTATTGTCGGACTGGCAATGCATTAATAGTCGCGAGTAGTTTTAAATGACTTTTTTTCCTTTGAAATGTCATTTTGCTGTCAGACTGTTCTAAACACGGGAAACATGCGCCCCTTTACAGGCATACTATAGACACCCCCCAGGTACGAAATTTAAAGGAATATTACACTTTTATTGTTTCACTTTAAGCATTATTAAAATCACTGCTCCTGAAAAAAACGGCCGTTTTTAAAACTTTTTTTTGCATTGATCCATGTCCCCTGGGGCAGCACCCAGGTCCCCAAACACTTTTTATGACAATAACTTACATATAAGCCTTTAAAATTAGCACTTTTGATTTCTCCCATAGACTTTTAAAGGGTGTTCCGCGGCTTTCGAATTTGCCGCGAATACCCCAAATTGTTCGCTGTTCAGCGAACTGGCGAACAGCCGATGTTCGAGTCCAACATGAGTTCGACTCGAACTCGAAGCTCATCCCTACTTGGGATGATTCCAGCAGACAGGCTCCCCCTGTAATCTCCCAAGATAGGTCTTTAGTGGCACCCCTCTTTAGTCTCTGAAAGGGTTTGTGGTCAAGCAGGCCCTCTCCACATGGCTGGGATCCTCATGAGCAGACTGGGCCTTCAGCAGGGCAGCCAGGAAACAGGGGGAAGCAGTCAGACCTGCAGCATTAAGAACCCAGAGCAGTCCAAAGCAATCAATTCGGCTCTGCTGATTACAGGAGAGACAAAAACTAAATTTTCCTCAACAAAAAAAAAACCTCGCAGCCTAGCAGGAGGGTTTAAAAAAACAGGTTTCTCATCAGCACGTTGCTAGCTATACTGCTCTAGGGATTGTGGATAATTCCCCTTAACAAAGCTTTCCCTATCTTTACTTGTAGATACCATCTTCTCTTTTTCCTCTGCTGTCTCTACATAGACATGTAAACTATGCCTTCTGCTCTTTCCGAGACCAGTCAATATATGTGACTAATTCATTACTGTAATCTTGAGGCCAGGGAACATAGAACCACACAATTCTAGAGATTATATTGCAAGTTCCATTCATAAGTGATTATTGAATAGTGCACTTCTATTATTTTATTCACAATATGACCTAGAGAGTGAAGATGTTGGTGGTGTTGGTGGAGACACTATTCTTTGTTTCTAAATGAGCACATTTCAGCACTGTATAGATGTTGATTTCCCATCCTGTGGTGGTTTAAATATGTTAATGTGTTATAGGCAGTGTGTGAGGGTATTCTAAGGCTGGCCATAGATGATATGTCTTTCTTTTCCTCCAGCAGGGGTGGAGGAAAAGAACATTGTTTGAATGCCTTCCGCTGTGCTAATGTATTCTGCCAGCAGAAGGGCTATAGCCACTGGCACTAACTGTGTGGAAAAAAATTTGACATGCTGGTTGTACCCAAGTTGATCAATCACCCTGCCCATACATGAATCAAAATCAGTGGAGACTGGTGCTCAAAATTTTTGGGGGGGTGCAAAAATTTTTTGAAAATAATCATCAAATGCCATCAAATGCTGCCACTGTGCCCATCAAACACTGCCACTGTGCCCATCAAACGCTGCCAGTGTGCCCATCAAACGCTGCCAGTGTGCCCATCAAATGCTGCTCGTCTGCCCATCAAATGCTGCCAGTGTGCCCATCAAATGCTGCCAGTGTGCCCTTGAATGCCCCCAATGTGACCCCCGCCGTTCGCCATCTGCCCGGTACTTACCTTGTCTTGGTGGGTCAGTGGGTGACAGCGATGAGCCGGATCCTTTGTGCGTCTCTTACCGTCCTCATCTCCTATCCTCTCCTCCTGATAGGCATCCAATAGCGGTGCCTGTTGTTTCAGCCAATCAGGTGACAGGTAACAGACCCGAGCACCTGATTGGCGGAGAGGCGGTTTAGTGTTAGGAAAGCGAATATTCATTCGCTTATCTAACACAGCTGAGTGACCTGCGAGTGCCCAGCATGGCGCTCGCAGATCACCTTTTTTGACGCCTATTAGAGCCTATGGCTCTAATCAGGTGCTTCAAAAACACACCCCGCCACTGTAATTCAGGCACCTGTTGTAATTTGTTGGTAGATTTATGTGGGATTTTATATTATTATTATATATATATATGTACACATACAGTATAAGATTGACCAGGCCACGTTGGTATCTATTAATCTAATTACGCTTATCAAGGGGGACTTGTTGATCAAAGGGGAAGTGGCCAAACAAAATTTACTCCACATATCAAAGGGGACAGATAGTGACTCTGGGCTATGTTAATGTTAATATGCAAGAATGCAAATTAAGGCAGTTTATGACTACAGCTGCTTACGGCTAGGGGTCATTGTCTGTCACTCTGAAAGACAGAAGCATATCAAAGGCCTAAATGGAAACGGCCAATAAAATTGCTCAGCCATTCAGTGTATAGAGGATATAACACGGTGTTCAGTCTATTCACTCTCTGTATTATGAAGGCACAAGTCACGGAAACATGGGACTCTGAAGGCTAGTATATTTACTAGCGTTGTCATATTTACTCTGTTGGATTTTGTCATCTGTTGTAAGACTTTGTTCTATGTTGGAAGTCAAAAAAGTGCATCTCTCTGGAAGAATTGGGTTGCTGCGGAAGATTACTTAATTAATTATCTACCCACTATACTATATCACTACATTGGTGCCGTAACCCGGAGAGATGCACTTTATTGACTTCCAACACAGAACAAAGTCTTGCAACAGATGACAAAATCCAACAGAGTAAATATGACAACGCTAGTAAATATACTAGCCTTCAAAGTCCCATGTTTCCTAGACCTGTGCCTTCATAATCACAGAGTGAATAGACTGAACGCCATGTTATATCCTCTATACACTGAATGGCTGAGCAATTTGATTGGCCGTTTCCATTTAGGCCTTTGGTCTGCTTCTGTCTTCCAGAGTGACATAAACTGCCCTAATTTGCATTCTTGCATATTAAAATTAACATAGCCCAGAGTCACTATCTGTCCCCTTTGATATGTGGAGTAAATTTTGTTTAAAATTACAACAGCGCCCTGCTCCCAAAAAGGGGCCGGGCGCCTGAATAGGGGGTGGCAGCGGTGGCCATAGATAGATTCATGCCTTGCATGAATCTATCTATTGGTGCTAGAGGGGGTGGCAGGAGAGAGGGGGCGGCGCCCATGCGCCTTTAATGCACAGGCTGCCACTGATCGAAATTCATCTGGTCCCTAGTTTTCATTCATTTATGGCCGACTTTAAAAAATAACAAACAGGTTTCCCACCAGTCTATTGCTGTCTATACTGCTGCAGGGAATATAAATGCTTCTTTTGAACAACGCTATCCCTATCTTTACTCATAGATAGAATCTTCCCCCATCCCTCTGCTGTCACAGCTATCTAAAGCTTGCCTTCTGCGCCTTCTGAGACTAGTCAATAGATATGATTATTTCATTACTGTAATCTTTAGGGCTTAGGGAACATAGAACCTTGCAATTCAGGAGATTATACCACACAGGGAACAGTGTGCCTCTATTATTTTATTCACATTCTTACCTTTAGGAGTGAAAATGGTGGTAGTGGAGACATTATTTTTTTGTTAATACATTTGCATATTAAGGCACTGTATAGATGATGATTCCCCATTATGTGCTGGTGTGAACACGTTAGTGTGATACAGGCAGTGTGTGAGGTTATCCCATATTTAATAAAAGCAGGATTCCCACCAGTCTGCTGCTAGCTATTCTGTTCAAGGCATTGTTGATGATTCTCCTGAACAAAGCCTCCCCATCCTTATTCATAGATAGCATTTTCTCCCATCACTCTGCTGGTTTATTTATTGCTGTAATCTTTAGGGACAGGGGATAGTGATTATATTGCACGGAGGGCTCCATTCATATTACTAAATAGGATGCTTCTATTATTTTATTTACAAGCTGACCAAAGGAAAGAAGGTGATGGTGATGAAGGTCATGGTGGGGTACTTCTCTTCTTTATTGACAAATGAGCATATTGCAGCACTGTATAGATGTTGACTTTTCCATCCTGTGCCCACTGTACACTTTTGCTGGTTTTAATAAAAATGGAAACCCTTTAAACACTTGTCTACAGGGCCAATTCTGACACTTCTCTCATAGGTAAAAAGCTGTGTTTTTTTGCTAGAAAATGACTAGAAGAACCCCCAAACATTATTTATTTATTTTTTTAGCAGAGCACTTAGAGAATAAAATAGAGGTTGTTGCATTTTTTTTATGTCACACAATTTTTGCACTGCAATTTTTTTCAAATGCAGTTTGTGGGGAAAAAAATACACTTTAATGAGTTAAAAAAAAAAACACAATTTATAACCCATTTTTTTTTCTAAAATAAGACAATGTTACGCCAAGTAAACAGAGAGCCAGCATGTCATGCTTTAAAATTGCACATGCTTGTGGAGTGTCGCCAAACTATGGTATTTAAAAATCTCCATAGGCGTCACTTTAAATTTCTGCAAGTTACGAGTTTAGAGTTACAGAGGAGGTCTAATGCTATAATTATTGCTCTTGCTCTGACGTTTGCGGTGATAACTCACATGTGTGGTTTGAACACAGTTTACATATGTGGGTATGACCTATATATGTGTTCACCACTGCATGCGAGTACTGGGGGTGGGGGGTGTGCTTTATTTTTATTTTTATTATTATTTATTTTATTCCAGTTTTTATTTTTACACTGTCACTTTACTTTTTTTGTAATCACTTTTATGTTTTATGTAAACATCCCTTGTGATAACAATACAGCATGACAGGTCCTCTTTATGGCGAGATCTGGGGCCTATAAGACCCCAAATATTTCCTCTACCTTTAAAAACAGAAGATCAAAAAAAAATGTTTTTGATCTTTTGCTTTAACAAAAAAAAAGCCTTGTTTATATGCCGGAGGAACCGGAAGTAAAGTTATTACATCGCTCTGGTTCTCCAAGGCCAAAAAGATAAGCGGAGGCCATGTTAACTTTACTCATCTATATTGCAAGACACCAACACTGCCAGGTGGGTCCCGGGCTTCACCGATCATCAGGTAAGGAGGGGGGGGGGTGGCACCCCTCACGCCACTTCTAAAAGTTATCCAGTGGGAAACCACTAGGACCACTTTTAACTCGTACAGAATCACCGGCTGCAAAAAACAATACCGGAGTTATTGCTGCAGCCCTAATCCCGACATTCCATTTTCCGACCAGGATGTCATTTGTCTATGGCCCGGTCGGCAAGTGACTTGCCACCTATGACCTAAGAGCTGGTTAATACAGAGCCTTGTCATACACAAAGTTTTGATCAAAGTAAAACTATAAGCAAAACTTATAATTTTGGATAGAGTAAGGGAGTATAATATATAATAGTAAGATGGTTTTTTTTTTCAATATCTTTGTCCCATTGCAGAGATTTCCTTTCACTTCTTGTCCCATAGCCAAACAGGAAGGAAGAGAAAATCCCTGCAAATTAAAGAAATCTTTTGGGGACCCCCAGGTCATTAGAACTAGTGTATCCATTGGAAAATTTCCCCTCTATTACTTTTCTGGGGACAACCAAAAATGTGGGATTTTCTTTTACTATCACTTTCAATGATAATGGTAAACAGAACAAATAGAGAGGATGGATCTTCTTAACAGGAACACAGACAAGTGTTCTAATCCTTCTCCACTCTATCCAAAACTAAAAAATAATGTTTTGACTTTAGTTATACAGGACTTTAAAGGGGTTGTATAGGATCTTTTTTTTTATTTTAAATAACAAACATGTCATACTTACCTCCACTGTGCAGTTCGTTTTGCACAGAGTGGCCCCGAACCTCATCTTCTGGGGTCCCTCCGCAGCTGTCTTGGCTCCTCCCCGCATTAGCTAACCCCCCTCTGGGAAGCGCTCTCCCAAGGGGGTTAGCTTGCAGGTGCACTCCCGTGTGATACAGTCGGCGGCCATAGCCGCTGAGTGTATTACTCGGCCGCCGCCCCCGGTGCGACGCGTCATTGATTTGATTGACAGCAGTGGGAGCCAATGTCTGTGCTGCTATCAATCATCCAATAAAGAGCCCACAGGAGCTGGGGGAAAGCAATGCGGGATCGCGCCCACAGAGATTCGGGGCTCAGATGAGTAAAACAGGGGCCGGAGAGTGCAAGGTGTTTTTTCACCTTAATGCTCCTGCCGGGTGCCCCCACAGCAAGCAGCAGATTGGCAATGGCCAATGGCTACTGCTGCTGCCAAAAGCCAATCAAGAGTGCGAGACCCCAGAGAGCCAAAGTTCTCATGGACATCGCTGGATCGAGAGGAGGCTCAGGTTAGTAGGGGGGGGGGCTGCTGCAAAGAGAATTTTTTTAAAAGCTATTAAAACTTAAAAGAGCTATTTTAAAACTTCACAGCACCTTGCCTCAGTACTTCTCTCAAGAGCCATCAACCTTGATGCATGAAGCTGGCTTTTGGGAGGAGTTATACAAATATCAAAATGCTTTGATTTACATGCAGACCGGAGTGAAAATTGCATAAGTACATCCAGTACAGTAGAGGAAAATGACCAACTGTGCAAAACTGAAGGTAAGGCTAGAGTTCAATTTTTATCCAGGAACCCTCAACTAGTAGTGTCTGTAGCTCTGAGATCATTTGCTGATCATGTCAAAATTGTCCTAATTGGGTGAAAATCATGTCAAATTCATAGTGACCCTTAGTGTTTTACAGGATAACAACCTTCTGACACTGTATACAAGCTTGACAAGTGGCCTGAAGGCAAGAGATATGTGTAATGTCATTAGTTGACATTTGGTAGAGTTAGTTGAGTTGGTAGAGAACATACATGATGGTAGTATATTCCTAACTACCATACTTCCCTTATTGATGGGGCATGATACCCTTCACTCAGATGTACTGTATATTTATGAGTGTTTCCCTTCTTATGCAAGAAACTCTACATACCTCTTCAATGGGTCACCCATGTATTTAAAAACCTCAAAATTCTAAGTCAACTTTTTACTACAAAATCTCTAGTCCTTCATACTACATATATCTATACTTTGTCAGAGGACAGCCCTCAGCTGCTCCTCAATTGCTGCTCTCTGAGGCTGCTCCTTAATCACTGTCCTCAGGGGAGAGCCCTAAGCAGCTCCTCAATCATCTGAGTTTCTGTTCATCACAGATGGACACTTACTACTCCATCTTTTCACACAAAATATACCCAGACAGTCTTAATCATGCCATGCTCCTTTCCTCCTTCAGTTATCCTTTTCCTCGTTATCGGTACATCCACAGGATTTTTCTATGGTGCTTTAAAGTAGATAATGACCAGATGTCTAAGTACGAAGAAGAGTAAACTTTTACAAATGATTTTCCATCACCCTTATTAAATAAAACCCATCAAGACTCTCTCTCTCTCTAAAAGTAATATGGTGTTCCTATATACTGTATCTTCCCTTCAAAGTCCACTTTGCAGTGTTATCCTTTTTCCATAGGTGAGCACTAGCATCCTCCTATATGAGGGATACCGGAACAGTCTGAAGTCTGACAGTCTGACATCCCTTTTTTACCCTCCATAGCCGGGAGACTTTTGACCAACCATCAGATCCCAACCCTCTGGATTCTGTAACTTACATCAACAGTAGAAACATAGAAAAGTGACAGCATAAAAGACTGAGTGGTCCATCATGTCTGCTCGTTTTTTTTTTTTTTTTTTTTATATATGTGTCTTGTATTTTTTTTTTTTTTTGTTAACATTTTTGTCTGAGTGTAGATCTATGTTTGTCCCAAGCATGTTTAAAACCACTTACTGTTGACTGTCTCACTACCTCTGCAGGAAGTTTATCCCAAGCATCAACTACCCTTTCAGTAAAATAATGCTTTCTAAGATTAGTTTTGAACTTTTCTCTAGTTAGTTTGAGGTCATGTCCCCTTGTTCTTAATTTTGGTTTCATATTGGAAATACTACCCTCTTGTAACTTATTCACCCCATTGATGTATTTAAAAGGTTTCAATCATGTCTCCCCTTTCCCTTCTTTCCTCCAGACTGTACAAATTAAGTTCCTGAAGTCGCTCTTGATATGTTTTATCCCCCAGACCTTTCACAATTTTTGTTACCCATCTTAGGACTCGTTCTATCTGATCAATATCTTTTTGTAAGTGAGGTCTCCAGAACTA
This sequence comes from Aquarana catesbeiana, assembly GCF_042186555.1. Classification (NCBI taxonomy): domain Eukaryota; kingdom Metazoa; phylum Chordata; class Amphibia; order Anura; family Ranidae; genus Aquarana; species Aquarana catesbeiana. Next base: position 913,515,596 of record NC_133324.1, on the reverse strand, counting down.
GAGGACACAGTATTCTAAATATGGTCTTGAAGATCTATATAGTGGAATCAGGGCCTCATTCCTGCTGCTGATGATCCCTCTAGTGATGCATCCTAGAATTCTATTCACTTTTCCTACTCCCCGGTCACACTGTTTGCTAGTTTTGCAATCACCTGAAATAAGTACCCCCAAATCTTTTTCCCTCTGTAGTGCTGTCCAACAATCACAATCTTTTTCCTCTGAAGTGCTGGTCAACAATCACTCTCCCTCGTGATTGGAGAAAAAAGATGAACATGACACTCATGGCCAACATCCGGAATGTATAGGTTAGAAAAAAAACAGGCTATATAGGCCAGACATGGGGAATAAAGATCATTTATAAAAACTTATGAAATTGTTTTATTCATATTTTATAAAAAAGAAGAACATACAGCATGTATACATGCTTATAGTTAAAACCAAGTATAGTAGTACTTTTTGGATGGAGTAAACCACATATATTCATACAATAATAATTGTTAATATGCTTCACAGATTACAGTGCTGGTTATAGGTCCTCATGTTTCAACGCATTTCACCAATGTTGCTTCATCAGGACACATGACAACATTTACAGCAATTATCTAAAGAAAAACAGTAACGTTTACACAGAATACAGGAAAAACATGGCTGTATAATATGTCAGTGCACTCTTTAAATGGGTCATACCTCAGCATCCAAGCACCAACATGCATTAAACCCCCTGGGTGGGCACCGGACCATCAGGGAGAACCCAATGGAGCATGGAGCACATAAGGTTTGGCCTTGTGATTTATATGAGCTGTCTTTTTAGCATGCTTTATTACTAATTCACTGTTGGCTGCATAATTGCTCCCATTAGGGTTTGCGAGCCTGGACTACCCATATGTGATCCTTGCATCTATTAGGGTGGCTAAGCCTGGTCCTCGAGTGCCAGGAATCTTTAATATATAGTAAGTTTTACGCTTTGGTATTCTTTTATTAATTGGTTGGTTTGCTCTTGGAATGATCTGGTCTCTACTCTTCATGATTGGAGAAAAATTCATCTAATCGACCAACTCTAAGGTCTCCCGCATATAATCAAAGAGTCCCTAAATACCCTCTAACAGGCAACACTAGTCAACATAAAAGAGAGTAGAAAAGGAAAAGCTTGATGCAATTTGCTAATAACGTCTACACACAGGACTTATGTATCATATCAACTGTATAATCAGGATGGAAAAAGAGGCCAGCATCTTTTTTTATCTGAGCCCTGTGTTATATGGTTTACTTCTAGTTAAGAAGTGGTTAATTACCGCGCGGTCATTAAAAAGATAATTGTGTTTTCCACTGCTAGAAATCAGCCATGCGTAGCATTTCCTCAATATCTGCTCACCCAAACCATCCTTCCCTGTCAATATAGATTATTGTGTTAAACTGCACCGCCTGTGACGGAGCCAAGATAACAAGCTAATGGAATGGTGTCTCACACCACTAATACATACCTTGAGTATATATAAATAACATTGACCTTTACTTGGTATCTTCATCATTTTCAGGCAACCTAATTCAGATCAATGTCTGGGTAATTTTTCCTGACAAAGTCACCTTATTTAGTGGGATCGGGGCATGTCTGAGGATGTTTGGCCTTTAAGAGGAGAAAAATGCTAAGTATACAGTACATTAATCTGTATTCAATCCTTGTCCTCCTCTGTAGCCTAATGTATCTATGTCACCACCGCAAATACCTATCAGACAATGTCCAGAGGCATTCTCCAGCTTTGGTCCATGAGCTCAACTGCAGCGTAGAGAGGTATTTGTATGCAGGAAGTGTTACTGATTGACTTCTTAGCTGAAGGTACTGACTGTAGGTAAGTTGTAATACCTGGATAGGAGGCACAGCAAGCATATAGACGCTGTTAGGCAGGTACTGCAGGAGTGATTAAAACACATTAACCACTTGAGTTCTATCCTTTATAAACCCATTACCAGGCCCTTTTTTCAAAGCTGTGATAGTTTGACTGACAACTCAGTCACGCAACACCATACTCAATTAATTTTACATACTTTTTTTGAGACAGATAGAACTTTCATTTGATGTTTTTTTTATTTTTCACTAAAGGAAGGAAAGCTGAAAATGTTGGAAAAAAAAAAAAATACTTGATATTTTGACAGCCTATCACATTTCTTAAGGCCATAAAATTCCAGGAGACTACAAACACCCCCAAAAATCATCACTTTTTGGAAAGCAGATACCCCCCATAAACCTGAACAACCAAACACAGACCCCCTCTCCAGTCACAGGTACACTACCAATCAACATCAATTAGTATGCAAAATAAACACTCAGCCAAAAGATATCTTTTAAAGCGTACGTGATCAAAAAATGTATATACATAGGAATACTAAATCAAACAATATCCCTAACTTCCATGCTACATGATAGACAAAAAACAAGCCAGTGTCTTCAACAGCATGGCAACCTGCCCTGTCATAAACCCATGCCTGCTTGGTTCTCCCTTTTTCCAGCATTTGAGCTCTGGTTTTCCCCTTGATGCCTGTGGGCACTGTGGATAGCATGGTGCTGGTACTGGTACTGCTGCTGCCCATGGCAGAGTGTCTGGTGCAGAAGATCAGCGGTAGTGGCGGAAGGGGAGGGTTTGTTTACAATTTGTGTTTTCATTTGCGACTGTCGTGACGGGTTCACTGTGATCACATGGCACAGGGCCACACTGATTAGCTCTTTAAATTGTGCCTGTGATCTCTGTATTCCTATTGGAATTGCATACAAAGTTATATACATATGACACAGATGACATGTGCATATGCCTATTTATAAAGCTCAGTATTGTATTATTTTTTCCTTGAACTGTATTAGCAAAAGTATTTCAATATTCTCCAAATCAGGCTCCTTGGACGAACTGCAAGAATACAAGCAAATGGAGCTAATCCCTACAGGATGAGATTTCCTCAACCAAAAAAAAAAAGTCATTTAAACAGCACAAAGCAGCCCTTCTTCAGACACCTGGTGGGTTCTTAGACAGGAAAGTGCACCCTGGCCTTACAAATCTATTTAAGAACAAAAGGATTACATGGCTGGGCTGTAGAAAGCTGGAGAAAACTGAGCAGCTTCGAGCTTTGTTGGCTTCGGAACTTCTCCATGGTGCTGTTAGAACAGATGATTGGCAGGGTTTGTGAGCAGGGAGGCAGCTGATCAGCGAGGGGGCACATGGGCAGGTTTTCCACTTTCAGTCTGACAGTAGAAAAGCTCTTTAAGCCCTATATGGTTTGACACAAGAGAGGGTGCCCAGCATTTATCATATTGGCAAATACAAGCTATAAAAGATGGGAAGCAGATGTTACCATAAAAGCAGCCAACACACATAAATAGCGATTCATTCTGAAACAGATGAATCCGATCACAATTCATAGAAACCTCAGTGATATTCATCTCTGCAGTTACAAGCAGAATATTTCACAATTAGGCTGCTTAAGCCAATGCACTTCCCACTTAACTAGATTGTACCGAAACAATTGAAAGTGAGGTCTAAAATTTGCTTTGCCTGATGATTTGCTGATAAACACATACGGTACAGGCATATGATTATTCTGAAAATTATTTGACATAGCTCCGAGCTGATCTGGAGGGATTGTCTTCTTTTCAAACCCTCTGTCACTTGTCAAAATTGTATTTTTCTTTTTGGTCTGATAAATAGACCTCCATAAGATACAGTAATGTGCTATTTAATTAAAAACATAGAATATAGATCTAAATCTTTTATCCAACCTCTGAAGCGCCCATGCTCAACCGCGTTTCCATGGAACCCTAGGGTCCTCCAGATTATTAGGGGCTCACTGAATTGTGGCTAATTGACTTCCCCTTTGATGGTGCCTGCGTAGGTCTGGGCCCAATATCATATGGCAGAGCCTGACAGCAATGATCATTTTAACTGTCTCTAAGGGCTAGTTTACACTTGCTTCAAACTATGGCTTTGGACATGCTTTGTTAAAGCTCTCTAAAAGCCAGTCAAAGCTCCTGTCACTAAATAAAATCGTTAGCTTACAGTCCTATTTACACCTTGCTTTTGCTCGGTCCTTCGATGAGGCTTCGATGAGGCTTTGGTGGAGCTTCGATGAGCCTTTGGTGAGGCCTTGTGGGGCTTCGATGAGGCTTCGGTGGGGCTTCAGTGGCGCTTCAAGTGAGCTTTGCCATAGACTTCTATGGAGGCTTTAAAGACAGCAACTAAAGCAACATGGGGTATAATGTTTGACGGTGTAAACAGGACTATAAGTTAACCATTTTATTTAGTGAAAGAGGCTTTAACTGGCGTTCAAAGAGTTTTAACAAAGCATGTCCGAAGCCGTGTTTTGAAGCAAGTGTAAACTAGCCGTTAATGTGTGTTAAAGCTGAAGCAAGTGTAAATGAGCCCTAAGGGTGAAATTATGACCACCACAAGGGGCTTTCTTCCCACTGGCCACCAATGTAAGGGATATTTTTCCCCTTGATCCCCAATAAATTGGTTTTAGAATGGGTTCTCTGAGACCTAAAATAATTTCAAGGGTTGAGAAAGGTTTCTCCAAAGTAATCAAATTGATGTTTTGAAAGACAGTATAATGGAAAAGTAGTGGCGAAAAAATGTTAACAATTAAAATTGTTTTTGTATACATTATTCCTGGTCCACATATATTGGGACTGTCCTTGGCCTCCACACTTTGTGCTATAATGTGTCTCTATTTCCTATCTCAGAAAGTTGGGAGACATGCAATAACATTGTGCAAAGTGCAATCTCATACCCAACCATATTTCACTTACTTCTAGTCATATGACTTAAGAGATGGCTGTTCCTTGGCAGCTATAAGTTATCTCCTCCATTATTATTCCTAATTATAATAAAATATAGAGCAGTGTTTCTCAACTCCAGTCCTCAAGGCACCCCAACAGGCCATGTTTTCAGGATTTCCCTTAGATGAAACGACTATGGTAATCACTAAGGCAGTGAAACTAATCAAATCACCTGTGCAAACTAATGAAAAGCCTGAAAACATAACCTTTTGGGGCACCTTGAGGACTATAGTTGAGAGACACCGACATAGAGAATGCGTTGATCTGTTCTTCAAATGTTATACAGTTGATAAATGGATTTTACCAGTTTGTCATAGAAACTTTTTTTTTAACCACTTGCCAACTGCTGCACACCGATATACATTGGCACAATGGCAGCGGTGGGCAAATGGGCATACCTGTACATCCCCTTTAATTGGCGGGGCTAGCCGGCACCCGCTGCGTACAGCTTGACCGTGCCCGTGGGACCCGTGGACTCGATGTCCCGCGATCGTGTCACAGGGCCGCAGAATGGGGAGATGCCTATGTGAACAAGGCATTTCCCCGTTCTGCCTAGTGACATGACAGGGATCTACTGCTGCCTGTTTTTGGGAGCAGTGATCGCTGTCATGTCAGTGGTAGCCCACCCCCCCACAGTTAGAATCGGTTTCTAGGACACACTTAACCCCTTGATCACCCCTAGTGTTTAACCCCTTCCCCGCCAGTGTCATTTACACAGTAATCAGTGCATTTTTATAGCACTAATCACTGTATAAATGACAATGGTCCCAAAATAGTGCCAAAAGTGCCCGATGTGCCCGCCATAATGTCGCAGTTACAATAAAAATTGCAGATCGCCGCCATTGCTAATAAAAAAATAAACTATAATAAAAATGCCATAAAACAAATGTAGAAGAATATATATTGGCCTAAACTGAGGAAAAAATAATTTTATATATTTTTGGAAGATATTTAGTATAGCAAAAAGTAAAACATATTGCTTTTTTTTCAAAATTGTCGCTCTTTTTTTGTTTATAGCGCAAAAAAATAAAAACCACAGAGGTGATCAAATACCACCAAAAAGAAAGCTCTATTTGTGGGAAAAAAAGGACATCAATTTTGTTTTGGTATAACGTCGCACGGCCGCGCAATTGTCAGGTAAAATGACGCAATGCCGAATCGCAAAAAGTGCTCTGGTCAGGAAGGGGGTAAAATCTTCCGAGGCTGAAGTGGTTAAATGGAAGATATGTTTTACATAAAGTGGGTAGCAATTGCTGACTTTTATAATTTTTATTATGAAGACATTTTGGAATTATTTCTGTAAATCCTGGCATGTGCTAAAAGAGTTCCACCCATTATGTATGTAAAAAGGTTAGGATTTGGAAGAGTTTGGTGGCACAGTGATGTTTCAAAGTGCCTTGTGACAAGACTTGTAGTGTTGCCAGTTTAACAGGAAAACAATATGGGAGCACATAGGATTAGAGTAGGCCTTAAATTTAGCATAACATAATAAAACAAATCATCATCTGAAGCACATTATCTTCCTCTCATATTCTCCTTCATATAATTCTGGTCATTACTAATGCAAAGATGCACTTTAAACATTTATTAAATTAGTTACCAAGAGGCTATGTTCTCTTACTTCAGCACAGGATACAATTACCTCCTCTGAGTGTTAGTAACAGGAACACTTTACAGATAAATGCAATTTTGTTTTAAATTTTAAATTATTCAATTAATATCAGTATTAATGACCATTGTTATCATTTGAGTTTAGTAGAATGTCAGGGGCAGCCGACAAAGTCCTTTGTAGATTTCCCTTTTGGGCACCCACGGACTCAAGCCTTGCTTGGGAAATGCCCAGCAGTTAAGCTGGCAGATATGGTCCTGGTGCTTTCTCCATTTTTGGTGAGCATTAAAGTACACTAAAGGCAATTTCTTTTTTAGTTTTGGATAAAGTACAGAGGGATTTGAAGACTTTGTCAGTTTTTATTGATGTCTGTGTCCCCGTTAAGGAGATTCACTCTTTCTATTTGTCCTGTTTAACGTTATCATTGAAGGTGAAGGTATAAGAAAACACACATTTTGGGTTGTCCCCAAAAAAGTAATAGAGTGGAAATCCTCCAATCGGAAAACTAGTTCTGGTGACCAGGGGGTCCTCAAAGAAATCCCTTGATTTGCAGGCATTTCCTCTTATGGGCTGTTTGGCTATGGGGCATAAACTAAGGGAAATCTCAGCAATGAGACACAGATGGCAAAAAAAATTCTGGCAGGGGTATAACCCTTCCTTGCTCTATCCAAATTGAGGTGAACCACCTCAACTGTCTTTTAGTTGAGAGAACAGATGGACTTATTTAACTCACTTCTTATTTTTAAGTGCAGTAACAGATAGCAACCAGACAGAATTCACTTGGTTGAAGTCAGACCAGTAGAAGATAGACAGTGGTTGGTTGTAACTGTGCTGAAAATTAAATAGCACTTAAGAGTAAAAATCCCTTATTGAAAAAAGTTGGATTTGTAACAAAGATTTTACAAACAACCAAACAGAGTGAAGGAATACTCTTAAGACACATTTATTTCAAAGGACCAGAGACTCTAATCCAAGACTTTCTTGATAACCAAACATGGTTTGTAGGAACAGAGGCTCTAATCCAAAACATTTTGATAACCAAAGTTTGCAGGAACGGTAACTCCAATCCACGACTTTCCTGATAACCAGACTTAGTCTGAAGGAACAGAGACTTTAATTCCAATTCCGAAGGAACAGAGATTTGAATCCAAGTCTTTCTTGATGACTAAACACACTTTGAAGGAACAGAATCTCTAATCCTAGAATTACCTAATAATCATAGTTTGAAGCAACGGAGACTCTAAGCCATGATTTTCCTGGCAGCCAAACTTAGTCTGAAGGAACAGAGACTTGAATCCAAGTCTTTCTTGATAACCAAATACAGTTTGAAGGAACAGAGACTCTATCTAAGATTTCCTGACAACCCAACTTGGTTTAAAGGAATGGAGATTTTAATGCAAGACTTTCCTAATAACCGAACTTCTAACAATGAAGGAGACTAAACCCATCAGCCTGGTGAGAAAACTGAATTTCTGTTCCAGTGGTTAAGACCTATCTCAGTTCTACATATTGACTACAAACTTACTGACTTAATTTTCCACCTCATCCATCTAGATCAACACAGCTTTATACTCAGGAGGGAAAATCCCATCACTACCAGACAGGTGATCAATATCATTTACACGCACAAATATCAAAATTACGGGTCTTGCTGTTATGATCTGACATACCTAAAGCGTTTGATATAGTGCACTGCGAACATAGAGAATGATTACTACTTAAGCTGGGCTTCAGAGATAAGAGTCTGTCGGCTGGAAAACCCAATTTCTGCCCTGATATCTGATCAATACATCCTCCAACAATAACAGAATTATCCAAAGAAAACCATTTATCAACAGTTGCTTCAAAAGCTTGAGCAGCACATAAAAAGTCACAATGTGAAATCCCATCTTCTGCCATTTTTTTTTGTATGATTTTTAGATCCTTGTGTGGAAAAAAGTATTTTCTAACTGATGAATGTCAGACACACCAGGAAGTAAGCACCGTAAGGATCACTAGAACTTATATTCTGCTGCTCTTTTATTCCCTTTTGGCAAACTTCTTTTTACTTCTTATCCAGTTGAGGGATGTCAGGCAGAATGGAAAGTGAGACAGAACATTCCAAATGTCAACAAAGACAGCATTTAAAACATGACAGAGGTTCTATTTTTTCCCCATGGCCCGACTTGGGCTTTAACTTTAACCAAACATTGTCTGTCAACCAAACATTGACTTTTACTTGTCTTACCTGGGTCACCAGGGGTTCCAGAAGCCCCTCCACAGTGAGAGTTCGGATTTCCAAACTTTTAGGGTCCCATTTCAGAATGATTGGTGATGTTGCTGATGTCATTTTTTTCTGAAAACATACAATATAAAAATTTGTAAAAATCCATACTATGCATATTATAATCACAATAAACATCTAGTAAATGAACTAGAGCTCAATTACATAATATCTAAAAATTGGCTTTATACAGAACATTGGTTTGTACCCCACTGGATGTTTAGAAACCAGAAGGTCTTGGAGCAGGTCCAGGGAACATAGGGGTAGATTTATTTAACCATAAGGAGCAATATATATATTGATAGACACTACAGAAAACATATAAACTTGCTGAAAATCTATAATTAGAGATACATAGATACTACCACTGCTTACTTCCTTCTGAAAATACCAGCTGGATGGCAGTCTTAGGTTTTAGTGCTTTTTCTGTCACTAACCCCCAACAGTCACGCAAATCAGAACAGTCAGTAAAAAGTCAAAATGATCTGAAGGACATGCAGCATCATATAAAAATTTGAATGGTCCACAAAGCTGATCCATACATTTATGTTCTCCCAACTTGACTACTGCAATGCTCTACTCGCTGGTGTACCTAAATCCACTATTATTCCACTACAATACTGTATGTACAAAATTCTGCAGCCAGTATCCTGACTACGTCTGGTACAAGTGATCATATTACCCCTATCCAGTAGTCATTGTACTGGCTATCCATCAGGTTTTGTATAGACTTTAAGATCCTCTTGCTCACCTATAAGGCTCTTCATGGCTTGGCACTCAATTATCTGTCTGAACCTATATCAACTTACTCCCCCCCCCCCATAATTTCCGCTCCTCAAATTCTGATCCCCCCTATTCACCTACACTCAAAGGGAGACAGAACCTTCTCCCGCTATGCACCAAAACTCTGCAATTCACTTCCAAAGAACATCAGAGAGTCATCTTCTCTAAACTCATTCAAATCAAATGTATAAAACATTTTTCTTTGGACAAGCTTTCATGTAATTGTCCCTTTTTTCTTTACTTTATCCTGTGTATTTCTTGTGTCTTTGTTTTCTTTGTAAAGAGCTTTGAGAAGCTACTTTTTTTTTTAACTCCTTTTATTGACAAAGATGCAAACAAGAAGACAGTTTGGTACAATAACCAATATGCTCAACATGAGCATATTACATACAAAATTCAGTACACAAATACAGAACATATACATATATAAAATCCAGAGTCCTCGTAGAGAGAAATAGTGAGAAATTGCTCTGTAGCCAAGAAAAGAGAGATTGGATACATAGTAATTCTATATAAAGTACACAGGTACAATCACATCTTAACATATAGGTTAAGTATATATTATGAACACCTCATATAGTAGTAGTGGCGAGAGTAGACGAACACCAAGGTTCCCACATCTTTTTATATTTGTTAGGTCAACCTCTGTGCTCTGGTTCACCATCTGAATCCATTGATGGGTAGATGGAGGAGCAGACTTACGGGACAAAAACAGTGTTTCCCTCAGCAATACTCTAGTATATTTTGGCCATTGTTCCTCGTCTAATATACTCAGCAAACATATCTATGGAGTACATGGCACTGAAATAGAAAGAATTTGAGACAATATGGCAATTACTCTTTTCCAATAGCCAACTATAACAGGACACAACCATATTACATGAATACAATCTGCACTTTGATACTGTAGGTGCATCTAGTGCACCCAGACGTTGATACGATACATAGCATACAGTCTTACCGGGTTAAATATGACTGATGCAATATACAGTTGTGCTCATAAGTTTACATACCCTGGCAGAATTTATGATTTCTTGGCCATTTTTCAGAGAATATGAATGATAACAAAAACACTTTTCTTTCACTCATGGTTAGTGTTTGACTGAAGCCATTTATTATCAACCAACTGTGTTTATTTTTTTGAATCATAATGACAGTAGAAACTACCCAAATGATCCTAAACAAAAGTTTACATACCCCAATTCCTAATACCGTGTATTGCCCCCTTTAATATCAATGACAGCTTGAAGTCTTTTGTGGTATTTGTGAATGAGGCTCTTTATATTCTCAGATGGTAAAGCTGCCCATTCCTCTTGGAAAAAAGCCTCCAGTTACTGTAAATTCTTGGGCTGTCTTGCATGAACTGCACGTTTGAGATCTCCCCAGAGTGGCTCAATGATATTGAGGTCAGGAGACTGAGAGATCACTCCAGAACTTTCACTTTATTCTGCTGTAACCAATGACAGGTCGACTTGGCCTTGTGTTTTGGATCATTGTCATGTTGAAATGTCCAAGTACATCCCATGCACAGCTTCCTGGCTGATGAATGCAAATGTTCCTCCAGTATTATTTGATAACATACTGCATTCATATTGCCATCAATTTTGACCAAATTTCCTGTGTCTTTGTAGCTCACACATCCCCAAAACATCAGTGATCCACCTCAATGTTTCACAGCAGGAATGATGTACCTTTCACCATAGGCCTTGTTGACTCCTCTCCAAATGTAGCGTTTTACGGTTGTGGCCAAAAAGCTCAATTTTGGTCTCATCACCACAAATGACTTTGTGCCAGAAGGTTTGAAGCTTTTCTCTGTGCTGTTTGGCGCATTGTAAGCGGGATACTTTGTGGCATTTCCATAGTAATGGCTTTCTTCTGGCAACTCAACCCTGCAGCCCATCTTTCTTCAAGAGCCTCCTTATTGTGCATCTTGAAACAGCTACACCACATGTTTTCAGAGAGTCCTGTATTTCACCTGAAGTTATTTGTGTTTATTTTCTTTGCATGGCAGTTGTGGCTGATATTTTAGTTGGTCTACCTGACCGTGGTTTGGTTTCAACAGAACTCTTCATGTTCCACTTCTTGATTAGAGTTTGAACACTGCTGATTGGCATTCTCAATTCCTTGGATATCTTTTTATATCTCTTTACTGTTTTATGCAGTTCAACTACCTTTTCCTACAGATCCTTTGACAATTCTTTTGCTTTCCCCATGACTCAGAATCCAGAAACGTTAGTGCAGCACTGGATGAAAGATGCAAGGGTCTGTCAGGAGTCCAGAAACTCATTGACTTTTTATACACACACATTAATTACAAACAAAGAGATTACAGGTAAGGATGGTTACCTTTAATAGCCATTCAAACCCCTTTGTGTCAAATTGTGTGCATGTTATCAGGCCAAAATCACCAGGGTATGTAAATGTTTGATCAAGGTCATTTGGGTAGTTTCTGCTCTCATTATGATTTAAAAAGAGTAAACACAGTTGATTGATAATAAATGGCTTCAGCCAAACACTAACCATGCCTGAAAGAAAAGTTTTTGTGTTATCATTCATATTCTCTGAAAAATGGCCAAGAAATCATAAATTCTGCCAGGGTAAACTTATGAGCACAACTGTATATGATTGAATACGTTTGAATACGTTTGTTATTGATAGCCAGTGAGACAGTTAAATTAGAGGAGCACGCCTCCTCCCAATCTTCATCCAGCAGTTCAGGTATGAGTGTTTGCCACTTAGCACAAACTGCCAAAGGAGTTTTATTGATTGAGGTAGCTAAAAGATGAGAGTAGACAGTAGAGATCAAACCCTTAGGACACAATAGACCTATCAATGGGTAATCTGAAAACGTAGTACCAGTAACACCAAATTGGGTTTTTAAAACATGGCGAAGCTGGAGATACCTATAAAATTCTGTCCGAGGGAGTGCATGCTTTCTTTGTAGTTCAGTAAAGGAGGCCAGAACATTTCTAGCATAAACACCATTTAATATGACTAGACCCCTATTTTCCCAGAAAGAGTGATCTGTGAACTTTAACATATGAGAGAACATGGGGTTATGCCAAAGAGGCAGTTCTAGATTACCGTAATATCAAACCTGTCCAGATGTTTAACCTCCCTCCAAACCATGTAATCAAACCCTTCTCAATACATTCAGGGGAGTCTCCAAAGCTATTAGCAAGTGTTTTAGGTACAGAACATGAGCTAGATGCGACTCCACTATTGCTGGAGTGACAGGCACCAATCAAATGGAGCAATTGCCCTGCTAGGCAGTACTAGTGCAAATTAGGGAGTGCCATACCAGCTTCAGCCTTGGGCAGCTGCAGAACAGAAAGTTTTAGTTTTCATCTATTATTCGCCCATTTAAAAGAAGTGAACATTGTATCTAGAGTTTTGAAAAATTACTTAGGTGCCACCCTCGGTACATGAGAGGTTACATATAAGCATTTGGAGAGAAGAATCATCTTTATCAGATTGATTCTGCCTGCCACCGACAAAGGGAGTTTAGCCCAAACGTTAAGTTTAGGTCTAATCCCTTGAAGTACAGGGTCCAAGTTAACCTTTAAAACTTCTGTTGTTGATAACGTAATAATCATCCCTAAATATTTAAAGGAAGAGACAACCTTGAGGGGACTAATAGCTGCATTTCAGGCATACTGTTGGGGTTAGAGAGGCATCAGAGCTGATTTCTGCCAATTAATTTTAAGGCCAGAATAAGCCCCATAATTATCAATGTTCTGCATTGCTGCATCTTGCAAATATAAAATAAGATCATCTGCATATAAGCCAATTGTGTCAGACCTATCACCTAAAGGTATGCCTCTAATAAGAGCAGACTGTCGGAATCGTATTGTCAATGTCTCAATTGCCACCGCAAACAGAAATGGAGACAAGGGACAACCCTGTTGGTTGCCTCTATGAAGTGGTACTGATCAGGACAGTAAACCGATAACCAATAATTCGGACATTGGTTTTGCATAGAGGATGCACGCGAGCTATTTCTAAAATTTCTCCCCAAATCCTAAGGACCGCAGTGCAGGCAGCAAGAAAGGCCATTCTACAGAATCAAAGGCTTTAGCCGTGTCCAACAACGCTAGCACACTAGACTCAGGTAAGTATTCTCTAAGTTGTACAATCATCTGCGTCCTACCAATATTAATAGACGTGGACTTTCCAGGCATAAAGCCAGTTTGATCCAGGTGAATTATTTTAAGAATTACCGAATTAAGACTTTTGGCAGTAATTGAGCAAGAATTTTATAGTATATATTGAGTAAAGAAATTTCACGGTAAGAAGCACAGTCAATGAGATCTTTGTCAGGTTTGGGTAAGAGTACTACTGTGGCTGAAAACATAGATGGCGACAGTCTACCCTCTTGAAATGCCTTGGAAAAGATCTGTGTTAGAATTGGTGCCATGATGTCCAAGTATCTACAGTAAACCTCCAGGGGAACGCCTTTCCAGCTCTTAAGGATGCCACTGCTTCTCTAATATCATCTTCTGTGTGATATCAGCATCTAGTACCAATACTTGTTCTTGTGTCAGAGTTGGACACTGCAAATCTTCCAGGTATATATCTATATCTTGACTAGTATATGTAAGAGTGGTATTATACATATTGGTGTAAAACTCATGAAAGCAAGTAAGGATATCACCAGCAGTAAGGGCCTCAGTGCCATTTGTTCATAAAGCTAACTTTTTTTTTTTAATTATTTTTTATTTCGTTATATAGCGATTTCCTCCCTAGCCTAACTGCCCCTGATCCACAACTTTTATCTTTTGAATATTAGTTTTCGTATTCATGGAGATTCAGAATCACATATGGGTGTTACCGCGAGCAGTATGCATGCAAAAGCAGCCTGCTTAGGAACACTCACTGCTACAGACTGACATCCATCAATCATTTGATAGTTGCACCTCCCAAGAGTCAGCTTGAGAGCCCCTCCTCCCCCAACCAGCCATGGGCTATCTGTAATGCCTAGAGAAGCACAGAGACCCAGCGATAATGTCACTGAGTATAATATAAGTTATATAATGTAAACAAAAATATTTATTTTAAAAATATCATTAGCATGTTGATGATAGGGAAAAAAGGACAGTAGCCAGCTAGCAGTGCATGACGCTAGGTACTAACAATTCTCCATGCTGCTGCGTTTGTCATCATTCCCGCTCCTCGGCCGAGAGTGTACAGAGCAGCTGGGTCATAGGAGAGGGAAGAAGGACTCTGAAAATGGCCACTGGAGTACAAGCCCCACCCACAGCCTGACAACAAAAGGGCTATGACTGGTAGCAGGAGGGGCTGGAGGGGGCTTGCCCATGAATGATTGGAACTGCAGGGACTTGTGGGGAGTTTAGTCCCCTCCAGGCAGCCCTGATGAGGAAGGACTGTGTGGGACTACGAGTCCCAGGAGAACTGTGTGTTTAAGGGGGAAAGCCTGGTTTACAGGGGGCAGTCTCGCATGAAGATAGTCAAAGGAATGAGTTGTGCTATCCGAATCTTCTGGTGCTGCAGAGAGATACTAGTCCCCATGTGTAGCTGAAGGGAGTTAAACTGCTGTGGCTAAGGGGACTGCTGTGTGTGTACAATGGGAGGATTATGCCCTAGGGCGGAGGGACCGATTGAGGCTGCGGGTGGAGGATTGTGTCCCATGATTTGTGAGAGAATGTGTCCCTGTTTCCTAGCCTGTGTAAGGTTCTGCTTATGCTGTGGCATACAGAGGCAATTTGCTGTGGGACTGCAAGGCTCAGTGTGCTAGGAGAGAAGGCATCTAGATTTGGGACCTCTGTTGTTACATCGGTTACTATGTTCAAGACTTCTGCCACCACCCCCAAAGACCATAAGAAACCACCTGCCCCTTGTATCCATCGACACCTTTTTAGTTATATTACTCTTTAAAATGTAAGCACTACCCCTTTCCGAGACCCCCCCCCCCCCAGGGATTTGTCCTTTGTCCCCTTTCTTGTTGGAATTACAAAACACTGTTTAGAGAACTCGAGTTTAGACTTTTGGGCCCTAACGCTGGCAAACAGCTGATTTTAACCACTGGCCAGTGGGAGAGGATTAGTAGGGACTGTTTTTTAAAGCCCCTTCTTGTATTTCTTATTGGGTTATTGGTGTATCTGTTTCTTGCCACTAGTTTACCACCCCCAGCAGAGTAATGTTGTTCTACTCTGCTGGGGATGTTGCTCAAATAAGCAACTCTTCTTTCAGCCTTTGGTGTACCAGAAAGTGTGTTCCTGCCTAGAGGGTCGCTAATACCATGAAAAGGGGAATCCAAATATCAGTGGATTTTTTGGGGTTAAGCACTACAGAAGAGAACCAGGGAAGGCAACATATAAGCTGATTACACTTCAGCTTTTATGTGGAGTAAATACTGTATTTATCTGCTATTAAGGCATCCTAAGGGCAAAGAGACTGCAAGCAACACAAAAATATCAAAACATATGATAATGTCCATTTTAATGCCAATTTTTTTTTTCTTTAATTGGAATCATGAATTTTACTTTTTGTTTATTAGGCATAACCCTTTAATTGCTACACAGCAAACTTTCAGACCTGCACAGTCAAGATGAAAACAATAATATGCTGATTCCGTTAGAAGCTCGGTAGGCTATGTGTTGGGTTGTAGCCTAACAAAGGAACGGAAATGCTGTCTCATATCACTTGATTCACCATTGTGATCGTCTGGGGCCGCTCTGTTTCCTCGTATACAAAAATGGAGAATTTTAAATGGTAAAAATGAGGTGACTGATTGTTTTGACCTAGCGAGAGTTAGGAAGCTCTCCTGAGAAGGCAAGGGCTTGATGCGAAGAATTTAGCTGTCTGGGTGAGGTCAGCGTGTTACTTCATAACAAAGGCAAGTTGACACCACCTGATGTGAGCGCTTCAGCACAGGAGAATTGCATAAAACACAAACAGGCATTATAGAAGCCTCTGCAAACTCAACTCTTCTACTCTTCTCCTGCTCAGACACAAAATGTTATAAAATGAAACCCAGTCTTTGTCAGGGAGCAAAACTCCTGTGTTATACAGTATGCCTCAGGCGTAAGCTGTCATTTAGTATCTCCTGGGTCTTGTACTAGTTGCAGAGCACTGAAGGTGCCATTATCGGGCTTATTCCTGAAAAAGAACACCAACTTAAAAGGTAGCTCTAGTTTGAGATAGAGTAGGGGACCTTCTGTCAAGTTTTTATTGCGGTCTGTGTCTCCACTTGGGAGAGTCAACCCTCTACTCATACTGGTGATCGTTGACATTGAGACTCAAAGTTATGGGAAATGCAAAATTTGGAGTTGTCCCCAGCACAGGAGTAATGCCGCGTACACACGATCGGACTTCTCATCGGAAAAAGATATGGCGGCTTTTCCGTCAGGATTCCGCTCAAGTTTGCCTTGCATACACACGGTCACGCAAAAGTTTGCTGAAATTACGACCATCAAGAACGTGGTGACGTACAACACTACGACGAGCCGAGAAAATGAAGTTCAATGCTTCCGAGCATGCGTCAAATTGTTTCCGAGCATGCGTAGGAATTTTGCGCGTCGGAATTGCCACAGACGATCGCATTTTCGGATAGGAACTTTGCCCGACCGAAAAACTGAGAGCATGCTCTCAATCTTTTGCTGGCTGGAATTCAGCCAGCAAAAAACTGATGGCTATTAAACCAGAAAAACCGCGCTTAGGATCAGTCTATATGGTAAATTCACATAGGTTGCTGCCTCCCTTGAAACAAAGACACTCCTAGGGGTGTCCTGTCTAGTGAAGATCTGTTTGAAGAATATTATAGGGATAAAACGGCGCTACCTCAGAAACCTGTATGGCTAAGCATGTACAGGAAACATTATATGAAAAACGTTTTTTATATGTATGTATAAAAACGCTTGTATGTGTGAACGTTTTTCTATATGAAGGGGAATTGTGATGTTGTCACGGATTAGTGAAGGTAGAAACTGACTAAAACATATAGATAAGAGTCAGCATAGGCTTACATGCAGCCTACCAAGAGATATATAAAACCTATAACCAAGCATCTGTCTGCCCATATGTTCCTGATAGGTCAGTGTACTATCTCTAGATCAGGAACTCCAGACAGCATACTCAGTGCATAAAAAACCATATATCAGCACATATATGTTATATCCTGTAAAGAAAAGCAAAGATTTTTCCCCTCATACATCAATAGCATGTATATCTATGTTTCAATACAGAGTCCGTATACTATGGAGATCAGAGCATATTAATGACAGTCCCATGCAGTGTATGTAGCAATCAGGTTGTTCACCAGGTGACTTTCGTGCGTACAGCGTAGGGTGGTGACTTCTGTGACCCCCTCAAAATCCTCTCTCACCAAAGGTAGGAACCCCTGCAGGGGTGTCAGGCCTGTAGTCCTATACAAGGGCTTTTCTGTTCACTGCTGTCATATCTCCAGTTGTGTCCCGGTGGATCTTAATCCTCATGTGTCAAAGAAAAGGAGACTTCCATAGTGTGATAAAGTCTCAAAGGTGTATTTATTTTATAAAATTATATTTATAAAGAATGTTCCAAAATAAAATATAAAAAAGTTTAAAAGATTAAAAACACATCCAAGCACAGTATTCCGCTATTCCTCCCTTGACCACTGGGGGGAGGATGATGCTCAGATACTGTCTTGTATGGTATCCACAGTCACTGTAAGCAAAGCAGGTACAAGTGGGGGAAGTAGCGATCAGCTGGGCAAATGTCTGATCCACCCACAGGTTTGTCAGGAAGTGATGTGGGAAGCGTAGATCCGTCGTGCGCGCTTCGTCCTCTGACGTCTTCTGCTTATAGTGACTGTGGATACCATACAAGACAGTATAAATACACCTTTGAGACTTTATCACACTATGGAAGTCTCCTTTTCTTTGACACATGAGGATTAAGATCCACCGGGACACAACTGGAGATATGACAGCAGTGAACAGAAAAGCCCTTGTATAGGACTACAGGCCTGACACCCCTGCAGGGGTTCCTACCTTTGGTGAGTGAGCATTTTGAGGGGGGTCACAGAAGTCACCACCCTACGCTGTACGCACGAAAGTCACCTGGTGAACAACCTGATTGCTACATACACTGCATGGGACTGTCATTAATATGCTCTGATCTCCATAGTATACGGACTCTGTATTGAAACATAGATATACATGCTATTGATGTATGAGGGGAAAAATCTTTGCTTTTCTTTACAGGATATAACATATATGTGCTGATATATGGTTTTTTATGCACTGAGTATGCTGTCTGGAGTTCCTGATCTAGAGATAGTACACTGACCTATCAGGAACATATGGGCTGCAGACAGATGCTTGGTTATAGGTTTTATATATCTCTTGGTAGGCTGCATGTAAGCCCATGCTGACTCTTATCTATATGTTTTAGTCAGTTTCTACCTTCACTAATCCGTGACAACATCACAATTCCCCTTCATATAGAAAAACGTTCACACATACAAGCGTTTTTATACATACATATAAAAAACGTTTTTCATATAATGTTTCCTGTACATGCTTAGCCATACAGGTTTTTGAGGTAGCGCCGTTTTATCCCTATAATATTCTTCAAACAGATCTTCAAAAAACTGATGGCGCATACACACGGTCGCATTTTCCGATGAAAAACTCTCCTCGGTCTTTTGCTGGTCGAAATTCTGATCGTGTGTACACGGCATCAGTGGGGACACCTGTTCCAAGGACAACTGTCTAAGAAGGAACTCCACCAATCATGGCAGATTTCTTCAATCTTCTTGTTGTGTCTCTAGGATAGGCAGTAATGGGAAATGTACCCAAAAATACACTCACCAGCCACTTTATTAGGTATACCTGTTCAACTGCTTGGTAACACAAATTGCTAATCAGCCAATCACATGGCAGCAACTCAATGCATTTAGGCATCCAGACATGGTGAAGACAACTTGCTGAGGTTCAATGGGGAAGAAAGGGGATTTAAGTGACTTTGAATGTGGCATGGTAATTTGTGCCAGATGGACTAGTCTGAGTATTTCAAAAACTGCTGATCCACTGGGATTTTCACGTGCAACCATCTCTAGGAAAATGGGCAGACTGGTTCAAGATGATAAAATGACAACAGTAACTTAAATAACCACTCGTTACAACCAAAGTATGCAGAATACCATCTGTGAATGCTCAAAACATACAACCTTGAAGCAGATGGGCTACAGCAGCAAAAGACCACACCGCGTGCCACTCCTGTCACCTAAGAACAGAAAAATTAGGCTACAATTCGCACAGGCTCAATTGGACAATAGGAGGTCCATCCTGCCTTGTATCAACAGTTGGTTGTTGGTGGTGTAATGGTGTGGGGGATATTTTCTTGGCACACTTTGGGCCCCTTAGTGCCAACTGAGCATCATTTAAATGCCACGGTCTACCTGAGTATTGTTGTTGACCATGACCATCCCTTTATGATTACAGTGTACCCATCTTCTGATGGTTACTTCAACTAGTCAGAAAATGTGGCTACTCCATGAAGAGTCAATACCCTTACACAGCCCCCTCTCTCTTTGCATATCATTGCCATCAACTCTTCTGAGAGTGTCTAATTACTGTATGTGCTGACTCAGCTCCTTTATCCTTCCCCCTCACCTCCCTACATAATCTTTTATGTAGTTTCTGAGGAAGAAGCAAAGGGGAACATTATATAATGTCTTGAGTGACAGCTTTGAGACTGCTGGGGCTGCTTGCATTGCAATCAATATGGCAGAACCTATCAGCAGTATCAGGTCATTTAGATGTATATGCAAGAGAGACACGTAAATAATATTAAGAAAATACCAGAAATGCACATATAATATTACGGGAAGATTGTTAAAATAATTGATCTGGTGACAGGGTCCCTTTACTGAGTCATTGATAGTCCACTTTAGTAGATTATTATATAAATCAAGACAACACCATAACTCCACTATTCTGGCCTGTCTACTTTATGTATGCAACCTATAGAAACATTTATCTTAACCCTCCGTTAGGGTTAAGGTACCTACAGGTGTTAGGGAATGGCTATTTATGGTGGGATTGGAAAACATTGATATGTCTGTAGATCTGTTCCAACTGCAGCTGGCTGGGTGTTGTTGGGTAGGGAGTGTATTGGCCAAGTTATTTTTTTTTTTTTTCCCCAGCTGATTGCTGGTTTTTCTACCTAAGACAACATGTACACAAGCGTTTTGGCCTGTTGATGTCAAATCCCAGTGTTTTTGGGCACCTAGGGGGCACAGGTATAAGATCCATCCCCCTGGCAGTAGCCCATCAAAATCTAGCCCAACGTATAAAACTCAAAATACTAATAAAAACATTAGCTGGCCCCAGGTACATCACCAATCTCATCTTGAAATATCACCCAAACCATCTACTTTGCTCTTTCCAGGACTTCCTGCTCTCTAGCTTCCTCATCAACTCCTTCCATGTATACCTCCAGGACTTACCTAAAGTGGTAGTAAACCACTAACAAATTATGAAGGATTTATGAAACTAAGCCCTCCAGCAGACGTGCTGTCACCCCTAACAGCTCCTCCATCTTCCAGGTCTGCGGGCTCTGGACGCTTGGATATTGCATCTGTGCCTCCTGGGAAGCCGAAAATGTTGGGATTTGTCTTTGACAGAGCAGACTGCCCATGTACATAAGGCCTTAGATTGGTTGGCAGTGCACTGCATTGCAACATACATTGGTGTGTTGCCATGTGCTGCATTATGCTTCAAGGCACATCTGTCAGCAGGGTTTGTTGAGGTGCCATTCAGAATGAATGGCACACATTGCACCAACACATGTAACGTGCAATATGCATTACTGCAATGCAATAGTGTGAATAGGCATTGAAGCCTCTTTAGGAACTCAGAATTTTTTAATTTCACTCTTTATTTCAGACAATCTCTTTGATAAAACGCAATATGCTTTCTATGTATTTCTCTATTCATTATGTTCACCACAGCAAAGTGGTCTACACAGCAATTCCAGGCAGCAAGTAACATTAATCAGAGGATGCTGAACACTATCCAGGAAACGCTACAAGAGCACAAATCAGGGTGTCCACCGGAAAATTGCCATGTGAGCCACCACAGCTTGGTCTTATTCATGGATCGAAATTCGTCTGATTCAGCAGGGACTGTCTGAATTTCAATCCATGTACGGGCACCCTGGTTGTACAGAAGTTGATTTACTGATCGGCTTCTGTACAAACAGCCTGCCGGGTTTTTCTGCTCGCTAAGTGCAGCCAGCTATAGCTGGCAGAACTGATCATTGTATTCTGATGGCAGGGAAGTCTCAGAACACAATGGCACAGTGGGATGATTCCCCCATCCATAATGAATGTGTGGAAGGGGGTATCAGATCTTTTTTTTTATTCAACCCACTGGTTGAACAAAAAAAGAAATGGTAAATGTATGGGCTGCCTTACAAACTTTGTTGATCAACAAGCAAAGTCTTGCTTACTTGTAGGCAGGTGCATTTAGCTACATTGCCACTAGGTGACTCTGTACCAGAATAGTGTATGTTTACAATAAGTATGGTCTTCAGGTGCTAGGCCCCTTTTAGGTTGAGCTCTTCTGCAGACATGTCAGGGGTGAGTCGGCACCCATATATAAGTCAGGTAGAAAGGGGCACACTTTCTCTTGGGGCAAGCACCCCATACCTATGAAGATGTCATCAGCAAATATAGGGCTTTGACAGGGAAGGAGGCTGGGTAGAGTTGACCTGTACATAGGCAAAGCCAGCTGTAGTCATTCTGTCCCTTAGGGGCTTTCAAAAGCCTTTTAGACTAGGCTGCAGAACCCTGTGTGATAGTGTTCTGTAGAGGGTTCCAAGGAGAGCTGTACCTAGCAAGGAGGTCACAGCAGAGAGCAAAGTCCTATTAATGCTAATGACCCTTGGTAGAGGAGAGACTAAAAGAGAGATGGCTTCTAAAGTGTTACACATGCTTTCACGTGTGACAAATGCAGACCATCCACTAAATGTGATTGACTGTGATGTCCTTGTGATGCGACTGTAATGTTGTTCCCTGAACACCACCAGTAAAGTGCAGCAAAACTACTTTTATGTGTGGACATTCCTTCCTTGAGGATACAAATGTCTATGGCCAGGAATGTAAAGTGGAGGTCTATGGCAAGGAGCAGGGCACAAGATGGCAGAGGGTTGTCCGGTGGAGGTCCATAACAAGGAGCAGGGCACAAGATGGAGGAGAGTTGTCATGTGGATGTCCATGGCAAGGAGCAGGGCACAAGATGGTGGAGGTTTGTCATATTCAGGTCCATGTCAAGGAGCAGGGCACAAGATGGTGGAGGGTTGTCCTGTGGAGGTCCATGGCAAGGAGCACGGCGCACGATGGCAGAGGGTTGTGGTGTGGAGGTCCATGACAAGGAGCAAGGCACAATATTGTGGAAGGTTGTCGTGTTTAGGTCTATGGCAAGGAGCAGGGCACAAGATGGTGGAAGGTTGTTGTGTGGTGGTCCATGGCTAGGAGCAGGGCACAAGATTGTGGAGGGTTGTCATGTGTAGGTCCATGGCAAAGAGAAGAGCACAAGATGGTGAAGGGTTGTGGTGTGGAGGTCCATGGTAAGGAGCAGGGCACAAGATGGCGGAGGGTTATCGTGTGGAAGTCTATAAAAAGGAGCAGGGCACAAGATGGTGGAGTGTTATCAAGTGGAGGTCTATGGCAAGGAGCAGGGCACGAGATGGTGGGGGGGGGTTGTTGTGTGGAGGTCCATGTCAAGGGGCAGGACACAAGATGGTGGAAGGTTGTCATGTGGAGGTCTATGGCAAGGAGCAAGGCACAAGATGGTGGAGGGTTGTCATGTGGAGGTCTATGGCAAGGTGCTGGGCACAAGATAATGGAGGGTTGTTGTGTGGAGGTCTATGGCACAGGGTTTGGCCTAAACAGGAGAGACAGTGTTCTAGCAGGGCTGTAGCAGGGGTAAAAACTTGTGCTTTTGCGCCAAATTCAACTAACCACAAAGTCCCTCTTACAAACTTGTTTTGAGTCAATGGTTTAGAAAGTATTGAAGTTAGCAGATCAGCATGATGGTCAGACAACTAATACTGTTAGGAAGTTGTGCAAGTCCACGTTTCTCCCCTTACAGGTTTCCTTTTATTTATCTTCATTTGCCTTTTGCCAATAATTTTGTGCTGTGTGATCTGCCTTTCTGAAATTCGAACAAGGGGGTAAATTAGAGGCCCTATGCGGTAGACTGTGCACCTTACATCAGTGTTAATTGCAAATGTTCATGTATGACTGAAGTACACCAATTTCTGGCAATCAGGCCTGAAAGGGGCACAGCACCTCTCGTGTTACAGAGCACAACACTTATAGACCTACTGAGCGCCGCTGGAAGTACCCATGAGTGTATTGTTCTGGAAATGCTGAAGCAAACATAAGCACAGATTGCAAGGCACCCGCTGAAATGTACATTAGTGGTGCACTTGTCAGAAGGGCCAGGAACGTAAAAAGCTCTGAATAGTGAACTAACGGTGTCTATAACCTAGCCACAGAATAAAACTAGAAAGACAATATCTACTTGTATTGTGAAGAACGGCTGTAAAAGCTATTGTATTCTTGAGTCCCAAAATATCTCTATGCTTTACAGAGTAATGTTAAAGTGAATATAAGTCTTATTTTCTCTAACTATTGTTACAGAGTTATATAGTGAGTCAGGTTGAAAAAAGACACCAGTTCATCCAATTCAACCAATTAAAAAAAACAAAAAAAAAACACATACACACAAATAGAACAGCTCCACATACACTATCTCACACCCATGGTTGGTCCAGGGGAATGTAAAAAAAAAAAGCAATAAAGCATTATTATTATTATTATTATTAATATTAATAATATTTATACAGAATTTATATAGGGCCAACACACAGTATGTTTACAATACAGTTCAATACAGGAGGAATCAGAGGGCCCTGCTCATTAGAGCTTACAATCTAGGAAGAAGGACCAAGTGATACAAAAGATAATAACTGTGGGGGATGAGATGATGGAGAAAATAAAAGTACAGTTGTTAGGCAGGGCCAGGATAGGCTTCTCTGAGGAGTAGGGGTTTTAAGGGATCCCCTAAAAGTGGATAGAGCAGGAAATAGTCGGACAGATTGGAATAGGGAGTTCCAGAGGATGGATGAAGAATTGAGAGGCTTGGATGAAGTCCTAGAGGCGAGTGTGGGAGGAGGTGACAAGAGAGTTAGAGAGCAGGAGACCTTGGGAGAAACGAAGAGGGCGATTTGGTTGGTATTTTGAGACTAGGTTAGTGATGTAGCTGGGGGCAGAGCTGTGGATGGCTTTGTAAGTTGTTGTTAGCATGGCCCAATTCACTTCAGTGTTGGGAAAAACATCCTCCCAGATTCCCCAGGGGGCAATCAGATATTCCCTAAATCAACTACCCCTGGCATTTTTACCTTTAAAAATTAGTATCCGGTTATATTTTGTGAATTTAGAAATGCATCAATCTCTTTTTTAAAACAATCTACTGAGCTGGCCAGAACTAGTCTATTCCACATTTTCACAGCTCTTGTTGTGAAGAAGCTTTTCCATAGTTAGAGATTAAGGGTTTGATTTACTAAAAACAAATTGACTATGCATGTTGCAAACTGCAGGCAACAATGCACCCACAGACATCCACCCCCCCGAACTTACCCCATCTAGGTCGCGGGTAGAGCTTCCTGTGGGCGGTAGGCAACGGCCTACCGCCCACAGGATCATCTACATCATGTTGGCTTCTGCCGTGCGTCTCCTCCTTCCTCCTCCTAGGCGGCCAATAAGATCGCTTTTCCTCTCGGCCAATCGGGTGACGGTCTCAGGACTTGTTTCACAATTGGGATAGGAGAATTAGGAAGACAATAGGGAATATTATATCGCTATTGTCACACAAATGTGGGCTCAGGGTGCGGTGCTCCGTGCCCCAAGGCCACCCTTTTTTGAAGCCAATTACAGCCTCAGGCTCTAGTCATGTGCTTATAAAAAATATGCATGTAGATTAGGGGCCGGGTACATAGATTGAGGGGGCGGTGCCCCTGTGCCCCGTATGGATGGGCCGCCAGTGCTCCAGAGCTTAGTAAATGCGCAGAAGCTCTGCTGATTTTCATCATCCAATCATGTGCAAGAAAAAATACAGTTTTCTTTTATTTTCCTGTGATTGGGTATTCTTTGCAAAGTGGAGCTTTATCTCATTTACTAAATTCTGGAGCAACTGTACTTTAGTAAATCAACTCCATAATCTCTTTTCCTCCAGGTGTAAAAAGCGTCTCTTTGTCCTCTGTGATGAACTTAAAGTGAATAACTCAACACCAAGTTCACTATATGGATCTCTTATATATTATTGTGTGTTCTTATATATTGTTCTTGTATGTACATGTTGATCATATCCCCCCTTAATCTCCTCTTCTCAAAAGAGAATAAATTAAATTCCTCTAATCTTTCCTCATAGCTGAGCCCCTCCATGCCTCTTATCAGTTTGGTTGCCCTTCTCTGCACTTTCAGGTCTTTACATTATATATGTCTGACATATACATTTTTTTTTCTAGGACATATTTCTGTGAAGACTCTAATAAATCTGTTTTTAGAGTGAAATATAACAATACAAATATAAATTCCCCAACCTTTTGACCCCTTTCACACTGAGGCGCTACAGTGCTAAAAAAAACACCTGTAAAGAGCGGCTCCTGTCTCTCCAGTGTGAAAGCCCGAGAGCTTTCACACTGGAGCGGTGCGCTGGCAGGACATTAAAAAAACATTAAAAAGCAGCATCTTTGGAGCGGTGAAGGAGCGGTTTATACACCGCTCCTTCACCGCTCCTATCCATTGAAATCAATGGGGCAGCGTGGCTATACCGCCGGCACCGCTGCAGCAGCGCTTTGCAGTGGTTTTAACCCCTTTCTCGGCCGCTAGCAGGGGTAAAAGCGCCCCGCTAGCGGCCGAATAGCACGCGAAATTGACGGTAAAGCGCTGCTAAAAATAGCGGCACTTTACGGCCGACGCACCCACCGCCCCAGCGTGAAAGGGGCCGACTGGGAAAAAAAAAATGACAGCTTAGCAAATTATACTTAGGGACTGTTCACACCGTAATGCAAGTGTTCACTTCCATGGGTTTTTCGTGCATTATGCATTTTTGACAGCCCATTCATTTCAATGGGTTGTAGGAACATGCAAAAATACAACAGTCGTGACTTTTAGAAATGCGTCACAGCAAACCACATGGTAATGTGGTACTATGCGGTTTGGTGGCCACAAAGTGCTCACGATTCCTAGATGTATTTGGGGTTCCATTAACAAGTACTGGCACCTGTGTGCGTCTAAAGAGGGTAGTATGTTCCCATACGGTGAGGTAAATGTGCGCTTCCCACACTGTAATTGGTGTGAACGAGCCCTGAAAGTCCAATTTCTAGTAACTTAAACTAAAAAAATTAAATGGGCCCCAAGTCACGAACAAAAGAAAAAGTAGTTCAAGCTGGGTATACACTAGTACGGGAGTGTCAAACTGGTGGCCCTCCAGCTGTTCCAGAACTACAAGTCCCATTATGCTTCTGCCTGTGGGGGTCATGCTTGTAACGGTCAGCCTTGCAATGCCTCATGGGACTTGTAGTTCCTCAACAGCTGGAGGGCCGTCAGTTTGACACCTGTGCACTAGTAGGATTTCGTTCAACATTTTTTTATTGCAAGAATGTTCATTCATTTTTTTAATCATTAGTAGGGTCAAATCAACATTAGTTTTTGACTACAGTGACGAGAAAATTTTGAAGGATCCGTGATGGAAATTTTTCGAGAATGTACGAATTCTAAGTGTATTTGGTTTTCGTTCCATAAAGTCCATTCATTCCAAATTGAAAATTAAAAGCTGGATCTAATTTCGGACGGCATTCAAATGTTCTAAGAATTTTTCTTCGAATTTTCCTACAAATTTTCATATGAATTTTTGTTTGAAATTCTAGTGGCATATACCTAGTATTAGGCTGCAATACCCACTTTTTAACCCAAGCTGTTACATGGAATACTTATTTCTTGCCACAAGATGCTGCCTAGTGTCATTCAACCTGGAAGACTGAGGAAATAATATGAATGTAGGGCTTGATGGTTCCATTTCTGCTGGAGTGTTACCATGATTCCCTTTATTGTGATGTACCGATGTAAAGAGTGGCATTGGCTTCATCGTGCTAGCACCATTCTTTGCATCTTTAAGGACTGCCCACCTTTGGAGAAAAGGACACAAATGGAGCCCATGCCTGTACCTTTAAAACCTAATCACCTCTGGAGATTATTCCTTGGAGAGGAAGAGGACAAGTCACCTGACAGGCTCAAAGACGCTGCAAAAAAGGTCTACAGCATATCATACACACTAGGGGAGGTGGTGTCACATTTGGGTCCACCATGGAACCCAGATTTGAGCTTCAAGCAATGGACACCCCTGTCTTGTCCTTTAATCACATAGACCATGATGAACTATAGTATGAGAATGCTTATTTAAACCCACTGGGGTATGTTTTCACTGATAATTTTCTTACATGTTTTAAACAGTTAAAATAGTTTGAAGCTCAATTTGTCCCTGCAAACTTCTGGGACATGTCACAGGTCCCAGAAGATTGCCCAACCATTCAGAATGCGCAGCGTGACTTGCGCATGTGCAGTGCGCACCCGGCTGTGAAGCCATAAGCTGTCACTGCCAGATGCCCACAGTTGTAATGCCGCCACCGGAGAGAGGAACGGGAGAGAATAAATTGTTCGGGTGGCCACTTTGCTGGATCCTGGGACAAGTGACTGTGTGTTTATTAAAAGTCAGCAGCTACAGTTTTTGTACCTGCTGACATTTAATAAACACAAAAATGACTGTAACTCCACTTTAAGACATGGATGACAATGGACTCCACCAAAAAAAACTCCACTCCTCACATAGCATCCATAACATCAGTATTTAACATGAGCTATATTGTAGTGGTGTCTTTATGCAGTGCTCATGACCGGACAGCCCCAGATCCCTATTCCAGGCTCTCATCTCCGTCAGCGTGAACCAGCCAACCAACACTACAGAGATGAGGCCAACGTCAAGCATTTTTCATCTTCCAATAACAGACCAAACTGTCCAGCAAAAGGGGCAGTTAGAAGTTTGAGACAAACCATTTAACATTGACAGAGGTGCTTACAATGATCAGATTCTATTTATTTATGTAAAGCCTCTACCCCCCCAATAAATAAATAAAAGAAACAGTGTTAGCTGGAGTTCAGCTTTAGTTGTTATTTAAGCCCATCAAAATTTGCTAGTCCATCTAACACTACCTTCCCCCCCAGATTGCAGCGTTGCTGCCCCAAGGTGTCTCTATTTCTTCATCCAGAGTAGACTAAGCCAGGAAGTGTGTTACTTCTTAGATCAGCAGGTGAAAATAAAGGAAAAAAAAGCCTAAGGCCCCTTTCACACTGGGGCGGTGGGGGCGTCGGCGGTACAACAGCGCTATTTTTAGCGCTGCTGTACAGTCGTTCTTGCAGCTGTATTCGGCTGCTAGCGGTGCGGTTTTAACCCCCGCTGGCGGCCGAAAAAGGGTTAAAATCACTCGTACGGTACGTACGGTATTGCCGCGGTATAGCCGCGCTGTCCCATTGATTTCAGCGGTGAATACGCCGCTCCTTCACCGCTCCAAAGGAGCGGTTTGCAGGACTTTTTTCACCGTCCTGCCAGCGCGCCGCTTCAGTGTGAAAGCCCTCGGGAGGCTGTTTGCAGGCGGTATTTTTAGCGCAATACCGCCTGCAAACCGCCCCAGTGTGAAAGGGGTCTAAAGAATAAATAACTAGTGCAGCCATCACATTTGAGGATTGGTAAGCTGCAAAATATTACCTTTTGTTTTCAGGTTTATTACCTCTTTAGGTTCACTTTTACCCTAGGTAAAATTGGGCTTTAAAAATTATACTTTGAAATTTCACTAGAACTAGAAAGTTTTTTTTTTTTTTTCCTCCCTATCTTCCTCCTGCACATGGATAAAAAGTTATAACTTTATATAAAAATAATGCAATCCACAACAAGTGCGTTTTGTCATTATTTTTTTCTTATGCAAACCAGAAATTGAACGGAAACCTAGCAACTAATGTGTAGCTATCATTGTTATCAGCAGAATCATTATTTATTTCTCCTTTCCTTGTCCCCAAATAGACTCTTCCATTCCTGGAACAATTCCGTTATTCATCAGGATGCATCCCGTGTCTCAAAACCAGTTTATGGAGACATTTAATAAGGCATTAACCTAAACACAGTTGTTTGTCTATAAAGCCACAATTCAGCGATATTCCTTCAGCGGCTTCATGGAGACAATAACATTTTTATTTATATACAAGAAATGTATCCGAGCGAAGAGGGAAAAGTTCACAGAGAATACTGAGACATTATGAAACTCAGTGCTGAACGCTGACTCACAAATAATGTATGAACAAACAAAGCCGGTATTAATATTCTCTTCTACCGTCATAAAAATATCTAAAAGACACAAGTAGAAGTTCAACAGCAGTTGGAAACATTTTCTTTCCCAAGCCTACTTTCTCAACTGTATGCAAAAGTAATCTATCATCCCTAATCTGCGTATGGGAGGTACAGAAGGAAAGGAACGTGATAAAGTGTATCTAAACTCAAAAAATAAGAAAAACTAAAAAATATACTATATAGCGGCTTTCCAGTCTAGAGTGGTGGTTGCCATACATTTATTTTTTCAAGCTTACATTCCTTTATTTTCCCTTGGTAATTCTGCAAACAACACACATCCTATACTAGGTGGACAACGCTCACTGACAACTAGAGATACCTACTCATTTCATCTTCTCCAAAAACTGCAACCAGCCACCTGTCACCCGTCACACCTGTCCCAGTGTCACCACTGCTGCCAGTAACACTGTACCTTATTACAAGCTACACCACCAGTGTCCCTGTTTCCAGTGATGCCAGAATGCTATATGCCATACCAGCATCCTGATCGCTGTCATACCCAGGGCCGGATTTCCCACAAGGTCTCCGAGGCCAGGCCTCGGGGCAGCGGTGGTACAGGGGCGGCGCCGCTCCAGCAACGACTTCTCGGCCGCCCCCCACACTAACATAGCAGCATGCAGTGCACCCGGGCGCCAGAGAGGTGGGGGCGCTGAAGCACTAGAGTGCTCCTCTCCCTCCTCTTCCTCTCTGTATCCAGACTGAGGCGGCTCCCTCCGCAGGTTACCGCCGCCGCTGTTTTTTTCGAGGCTCAAGCCTGTCCCCCCTCCCTCCTCCTGTCAGAGAAGGAGAGCAGCCGCCGGAGATCAGAGCAGCTGGTCTCTGTGCGGGGGGGGGGGTGTTCTCCTCTGTCTCTCTCTCCCGCCCAAGCTTGTCTCCATCTGTTCTGTTGTACACTTATGGAGGGGGGGTTGTCCTGGGGGGTCTGTACTAATGGAGGGGAGGTTGTCCTGGGGGTCTGTACTAGTGAAGGGGGGGTTTGTCCTGGGATGTCTGTACTAATGGAGGGGAGGTTGTCTTGGGGGTCTGTACTAGTGAAGGGGGGGTTTGTCCTGGGAGGTCTGTACTAATGGAGGGGGGTTTGTCCTGCGGGGTCTGTACTAATGAAGGGAGGGGTGGTTTGTCCTGGGGGGGTCTGTGCTAATGGAGGGGGTGGGGGTTGACCTGGGGGGGTTTGTACTAATGGAGAGGGGGTTGTCCTGGGGGGTTGTACTAATGGGGGGGGTTTATCCTGGGGGGGTCTGTACTAATGAAGGGAGGGGTGGTTTGTCCTGGTGGGGGTCTGTACTAATGGAGGGGGGGTTGTCCTGGGGGGGGTTGTACTAATGGAGGGGGGTTGTCCTGGGGGGGTTTGTACTAATAGAGGGGCGTTTGTCCTGGGGGGTCTGTACTAATGAAGGGAGGGGGGTTTGTCCTGGGGGTCTGTACTAATGAAGGGAGGGGGGTTTGTCCTGGGGGGGTCTGTACTAATGAAGGGAGGGGGGTTTGTCCTGGGGGGTCTGTACTAATGAAGGGAGGGGGGTTTGTCCTGGCGGGGGTCTGTATTAATGAAGGGAGGGGGGTTTGTCCTGGGGGGGTCTGTACTAATGAAGGGAGGGGGGTTTGTCCTGGGGGTCTGTACTAATGAAGGGAGGGGGGTTTGTCCTGGGGGGGTCTGTACTAAGGGAGGGGGGTTTGTCCTGGTGGGGGTCTGTACTAATGGAGGGGGGTCTGTCCTGGGGGGAGGGTCTGTACTAATGGAGGGGGGTGGTTTGTCCTGGGGGGGTCTACACCCAGGAAAGTACACCCAGGGCTCCAGAGGGAAAGGGCAGTGCTGAGGGAACACCATTAGAGAGAGAGCCACACAGCCTGGCACCATCCCTGGCGGAGAAAGGAATGGAGTCATTGCAGGAATACAGATCTGGGTGCTACCCAGCGGAGTCGCCACGGGCAATTCAGAGTGAGCTGACTCCTGATCAGGGGAACCATTGCTGTATCGCTGGGTCAGGTGAGAGGGCAGATCGGCCATTATCTACTAATGTCCATAGGAACTGCAGTCTCTGACCATCTCCTGTATCTAGCAGGATACATTTTGGCCTACATTTACGAAGAAAGATTTATTTGAAATATTTTATAGCTGAAACTAAGAATGTGCTTTTTTTTTAAAAGATGTCAGTCTTTTTTCATTTACATCCAATGTAGCAAAAAAAAAAAAAACAGTGGAGATTACATACTACCAAAATTAAGCTCTGTCTCAAAAAAAATTATATAAAATTAATTTGGGTACAATCCTGTTTGGTTGAGTAATTGTCAATCAAAGTGTGACAGCAATACAACTGAAAAATGGGCAGGACTGGAATGGGATGAAACAGTCTGGACTTTAAGTGGTTAAAGGAGATGTTTTATTGCCTGTTTCCTTTAACTCATGGTCATATGGTAGGCACCCGCTTCAAGGGTTTACTTTAAATAACAATCGATGAGAAAATGAAACCCCCCTACCTGTCTTTTGCATATCTTCTGTTCTGATAATTCCATGAAACTTTGACACATTTATTCAGAAGTCTTATTTAAACTTCTTTTCAATAAAGCAACTTATGAAAAATGATGTAATTTACGTTAAGTGGCCTCTGTGCCTATCCATACCCAAACACAACTGATAAACCAGACAAGGTGACTGACTTACCCCGTCCTGAAATTGCTGATGCATGAAGACTTACAAATAGGTCTCATCCAAAATGTTCATCCTCCTCCGCCGTATCACGAAGCAGAAAACCTTCCCGACTTTTTTCATTACTGCATTGGCCATTAAAGTTCACGTTTTGCAGTCTTAATTACATATTGCAGGCACAATTGAGCACGGGTCACTGACTTCTAACTGGTTAAATTGTTCAGTCTTATAACATCCTGCCTTCCCACTTCTTAAAACAAAGAGGAGATTTAATGATTATCATTTTCTGGATGATACTGAGTTGTTATGTTATGCTGCTAGAGGATAGCGGGAGGAAATTAATATGTGCATTTAAATTACGCCAGCTATGTGTATATAATATAGTAAAAAAAAAGTGTTGCCCGCTTAAAGGGACATGACACTGAAAACTGAGAATTAGAGATCAGAACACACTGCATACTAGAATTCAGTTCTGATAATATGTCCTAATTGCTGGTAAATTTGTGTCCTGGGAACACAATCTTATGAGCTTTGTGAATATGCAGAATCTGTATTCCCTACCCTGACACTTGTAGTGTTAAAACCCAACTGAACTTTCAATAAGAACTCGGGGTATGGATATTTTATACATTGTTACATTGATCCAGCTTGGGCCAAAGTAAATGCAGCACCCTCCTAGTGTAGAGTAAGCTGCTAGGTACATTTATTTTAGATCCACTGTAATCGGTGAATCAGGGGTCGATTGCTTAGGGTTGCTCAGCGTTTCACAGGCTGCTGCTCTGTTACTTCCCATTGTCTTCTAGAGGATTCTAGGAAGAAGAACAGAGCAGCCAGTCCCTAGGAGGTGTGTCTAGAAGGTGGTGAGAGAGGCCCGAGCAGCAGAGTGAAGTGTTCGTGGGTCTAGTCCTGCAAGAGGACACCCCTGTGAGGAGCAGGAGCCTAGGGGGAAGTTTTGAGGAAGACATCAAGGTCCCAGCTAGACTAAGCTGTTTCCAAATCTGCATCCGGGGATTAAATTGGGTCCAGAGAAGCTCATTGGAGAGAGCCAGGAGGAAGTTGGAGGAAAAGAGTCCAGCTGTCCTATGGTGGTATGAGCCCACATCTCTCTTACTAGGAAGAACCTGGTGGATATTAGCATAAGGCAACCAATGATCCTGTTGCTATGTGAGTAGATTACCTCAACACTGAAGAATAGTGACTGTGTGTAGCTTTTAACTCTGGAAGGAGTACAGGTCACCAACAGCATAAGTGATCCTGTGGGCCATTCAGTTTGTGCAGTGCAGCCAACAGTTTGTGCCGATTAGCCAAAAATTGAGGAGTTCTCA
Organism: Aquarana catesbeiana; assembly: GCF_042186555.1. Lineage (NCBI taxonomy): Eukaryota > Metazoa > Chordata > Amphibia > Anura > Ranidae > Aquarana > Aquarana catesbeiana. The sequence continues at coordinate 913,481,682 of NC_133324.1, read as the reverse complement.
AGCTGTTCACTTTTGCAGTTCATCCCATGCTCCCTACACCTATCCAAGTTCAATGTTCCCAATAACAGAAAAAAAAGAAGCCCCTCGACTGTTCTTTGGGGCCAGTGGAAGAGTGCTGAAAATGCTGTGTGCCTTGTTGTGTGTGCTCTAAGAGGGGAAATAGGACTAAGTTTGCCAGAAGCTCATTAGGGGGTGCGCTACATATGTATATGCCATACCTAGCCAATCCTCTAGGAAACTGGAAATCACTGAAATAGACACTGCTTCTCCAGTGGCCTTCACTAGCTTCCAGGCCCCATGCTGAGGGGCTGCCCTGATGCATTCTGAACACAGGAGATTGACCGCTCAGCACCTGAACCATTCAGGGAATGCTTTTTCTTTTGATTGGGCAAGGTGAATCAGTTGGATGGTGATGTCACACTCTTCACCTTGTTCAAATGTAAAGCAAATTCTCTAAAAAGGGCCAGTGCTAAGTGGCTCACCTTGTGTGATTAGAATGCAGCAAGGCAGCCACTCAGTACCAGAGCAAGTGGAGATCAGATTTTATTTAGAAAATAAAACAGAAAATATAACAGAAGTGTATGCGTAAATTTTCCAAGACGGCACCCATAATTTCCATGAATATCAACAAATGACATCATACAGGTCAGGTACATAAAGTCAATAATGCATGTATGAAAAACCAAGAGGAGCAGTGTCTCCGCAGTCATCTTAAAATAAATCAAAACACACATAGTTTGGCTTAAGCAGTAACAGTCCCACATCCAAAAGCATTAGGTAGGTGAATTAGCCGCGGCCCTCCAACTGGCTTAAACCTGGTGTGTCCAGCCATGGGCCCCACAAGTTATCAAATTTATGGGTTCTGCCCCTGTGCTGGTAGATATACTTCTCCAATCTGAGAGTTTCCCCCATACATTGTAACCATTCCTTATGGGGAGGGGGGTTAGTGGACTTCCAGTGTCTAAGCAGAACCTTACAGGCTTGAAAAAGAGCTCCAGCAGCAGCTTCTGTAGTGTGAACCTGCAACTGAAGGTCATCCAAGACCAAGGTTTAGGGTCTAATGCTATTGAAATCTGGAACACCAGGTTTTTGGTACCCAACACTTTCACCCAATAGCGATGCAGTTTTGGGTATCTCCAATACCTGGAGTTCTTATTTCAGTTAAAATCAGCTAAATACAGCCTGAGTAGAAAAGCCTGTCTTCTGTCAGCATGCTGTAGAGAAGGAATTTTGCTCTCTATGTGGAGGCTGTGGCTAGAGCTCTTCATTCAGCAGGGATCATAAGCTGGGATGATTAGAAAGCTCTAGCCATGTTTCAGCAGGGTGTGTGTGAGACCCCTCAGAGTAAGTGGCACCATTGCAAGATTTCCTCTCTATTCCTTCTCCCAAAATGTGTGGTTTTCCCTCACTTTTGGTCCAGTGCTCCAGCTTGCATGATGTTTAATTTCCAGGATGTACATTTATTTAAATTTATATCATTGCCTGCATGGGATAAAAAGGTTTTCCGTGCATCCACATGCAGGCAGTCCCATTTATGTCGATTGGGACTGGGAGGCAGTGGCTGCATGAATGCAGCTACTGGTCTCAGTTTGACATCCCCAGTTTGACATCCCCAAGAGCATACTGTCTGTGTTCAGAACCATAGGTGCACAGAACACCAGTGCATCCTGTGCCAGAAAAGATGGCCTTTTGCATTGGTGTATGGATAGGTGTGCTCGTGTGCATGAGGCCTAGACGGCCCCTTCAAGTGGGTGTATGGATAGGTATGCCCGAGAGAATCAGGTCGAAAATCACAGTTACAAAACAAGGTTGCAAAGGTCCAGTTAGTTTGATTAGCAGTTAGTAGGATTTGTCAGAATACAAAAATAAAGATGTCATGGAGCTATTTGATATATGTAAGTTTCCAAGGCAACATGAGCAAACTGACAAAAGTTTCAAAAATAGTCAGTATATCACTCATAAAAAAAAAAAAAGAAAAAGTCAAAATGATTTTACGAGTCAAGGGAAACAGTCTAAAAAATAATGACTTCATATGCAAAAAACACATTGGCCCATTACATCACGGAAAACCACACAACCACCTCTCAAAACTTTCCCGACCAATCCCAATGTCTTCTGGGCACATGCAGGTGAATCTTTTTTATCACTATGAGGAGGCTGGTTTGCGAGATAGATGTCTTCTCCATAGGAATGAATGAGATTTTGGAGTTTCTTGGTGGATCTGCCAGGATACTATATTACGTACCTTATAGGAGGTGGGGAGGGGGGCATTTTAGGTATAATTGTATAAAAATAAAGTTATCCTGTAGACTTAGCCTTTTATTTTTTTTTATATGTTTTTTACTTTCCTTCTCCTATGAGGCATGACATCCACTTCTCTACCCAGTGACATCATTAAAGAGGTGACCTTGATCTGCAATCCATTGGAGCCAGGTTAAGCAATCAAATAGGGCACACTATGTCATTTACACCAGATGTGGCCAGGTGTGAGTGGCAGTAAGGATGAGTATGCAAATGTAGCACTGTGGTCTATGTGGCTACAGCACTGAACAGGGTTACAATGCTGCAATGAATTTACTGTAGGCCCTTTATTGTTTGTCACCCTGCAGGAGGAAAATGGATCCACTGGCAAAACCACCAGATATTTCTATACTAAGCTGTTTTTCCTTTACTTTACATTACTTTTTATACTGCCAAAAAACAGGCATTTAGCATTTTTAGAAGCAGAGGTTAGTAGTCTCTTTTTTTCTCTCAGTACTTGGTAAATACTAAATGCAACACAATTACAGCCTTCATTTGACCACTGAATTAAATGAGTAAACTCTATGACCACAAGAAAAATGTATATCATGATAGGGGCCATACTCTGTTTATTTATTACAGGTATTTATATAGTGCTGATAATTTACCCAGTGCTTTACATATTGTAAATTTATATCAGTCCACACACTTGAGGAGCTTAAAATCTTAGGTCCCTATCTTTCTACCCTTTAGCTTACATCATCAGTCTCCTTGCACATCACTAATTTTCTAATGGACATATCAGTATGGATGTCACAACACCTCTTCAAACTCAGTCTTTCCAAAATTGAGCTCATAATATTCTCTTCCCTCAGTGCTCCTTACAATGACCTCTCCATCGAGATGAATGCTGCAACTATCAGTTCCTCCTTGCATGGCAGGGTACTAGTTATAATCCTGGACTCTGAACTCTCCTTTTGACCCCATATCCTATTGCTGTCCAAATCATGTTGCCTCAACCTCTGTAACATCTCCAAACTATGCCCCTTGTTAACCATCGACACCACAAAGCTTCTAATTCACTGCTTGGTTATCTGTCACCTCAATCATTGCAACTGCCTCCTTGTTGGATTACCTTTCCATAGGCATTCCACCTTCAGTCCATCATGAATGCTGCTGCCAGACTCATCCACCTTATCAACCATTTGGTGTCTCTTACCCCCTCTGCCAATCCCTCCACTGGCTTCTGCTCACCCAATGACTAAAATTCAAAATACTAACAACAACCTATAAAGCGATCCATGGCTCTGCCCCCAGCTTTATCTTTAACCTCATCCCGAAATACTGTATCAACCAAACCATTCTCTTCACTCCTACTAAGACCTCCTGCTTTCTTGCTCACTTGTCTCCTCCTCCCATGCTCACCTCCAGGACTTCTCTAGACCCTCTCCCATCCTCTGGAATGCCTTACTCAGATCTGGCTGCATATTTCCTACTCTAACCACCTTTAAGAGATCCCTGAAAATCCATCTCTTTAGAGAAGTCTATCCTGCCTCCACTGAACTTTTATCTTCTCCATCAGCTCATCCTTAACAACTATTATACTTTGTATCAGTTGACCCTCCCTTTTAGATTGTAAGCTCTTTTGTGTCAAATTTTAATGTAACTGTACTGTCTCCCTCCATTTTGCAAAGTGCTATGCATGCGGGTGGGTGCAGGGTGATGCGGCGGCAGTAACACACATTCAGTCTAGATGCAGTTGAAAAACTTGCATTGAAGTCAAAGTATAACAGTTCACAACAAGCCTGGTGGAAGAAGGCCTGACTGGGAAACACCCACAGATGACAGCAGCATGTAGCGGAGCAAGTCTCAGCCAAGTTAGCAACATCTGTCTTAAGGGGTGAATGCGGCCTGGCTGGTCCAAGCCCAAGTGGGAAGGTATCCAGAAGAGTGCTATGCTTTCCCTCCTCCTTCTCCTTGTCTGGAAACTTTCCCTACTGCTAATACTGACCCTGACATAAGGGTGACCTGTCCCTACACTACCCACACACTAGAATGCGCACCATACCCAAGAGACAGGGTCTGAAATAGACTCTGCCACACCTAAGATGGCTGCCAGAGTCTCAAGGGTGGCCAGCATCCACCTGTATCGCTGCCCCAGTGACCGAGGAAACCATAGAGAAACCATATTCTTCTGCACGTCCTCCGTTGAGCACCACCTGCAGTTGAGAATGTGGACTGCACCTGCCTGCACGCAAACTGTTGATGCTATATAAATCCTTTAAAATAATATCTCACACATATACTATGTTCAATTTAGACAGGAGCCAATTAACCTACTAGCAAGTCTTTGGTGTGTGGAAGCACCAGAAAGGAACCTATGCAAACACAAGGAAGTACAGGTAGTACCTGGCTGCAATTCAAAAAAAGGATGTTAATGCTAGGAGGCAGGAGCGCCAACAACTAAGCTACGATGCTGCTGTTGTCTTATTAATGATATATATAGTTACGCGTTCCTTTATTTTGTCCTCCCTGTGAAGCAGTTTACCTCTAGTTACTAACAACACTCTTAGCCAGTTAAGTAAAGTGTTCTGTGAACACCGTCTACCTCCCGCCTGATTTACGCTCAGTTCAATGAAAGGCCACAGTTTAGCTTTGACTTGGAGGAAGCGGCGCCAGATATCACCGGGGCTGTAAGCACATCTTCTCTCAGCTTGGAAAAGTTCTCACAAACATCGCACTGACCATGAGAGGGGAAAGCAGAGCTTTTAACTCGGCTGAAGCAGAATTGATTCATCCATGGTTTGCTGATGAGCTGCTCTGCGAGCAATATGAAGTAATCCTTCGAACACAGAGACTTGCTGAGCCAACAGCAGCACACACCATAGAAAATCTGCTGACCTCAATACGTCCAGAAGCGAGCTGTGGTGGATACAAATGGAAGAGATTTTGCTGGATCATAATAGCAATGAACCCAGATGTATTTACCGCTGCAAACAGACTTGGATTAGGTAGTTTAAAGGGACAGTATGCTTAAAGTGTTATGTTGTCGTAGCATCTCCAGAAACTGAAAAATTAGTTTTTTTTTATTGTAAAAAAAACCAACTGTTACTGTTCCAGGTTGGTTTACGCTTGCCCACAACTCAAAGCTGGGCGCAAGCACTGGTTGGCACTGGAAGAACACTTTAACCACTTGAGTACCAGCCTTATGTACTTTTTTTATTACCAGGTAATTTTTAGAGCTTTGATAGTTTGACTGATAAATTACTCATTCATGCAACAAATTGTAAAAAATGTATACTGCGCTGTGAAAAAATTAAAAAAAATAGCAGCCAGCACAGCTGTAGACAAATAAGCAATGTGTTTATGTGGAAAAGTGCAGCGCTAATTCTGTAAAACAAACTTTTAGAAAAAAGCTATATTAGTGACTAAATAGCAGAAAAACAATAATTCAAAAACAATACATTTCTTTACACCTTATGTGAAATACAGAGAATATCACTGTATAAATGTAAGAGTCCACATCACTCACAAGTGTGGAAAGCAATCACTCACAAATTTGGAGAACTATCCACATCATTGACAAGTGTGGAAAGCAATCATAAAAAAACAATAAATATTAAAGTCCAAAAGTAAAATGATGAAAAGTATAATCTGTAAAACTCCAAACAGGAAAGTGTAACCACCGATGTGACCCTTTAATTATTGAAGGATAGCCAGAAACACCACCACCGTTTATCGGAAGGAAGCTTACCAGAAAATGTTGACTTGTGAAGGCTTACACAGCCCAAGTCACACAGGCTTGTTAATCGGTAACCCGATAGATACAACTAGTCCTTGGTCCGAGGCAATTAATCCACATAAACGGGCTGAAACATCATTAGATTGTAAAAGGTGTAAATCAGACTTTCACATAGAGGGCAGAGGCTCAGTACTGCATAGCATGTATAAAATAAAAGAAGCTTAAACGTATCAAAGGGGGTCGCACACACCCTTTCAAAATCTTAAACACATCATGTACACAGAGCCATCAATCAATGGATATAGATAAAGAGATAGAGATATATATATATATATATTTTTTTTTTTACTCTATAAATGAACCTTTAATTTGTTTACCTGTAAAAAAAAATCCCTTCTTCATTGATGATCATTTAAACCCGCCAACCTTACAAAAACCGCCCAACTCCAACTCCAGACAACTAAAAAATATTCCTTGTAATGGGACCATGCCAGCACTGTAAAGGTTAAATGTCCAGGGGAACAATAAAAGAAGATTTGCTTACCCGGTCCTCCACTGCTAGACCTATCCCTACAGTGTCTTCTCCACAAAACTCTACCAGTCTAGAGACCTAAGGACAATCCTGAGCATGGGGGAGCACAATCTACCCAGGGGAGCAGAGGATCGGGTAGGTAAAAATGTTTCTTATCTCCCCTAGGCAAAACATTCATGGACTTGGGCTTTTAACTCTAGCCTTTTAAAACTTTTTTGTAGAATTACAAACCTTAGCTGTCCTATAAGGTTTTAGCAGAGGGGCTTTTCTGGGATTTTTGACTGTATTAGACATACAGGGGCAATAAATTTACACAATCAAATGCTTCTTACTGCACAGAAGGGGATCTGTAACTAGCAATGGTCCTGAGGTCTGGCCTCAGCTCTTCTGTACTGGAAACATCAAAGTTTTGTTTTCCTTAGCAACCTCCCCATTGGGCGCTCTATTACCCCAGGGCCCATAGCAGCCGCATGGGCTGCTATGGCTATTGTTGCACCAACATGCCATTTCACCATTTTATGAGAATGACCGGTCCTGTTTACAAAAACTGTTTTAATATTGCATATGACATAACCAGCACCTTATACATGACCAAACAATAGTATGTGTCCCCATATTAATAGTCTATTCCTATATACAGGAAGACGTAGTGTCTTCAGCCCCTGCCTTCATAGAACTTGTCTCCTGCTTGTAAAAGTTCTACTTTAATCAATGTTCTCCAATAGCTGCGTAGAGATTTTCAATAAGCAGCCTATGTTTTCGGCTGGACTGAGTTTTACTGTGTACGTTGGATGTTTTTCAGTCAATGCACTAGAAAGCTGGAATCACCAAGAAGGAACAGGAAATTTACTGTGTGCATTGTGTGCATGCATTATATGACATTCGGGTTTAAAGGGTTAGTTCACCTTTTTTTTAAAAAAATATTCATATTCAGGTAAGGGACGCTTAAATTAAAAAAAAAAAAAAAAAGCCTGTGCAGCTTTGACAAAAGTTGAATAATATCCCTGCTATAGGTACATACCTGGAGAAGGGAAAAAAGGCAAGAAGCGCCAATCTAAGTGCAGTATCATAAACACTTTATTAGGATATATAAAAACAACAGCCAAATGGCTACTCACAGGAACAAGATGAATACAGGCAAAGGACATGTAACTGGTCCAGAGACGTCTTCTCCGATGTTAGCAGGGGTACATGGTGCCGGCTCCAGTGTAGATGATATCGGCAAAAAAGTGTGCTGGCGGTCTGTGTAGTGTGGGGTCTCTGCTGTGGGTGCTGGGCTGTGCGGAAGATGGACGGATCCGAGTGTCCGCAAGGAGAGTCGGCATCTACTGGGACATGGAGAGCCAGGACCGTAGCAGGAAACCGGAACCGGATGGAAACCAGCGTGGAGCGCAAACACTGTGCCAGGAACCAGAGAACGGAGGTGACGTGTGGACGTGTCAGATGACGCGTTTCAATGCTTCCGCATTTTCTTCAGATTACATGTCCTTTGCCTGTATTCATCTTGTTCCTGTGAGTAGCCATTTGGCTGTTGTTTTTATATATCCTAATAAAGTGTTTATGATACTGCACTTCGATTGGCGCTTCTTGCCTTTTTTCCCTACATTGTTTTTCAGAGGTGTTGCTTCCACTTTCAAGTAAGCTGCCGCTGGTGCACAGTATAAGATTCCTTTGAACTCATATATGCGTTTGCATATTTTTATCAATCAGCTACACTGCCCCTCTTATTTTGGACTTTTAATATTTTGGACTTTTTTTACGTTTGCTTGTATAATTTATATGTCTGATTGTGTTCTTGCGCCATTTTTCTTTTTCTTATAGGCTACATACCTCCCAAAGCTTGGCCAGAAAACTCCCAGAGATGGCATCAACTACCAGATGGATGGTGACTTCAAAGCAGAACTGCCAAGAATTCAATATCACCAGCATGCCATATTCAAAAATGCATAATGGACTTTTTTTTCACCACCCATATATCAAGGCCACTGAGGACCTCTTCCTGAGGCAGTAGTGAGAAAGAGGCCCATCACTACTGCCTGAGAAAGAGGTCCTCAGTGGCCTTGAAACTTTGTTTTTTTGTGAGTAATGAATAAATGCCCTGTTTGCTTTTTTTGAATATGGTGTTCTGATCATGCACTGATTGCATGGGACTTTCCAAGCAAATCAGGGATAGCTTGCATCAGCATGAAAAACATTAGCAATCTATCAGTATAAACCCAGATAGTTTATTTATGACCCCAAGTACACTTGGCCAGAAAATATCCACTATAGTTTTAGAAGAGCATACAGACAAACAAATATTCCCTGATTGGACCAGAAACTCCCCTAAGTAAACTGGGATTCCCCACCCTGCAGTCAGGCACACCGACATTTCACAGGCACGCCAGAGTCAGAGAACAGGACTAAGACGCCATTAAAGTTCATGCGCGTAAAGGCAGGTGTCCCAATACTTTTGGTATTATACAAAGGAATAGAACAAAATGAGCATGAATTGGCAATGCAACCAAGACTTTTCTTTTCGTTTTTGGATAGAGCAGTTGAGGATCAGAAGCTATGTCTCTGTTATTTTGACCTGAGTTCCACTTGAACAAACTTGGCACAACTGGATGTTCACCCTCTATGATATTACATATCAGCTAAATGCCAATTTGTTTGCCTACAAAAGTTATTACTACAGTATAATACCACAGAGATGCATACACTCCTTTATGAGTCAAACAAGGAATTTAGTATTTTGTTATTGCATTTCTTTGAATGTATATGTAATTTAAAGTGGAAAAAAACAAAGTAAAAAATGCATAGTTATAAAATGGGCTGTCATTCTATCAACACATCACAATTCAGATAAAACCCGTACTTCCACTAATATTTTTAACGCAGAGCACCACAACCCTGAGAAAGATCACATCTGCGCACTGTGCTGCACTATAATGAATGTGCGATGCTTTGTGCTGCATTGGGGGGGTGGAGGTCTCGAGGAACAACAAGGCCCTTGTTCCTTGTTTGCACCATGTCAATTGTTTGACTGTTCATCACCATGACCAAAGAGACAGCAACTTAATTAAAAGAATTGTAATTTGTAGTACAGCTAATTAATTGTCACAGAGATTATAACACCAATGCACGCCTAATTGTTCTGTATAGGGGAATGGTTTTCTACAATGCTGATCTCTGTTATTATGTTTTTTTTAAAGCTGAACTCTAGCCCTCTAGAACATATTCTATGTGCAATGCCAACAGACGTGTTTCTTTTTCTCTTTCTAAAAAAAAAAAAAAAAGTCTGCCATTTATTTAGTTATTTATTTTATTTTTTTTTACTTTATACTGGCCCCTGCCAAATTGTCCAGCTACAGAGTGGTAATACAGAAAACAGTTTGGGGGAGGGACTCAGAAAAACATGCCCCTCCCACTTTGAAACAGAGAGATGGGGTGTTCCGGTGACTCACAGGAGTTTCTGCTCACAATGGTCACAGATATTCCCCTGTTAAAAGGAAAACTAACTACTGATTTCAAACACAAGGACCTGGGACCAGGGCCAAAGGGTAAGTAAAAGAGACAACCTTCTTTTTTACTCATTATTTCTTAATCGGTTAGTTCACCTTTTCCCAAAAAACTGCCTATGCAAGTATGACCAAAGTTAAAATATAACTAAAAGGTAAAACTTTTTTTTTTTTTTTTTAGTTTTGGATAGAGTGGAGAGGGATTAGAGCACTTGTCAGTTTTATTTTATTTTTTTTTATTGCCGTCTGTGTTACAGATTTGCCCTCTCTGTTTGTCCTGTTTACCAATATCATTGGAAGTGAAATTAAAAGAAAATACCACATTCTGGGTTGTCCCCAGAAAAGTAATAGATGGAAATCTTCTAATGGAGGCACTAGTTCTGATGAACTGGGGCCCCACAAGGAATTCCCTTAGTTTGCAGGGATTTTCCCTCACTTCCTGTTTGGCTATGGGACAGGAAGTGAAGGGAAAATCTCCACAATGGGACAGATGGTCAAAAAAATTCTGACAGAGGTAATAACCCTCCCTTACACTATCCAAAATGAAAAAAAAAAAGTTTGCCTATAGTTCTACTTTAAATAACGCCCTTGCTATAGGTGTAGGCTACTTACATAGCTCCTGAAGCCTGGCAGAGAAACTCTCAGAGATGGGATCGTCCTCTCCTGTCTTGTTGCTAGGACGTTGCTAAGACACTCCCAGCTGATTCAGACCCCATCACATGTGATTCTCTCCCCTGTCGCAGGAGGAAAGTTCAGAACTAATCTTAGAAAAGACAAGGAAGCAGAATTGCAGCAACAGCTTTTTTCTTAAAGCGGACTTCTAGCGAAAAATTATTTTTTTAAAAGTCAGCAGCTACAAATACTGCAGCTACTGACTTTTAAAATATGGACACTTACCTGTCCAGGGCACCCGCAATGTCCTCACCCGAAGCCGATCTGTCTTTTGACTCTCGGGTGGAGGTTCTGCCATCTTCAGTAAGGGAATCAGGAAGTGAAGCCTTGCGGCTTCACAGCCTGGTTCCCTACTGCGCATGCACGAGTCGTGCTGCGCATCCTCACTGGTCCCTGCTGTCTTCTGAGACCTGCGTGTCTCCCAGAAGACAGCGGGGGGGATGGAGGAGGGGCCGAACATGGTGTAGATCACTGCGGAGCCTGCAGCGATCTATGCCCAGAAGTGGGAGCAAATACCTGGATTAGACAGGTATCTTCTCCCCCCTCCCCCCTGAAAGGTGCCAAATGTGACACCGGAGGGGGGGGATCCGATCAGCAGAAGTTTCCATTTTTGGGTGGAACCCCGCTTTAAATAACTTTGTCTTCAAACCCGGTCACAGTTTGGAGGTGGTGGGATTCATTCCAAAGGACTGTAAAAGGTGTGCCATAGACTTTGGAAAAGATGAAAAGAATTTAGTGTTACACTCTAACCCTCGATTTGACTACAGAGGAGACAAGAACAAGATCATCTTGAACACGAGGGTGGACGGTGTCTGGGGAAATCCACAGAGGAAAGAGAGCTTCTTCCCCTTCCAGGAGGGGATAGACGCCATGGTTTGCTTTCAATTTGAGCAAAATGAGATCACCATACAAATACTTAAAGGAAAGCTTCTCTCATTTCCAGTCCCCTCAACCATAGAGGAGATCCCATATGTGTCTGTGAGAACCCTCCCCTCCCTCCAATCTGCATCCTTGCTGCTCATGTAGCCATACATTGTGTTTTGCACTTGGGGACTAAGAATATGCATGGATCATACTTACTAGGGGGAGTACAACCAGGGGAATTAATGGTGGAAAAGGATCTGGGGGTTTTAATAGATCATAAGTTTAATAATAACATGCAATGCCAAGCTGCGGTTTCTAAAGTAAGCAAAATCCTTTCTTGTATAAGAGAGGTATGGACTCCAGAGAGAGAGATATCATTCTGCCCCTGTACAAATCATTAGTAAGACCTCATCTAGAATATGCAGTTCAGTTTTGGGCACCAGTTCTCAAAAAGGATATCGGGGAACTGGAGAAAGTGCAGAGAAGATCAACCAAACTGATAAGAGGCATGGAGGAGCTCATCTTTGAGGAAAGATTAGAGGAACTGAATTTATACTCTCTTGAGAAAAGGAGATTAAGGGGGATATAATCAACATGTATAAATACATACGTTTTTAGTGAACTTGGTGTTGAATTAACGTATTTATCGGCATATAACACGCACCCCAAGTTTAGGAGGGAATTTTAAGGAAAAAAACTTTTAGGAGGGAAGTTTAAGGAAAAAAATGTTTAAATTAAAATTAAAATTATAAATTTTAATTTAAATGCCCATCAATGCAGCGTTATCAGTGTCCATCTGTAGCCTTGTCCATTATTGCAGCCTTGTCAGTGTTAGTGTAGCATTGTCAGTGTCCATTATTGCAGCCTTGTCAGTGTTAGTGTAGCATTGTCAGTGTCCATCATTGCAGCCTTTCAGTGTTAGTGTAGCATTGTCAGTGTCCATCATTGCAGCCTTTCAGTGTTAGTGTAGCATTGTCAGTGTCCATCATTGCAGCCTTTCAGTGTTAGTGCAGCCTTGTGAGTGTCCATCTGTAGTATCATTGCAGCCTTGTGAATTTCAATCTGCAACCTTGCCCCTGTGTTTGCAGTGCTGCCGTTTAAAAATTCTCGGCCGCTCTCGGCAGCTTTCAGCTGCTCTCGGCGGCTCTCGGCCATTCTCGGCCACTCTCAGTGGCTTTCAGCCATTCTCGGCGGCTTACGAGGGACTGCGAGAGCCGGAGAAAGCCTCTGAGAATGGCCGAAATATGGGCACACCCCAATTTTAACTTCCTAGTACTTATTTTGTTACCTGTTTTTCCTTTTTTTTTTTTATAATATTATGTAGTATTTGTATGATTTTATATCTATATGACTATATGTCTGTATTCTTTTACATAAATAAACCATACATTTCTTGATGTAAGCGTCTGATCACGCGCCTTCCACCCATTCCTACTAAACAGTCCTTTACAGACCACCCCTGGTCAGCTAAGGCAGTGGGACACGCTCCATCATCTCCCCCAATCCTATCTCTGACTACAATACTACCTTTGTTTTACAGCAAACGATCTCACAAGCGCAGGAGTATTTTTCACCATATCTTGTTCACACTTTTGCAATGGCCGAAAGCCGCCTAGAGCCGCCAAGAGTGGCCGAAAGCGTCCGAGAGCCGCCGAGAGCCGCCGAGAGCCGCCGAGAGTGGCCGAAAGCGGCCGAGAGCCACCGAGAGCCGCCAAGAGTGGCCGAGAGCCGCCAAGAGTGGCTGAAAGCGGCCGAGAGCCGCCGAGAGCCACCGAGAGCCACCAAGAGTGGGCGAAGGCGGCCGAGAGCCGCCGAGAGTGGCCGAAAGCGGCCGAGAGCCACCGACGGGGGATCAGCGTATAACACGCACCCACGATTTTCCCCTGATTTTAAGGGGAAAAAAGTGCGTGTTATACGCCGATAAATACAGTATTCACTTTAAGGTCATTACAGAGGACCAGGGGGCTCTCTTTACGTCTAGAGGAAAAAAAGATTTCATCTCCAAATACGGAAAAGTTTCTTCACAGTAAAAGCTGGGAAAATGTGGAATGTGGAATAGACTCCCTCCAGAGGTGGTCCAGCTCAGTAGATTGCTTTAAAAAAAGCCTGGATTCTTTCCTTAATGTACATAATATAACTGGGTACTGACATATATAGGTAAAGTTGATCCAGGGAATATCCAATTGCCTCTCGGGGATCAGGAAGGAATTTTTTACCCTGCTGTAGCAAAATGGATCCCGCTTTACTGGGGGTTTTCACCTTCCTCTGGATAAACTGTGGGTAAAGGATTGTGTATACGGCATTGCATGATTTTTTATTGGTTGAACTAGATGGACTTGTGTTTTTTTTTTCATCCTGGCTAACTAGGTAACTATGTTACTATGTATTATGTTACTGAAATGCTGATGCTGATGTTGATGCTTGGAATAAACTTCCAGCAGAGGTAGTGAAGTCAGTCAAATAGTAAGGCCTGGTTCACAACTATGCAGGTTGCAGTTTGCATATACCAGGTGCATTTTTCAATACACGTTTTTGATACATTGAAGTCTATGGAACTGAAAGGCAGAAAAAAGTCCCTGGCCCTTTCCATAAAATGCACAGATGTGAATGTGACCCATTGGAAACTATGTTAAATGGACTGTGGTGAGTTTCTGCAAAATTGAAAACGCGATAAAAAATGCATAGTTGCAAACCAGGCCTAAGGCCGGATTCACACCTATGCATTTTTAGTGCTTTTTGCATTTTGCAGATTTGCACTACAGTCCATTCACCGTGGTTTCCTATGGAATACATTCTGTAGTGCAAATCTGCAAAATGCAAAAAGCACTAAAAATGCATAGGTGTGAATCCAGCCTAAGGCTGGATTCACACCTATGCATGTTGCTTTTGAGCGTTTTTGGAGGTTTTTTTTTCATGCTTGCCACGTTTTTGAGCAGCGTTTTTGCCGCGATTTTGCCGCGATTTGCGTTTTGCGGTTTTTTTTTTTTACAGTTTTTTTTACAGTCTTAAAAAAAATAAAAAATAAAAAAAACGTCAAAAACGCATCAAAAACGCACCAAAAACGCATCAAAAACGCTGCAAAAACGGTGCACTTGCGTTTTTGATGCTTGTCAATTGAATTCTATTACATGCAAAACGCTGCATTTTGCATGAAAAAAAGTCCCTGACCCTTTCCAAAAATGCAGAGAAACAAAAAGGCATTGATGTGAACATGTTCCATAGGAACCCATGTTAAAAAATTCCCGCGCATTTCTGCAAAATGCAAAATGCATCAAAAAACGCGCTAGTGTGAATGGAGCCTAAGTGCCTTAAAACATGCTTGCACAATTGTAGATTTATATTCAGATAAAAAAAGTTAACAAAAAAAAAAAAACATAAAAAAATGTAAAAAAAAAAATGGGCCAACTTGATGGACCAATTGGTCTTTTTTTTTCTGCCGTCACTTTTCAATGTTTCTATGTTTCTAGCTCCAAAGTCAGCAATTCTGAGATGGAGGAGATCATGGACCACACATGTGGGGGGGGGGGGGTGTTTGAGAGCTCCCTCCTGTGATGATGGGAGCGAGTGATGACCTTTGGGGGTGCCCTAGAAAATTCCTAGCAACAAGGCATGACGGTATGTGCCATCTAGTCTAAAACTTTAGCAGGTTTGCTCCAAGGAGGGTAGGGTTCTGGAACAGAGTGGTGGGAGCTGGACTTGGGCCTTAATTTTGTTGTACTGGTCGGCAACGACAACTGGACTCCTGCTTTAATCTTGGGCCTTTTTCACACAGGTGACAAGGAGCAGTAAAAATCGTGGCTGATCCACATTTTTAATGCCTCAATCCCCAAACCATCCACTTAAAACCTAATATGACAGCAAAGCTAATTTAACCCAGTATATCAAGTCTGACAGGTGGCACCACCTGTCATACTAGCCTACTGAAAAAACATTATTGCCTCCTGAACCTCCTGCAAACCATCTCTGAAGAGCATTTGTATACTTTCACTGATGTCCACAATGGCACAAAAAGTTGGCAGCCAAAAACACAAAGAATGAAGAACAAATGTGGACAGATTGGGAACCCTTGTTCACTTAGGTTGAAGATTCAGTGTGCGAATGATGACAGAAAAATTGAACATGAACAAGAAAACATGATACAATGGTCAACCAACATTGTTACTTGGAAGCTCTGAAAAGGTTATGGAAATCTGTTCAGAGGAAAAGATTGGAACTTTGGCTTGACAAGCGGATTCTCCATCGTGACAAATGCTCCTGCACATGTGCATTAAGTGTTTATAAGTTCCTGGCTCAGAAATCTATTCCAAAACTTGACCAACCGCCTTATTGCCCTTTACTTCGCACCCTGTGACTTTTGGCTGTTTCCAAAATAAAAAAAATGCCTTAAAAGGACACAGATGACATTCTGGACATCCGGACACTGCACAGCGTTCCACAAAACGAATTCCAGGAATGTTTCTGGCAGTGTCATATCTTCTAGAAAAGTGCAACGTTTCACAAGAGGATTACTTTGAAGGTCACAAAAGCTACTAGTGTATAGGTAAGCAATTTTTGTTTTGTTTTTTTTTTGTTTTTTTTACAGTCCATTCCTCTAATTTTTTGCTACATTTTCCCCAACACGAACCATACCGTTCCACCGTGGCAGCCTGAATTAAGAGCATGTTCAGCAGCAGAGAATGTAAAATATAAAACCTAAATCTAATTAAACGCGGTGACATTAATTGCACATGAAAGGAACGAGATGGAGGGAGACAAGAAATGTACTTATTAGCACAAACATTATTAGAAATGGAAGCAAATCAAATTATTCAGCTACGTGAGGACGTGCCACTAGCCAGGGACAAAACAATATTCAACGCGGCTAAATTATTAATACGGCGGAAAGCGTCAGCGCTGAGTCATTGAAAGACACATTCCATCTCATGATACTGATACCGCACAAAAAAAAATTCACGATGAAATAAATAATGGCTTATGATTAAAAGGAAATGAACACATTTATTGCCTTGGTTATACTCATCTACTTTGATTGCAAAGTCTTTCTCTTTTTACCAGGGATGAACCGTCATTTTTATTTGTTTTATTTTCAAAGGAAAATAAAATGGGCAGTTTACATTTGTGCAGCGCATGTTATGTCACACAATAATATGTGTTGCATTTGGGCAGCTCATTGAAATCAATTTTTTTGTTAATGCAGAACTTTACACAGATATAAATGTAGCTCTTTCTGCTTAGCCACTTGAGATGCTGAACAGCTCCCTGTTTGATGCTTTGCTCCTCCCATGAACCCCCCCCCCACGAATATATGGACACTTACCTGTCCAGGGAGCCCACGATGTCGGCACCCCAGCCGATCTGCGGTTCGGCTGTTGGGTATAACCGCCGCCATTCCTGGTAAGGTTCTCTACTGCGCATGCGTGAAGCGCACTCTAATTTGTCCGGCGGCGGAGGAAGGAGGAGGGGGCCGGACCTCTGGGAGACTGGGCCACGGCCCGGTCTCCCGGAGGTGGGGAATAGTACCTGTCAAAAAAATGTACCCATTCTCCCTCCCCCCTGAAAGGTGCCAAATGTGGCACCAGAGGTGGAGAGGAGACGGGTACGGGGAAGTTCCACTTTTGAGTGGAACTCTGCATTAAGCCCTGCCCTTGCACTTCCTGTTTGCCAGATTATTGTGTTCTTCTCCAGTTGATAGCTTGCTCCTTTGTCTACCTGCAGCTGCTTATCTCTACTACCACTTGTTACCGACCTTTGCCTGGTTCCTCAACTACGCACTACCTGCTATATCTGCTACTGGACCCTAGCTTGTTCACCTCCTAGTGGAGCAATCCTGAGGACCACAAACTGGTACTAACACGTAGCAAAACACCATCTCCACCATCAGGAGCTCTGGTGAATACTGGTTATTGCTTAGACCCTGGAACTTCAGATGAGCCCACGTCATCTGCCAGGGTAATCTGCTTGTATACTTATCCAGCTGGTTGGTGGGAGCCTCTCTACTGCTATAGATACTGGTCTCCAAGCCTGACCCATGGTCGTGACAAGTGGTCTCTCTGCAGAAGTCCAACATCCCCCTTAAAAATCATACCAATAGCTCTCCAATTAACAAATCTCTGGATTCCACTGATTGCATAGCTCAAGCTCTTAATCGGCAGGGGATGTGTCAGACCTCTGCAGAGAACTACTGCTCCACACAGAAATGAAGGATCTTTCTCTACAGCTTTCTGGCAGAACACTGACTTTTCTAATCAGGTTCTGGCTGCTTTATAAAGTTTTCAGTCAGACTTTAATAATTTCAACCCCTTGAGTCTCAGCGCCATTTATAAACAGTGCTGGTATTAAGAGCTTTTAACCACTTGCCACCCGCTAATGCCGTGTACACATGAGCGGACTTTACGTCAGACTTTGTCCCGCAGACTTTATGATGGACTTTCCAAATGAACAGACTTGCCTACACACGATCAACCAAAGTCCGACGGATTCGTACGTGATGACGTACAACCGGACTAAAACAAGGAAGTTCATAGCCAATAGCTGCCCTAGCGTCGGTTTTTGTCCGTCGGACTAGCATACAGAGGAGCGGACTTTTCGACAGGACTCGAGTCCGGCGAAAATATTTGAAACATGTTTCATTTCTAGGTCCGTCGAACTTTTGGGGAAAAAAAGTCCGCTGGAGCCCACACAGGATTGAATTGTCCGACGGACTCTGGTCCGCCGAACCAAGTATGCCGTAAAGTCCGGTCGCATGTACGCGGCATAACAGTACATTTACTGCTAGTGGACGGCACAGCCAGTACTTCCTGGTTTATTGGCGCACATGTGTATACTCCCTGATAGCCTGTGCTGTGATTGGACACAGCACAAATCTGTCAGCAGGTTACAGTCAATGACTTTGGCTTTATACATGCTGATCAGCTGATTCATGATCAAGCCTAAACAGATGACCTGTAGGGACTTTTAAAGTGTTACCTATGGACAGTTTTGGGTACCAAAATTTGTTGCCATTTTACTGGTATATGCAATTTTTAAGGGTAACTCCACTTTCGTGGGGAAAAAATTTGTTGAAAAAAAAAAAAAATATATATATATAAAAAAAAAAAAAAAATATATATATATGCGCAACACAAATCATATTATAGTTGAATGTTATTAATAATGTAAATAATTAAAGTATAACTAAAGCCAAAAATTTAGTTTTGGATAGAGTCGAAAAGGATTAGAGAGCTTGTCAGTTTTTTGACTGTCTGTGCCCCCGTACCCTCTCTATTTGTCCCTGTTTACTATTATCAGTGAAAGTGAAAGTAGAAGAACGTCCCAAATTTTGAGTTGTCCCCAGAAAAGTAATAGAAGACAAAGAAGTAGTAAATAGAAGATATAGATATAGATAGAATAGAATAGAAGAAGAAGTAAAAGACCCAAGAGGCTCCCTTAATTTGTAGGGATTTCCTCTCACTTCCTGTTTGGCACAGAGAAAGGAAGCGAAAGGAAATCTCCTCAATGGAACACAGATGGACGAAAAAAATCTGACAGGGGCTATAACCCCCCCTTACTCTATCCAAAATGAAAAAAAAAAGCATTGCCACCCTGGGCAGACTATGTGCACTACATCCTTCATCAATAGCCCGCCGTAATGTCCGGCCAAGACACACTTAACTCTCTACCTATCTCTTTCTCCCTCTCTTCTGCTCTCTTGTGCCCTTCTCTTTCTTTCTCTATAGTATTTTTCTTATTTTATATATATCACAAGCAACCGCTCATGTATGCTTCAGTTTCACACTGGATTATTCTCCTAAACCAAGTTTTAACTACATTGTTGTTCTGATATGTTATGAGATATGGCAGTTGCCCAAGCAGCCCATGACACAGCTTGATCCCTATAGGGGTGTCGAGGCAAGAAGGACAACTCAGATTCCTCACTTATACATCAACCTCTATCTTATGGGGGAGTTTTTCCTTTTAGTTAAATGTTTTTTCTAAACACACTAATGTAAGTTTCTTCATTCTAAATTTCTGTATGATGGAAATATTTAAGGCTTATGTATACCTTGTTTTTACTCAAGAAAAACTCAATAAAAAACTATTGAAAGAAAAAAAAAAAGTGTTGCCTATAGTTCTACTTTAATCATTACCTTTCCTTCTCGTTCTGCAGCTGTCATTTTCTATGAAATGCAATATGGCAACCTGCAGGTGTTCTGTACACTGATGGTGTATGGAACTCCCCCCAGAAATGTAATTTCCCGCTTGTGTGATTGGCTCACTGATTTTCCCAGAAGTCTGCACTAAGTTACAAGTCAGATTTTAGGCATCCCCTGCAACAAAAATGCTATTTTTGGTGAGATACTCACATCTAAAAAGGGATAAAGACCCTGCTACTTTCCTCATCAGAACCCTGCAAGTGCAGCAGCTGATAATTATGAAATTACTACCATTCACATTCAGTTTGCACATGGACACAGAAAAATAAATAACTATTTCTTCAGACTAGCAAAAGGTAGTAATTTGCAACAAAGTTTGTTAACCACTTCCCAAGGGCTCCAGTACATATAGAGCGTCGATGGCCGGATGGCTCTCCTGCGTGAATCGGCGTATATGTACGGTGGCTCCTTTAAGAGCCATAGCAGGCGTGCATGCAAGCTGCATGGTGGGGGACCCCATACGCATGACCAGCGGGCCACAACAAACAAACACACAAATTCCTGTTCTGACAGGGGAGGAGAAAAAGATCATCTGTTCCTACTAAGTAGGAACAATGACCTGGCTCCTCCTCTAGTCAGTCACATCCCCTCACAGTTAGATACACACCTAGGGAACACATTTAACCCCTTGATCGCTCCCTAGTGTTAACCCCTTCCCTGCCAGTGACATTTACACAGTAATCAGTGCATTTTTATAGCACTGATCGCTGTATAAATGTCAATGGTCCCAAAAATGTGTCAAAAGAGTCCGATCTGTCCACCGCAATGTCACATCCCCGCTAAAAATCGTAGATCGCTGCCATTACTAGTAAAAAAAAAATAATAATACAAATGTCATAAAAATGCCATAAATCTATTCCCTATTTTGTAGACGCTATAACTTTTGCACAAACCAATCAATATACGCTTATTGTGATTTTTTTTTACCAAAAATGTGTGGAAGAATACATATTGGCCTAAACTGATAAAGTAATTTGTTTTTTAAAAACATTTTTGGGAATATTTATTATAGAAAAAAAATAAAAAGTATTGTTTTTTTTCAAAATTGTTGCTCTTTTTTTGTTTCTAGCGCAAAAAATAAAAACCGCAGAGGTGATCAAATACCACCAAAAGAAAGCTCTATTTGTGAGAAAAAAAGGACGTCAATTTTGTTTGGGTACAGCGTCGCATGACCGCACAATTGCCAGTTAAAGCGACGCAGTGCCGAATCGCAAAAATGCGATAAGTGGGTAAAACCTTCCGGGGCTGAAGTGGGTAAAGTCGAACTGAAGCCCCGCTCTAAACACAAAAAATGTGAGCTGGCAGGCTTTTATTGCAGAAGAGACATGCCTGCTCACCATCTCCTCCAGCACTGTAAATTGAGCTGCACATGTGCAGATCAGCTAAAAGTGCTGGGCATTCTCCAAGTATGCATGTGCAGTAGTGACATCATTCCCCACCAGCCAATGAAGAGGCCCGAAGACCAGCACAAGAAGATGCTGGTGCCTGAGCAGAGCCGTTGGACAGGTAAGTATGGAGACTTTCGTTCTGCTTTAAAATCCCTGCAATGTACCTTTCGTTCTGCTTTAAAATCCCTGAAATGTACATTGCTAACCCAGAAGGGAATGTTTTTTTCTCAACAAAAGTGGAGTTATCTTTTAAGTAGGGATGCACCGATAAAATTTTTTTACCAAGTACTTGTACCGATACTACCAATTACTGATACTTACCACAACTGTTTTGTTTACACTTCAGCTTTCAGCAATGGTTAAAAGCATTGAAAAGTTGTTTACAAATGTTGCACTTTTTCAAATGTGAAACGTGTAAATATATAATAAAGGTGTAAAAATATTAATGCACAAAGCAAACAAACAAAAAGTTTTAATTATTAATAGTAGATAATATAGAAGTGAAAAAAAACAGCATGAAAATAATAATTAAATGGAGAAGGAGAAAAAGGAGTTTATTACGGCTGATTAGAGTAAATAAAGGGTTAACATGGGGTTAAACAGAGGAACACAACTGTTTTGTTTACACTTCAGCTTTCAGCAATGGTTAAAAGCATTGAAAAGTTGTTTACAAATGTTGCACTTTTTCAAATGTGAAACGTGTAAATATATAATAAAGGTGTAAAAATATTAATGCACAAAGCAAACAAACAAAAAGTTTTAATTATTAATAGTAGATAATATAGAAGTGAAAAAAAAAAAGCATGAAAATAATAATTAAAATGGAGAAGGAGAATAAGGAGTTTATTAAGGCTGATTAGAGTAAATAAAGGGTTAACAAGGGGTTAAACAGAGGAACATTTAAAAAAAAACAAAAACAAAATAATTATTTACTTGACAGGTTGATTTAAACAGACTTCATCTGCAGGTCGAAGTTCATCCCTTTGATTTGTAGATGAATAAACAGAAAGATAAAAAAAGAAGCAATAGGGTTGATTTAACAAAACCTGAGAGTGCAAAACCTGGTGCAGCCGTGCATGGTAGCTAATCAGCTTCTAACATCAGTTTGTTCAATTAAGCTTTGACTAAAAAAATCTGGAAGCTGATTGGCTACCATGCACAGCTGCACCAGAGTTTGCACTTTCCAGTTTTAGTAAATCAACCCCAATGTTTCTTTTTATCTTTCTGTTTCAGCGGCTGATCAATGTTGTTGATAAACAGTGCTGGCTGCTTTTTTTTTTTTTTACAGCTCCAATTGTCAGGATTTCATTTGAACTTCAGCTGTCAACAGGGGAACTCCACTGACAGCTGAATGAGTCATTGGTTGTTAACCACTTAAGGACTAGCCTCATTTTGGATTTTAGGTGTTTACATGTTTAAAACAGTTTTTTTTGCTAGAAAATTACTTAGAACCCCCAAACATTATAAATGTTTTTTTTTTCTAAAACCCTAGAGAATAAAATGGCGGTCATTGCAATACTTTTTTTTGCACCGTATTTGCTCAGCGGTCTTATAAGCGCACTTTTTTTGAAAAAAATCACTTTTTTGAATAAAAAAATAAGACAACAGTAAAGTTAGCCCAATTTTTTTTATATTGTGAAATATAAGGTTACGCCAAGTAAATTGATACCCAACATGTCACGCTTCAAAATTGCGCCCGCTCGTGGAATGGCGTCAAACTTTTACCCTCAAAAATCTCCATAGGCAACGTTTAAAAAATTCTACAGGTTGCATGTTTTGCGTTACAGAGGAGGTCTAGGGCTAGAATTATTGCTCTCGCTCTACCGGTCGCGGCGATACCTCACATGTGTGGTTTGACCACCGTGTGGTTTGACCATATGCGGGCGCTACTTGCGTATGTGTTCGATTCTGCGCGCGAGCTCATTGGGACGGGGTTTTTTTTTTTTTTTTAATTCTTTTTATTATTTATTTTACATTATTTTATTTATTTTTACACCGTTTAAAAAAAAAAAAAATCGTGTCACTTTTATTCCTATTACAAGGAATGTAAACATCCCTTAATAATAATAATAATAGAAAAAAGCATGAGATCTGGGAAAAAAGACCTCAGATCTCATATTTACACTAAAATGCAATGTTTTGACGTCGCTTCCGCCCAGCAGTGTCATGGAGACGAGTGGGCACCATCTTAGCCTCATTCATCTCCAGGCACAGGAGGGAGACGGACGCGATCGCCTCCGCTGCTACCGACGGCTTCCGGTAAGCGGCGGATGGCACCAGATCGCGGCGGGAGGGGGGGGCTCTCTTCCGCCACCGATAAAAGTGATCTCGCAGCGAATCCGCCGCAGGGACCACTTTTATCAGAAAGCGGACCGCCGCACGAGAATGGGGATACCGATGTTATAGCAGCTAGCTGCTGCCATAACAACGATATCCCCCTTCAAAGTTTGGACGTACATCGGCGTGCGGCGGTCTGGAAGTGGTTAAGGACGCGGTGGCCCCGCTCCTTAGCAGCTAATAATTTCCCTCTTTTTTTTACATTTCAGCTGTATATATTGAGGTATATTGGGGAAATCCTGCTGACAGCTGAAAGAACGAGCCTGAAAGTATTGGTTTCAGGTATTGGAGCATTTGAATGAGTATCTGTGCAACCCTACATTCAAGGCTTGGCATTTTGGGTATTTATTTATTTGACACAACCTCATCTTTTGCATTGCACCAAATAATTGGGTAATATATCGCATCTGTGTGCACAAAATTTAACATTGGTATATATATTTTTTTTACCAAAAATATGGGTTTGATAAGCCATTATTCTCCAGGGCCTCTGCTTTCAGGAGATCTCTAATGTTTTGGGGTTCTAACCAATCATCAGGCATAAAATGTGCATTTTGACATGTGTGCAAAAAAGAAAAATAGCTCCGGAACTGAAGTCATAAACACATGACTTTATTGAAATGCAATTTTTTTTTAATATTTCAACTTGGCCGTTTCCTTTAAGGAGCACTCCATCCCGGTCTATTATTTACTACGGAACATTAATCGGGTCATTTCTTTTACTCAGAGCTGTTTGCAGCTGACAAACTGCTCCGTCGTCAGCCATTGCTCTTTGCAGGAAATAATCGACATTTAAGTGCGCTTTTATATTCTGTGAACTACTGAAAGCCGAGCCTTAAGGTTGAATCCCTGGCTAACTTTCTGAGAGGCTGCAATGGGGCATTACAAGTTATTTAGTTGGAAAAGGTCAGTTCATTTATATTTTAGTAGTGGGAGAAGTGCCTGGGGAATAAACGGCCAGTCACAGCACCACCACTCCAAAATGTCTCCTAATACCGGCAACGCGGAAAAATCACTAGAGCCGTCCCTCTGAGACGCCAGCCGTTGACAGCTTCATAAACAAAAATAAGTGTATTTAGGATGGAGTAACAAGTCCAAGCTTTATATCCTGTCAGGGCGAGTCCCCGCTCCCTTTTGGTGATTTATCTACTTGATGTTTCATAGACGGTAGTTTCCTTATTACTGCAATACAGAAAAAAGTTGGAGGAAAAAAAAGTCGGACTTAAAGCTCATCACTGGTCTTCCCTTCCATCTTGCACAGTTCTTACTCTGATATCACTGCACACTATGAGCTTCTAATTGTGTGCATTAGAAGCTGCAGCAATTAGATACAGCCTGCTTCATCTATCCACTTCAGCCCATCCTGACTGCTCCTGGACCACCCCTCGCTTCTCGGCCTTCTGGCTAAGATCAAGTGTAGTATCTGTTCTTATCAGTTGCCAAGTGGTGGCGCTGTACTAACCATCCCTGATGGCGGTGGAGTAGGGGTGGCGGTGGCTATGCAAATCCACTTGGCGTAATGGTAATCTGGACGGTTAGTATCAGGGAGAGCCGAAAGCTGACTGCTTGACAAAAGGAGGGCCGTTAATAGGCCTCCTTTAGAGAAAGCCAGAAGTGAAGCCTCCTGATGGGGATGGAGAAACACTGGGTCTGGCCGAAGGGTCAGGTCCCTGGCCTTCTGGCCTAGATTTGAGTGGCCTTTTTTCCTGTCAGTTTTTTGGGAAAGAACACTAGCCCCCCTTTACCTCCGGGGGGGGGGGGGGGTTAGTATGTCCCGAATGTAATTAGGCGGGAGAGATGGGAGTGATGGTGGGGGCGCTCTCAGAGCTCTATACCTTTCTGGTAGGGATGGGGCTGCATCGGTCTGGCTGTGAGCCATAGTTGGAGAAAAGCCTGTGGTGTACGTGCCCCTCGAGTGGCAGTCCAGGGGTGCTATAATTCTCACTGTGTTGAGGGGCACTATGAGTTTTATAGGCACCTTGGTCACTGCACCATACACACTTTTTTCGCACCTGCCTCTAGGGCTGAGCGTTTTGGCTTGGACCAGAGAAATTTTTGATTCCTGGCCGAAGGGCCAGCCATTGTGTTGCACAATGGCCACTTTCACATCCTCTTCTCACTTCCTTCTCCCAACTTTCTTTTATTTATTTACCCCTGTGTTTGTCCCTTTGTTGTATTTTTTTTTGTTTGATGTGTACACGTTTGTCACTGTGTGACTGGTAGGGTGTGGGTCCTCGGGCCTACCCTGAAAGTCTTGGGAGTGGAGTGGACATGGCCTTTTGGCTTGGTTCGCCCTCTCTCATGGGAGCTCCCCTCGGGGGAGCCCCACCAAGTATTTGGGTGGGTCTGTTTCGCCACACCCTCCAGAGAATGGGGTCTGCCTGGTTTTGGCCAGACGGGCCATAGTACCTCAGTCCCTGTCTGGAGCCTAACGCCCCAGGGGATCAGGGTAAGGTCCTTCTTTGGGAGAACCATAGTACACCTATTGCACATTTTATGTCACTCTTTATGTGTGTGAACTTTTTTTTGGCACCAGGTGGAGCAGGTAGGGATACTCACAGAAGAGGAAAGGATTGCCAACGGTGTATTTTTTTATATTTATAATTTCTGTACATGATAAAACAACACTCACAAATCATAAAAGAGTCGCAGACTTCAGCGAAGCTTGTAAAATTGCAATTTACCACTAACTTCCGGTTTCAGTTCTGGACCGGAAGTGATGTCACCTGGCTCCGCCTGACGTGTTGCGTCACTTCTTATGTGACTTCTTTAGGAAAAACAGATATTTGATTTCAGATTTATGCTTACTGTAACGCTAAACGGATAACCTGGAAATGCTGTTAAGGCATCACTTATGGAGGATTTTGGTTACCATAGGTTTCTTTGCAAATTCACAGGCACCACCATTTTAAAGTTTGGTGCCTATTTACTTGACCCAACCCCATCTTTTATATTTTAAACACAAAATTGGGTATACAGTAATATTGTTTGATTTTGCACTAAAGTTCATTTTAGTGTACTTTTTTCAGAAATTATGCTTTTGATAAATAGCAGCATACAAAAAAAACAAATGCAAATGCTATTTTATTCTCCAGGATCTCTGTTTTCAGAGAATATATAATTGTATGGGGGTCTAATTGTTTTAGAAAAAAACACAGGTTTAATATGAGTGCGAAAAATGAACACATTGCCCCGGTAGACAAGGATAATGATACAAAAATGTACAGATATCTTTACATTGCAGTAGCCATTATGAAGCATAACATGACATTCAAAGAACAGTTACCGTACTGATTCTTTGTTGTGGTTGGGGCATAGAAATAAAGCAGCTCTTATAAGTCACATCTGAAATGTGTGTAACCTTTTAAGCGATCAAGAATCTCAGTATTTTTCTGTAGGGTATTTGTCATCATCATTGTAGAGTCATGGTATAGATTAATATCCAGCAGGGCAAACTGACTATAACAAAGCACAGGTGGAGGCCTGCATACCACCATACCATGATGAATAGTAGGCAACAGGCCACTCATAGACAGGATGAGAGTAAGAAGAAAGGGAAAAGAGAAAACAAGGAACTTAGAGAATAAAGGAGGCATATGATGGATAGTGGATTTATCCATAGACTTTACCCGTGGTAATTACACCCACAAGAGGGTTAGATTAGATTTTGAATGGACATAGAAGCATAGAAGAGTGACGACAGAAAAAAAAAAAAAAAAGTGGTCCATCAGGTCTGTCCCAATTTTTTTATATTTGATGTTTATACATTTTTTAAAGGAATCGAATAAGGCAGCGCTTTAAAATATGATCTATATACTAAACCACCAAAATAAATATATACAAAAAAAAATGTATGTGCAAATTTATTATATATATATATATATATATATATATATATATATATATATATATATATATATATATATATATATATATATATATATATATATATATATATATATATATATATATCTCTATCTTAATGCAATCAACATGTGCAACATAAAACTGTGCTAAATCGGCAAGAAATAAAGTCCAGTATAAAAGAAAGAGCATAAAAGAAAGTCTCTGTAGTTCTTCAATAAGTATCCGTGCCACTCTGGGAAGTACAGCCAAAGCTCATTTGTTCGTTCTGTGCTTCTGCGACTAAACATGTGCAATTTGTTTAGTTCCAAATTCGTTTTTTAACCAATTAAGGGCAGAGCGTCTTTTTTAGATGTGTTGTTTACAAGTTAAAAACAGTTTTTTTTGCTAGAAGATTACTTAGAACCCCCAAACATTATACATTTTTTTCTAACACCCTAAAGAATAAAATGGAGGTTGTTGCAATACTTTCTGTCACACCGTATTTGCGCAGTGGTCTTACAAGAGCACTTTTTTGGGGGGAAAAAATACACTTTTTTGAATTAAAAAAATAAGACAACAGTAAAGTTAGCCCAATTTTTTTTAATTTTGTGAAAGATAATGTTACGCCGAGTACATTAATACCCAACATATTACGCTTCAAAATTGCGGCCGCTCATGGAATGGCGACAAACTTTTACCCTTAAAAATCTCCATAGGTGACGTTTAAAAAATTCTACAGGTTGCATGTTTTGTGTTACAGAGGAGGTCTAGGGCTGGAATTATTGCTCTCGCTCTACCGGTCGCGGCGATACCTCACATGTGTGGTTTGAATACCGTTTTCATATGCGGGCGCTACTCACGTATGCGTTCGCTTCTGCACGCGAGCTCGGCAGGACAGGGTGCGTTTACATTTTTTTTTCTTAGTTATTTTACCTTTTTTTTTTTTTTTTTATTGTTACACTATTTTATTTTTTTTTTAATTGTGTCACTTTTATTCCTATTACAAGGAATGTACACATCCCTTGTAATAGAAAAAAAGCATGACAGGATCTTTTAAATATGAGATCTGGTGTCAAAAAGACCTCAGATCTCATATTTACACTAAAATGCAATAAAAAAAATTGTCATTTAAAAAAAGAATAAAAAAAAAAATGGCCCTTTAAGAGCTGTGGGCAGAAGTGATGTTTTGACGTCACTTCCGCCCTGCAATGTCATGGAGACGAGTGGGAGCCATCTTCCCCTCACTTGTCTTCATGCCAAGGAAGGCACATCATCCAATCGCCTTTGCTGCTGCTGACGGCTCCGGTAAGCGGCGGAGGGCACCGGAGCGCAGCGGGAGGGGGTGCCCTCTCCCACCACCTTTAAAAGTGATCTCGCGGCGCATCCGCCGCAGAGACCACTTTTATCTTGAAGTGGACCGCCGGCCGAACAAGAGGATACCAGGGTTATGACAGCTAGCTGCTGCCATAACAATGATATCCCCCTTCAAAGTTAGGACGTATATCGGCGTGCGGAAGTGGTTAATGAATTTCGACAAATTTGTTCATTCGGAAATCAGCAAAAATCAGGAAGTGATCAGGAACAGCGATCTCTGTGTTGTCCCAGTAAGCCCATCCCCTACACAATTAGAACACACATAGGGAACACAGTTAACCCCTTGATCGCCCCCTAGTGTTAACCCCTTTCTCTGCCAGTGTCATTTCTACATTGATCAGTGCATTTTTTTTTAGCACCGATCACTGTATTGGTGTCACTGGTCCCCAAAAAGTGTCACTTAGGGTCAGATTTGTCTGTTGCAATGTCGTACTTCCACTAGAAATCGCAGATCGCCGCCATTACCAGAAAAAACATAACAAAAAAAAAAAATTAAAGTCCATAAATCTATCCCGTATTTTGTAGACATAAATTCTGTGCAAACCAATCAATATACTCTTATTGCAATTTTTTTTACCGTAAATATGTAGAAGACATATTTACGGTATATAAGAATACATTATTATATAAGAATACATATTAGCCTGAATTGGTAAATACGGTAAATTCATTTTTTTATAATTTTTTTTGGCTATGTATTATAGCACAAATTAAAAAAATATTGTTTTTTTCTTTTTTTTCAAAATTGTTGGTCTTTTTTTGTTTATAGCGCAAAAAATTAAAGCCGTAGAGGTGATCAAATGCCACCAAAAGAAAGCTCTATTTGTGGGAAAAAAAAGGACATCAATTTTGTTGGGTACAACGTCGCACGACCGCGCAATTGTCAGTTGAAGTGACGCAGTGCCATATCGCAAAAAATGGCCTGGTTATTAAAGGGGAAAAACCTTCCGGGGCTGAAGCGGTTAAATTGTGTTTTCAGTTTGCTCAGATACAGTTAATTACACTATAGGCGCTCCTGAAATGGCCATAAAAAATACCCTCCAAACAATAAACAGTATACAGTATAAGAGACTTATGTTCGGGGACTTGCAGTACCCTCAGCTAGGTCTGAACCTCTCTGTAAATAGCAAACGGCAGAATTCAATGTTCTGGGTGCCAGGCTGGGTTAGCATTGCGGCTTTCTCACTCTGCTGAAGTCGGACAATAATTGAAGAGTATAAAAAGCTTTGGCGCTGCTTGATGTGTTTCTCGAATACCCTCTAAGATGTTCGCGTTATAGGCTCAAACACATTGCACTATTTATAACATCACCAAATTAAAACATTTTAATGAAATGAATTATTCAATTAATAATCACAGCAGTGAGCCCGCCATCACTCCACTAGCAGGAAGGCTGTTATTCTATCAAATGCTGATTAATGAGATTCCGCCACATTAAGCATAGTGTGTGTGTGTGTGTCTGCATCCACTTCCAGAACAAGGACTTTTCTAGCACTTTTTGTTTACATGTTACAATCAATATTTTTTGCTAGTAAAATACTCATAACACCCAAACATTATATATATTTTTAAAGCAGAGGCCCTGGAGAATAAATTGGTGGATTTTGCAATTTTTGTATGTGACATGGTATTTGCGCAACAGTTTTTCAAAGACAATTTTTTTGAGCAAAAATACACTTTTTTAAATTTTAATGCAAAGAAACATAATACATAACCCATTTTTTTTTTTTTGTAAAAGATGTTACGCTGAGTAAATAGACACCAAAACATGCCACTCTCTAAACTTGCGCACGCCCATGCAACGGTGACAAAAATCATACATTTTACTACCCATAGACGATGCTTTAAAAGCCTTTACAGGTTACTAGACATGTGCAATTCGTTTAGTTCCTAATTAGTTTTTTAACGACTTTTGACAAATTCATTAATTCGGAAATATCCGAATTAACCAAAACCTGTTTAACGAATTTTTCCGAATATTCGTAAATTCGAATATTCGAAAATTTGTAAATTCATACTTTCGTAAATTTGTACATTCGTAAATGCGTAAATTCGTACATTCGTACGTTCATAAATTCGTACATTCGTAAATTAGTACATTTGTTAATTTGTACATTCGTTAATTTGTACATTCGTAAATTTGTGAATTCATAAATTAGTAAATTAGTGAATTTGTAAATTTGTAAATTTCGGAAATCTGAAATAATAATTAACTAATAATAACTTAACTATTACTAACTATTAAATTATAGGTATTGTAATTTCCTTTCAAATTTGGCTGTTAGTGAACATAACAGATACAAATTTATCCGAAGTTACCAATTATCCGAAATAACGAATGCCGAATCCAAACGAATGGAACGTAATGAATTAATAATAATAAATAACAATATTAATAATAAAAACTTTGAATTATTATTATTTATTATTAATTTGTTCCATTCCATTTGTTTAGATGCAGCATTCGTTATTTCGGATAATTTGTAACTTCGGATAAATTCGTATTCGTTATGTTCACTAACAGCCAAATTTGAAAGGAAATTACAATACCTATAATTTAATAGTTAGTTATTATTTCAGATTTTCACATTTTTGGGTTTTTGGATTTTCAAATTTTGAATTTACAAATTTCCGAATTTTCTAATTTACAAATGTACGAGTTTACGAATATACAAATTTTCTCATTTACGAATTTACAAATGTCCGAATGCACGAATGTATGAATGTACGAATGTATGAGTGTAGGAATTTACAAATGTACGAATGTACGAATTGCGATCATAACGAATGACCCGAAAAACAAAAAAAAAATAAACTAATGAAACGAAAACGAACACATTTTTTGGCAGTGCACATGTGTACAGGTTACCACTTTAGATTTACACAGGAGTTCTGGTGCTAGAATTACTGCCCATGATCTGACTTCTGCATAGATACCTCATGTGTGTGGGGCAATTCCTGTTTGCATGCGTGCGGGACCAAAGCATGTGTTCACATTTGTGCGCAGGCACTTTATTTCATTTTTTTAATGATTATTTTATTTTTATTTTTTTACGCTGTTGTTTTCTTCTTTCTTTTTATCACTGTCCCAAACAAATGTAAACATCCTTGTTACAGCGTTAGGCAGTGACAGGTACTCTTTATGGAGAGATCTGTGGTCTATAAGACCCCAAATCCCTCCTCTGCCCTTAAAGTGTTACTAAACCCAGTAATGTGAAAAAGTTCATCCGCCCCACAACTTATAAATCCTTTTACATTAAAATACTGGCACTATATACCTTTTTGGATGATTTATATACCACAGTCAGTGATAAACTGCACAGTTTCTCCAGTGTTGAGAGTTCAGGTAGGAGGAGATTTGCACAATGGCCTGTATACACGCCCCCACATGTGTGATGTCAATATCATGTGACCTGGCTAGCTCTGAGTTGTTGTCTCGAGCATAAAAGACACAACTGAGCATGTGCAGGTTGGCTACCCCGCCTGTGTTAGCTGGCCTTCCCCAGATAGACAGTGCAGGAGGGGGAGGATCTGTGCATACAGGATAAAAGCTTTTTCACACAATGCAGAGGATTAACCCCTTAACCACCTCAGCCCGGAAGAATTTGCCCCCTTCATGACCAGGCCATTTTTAGTGATACGGCAATGCGTCGCTTTAACTGACAATTGCGCAGTCGTCCTTTTTTTCCCCACAAATAGAGATTTCTTTTGGTGGTATTTGATCACCTCTGCGTTTTTTATGTTTTGCGCTATAAACAAAAAAAGAGCAACAATTTTGCAAAAAACACAATATTTTATAGTTTTTGATATAATAAATATCCCAATTAAAAAAAAAAAAAAAAAAGTTTTCTTCAGTTTAGGCCGATATTTATTCTTCAACATATTTTTGGTAAAAAAAAAAATAGCAATAAGCTTACATTGATTGGTTTGTACAAAAGTTATAGCATCTACAAAACAGCGGATAGATTTATGGCATTTTTATTATTATCATTTTTTTTACTAGTAATGGTTGCGATCTGCGATTTTTATCAGGATTGCGACATTGCGGCAGACAGATCAGACACTTTGGGCACTATTTTGGGCCATTGATACAGCGATCAGAGCTAAAAATAGCCACTGATTACAGTATAAATGACACTGGAAAGGAAGGGGTTAACACTAGGGGGCGATCAAGGGGTTAACTGTGTTCTCTAGGTGTGTTCTAACTGTAGGGGGGATGGGACTGACTAGAGGAGGAGAGAGATCGGTGTTCATACTTAATATGAACACCCGATCTCTCTCCTCTCCCCTGTGTAAACTTGTGTAAACACACAAATCCCGGTTCTCACTCTGTAACGAGCGATCGCGGGTGCCCGGCGGTCATCGGGCCCGCCGCGCACGAGCAGATCCCGGTTCTAGCTCTGTAACGAGCGATCGCGGGTGCCCGGTGGTTATCGCGTCCGCCGGGCATGAGCATCGGCTCCAGGGACGCGCGCCTGCTGCGACGTCTTAAAGGAGCGACGTACAGCTACGGCGATTTGCCCAGCAGAGCCAACCTGCCGCAGTTTTACTGTTGTGGGTTTAGTAACACTTTAAAAGCATTTGGTTACACCAAGATTGGTGCTTTGTAATGCTTTTGATTTTTGAACATGGCGCCATTGACACCCGGTTAAACTGGAAGTTATGTTATGTCATCGCTTCTGGGTTACCAAAGCCGAGACCCGATCAAAGCCGATCCGGGCTTTGTTCGGCTCTCTGATTAGCTGGAGGACGTGCGGCTGGTCGCTCATGTCTCCCGGTGGGCCCCAGAAAACCACGGGGGGGGGATTCCTCTCCTGCTGTTTGTAAAAGCAATCCAGAGGCTAGTCACTAGGATTGCTTTTACAAAAGGGATGACCGCCGGCTCTAAAAAATGGCACCAGGGTGATGCCTGCTGCTTCAGGCATAATCCCAGTATAACCACATGAAGTTCAGCAAAGTACGGATACGTCACTGGCCTGCAATTGGTTAAGAGCAATTTCTGATACATTTTCCCTAAAGCAGT
Source organism: Aquarana catesbeiana (assembly GCF_042186555.1). Lineage (NCBI taxonomy): Eukaryota > Metazoa > Chordata > Amphibia > Anura > Ranidae > Aquarana > Aquarana catesbeiana. The sequence goes on along the minus strand of NC_133324.1, from coordinate 913,447,971 downwards.
GGTCCCCAACCTTTTCCACCTGTGGACCCCTTTGTAGTTCCATAAATTATACCCCTTCAGTTATCCTTAGTAAAAACTCAATAATAAATGGATTTAGAGACTTAAGCTGCTGAGTTTATTTGAAAATCCTGCCTTTTCCTATAAAGATGGAGCTCTCCAAGGTCCTTCTAAGACTCCAATTGGTCTTTTAATGTAATAGGCGACCTTGTGGACCAATAAAAAAGCTCCAAAAGTGGAGAGGGAGGGGCTATACTTGGCTTTTTCAAAAAAATGTCATACAAATCTCTCTAAAAGCAGTAGTAAAGTCCAATTAGACACTTGTACCTACAGGTAAAGCTCTATTTTGTATTGCTTACAACAGGGGTCTCAAACTGGTGGCCCTCCAGCTGTTGCGAAACTACAAGTCCCATCATGCCTCTGCCTGTGAGTCATGCTTGTAACTGTCAGCCTTGCAATGCCTCATGGGACTTGTAGTTTTGCAACAGCCAGTGAGGAGAGGCTGCCAGTTTGAGATCCCTGGCTTACAACAACCACTTGAAGTAGAAATAAGGCAAAGTTTAGCATAGCGTAAGGAAGGCCTATAACCACTGTGAGGTTTTTTTTTGTTTTTTTGCCATCTGTACCCCATTGGGGAAATTTCACTTTACTTCCTGGGCCAAGCCAAAGCAGGTAGTGAGGGGGAGTCTCTGTTTGTATATATGATGTACTATTGACATAAACACATACACCCAGTGTCAGTGGATCGCCGCCTATCGAGCGCCCGGTGTGCGGGGGGTGTAGTGCGAGTGGATCATCACTTTGATTGATTGATCAAGAGCTGTGCGCAAGGGGGGAGTGTCAAGCCCCTCTTGATCCGGCTGTCCCAGGGCTCCCTCTCCTCACTGGCTGAGACAGCAATGGGAGCCATTGGCTCCCACTTCTGTCTGTCACAGCCAGTGAGCCAATAAGGAGAGAGTGGGAAGTGAGGCCAAGTCGTGGCTCTTATGGACGCATAGAGCAGGGCTGAGGAGTGAGTATACACCAGTGCCCCCATAGTAAGCGGCTTGCTGTGGGGGGCACTGGTCAAGGGAGAGGAGCCAGGAGCACCTGTGGGGGACCCGAGAAGAGGAGGATCGGGCTGCCATGTGCAAAACCAACTGCACAAAGCAGGTAAGTATAACATGTTTTTTTTTTTGTTTTTTTTTGTTTTTTTTTACTTTAATACCACTTTAAGCTGCAATGGCAGTAAATGCGGGTGTTCACATGCCATGGTCGCAATGTTTTGCCACAAAAACATATTGCTTCCCACCAATTGTAGCCCATTCAAGTGAACAGGGAAACGCCACATACATCCCACAGATGCATATAAGGCACACAGTTGCGGGGCATTTTGTTCTGCAAAAATTGGGTTAAAATCGGCAGTGAGAAGACATCACATCACCTCCTCACCACCTGTCAATCGCATTTTGCAAAAGCATTTTGAATGCCAAAAAATATGTTCATTTTTGTTTTCATTTCATTCGTTTTTGTTTTTTTGTTTTTTTCATTTTTTTGTGTCACTCGTAAATTAGTAAATTACAAAATTTGAAAATTCAAAAATTCGCAAATTCAAAAATACGAAATCCGGGAAATTCGCAATAATAACTTATTAATTCTAATAATAACTAACTATTAAGTTATAGGTATTGGAATTTCCTTTCAAATTTGGCTGTTAGTGAATGAAACGAATACGAATTAATCCAAAGTTACGAATTATCCGAAATAACGAATGTCGGATCTAAACTAATGGAACAGGACAAAAAGTTTTTATTATTATTGTTATTTATTATTATTAATTCATTACATTCCATTCGTTTAAATACAGCATTCGTTATTTCCGAAAATGTGTAACGTCGGATAAGTTCATATTTGTTATGTTCGCAAACAGCCAAATTTGAAAGGACATTCCAATACCTATAATTTAATAGTAGTAGTTAAATTATTATTAGTTATTGTTTCAGATTTTCAATTTTTCAGGACTTCTTTTGAATTTTTGTACATTTTCGAATTTCCGAATCTTCGGATTTTCAAATTTCGAATTTTTCCATTTCTGAATTTTCGGATTTTCAAATTTAGAATTTCCAAATTTTCGGATTATGGAATTTACGAATTTTAGAATTTTCGGATCTTTGAATTTATGAATTTTCAGATTTTGAATTTACGAATTTTGAAATTTACGAATTTCCAAATTTCTGAATTTTCAAATTTTCGAATTTACGGATTTTTGAAGTTCGGAGATTCGAAAATTTGAAAATTCGTAAATTTTGAATTTGTTAGACGGATTTTTGTTAATTCAGATATTTCCGAATTTCCGAATTTGTAGAAATTTGTTAAAAAACGAATTCGGAACGAAATGAATTGCACGCATGTCTAAGCCTAGATTTTGTTATACTTTAAACATCTGTATTCTGGATTTTTCCGAACAACACCTGCTGACCCATGTGAATATGAATGCCAGGTATTTTCACGTGAATGTGAATGCCAGGTATTTTCACGTGAATGTGAATGCCAGGTATTTTCACGTGAATATGAATGCCAGGTATTTTCATGTGAGTGTACATGCCAGGTATTTTCATGTGAATATGAATGCCAGGTATTTTCATGTGAGTGTACATGCCAGGTATTTTCATGTGAGTGTACATGCCAGGTATTTTCATGTGAATATGAATGCCAGGTATTTTCATGTGAGTATGAATGTCAGGTATTTTCATGTGAGTGTACATGTCAGGTATTTTCAGTCTTGCCCTCTGTAGGCACATCACTGTCTCTACAAGAGTTGTAGAGGAGAAGTTGCAAACACAAAGCTATATGACCAGAAGCTGAAGTCCTATTCAGCAGCACATGAGTATTCAGAATAAAGACATCATTGGATTACATGGAAATCAGATTAAAAAGTAACGCTACCTTTATGTACATTAAATTGTCAGTGATAAATTGAATCCATAGACGTGGTTGTTCTTTTTTGTGAACATTTATTAGACAATCTTGGTACCCTCGTTTCTCTCCTTTTAGACAATTTTTTTTTCAATTGGAAATCTCCGTTAAGCTCTTTAAATAGCGATGATGTTCTGTTCTGTAGTCGGTAAACAATATGCCCGCTCATCTCTAAGCCCTCTTTCCGTTCTCGACCGAGGCAAGGTTCACAGCGTGAGCTGAGCATTGGCAGTTTAAACTTAATAAAGCAATGTACCGGGAGATAAGGGTTTTTATTCAAGAGAAGGCGAATTCAAACAACTTGGATTCACCTAGATTCACCTGCCGCTTTTCTGCTCTTTTCAAAAATCTCAGAATAAAAGGTTGGTTAATAAAAAAAAAAGAAAAAAAAAAGAAAACAAAAAAAGAAAATTAAAACTGACTGGAAATAATTTTCAAATTTTTGGTGGAAAAAGAATGAATAAGCAAATATCATCTACAAGGAAAAGTATGGAATATGTAAAAAAGGGGCAATGTATTCATTTTGTATTTATTTAGAACAGTGTAAAATACAGGGACTGTATATCAGAAAAATAGAACTAAACATGTAGAACATTTGTAATTACTAATAATTAATAAATAGCAATTAAATAAGGCTGGTTTACACGCATTACGGGCGCCTTTCCCGCACTGTCCATTTTCAGCATGACATCAGAGATCTTTCTAGCTGTCTGTATGGGAGTTATTCTGACCACTAATGTATTGGAGGCATTCTTCTTTTTTTACCCACTTCCAGACCAGGCCTTTTATGGTGCTTTATGCTTACATATAACAATCATTATTTTGTTGCTAGAAAGTTGCTTGTACAGCGGTACCCCCGTAGGGGCTGCTGAGTGATTGCGGCTCACCTGTCACCTTGCCCAGCCCAGTATTCACTTCCCAGACACTTGGGGGGGTTGGGGTTGAGGCGCACGGTAGTGGCACAGGGTTTTTTTGGTTGGGTGGTGGGGTTGTGTGGTGGGGGGATAAGCTCACATGCTGGTTGCTGCCAGTGCCCATCAATGCTGACCACTAAACTCACCTACCTGACATACACACACTGACCTACCTGACATACACTGACCTACCTACACTGACCTACCTACCTGACATACACTGACCTACCTACCTGACATACACACACTGACCTACCTGACACACACTGACCTACCTACCTGACATACACTGACCTACCTACACTGACATACAAATACTGACCTACCTACCCACCTGACATACACTGACCTACCTGACATACACTGACCTACCTACCTGACATACACTGACCTACCTACACTGACCTACCTGACCTACCTACACTGACATACATACACTGACCTACCTGCCTTCCTGACATACACTAACCTACCTGACATACACTGACCTACCTACCTGACATACACTGACCTGCCTACACTGACCTACCCTGACCTACCTACACTGACATAAATACACTGACCTACCTGCCTACCTGACATACACTAACCTACCTGACATACACTGACCTACCTACTTGACATACACTGACCTACCTACCTGACACACACTGACTTACCTGACACACACTGACCTACCTGACATACACTATACCGTGGTGTGCGAGGCAGCCAGAGGAGAGCCGCCCGCACAAGCGACGAGCAGGGGTCAATGTGGCACGGAGGCCGCATTGTAATTTCCGCCTTCTGGAGCCTGCAGCACCTATGATGAAAGTCACACGTCCCGCGCTCCCGCCATTGGACCAGTGGGACGTTCATCATAGGTGTTGCAGGCTCCAGAAGGCAAGACCTGCTATGTGACTCGGCCGAACTCGGCTGCAGTTGGCGGCGCTCAGGATCAGATCGGTCACCACTCGGCGCGGGTGGCGGCGCGCGGGGCTAATAATAGAACAGTGCCCAACCAAGACCCGGGGCTTTTTGGGACCCACTCGGAGCTTCAGACACTGTCAGCCCCCCTGCCGACGCCACTGCCGTCAGATTTGTTTTTGTATTTCATTGAGCGACTTGAACTTGGATGAGGTAGGGGAAATATGGGATGCCCACTAGAAATAATAGCAATTGGCTTGGGACAACTATGTACAGTTCAGTATGTTCACTCCATTTCTCCTCCTGCACGTCTCTTCCTCTCTAATCTCCAGGCACAGCTAGCACAATGTGGTTAGATCTGACTCTGACTCAGCCAGGCCTTAGCAACAGCCTTTTGCAGGCAGGGACCGCAGGCCCTTATTGTGTAGAAGAAAGTCTCTGGTGCTAGCTGTCCTATCTCTGGTTACTAAGCCCAGTAACCCATCTTCAGGCCCTGACAGCCCTTCTGGCTGCAGCTGCCCTTCTAAACTGCCCTTGACAACACAGTCCACTACACTGGCCCTGCACCCATCTCAGACTGCATGCTCCCAGTCCTCTCAGGCGTTCCTCCCCACTCCTCCTGACTGTGCTCGGCACTCACCAGCCCACCTGGCTGTGACCAGTTGTTCCTCTCCTTGCCCGGCAATGCCCTCTCCTGCTGTCGTCTTTGCTCCTCCTGTGCCTCCTGTCCAAGACGCCTTCATGGTTTCTTGAAGGGCCGCTTCAGTACCCGAGCCCCGGGCCCCAGATCTCACCCCCCCCAGACTGGGGAGCTTCCTCAAAGGCCCCGGCAGCCTAACACTCCATCTTCAAGCTCTGAACAACTCCTCCCCAACTGGGCTGACCCTGGGTACTTAAGGAGGCCTGCCCCCTGCCAATTCAAGTTGGGGATTGGTCAGAGCTCCTCAGAGTACCCCAGGCAGCCCCACCTCTCCTCTTCTCTCCTCCTCTTATTACAGTACTTTCCAGAAAGCTCTAGAAAGAAAAGTGAGGTCTTAGTGATGCTGCCTGTGAGTCACCAGCTGCTATCCTGAGCCACTCCCAGCCCAGATCAAAACAAACAGGCCAGCCAGGCCTGCCTAAATGTGCCTAGCCTAAAACAAAAAAAATACTATTTTAGCACCTACCTACCTAGAGGGTGCTACACCAAACATATATTTTTTTAATGCAGAGGCCCTGGAGAATAAATTGGTGTGTTTTGCAATTTTTTGTGGTATTTGCACAGGAAAAATACACTTTTTTGAATTTTAATGCGAAAAACAATATATTACCCCACATTTTTGTAAAATATAAAAGATGTAGTCACACCAAGTAAATATATATGAAAAATGTCATGCTTTAAAATTGCGCATGCCCGTGCAATGGCAACAAACGACTTACATTTTAATATCTATAGGTGACGCTTTAAAGGTTTGTGGCGATACCTCACACGTATATTTGCGTGCGTGCATGCGGGATTGCCGTGCATGTTCACCTTTACATGCAAGCACAGGGGCCGCTTTAAAGTGTTACTAAATCCAGGAGCCTGCATTCACTATACCTGATCTCTCACAGTACACAGAACATGGAGATGCAATTATTTTAGTAAATATAAACGGCCAAATAACGTTTCCCATCAGCAGTATATAGCAGTCTTGTGACTTCTATCAGTGTCTGGTTAAATCTTGTAGGAGGAGTTTTCATTCTCCCCAATTGTCCAATGAGGCTGCTGGACTCCTGACCCTCTGTCTGGACAGTGCTGATTGGCCCTGTGCTGATCACATGCACTCTCCCAAAAAAAAAAAAAAAAACTCTAGAAAAAAAACCCACCAAACTGAGCATGTGCAGAGTGCCCCCAAGACTCTTTTCTATCAGGAGATGGTTTGGGGACAGTGGAAGAAGGGGGAAATCAGAGACGGCAGGATCAAACATCCTTTTTGCACAATGCAGACGATTAACCCCTTAGGTTCCACAGTGAGTATAACAAGCATGCTTTACTGCATATACAGACTGATTTTACTGTTGTGGGTTTAGTAACACTCTACTTTTTTTTGGATTATTAGTTTTATTTTTATTTATTTTTTTACACTGTTGCTTTAATTTTTTTTTAATATCACTTTTATTGTTGTCACAAGGAACATCCTTGTAACAACAATGGGCATGTGACAGGTACTCTTTATGGAGAGATCTGGGGTCTATAAGACCCCAAATTCCTCCTTTGCCCTTAATAGCATTCAAAAAAACAAGATTAGTGTTTTCAAATGCTTTTAATTTTTTTAATAATGGTACTGTTGCATAGCTCCCAACTGTCCCTGATTTTGAGGGATTGTCCCTGATTTGATGCAATGTCCCTCTGTCCCTCTTTCCCCCTCATTTGTCCCTCATTTTGGTCTGATCCATATAGTTGTATATAAAATGCACTTTTTATCTTTCAAAAAGTGTTTTCCAGTGCTAAACCTTTCATCCAAATTCTAAATTGCTGCATTTGTAAATGTAAAAAGCCAGTATAAAGGAAAAGTAGTGGTAAAAAAAGCCCTTGTAGATTTAATTAACCTTTTTTTGGGGGGGGTTATTTCTCCTTTAAAGGGGTGTGGCAGGGGGCGTGTCCTATGCCTACATAAATTTGCTAGTAGGTCATTCTCATCTCAAAATGTTGGGAGGTATGCTGTTGACATCTGGGTAAACAGGAAGTGATGTCAAGTCATCACTTCCGGGTTACCATAGCGGAGAGACGATCAAATCTGATTCAGAATTTGTTCGGCTTTTCCGACCAGCCGCCAGACGTGCTGGCTGATCACTCTGGTCTCCCAGTGGGATAGGAGAGTCAGCGCAAAGAGCAGAAGGCGGTGGAAGGGGGGTGATGTCCCCTCACCCTGCTTGTAAAAGCAATCCAGTTGCTAGTTAGCTGCTAGGATTGCTTTTACAAGAGAGCCAACCTCCAGCTAAAAAAAATGGTATCAGGATGATGCTGCAGCTGAAGGCATCATCCGGTATAGGCCCCCCGATGTCCAGCGGTGTACAGGTACATCACTAGTCCGGAAGTGGTTACTCTTCTTACCAATGTAAGAGGCATGTTTTCCATTGACCCTCAATGAATTGCTTTTACAAAGGTTTCCTCAGACCTCAAAATTATTTCGAGGGTTCCATTTGGGCAAGAAGGTTGAGAAAGGCTGTTATAGAGTCCAATTGAATGTGACTTCCACTTGGGTAAGGCTTTTCCTCAGACCTCAAAATTATTTCAAGGGTTCCATTTGGATAAGAAGGTTGAGAAAGGCTGTTATAGAGCAAGTCCAAATGAATGTGACTTCCACTTGGGTAAGGCTTTTCCTCAGACCTCAAAATATCTCAAGGGTTCCATTTGGGTAAGAAGGTTGAGAAAGGCTGTTATAGAGCAAGTCCAATTGAATGTGACTTCCACTTGGATAAGGCTTTTCCTCAGACCTCAAAATTATTTCAAGGGTTACATTTGGGTAAAAAGGTTGAGAAAGGCTGTTATAGAGCAAGTCCAATTAAATGTGACTTCCACTTGGGTAAGGCTTTTCCTCAGAGCTCAAAATTATTTCAAGGGTTCCATTTGGGTAAGAAGGTTGAGAAAGGCTGTTATAGAGCAAGTCCAATTAAATGTGACTTCTACTGGGGTAAGGCTTTTAATACATTGACATTTATTAAAGATCTATATCAAATCAATCTAATTTACATATTTATTTAAAAGAAAAACAGATACATACATACATACATACATCTCTTTAATGTCTAATCTGAACATTGCTAACATGACCTGCGACACGCAGTACAACTGCTGAGTTTTCAGGGCTCGCCTTATATTTGCAATATCTCTTTCCTCCCTGAAAATGAACACAGCGATCATTTTCTCACTCTAACTCAAATTGCTGGAAGGAAATTTACTGAGAAGGAGATTGCGGTGCTTCCTATTACTAAGTACTGCCTTTGGATATCATATTTATGATACTTCAAATGCCAGCATTTATCAAAGGTGACACAGACCAGGGGAAAAGACGTTATTCTAGTGAGCAGTTACACAACCATCTCAGTCTCTGTATTAGCGACATAGTGATAATACATCCACAATGTAATATCTTTAATTACCTCCTCGCAAGAAAAGTATACCTTGTGGGCAACTAATAACACTTACATCATCTGCAGAGTCATTTTTTTTAATCGTTTTAAAATCATTTTATAACACGTAAAGTCTTGTTTAAATGGAAACCAGGGATATAAAAAATAAAAAAAAGTAATCTGTCATCTCCCCTAGACAGTTCCCTCCCCCCCATCAGTTAAAACACAGAGACTGAACACAATTAACCCCTTGATCGCCCCCTAGTGGTCAACCCCTTTGCTGCCACATTTTTTACAGTAATCAGTGCATTTTTATAACTCTGATCGCTGTGTAAATGTGAATGGTCCCAAAAATTTGTCAAAAGTGTCCAATGTGTCCGCCATAATGTCGCAGTCCTGATAAAAATCGAAGATCGCTGCCATTACTAGTAAAAAAAAAAAAAAAAAAGGATAATAAAAATGCCATTAAATCTATCCCCTATTTTGTAGACGCTATAACATTTGCGCAAACCAATCAATATAGGCTTATTGCGATTTTTTTACCAAAAATATGTAGAAGAATACATATTGGCCTAAACTGAGGAAAAAAATAGTATATATATATTTTTGGGGGATATTTATTATAGTTAAAAATATTGAGTTTTTTTCAAAATTGTCGCTTTTTTTATAGCACAAAAATAAAAACCGCAGAGGTGATCAAATACCACCAAAAGAAAGCTCTATTTGTGGGGAAAAAAGGACGTCAATTTTGTTTGGGTGCAACGTCGCACGACCGCCCAATTGTCAGTTAAAGCAACGCAGTGCCGAATCACAAAAAGTGCTCTGGTCAGGTAGGGGGTAAAATCTTCCGGGGCTGAAGCAGTTAAAGTGGTTATAAACCCCATTCATGAAATTTGAGCTGGGCATATATATCTGCAGTGTTTTCTTATCTCTCTTCAAAGCACTAAGTCCAGTGGATTTCTCCTGCTCTGTTCTTCTGTTTTCAGCATGATAACTTCTGACAATTTCTCAGTCAACTGTGATAAAACCAGCCTGAATTTTGTTTCAGGGTGGGTGCTATAAATAGATTAGCAGAGAGTTGGTCTATTTACAGTACAGCTCTGCAAGTTTCTGCCTATGTGGAGGGGGGGTGCCTTTCCTCCAATCAGCTGTCTCACAGTGTATGACAAGAATCCACACCCACAGGTGAATCAGGAAGAGACAATTCTAACAGGACGTGCACTTTCTAAAGAATATATAAAGTCGAAGACAGCAGATATACATGTAAAACTTATGTAGGTGGATTTGGTTCATGTGTATCATCTGAGGCTGTTCACTTCACTGGGTATATGTCAGGGTTTACATACACTTTAAGTATGATGAGTATAGCTTATTTTCTAGGCAGGCTTTATGACTGATCATCTATGAGCCAGCCTTACCCATACTATACACCAGTTTTTCAATAGGCCAGCATCTCTGGACATGCTATATTGTTTACATGGTAGGGCTGTGGCATTTCTTTCCCACAAATGGAAAGGTTGTTTGTTTTTGCCTTACTTCCTGTTGACTTTAGTGTCAAGGGGAAAGGAAGGGGGGGGGAAGCAAAGTAAGGGCAAAGCAGAAAGCAATAAAAACTGAAAAGCTATGTCATAGGAGTCCCCCCAAAATCCATACCAGACACTTATCTGAGCATGCAGCCCGGCAGGTCAGTAAAGGGAGGGGATGAGCGAGCACTGAGTCCCCCGCACCCAAAAGCACCTCCCAATGTTGAGAGAATGTGGTCTGGTATGGTTCAGGAGGGTGTGGGAGCGCTCGCTGCCCCCCCCTTTCCTGACTTGCCGGGCTACGTGTTCACATAAGGGTCTGGTATAGATTTTGGGGGGGACCCCACATCATTTTTTTTTTTTTACTCTTTTGTATTGCTGGCAATGGTATTGTATTGCCGGAAATTTAAATGTCACTTTTTTTCTTTAGAAATGTCAGTTTTGCTGCAGCAGGTTCTATACATGGTGCAGATGCACCACTTTACATGCAGACTAAAGGGACCCCCCCCCCCCCCAGGCACTATATTTAAAGTCATTTTTCTTTTTTATTGTTTCGCTTTAGGGATCATTAAAATCACTGTTCCTGCAAAAACAATCCTTTAAAAAAAAAAAAAAAATTTTGCATCGATACATGTCCCTTAGGGCAGTACCAGGGCCCCCATACCCTTTTTATGGCCAATAACTTGCATATAAGCCTTCAAAATGGGGACTTTTGTTTTTTCAAATTCAGCCCCATAAACTTCAATGGGTTTGGGTCCGAATTTCGAGAGTTCTGGTGTAAACGGAACCAGGGGGTGTTCAGCCCATCTCTAACCATAAATAATAACATGTTATTAGATTTTTACTCCAGGAGTATTTAGTGAATTTGGCAATTCTAGAGAAATTCTTAAATAATGCATTACAATTTAACGAAACCCTTTAGACGTTAATCAGCTAAAATGTACTAGAGATTTCAGTCGACTAAAAGATTACTAAAACTAAAATAGCATTTTAGTGAAAAGACTATGACTAAAACTAAATCGAAATTTGATGTCAAAATTAACATTGATTGTCATATTAAAGTTCCTACAAGTTATTATAAACAGGAAACATAATGTCGAACGAAAATTAGAGATAGAAGGTAAGGAGTCGTTTTTTCATTAACAGAATATGGGTCGTGTATATATTACACAAGCTTTGCACATATCTAACACTGTCAGCATTTTAGAGGAATTTTTATACAGGATTCAGAAAAAAAATAAATGGTATCAGGCAGGTTTTATAGGTTTTTGCTAGCTCTAAAGAAAATATATACTGTAGGCAGCCATTGCTGGCCAGTTCTGAAAATTCAAAGGTTTGGCTGCCATGCTGACCAAATGGCTTCAATACTTTCTGAGCCAAAACAAGTATGGCTACTAAGAATTCCAAGTTCACTTTGATTGGTCACATGCTTGTTCTGTGAGCTAGAAAGTACAAAAGAAAAACTACATGTACTGTATGGATATTTTAAACATAGTTACATTGGTCCAGCTTGGACCAATGCAACTGTGTATATACCATACCTGGCCAATCCCCCTTGAAGCGGGACATCACTGAAGTAGACATCGCTGCTCCAGTGATCTCTTCTTGCTTCTGGGGCCTGTGCTGGATGGCTGCATTCTGAACACAGGTGGTTGGTTTTTTGGCATTGGGCTCCATTTAGAGAATGCTTTACATTTTCTGAATGAATGCAAAGAGTTTTCTGACTGAACAAGGTGGAGAGACGGGGTGGTGACGTCAGTTGGATGACACGTACATGTACAGTTAAGAAACAAAATGGAATGTTTTCTTTCCACCTCCAGCCTTCTGGCTAACTGGACATTTAAGGAGCTACAGTAGACTGAGGTCTTCTCCATACTCACTCTGCTCTCTCTTGCCTCTCTTCCTATCAGCATGTTGCTACCAAATTTTCATGCAACAAACTTAATTGGCTCTCAGTCCTGCCCAATGCTTTTTGGGGGCTCACAACTTCCCCTTCATCAGGGCTCAGTTGATGACGATGATAGGAGAAAATTCTGGACAATATGTGAGTGCTTGTCTAACAGGCTGTCAGATTGGTGTTCACATTGTAATTATACTAATCTTGATTCTTTGTTCACAATTTCCATTATTTTTGCCTGTCACCTACTGCATTTGAGCCCTGATGAAAAAGGGAGTTGTGAACTCCTAAAACACATTGGATTTACCTATTAATATAAGTAACAAAATCTTTACTGGACTTATAAACATCTCATCTTTCACACATTCTTCAGACTGCTCAATGAACCCGTAAGGATAACCCAATGGGTAGAGAGCTGCCCCTTAGGACTGGGAATTACCCAGATTATTTGTGTGTTGGGTCACCAGCATTCATTTTGCATAACACAAATGGAAATACTCTAGGGGTTCTTATTTCTTCTTTTATAACAGGTTCCACGTTGACTCAGTAAATTAATGCATGGATGGAGAGGTATTGGCCCTCCTGTCATCTCTGGGATCTAAAGGTCCATCTGTGGTCACCATATAAGGTCTGATTGTTGAAAGAATATATTGCCCCAATTGGCAGTTTTAAAACAATACACTGTTATTCTTTCTGATGTGCTATAAGCATACATGTTATACTGTAACACCTTTTGGCAACTGGATTTTAGCTATAGCTCAAATTAATGTCTAAGGTCAGCTTTAGAGGAGTCTAACTAGAGGCAACAATTGTCCAACCTGCTTATTTTAGAACCATGTATGTAAAAAAACAACTTTCCTCACATCCCCTTTTTAGGATAAGATGTAAAATTTGAATGCACACCAGTTTCATCTCCTTTTCTGTATAATGTGAGCCTTTTTCTGTGCTCTCTAGAGTATACAGATTGGCCACATGCACGTGTCTGCATACAATAAATTCCTAAATCGCCAATTTTCTGGCAGAGAGGCAAATCTTACTTTGTATAAGCTTTTTCTTTTATTTTTATTCACAGTTTTCATTTAATATGCAGGAGCTAATTTGCATTGTCCACTTTGATTCTTGCAATTCAATTTTCTCGGTAAACATAAAATGCGAAAATTGGCTTGGATTGTGTAAATCGCCACTTGCGTATTCGGTAAAGTATGTAAATCCCTGCTCACCTGTGCAAAGTTATATTTGCTGATCTGCTAGAAAATTGCTATGAATCAATTCACTCATTTCTACTTAGGACCATTAAAAGAGTTGTGACAGTCTGAAAATATTATTTTAAAGCCTGTACTGGAGTGCTTATTTACTCACCATGTTCAGATACAGGCATCCCAACCACAACACTACCTGCCTGGAGTTTGCATGTTCTCCCTGTGCCTGCGTGGATTTCCTCCGGGTACTCCGGTTTCCTCCCACACTCCAAAGACATGCTGGTAGGTTAATTGGATCCTGTCTAAATTGTCCCTAGTATGTATGAATGTGAATTAGGGACCTTAGATTGTAAGCTCCTTGAGGGTAGGGACTGATGTGAATGTACAATGTATATGTAAAGCGCTGCGTAAATTGACGGCGCTATATAAGTACCTGAAATAAATAAAATAAAATATACCCACTTGATTCCTTTTCACACAACTCTCTGGGTTCCTGGACTTGCCCAGGGAAGATACTTTTCTCTGCTTCTCTCCAGCAGCTGTTCAGAGAGGGTACATCTGCTGAGGCAGAGGTAGCTGAGCAAGTATTCTAAAGTCAGTTGAAAGGCCCTTCACTATCAGAACCGTCGTGCAGCCAGAGCCTAACATCATGCAGCTTCTCCAGACAACTCAGCAATTCTTAAGTGCACAAAATTAGTAAGGGTACATGGTGTTAAGAAATAAATGAGGGATCAGTGAATCTGGCTTGGCGGTTCTAGGTCGAAATGTAATGAGTATGCACATCTTTATTGTGTGAAACCCGTCTACCTAGACCACTACTGGTGTCCTTTGATGTCACTTTGGATATCCCAATAAACAATATTTGGAACTCACGTGAGGTGCAACCGTTTCTTATTTGTATGCTTTATCACGGAGGTGAGCCAGGCTGGCACTCATGTATATGGTTCGTTGGGCTCATTGTTTACATCTGGAGCAGTGAGTTCTCATCATTCTGTCTAGGTCTAATTAGGCACAGTTAAAGGACGCAAGCTGCATGCTCTCACTAATTGTGGGATCAGTGTATTGCTCAGTGCAATGGGGGATTGCTCTCTCTTCTATTCCCTTTCCACCCTGGGACCACCCCCAATTGTCATGCTATGCACTGGAACTCCTCCAACTACCAATTAACCTGGGGGGGAAGAGGGTTATAGGGAGTTGGAGTGCCTGGGGGTGCACAATGTGGGGATGTATGAAGTTGAGGAGCACAATGCGAAGATAAAGAGTGTGGGTTTGTACAATGAGGGGGTTAGAGTATAGAGTGGGGGGGGGGGGGTTGCTCACTTAGGAGGGTGCACAGAGTGGATGAAAAAGCCGAGCATATAAAGAAACTCAGGTAAGGTACAGATTTTCCTACTATACAGTATATACTGTTGGAAGGGACTTATGGAGTGCTAATGGTTCATGAGTTAGGGGGTGTTATGCTTACCTTGCGCAACCCATGTTACTCCCTCCTTGCATGTCATAGGCACAGGGTTGTTCATAATGTGTGCAGCTGCGCCTGCCACTTGAAGCTGCAGTTCAAAGAGATCTGCATTTCCTGGCACTGCATTTATGCGCTAAATGGGATGGCTGCAATGCCGACAATACTTGGATCGAGTAAGTATAATGCCTGCTTATGGCTTTTCCTCACCAGTCCCTACAAATTATTCCAAATAACAAAAGGTATTTATGAATCCTATTAAAATCAAGTAACAGTATCCAGTCAGACATGAGGGACACAGGGCGCAAAACAATAGCTGGCACTGGCTCTGATTGCAGCACCTTTGACTAAGCCTGAACACAGATGGTTTGCATCCAGATCACGGTCTCTTAGCACATATACACATGGATGCTGCTTAAGAGCCCAGCGTGTATGCACCAATAGCATTGAATGACATAATTAAGAGTCTTGTGGAAGAGGACCCAATGTACGATCTTGAACACAGGTCCTGTGCATTCAGAAAACATCCATGGTTATAGTCCTCTCCTCCTCTGGAAGTGTCTAATTAATCTTTTTTTGATGGCCCAACTCCTACACCCCTTCACTCACCTCCCTAACACAACTCTTTTATGTTAGTAGAAAGAGAAGGAGACAGCCTTTTTTCAACCTTTTTGCCCCAGAAAAAAGTCTTGGTAGACGAAACGCGTCGGTAGGACTCCACTGCCGCCTTCTTTTTTATACACAAGCGCTTTTTAAACTTCTTAAATGTAAGTGCATTTCTTTTTATAATAAATCTAGTTTGTTTATGGAATTACACTATGTGGCCCTTTTTTAATTCTATATGGGCTACAATCTGGGATATGTGATCAACCCTGTGGAGAGGATATTTCCATGAAAACATTTGGGACCTCTATTCCTCCTGGTTGCCAAGATCCCCCTCATTGCCGGTGGGCAATACAAGCCGGTTTGACCCTTACAGTATATGCTGTTTTGGGTTCAAACCCTCCGGTAAGCCTCCAACTTTACTGGTGGTGGGAATTTCACACAATTCTACATAGGACACCGAGGTGGTCTTCGTTCAGTTTTGCTGGATTCTGGAAGTCTTTGTTTACATTTGATTGATGAACGATTAATAACTATCACCATAATATTTTGTTTATGTTAATTTTGGGCACAGGACAGCCCAGATTATATTTTTTTGCCTATTCTGGTGACAGTATTATCACTAACCTTATAGCTAATGATTGTGAAGGCCATATTCACATATGGACTTCAATAATGAACTCTTTCACGTTAATATATAACACGTTAAACTAGTGTGTTCATTTCACTTATGTATGCTTATTTTTATTTTCCACTTTTTAGCGCTACATTTTGTTTCATTGCCCCAGAAAAACCCTAGAAATTATTTTCAGGTCTCCAGGAATTCTACGAATACCAATTCATTGGCAGTCAGTGAGAAAAATGGCCCATACGTTGGTGGCCAATGGTAAAAATGCCACACTTACAATCAGCTAAAAAGGTAACCGGTGACATGTAGCTGACTCAGCCAAGTGGTGTTAGACCTGGAACTAGGCAGGCACCTTAAGATGGAAATTAAATCGGCTACAGCCCAAGGAACCTCTAGTAACCTGTAAGTTAGCATAGGCTTAGGCTCACTGCCCGCAGGGGAAGGCAACTCACACTGAGACTGGTTGATGCAGTAAGGTGTATTAACATAGAGAGAACAGGGAACTCTAAGGACACGGCCACATTGGACTGGAAAACTTACAATGAACCAGGTAGACAGTACAATGCACACTGGAGACACCTGACAGCATCCGTCAGGGGGGAGGCGTCTGGAAGGCAGACTGGGAACTGGGCCCAACACAGGAAGACTACTGATGAAACACAGCAACAGTCCTGCTCTGTCCCTCCTCCACATGGCCCTATGCTACTCTGACTGTCCCTAACCCCTCTGTACCTGTCCTACCCACTATGCTAAATACGTGCCAAAATGAAGGGGACAGTGCTTTTTATAAGCCTACCTTTAAAGATGGCCGCCAGGTCAACCAAGGCAGTAGCGTGCAGTCAGACAGCTGCTTCTCTAAAGAGACATACAAAGGTCTCGTGGGGACCTGGTTATACCTTGTCCTCCACCCTTTAAGCAGAGTGGCCACCAGATAACAGCTCGCTTGCAGGGAGGCTGCACCTGCCTACAAACCTTTGAAGGAACCCTAGGTATCCATGGAACCCTGGTTGAGAACGGCTGCTATAGAGTGTCACATGAGTGACATCTCTAAATCAGCTGGGGCTCCAGGCTTCACATCCAAGATGGCGGCACCCAGCAGCAGTCTCAGGGCTTTTGGGTGTCTGCATAAGCATACAATATGCTGAATGCACATATAATCTTATAGGAAGATGTTTGATGAAAGGAATGGTCTGGCAATAGGGTCTCTTTAAAGTAAATGGGGGAGAAGGAAAGTCTTTAATGCAATTGCACAATTATAATAACTGAAGACTGACTTGAAGATTCCTGCAGAAGCCCAGCCATGATTTAAGCTGATCACTAAAAAACATAAAATACCTTAGTGTCTTGATATTTTAGGGCATTTACTTTGGCTAAGGAAGTGCTGCAGATTTTTGTGCTTTTTCGGCTTCTTACAGAATTTTGATTTTATTCCTTCACTCATATCTCAGAGTTGCACAGAGGGAGCCTTCAGCATAGTCTGGAGGCAGCTGGACAGCAGATCATCAAAAACGGCTATGTGTGTGCGTGCAGCACAGAGATTTGCTTAAAGTGCTGCAATAATGTTCCGCTAAGTGTAGCATGTTATCTTTGTATAAAACAAAGTGTCTCGGCGGAAAATATCTAATCATTCTCTCTGCCGAGAAACTTCACAGAGCTTGCAGCAATACTCAAATGGTGAGCCTTTCATGGGTGACGAATGAGACTGTCTAGGAGCTGCAGTTTTCATGCTGTCAAATATGTGATTCAGTAGTTAAAAAAGGTTGCATGTCATTGTTATACCAGGACAAGTGACAAAAATTAACAGAGGAAGTCAAAGTTACAAAAAAAAAGTGTTGACTAGAATTTAAATAAATGTTAGCTCACATTTCTGAATATACCCACACACAAAAAAAAGGGGGGGGGGCAGGGAATGAAGTAGGAGAATGGCACAGAGGAGGAGAAGGGTAAGAAAAGGAGGAGGAGAGGAATTGAGATAGGAAAAAAAAATAAATGAAGGGAGATGGGAGGGGAGGAGAGAAGGGAAATTAAATGAAGGGAGATGGGAGGGGAGAAGAGAAGCGAAACTAAATGAAGGGAGATGGGAGGAGAGGAGAGGAGAGGAGAAGGAGGGAGATAGGAGCGGAGGAGAGAAATGAGATGCAGGGAGATGGGAGGGGAGGAGTGAAGCGAAATTAAATGAAGGGAGATGAGAGAAGAGGAGAGGAGAAGA
Source organism: Aquarana catesbeiana (assembly GCF_042186555.1). Classification (NCBI taxonomy): domain Eukaryota; kingdom Metazoa; phylum Chordata; class Amphibia; order Anura; family Ranidae; genus Aquarana; species Aquarana catesbeiana. The sequence continues at coordinate 913,429,586 of NC_133324.1, read as the reverse complement.
AGAGGGATAGGAGGGGGGGAGAGAAATGAGATGAAGGGAGATGGGAGGGGAACAGAGGAGAGAATTGAAGTGAAGATAGAGGAGAGGAGAGGACCGGAGATAGGAGGGGAAAAGAGAGGAGGAGAGAAATAAGATGAAGCAAGATAGGAGGAGAGGAGAGGAAGGGAAGGGAAGGTAAGGGGAAGGAAAGGAGATAGGAGGGGAGGAGATGAGAGAAATGAAGAGAGATGGGAGGAGAGGAAGGGAGATGGTGGGGGGGGGGTGGAGGAGAGAAATAAACTGAAGAGAGAAGAGGAGGATAGAAGTGAGGAAAGGAGAGAAAAGGAATGGACATAGGAGGGGAGGATAAAAATGAAATGAAGGGAGACAGGAGAGGAGGAGAGGAGAGAAGAGGAGAGAAATGAAATGCAGGGAGATAAGAGGGGAGGAGAGAAGAGAAATTAAATGAGGGTAGAGGAGAGAAATTAGATCAAGGGAGATGGGACGGGAGGAGAAGAGAGAATTGAAATGAAGAGAGAGGAGAGGGGAAGAGAGAAGTAGGATGAAAGGAGGAGAGGAGAGGAGGCGAGATGAGGGGGGGGGGATAAATTAAATGAGGAGAGGGGAGGAAATAGGAGGGGAGAAGAAGAAAGAAGATAAATGAGAGGAGAGGAGTAAAATGAGCAGTGGGGGCCCCCCCAATACATGCCTCCGGCCCCTAAATTACATGCAGGGTGCCAGACACATGGATTCCAATGGGGTTGCTTTTCTTTTTTGAAGCACATGATTAGAGCACAAGGCTCTAATTGGCTTTAAAAAAGGGTGGGCTCAGGGCGCAGAACACTGCGCCCTGAGCCCACCCAGTTGTGTGACAATATCAAATTAATATTCACTGTTGTCTTCCTGATTCTCCTCCTGGCCAATCAGGAAGTGGGTCCTGAGACCCGATTAGCCAGGGAGTCTTAGGACCCATTTCCTGTTCGGCCAGGAGAAGCAACGGCCCCGGAGCTTGGAAGAGTCAGAGAGCAGCTCAGCCAGCGGTCCTCTCCAGCTGGGACTCTCCAGCCTCTTCCAGGCATAGCTCCCCCGCAGCCACATCCAGCACTCCCCGGCTCGGGCAGTGGAGGGAGGAGGAGGGGAGATCAGAGTGTCATCCCAGGACTCGTCACCTGCCTCCTAAGATATGGAGGCCTCTGATCATCCGTCTGCCACCGGGGGGTGTTGTTGGTTTTCTGCTCCCCCCCCCCCCAAAGTATTGAGCACCAGCCACCACTGGAAATGAGATAAAGGGGAGAGGGAAGATGAAGATAAAGATAAAGAGAAAGAAGGTGAGAGGAGAAGAAATGAGGACTTATATTGCTCCTACTCTGATAATGGGCAGGGGAAAGGGTTGAGAAGAGGAAGGGAAGGGAGACGGGGAGGGAAAAGAGAGGGAAGATAACAAGACAGCAAGATAACAAGAAATGAGGGCTTGTACAGCCCCTACTGCGATAATGGGCAGGGAAGTTGAGATCGGGAGTGATGAGGCAAGGAGAAAGTAGATGAAGGAACACCAGAGTGGAATAAAAAGGGGGCAAGGGGAAGGGAGGGCTTCCCCTGATAATAAAGACAAGTGGTGAGGAGGGGGACTAGAGGGAAGAGGAGAATGGTGGGGGGGGGGGGTACAGGAGAGAAGAGACAACTGAATAGCAGAGAAAAGCTTATACATCCCTTACCCAGGTAATCTATAACGTCATTGGCAAGAGAGGAGAAAAAGAGAAGGAGTGTGAGGGAAAGTAAAGCAGGGAGGGCGAGGGAAAAAAAATAGGGGGTCATGAGAGGGGAGAGGAAAAGAGCAAGAGATGGGAGGGAATGGGACAGGGAGGAGAGAGGGTGCCTTGGGAAGTATAGCAATAGGAGAAGAGTAAGTAAAGGGCCGCAATAAAAAGATGGGGGTGAATTACAGAAAGTGGGGGAATCAAAATGACAGATAAGGGATAATGAAAGAGTGTTATAGAGAAAGAAAATGGGAATAGAATAATTGAAAGGAATGAGAGAGGAAAAAACTCACTAAGGGAAACAATTAATAAGAAAGAAGGAAGAAGAGTACAGGGGTGGACAAGTGGAGAAAGAGAGACAGCTGTAGCAACCTGAAATATCACAAGAAGAATCGCAAGTACCGTCGTCTACCAAGACAAGTGAAAGCCTTTCCTTTCCTCTCTGCTGGGATTGACGTGTTGGCCTGCTATCCGGCATCACTTTGTAGATAAAATATTTCAGGAATGCTGACAGGATGACAGGTAGCAGAAGATTTTATGGACATTTGGGGAGTTACTGATGGAATATGAAAATAGATAAAATGGTATTTCAGACCCATTGAGGCAGAATTAAATGATAAATCTGTTATAGCTTCTTACAGCAGAACCATCATCATTTATTAATCATTTATTAATGCATATGTTTGAAACCTTCGTAAAGAACCTTGCTGGAAGATCATTGGTTGATGGACCATACCCAAGTTTCTGCAAGTACGGTAATTAAAACACCGATAATCCAAGTACTCAAATTTCTGTGCTAATAGAACAAGCTTAAAGGACAAGTACAGTTCAAGGGCCCCTGTGCACATGTTGTATGTTAAGGCACACACATTATGCACACCTCCCAACCTTTCGAGATGGGAATGAGGGACACCTATCAGCAAAAGTATGCAGGCATAGGACACGCCCCCTGGCACACCCCCTTAAAGGAGAATTGTACGAGAAAATAAGATCGGTTAAACCCACAAGTGCTTGTTTACCACTACTATTCCTTTATATTGGCTTTTGAAATTTACAAATGCAGCAATTTAGAAATCAGATGAAAGGATTAGCACTGGAAAATACTTTATGATAGATAAAAAGTGCATTTTATATACATCTATATAGATCAGACCAAAATGAGGGACAAATGAGGAGGAATGAGGGACAGCTATGCATTATGGCACACAATAGAACAGATGAAAACATGACACATTTTTTTTTTTTAAATCAGAGCGCACTGTATACGCACTGTGGTGTGATGAAGGGCGTTATGTATGAGATGTACTGTACAATGGATTGAGATGCCATTCACAATGAATGACACTGCAACACACTGCATGTAGAGTAGGAGCCTTGCCATGCATTGCCATAGTGCATGCTAAAGTGTGCATCTGGTCATAAGTATGAATGAGCCTTAAAGCAGGACTTTTGGCTAGAATATTAAAATGGGTGAATGGGCAGGATGTTTAACCACTTGACCTCAGGAAGGTTTACCCCCCCCTTCATGACCAGGCTATTTTTTGAGATACGGCACTGCGTTACTTTAATTGTAAATTGCGCGGTTGTGCAACGCTGTGCCCAAATAAAATTGATGTCCTTTTTCCCACAAATAGAGCTTTCTTTTGGCGGTATTTGATCACCTCTGCATTTTTTTTTTTTTTTTTTTTGCGCTATAAACAAATAAGACAGAACATTTTGAAAAAAAAACTAAATTTTTTTACTCTCTGCAATAAAACTTATCCAATAAAAAAATGTAAAAATCAAATTTATTCATACATTTAGGGCAATATGTATTCTGCTACATATTTTTGGTAAAAAACAAAATCCCAATAAGCGTATATATTGATTGGTTTGTGCAAAAGTTATAGCGTCCAAAAACTATGGAATGTATTTAGGGACTTTTTATTTTTTTTATTGTCTTTACTCTAGTAATGGCGAAACGGACTTGCCTACACACGATCCCACCAAAGTCCGATCGTTTAGAACGTGATGACGTACAACTGGACTAGAATAAGGAAGTTCAATAGCCAGTAGCCAATAGCTGCCCTAGCGTTGTTTTCGGTCCGTCAGACTAGCATACAGGCGAACAGATTTTTCGATAGGACTCGAGTCCGTCGGAAAGATTTGAAACATGTTCTATTTCTAAAGTCCGTCAGATTTTTCGACAGAAAAGGTCCGATGAAGCCCACACACAATCGAATTGTCCGACGGATTCGTTCCGTCGGACCTTTGATGCCGAAAAGTCCGGTCGTGTGTACGCGGCATAACTATGCGGGGGACGGATACACTGGAGGAAAAGAGATTGTGATTAAGCTTAGCTGAACCACAAAGATCTCTCCTTTGCTCCCTGACAGATCAGCGTTGTTTACATAGGCACACCGATGATCTGTCTCTCCAAAGAATACTCGGCACGTCACATATAGTTACATAGTAGGTGAAGTTGCGGCAGCCATCAGGGCCCCCAGACCCGCTGATTGGCTCCAGCTTTGTCCAATCACAGCGAGAGCGGCACTCCAGCGGTGCGCCCCCTACACCGCGTGCATGAAATTACGTACAGGTACGTGATTTTGCTCAGCCGGGCCGCCCTGCCTCAGTATATGTAAGTGGGGCAGTCCGGAAGCGGTTAAACAAGCTGAGGTTAGAAGCTGATTGTTTTTTCTGCAGAAGTGTGACTAATTTTGCACTCTCCAGCTTTACTAAATAAACCCCTAAGTGACACTTTTTGGGGACCAGTGACACTAATACAGTGATCAGTGCTAAAAAATATGCACTGTCACTGTACTAATGACACTGGCTAGGAAGGGGTTAAACATCTAGGGTGATCAAAGGGTTAAATGCGTGCCTAGTCAGGCTTTTGGTGTACTGTGTGAGGTGCTTTTACTAAGGGAAGTGATGGATGGAAGTGAAAGGACATTACTTCCTCGCTGACAGGACAGGGCTCTGTCCCGTGTGAATTCCCGATGATTGGCAAATGCCGGCGGTCATCCATTGGTCGGTACCCGCTGATCAGCATCTGCTGTGTTTAATCACAGCACAGCTGGGTCACCGGCAGCGTGAATGCTCGCCCCTACCCAGAAGTGCCAGATCACATGCCTAGTACGTGACCTGGCGCAGTAGAGCCGCCTTGCATGTTATCTGGTTGGCAATTGGTTAATGCAGAAGCGACATGCTTTTTCTTCTGTATTAAAACGACATACCTGCTTGTCCACCCCTGTACAGTAAGCTCACTGCACAAATTTGGCAATGCCAAAGCTAACAGAACTTCCACGCATGCAAGGGAGTGACATCATCTTGGCCTGGCCAATGACAGTGTCTGGCGATCGAGTCCCGGAACCTGGCGGGGAGTTCCGGGGACGGCATGTCACTAAATTCAAGGTGAATATAGTTCTGCTTTAGGGCCAATTCCAGTGCGTTTTTAATGTGTTTTTTATGCAGTCCAGTGCACCCCCCCCTCTTTTTTCTTAACCTTAACTGCTTCCCGGCCAACTCCTGTACATATACGGCGGCAGGATGGCTCTCCTGCGCGAATCGCCGTATATATAAGGCGGCTCCTTTAAGAGCCTTAGCAGAAGCGCGTCGCCGGTGGTGCGCGCGTGCGCCCACTGCATGGCAGGGGACCCGATGCATGTGGCTGGGAGCCAGAATGAGGATTTTTGTCTGTAAACACACAAATCCATGTTCTGATAGGGGAGGAGAAACAGATCGCCTGTTCCTACTAAGTAGGAACGACGATATGGCTCCTCCTCTGGTCAGCCACGTCCCCCCACAGTTAGAAACACACCCAGGGAACACACTTAACCCCTTGATCGCCCCCTAGTGTTAACCCCTTCCCTGCCAGTGACATTTATACAGTAATCAGTGGCTATTTTTAGCTCTGATCGCTGTATAAGTGTCAATGGCCCCAAAAAAGTGTCAAAAGTGTCCGATCTGTCCACTGCAATGTTGCAGTCCCGATAAAAATCGCTGATCGCCGCCATTACTAGTAAAAATTGTAAAAATTATAAAAATGCCATAAATCTATCCCCTATTTTGTAGACGCTATAACTTTTGCTCAAACCAATCAATATACGCTTATTGCGTTTTTTTTTACTAAAAATATGTAGAAGAATGCATATTGGCCTAAATTGATGAAGACATTTTTTTTTAATTATAGCAAAAAGTTAAAAATATTGTTTTTTTTTCAAAATTGTCGCTCTTCTTTTGTTTATAGCGCAAAAAAATAAAAACCGCAGAGGCGATCAAATACCACCAAAAGAAAACTCTATTTGTGGGAAAAAAAGGACTTTGTTTGGGCGCAACGTCGCACGACCGCGCAATTGTCAGTTAAAGCGACACAGTGCCGTATCGCAAAAAATGGCCTGGTCAGGAAGGGGGTAAATTCTTCCGGGGCTGAAGTGGTTAAATAAAAACATGTGTGTTCCGCTGCATTTTTGGTGCGTTTTTCAGCTTTTCAGCTCAAATCCAGTGCAGGAAAAATGCAGCATGTTCTACTTTTTTTCTGGAACTGGAACACACTGGAACTGCAAGCACTGGTGTGAACTATGCCATTGAAAACCATATAACTTACTTTCCATGTGTCATTGATGCAGCAAAAAACGCCGAGCTCACGTGCAGAAGTGAACGCATACGTGAGTAGTGCCCGTATATGAAAATGGTGTTCAAACTACACATGTGAGGTATCACCGCGATCGGCAGAGCAAGAGCAATAATTCTAGCCCTAGACCTCCTCTGTGACTCAAAACAAGCAACCTGTAGAATTTTTAAACGTCGCCTATGGAGATTTTTAAGGGTAAGTTTGTCGCCATTCCACAAGCAGGCGCAATTTTGAAGCGCGACATGTTGGGTATCAATTTACTCAGCGTAACATTATCTTTCACAATATTAAAAAAACTGGGCTAACTTTACTGTTGTCTTATTCAAAAAAGTGTATTTTTTTCCAAAAAAAGTGCGCTTGTAACAAATACGGTGTGACAGAAAGTATTGCAATGACCGCCATTTTATTCTCCAGGGTGTTATAAAAAAAATGTATAATGTTTGGGGGTTCTAAGTAATTTTCTAGCAAAAAAAAAACCTCTTTTTAACTTGTAAACAACAAATCTCAAAACGAGGCTCGGTTCCAGTTGTGTGACAATAGCAAATTCATTTTCACTATTTTCACACTAAAGATCCTCCCCACCATTCAGGAGGCAGGTCGTGAGACCTGTTTCCCAATTGGCCAAAGCGTCAGGAGATCCCACTGTATGCCTAGCGCTTAGGAGGAACAGAGAGATGACACACGGTGGAGGAAGCCGTTGGCGGAGCGGACACCGGAGCCGCTTCCCGCACCCCGCGAAATGACACCACAGCCCGCCAGCTCTAGACTGGGTAGGTGTATGACCGCCGGGCGCCCAGGGGTGGGGTGGGGGGGTTGTCAGTGCCACGGCGCCGGCCACCCAGAGTGGGGGGTGCTTGTTTGCTGCCCCCCAAAACAAAAAACCCACCAGCTGCCAGTGGTTTCAGGTGAGAATTAATGGAAAAATCAGGACCTGATTCACACCTGAGCCGGTGGACAGACACGCACCGGACCCCAGTCACAAACCCACGGCTGCAAATATGTGAACCTAAGCCTTACACTGGCAGGGGTGATTGAAATGATGAACTTTTATTTATTCATGTACAACCTTTATAACCAAAAAAAAACTGTTTGCTGTAACTGATCATAAAGTGTAAGCTGAAGTTTGGCTTCAATTTATTCAAATCTGATAATACATTAAACATTCCAACCAGGTGAAAACAGAGGGTACAAAGCCAAAGAAAAGAAAACTGACGCAGCCACCACATCTAATGATTTGTAATATATTACATTTTTGGTTTTAGGTTAAATACCGCTTTAAACTTTTACAGAAAAATATCATTTTAATATAAATTTAAGATTCTTATTCAGAATGCTTTTTTAATCCCAAAGGGTTCTAAACGCCGGGGGGCGGAGGCGAGCATTCGGGTTATGTGACCACTGTGATTGGAAAGCTCCTGAACGCTAGTATGCATCGGGACCTTTCTGGAAACTGCTGGCTACTGTGCCGTAGGAGCACGCTCTCAGCATGGTAAGCAGTTTACACAGGGCCGCACATATGCGCCCGCTCGGCAAGAATGCCAGGAGGCCGCTTAATGTGCGTTCAGACCGCCGTGAAGAGGTTAATAAACCACTGCATTGAATACATGACACCGGTTGAACAAAAAATGCAAATATTGCACCACTGCCCCAAAATGTACTCTAAATATTCTTACACATAAATTAACCTAATACTAACATATTATAAATGCATCATTAAAATGTGGATCATAAGTCCAGATTAAAACCCCCTCATCCAACACGCACAGAGGAATTATAAAATGTTATGGCCACAGGCAAAAATGATTTTTTTTGTCCATTACTGCAATATGTGGTCTTATTGATTAATATGAATGTTTGGGAACCCTTATGCCGCGTACACACGATCGCACATTCCGACAACAAAATCCATGTTTTTTTTTCTGACGGATGTTGGCTCAAACTTGTCTTGCATACACACGGTCACACAAAGTTGGACGGAAATTCCGAACGCCAAGAACGTGGTGACGTAAAACATGTACGACGAGCCGAGAAAAATGAAGTTCAATAGCCAGTGCGGCTCTTCTGCTTGATTTTGAGCACGTGTGGCACTTTGTGCGTCAGAATTGTGTACACACGATCGGAATTTCCGACAACAGATTTTGTTGTCGGAAAATTTGAGAACCAGCTCTCAAATTTTGTGTGACGGAAATTCCGGTGGAAAATGTCCGATGGAGCCTACACACGGTCGGAATTTCCGTCGGAAAATCCGATTGTGTGTACGGGGCATTACAGCCAAGCTCAACTTTTGACAGGTTAAACCATCACCTAGTAATAATTAGCACCCATAGGTGTACGCAGCCTATTGTATTAGAGTGTGCACCCCAAAGCTCAAATACAGAGCAACAGAGGCAGTGGCTAGGGGTGTACACATGTCACGGCCCTGATGCTATGCTTCGTAGCCATGGAAAAACGTAGAGAGTGCAAAGCACATGTGAACGAATCCTTTATTTTTTTTAAATTGTATTTTTTTTTTTTTTACATTTTATTTTTTTTTAATTTTTTATTTATTTTTATTTAATTTTTTAAAATTTTTTCAATACATTTTTATTTAATTTTTAATTTTTTTTTTAGTTTTTTACATTTTTTGTGTGTGAACGAGTCCTTTATTTATTTATTTTTTTATTGTATTTTTTTTACATTTTGTTTTAGATTTTTATTTTTTACATTTTTACAGTTCTAAACAGACCCCTGATGTTTTAAATTTAAAGCGGAAGTAAACTTCCATCTTTTGCTTTTACCTCGACTGTAGGTAAGCCTATAATAAGGCCTACCTATAGGTAGTGTAAATATCGCCTAAACGTGCACCGTTTGGGAGATATTTTATTTATATGCAGCCAGTGACATCACTGGTGTTTGTGCTCTGAAAGAATGGCCACCCATGCTGTTTATTCAGAGCCCCGTGCCGTGAATGACAGAGTGATGTCATGGCGGCTCTGGCCAGTCACAGAGCCGGAGTCCGTGAACCCGGAAGCAAGACGGGTGAACATGAGAGCATCTTAGCGCTGGAAGGGCTTCGTTTTCTGGTAAGTTTAACATAAGGTGCTAGGCTAGTATATGATGCATACTAGCACATTATGCCTTTACCTTGGAGGTACAAAAAAAATGTAAAAATTGTCAAGCGGATTACAAGCGCTTTAAGACAAAGAGAAAGGGACTGAGGACAGGATGCTAGAACTGATCCCCCTGCAGCTCAGCCAGAGGGAGGGAAAGGACGAGAAGCCGGAAGCGCTGCAGTTGGGGGAACAAGAGGATCAGTATCTGCATGACTATAGGATTCGTCAACTTACGGTCCTTGAATTTATAATAAAAACACAACACTGCGTGACATGGGTTTAAACGGTCACAACAGCCCTTTTATTTAACAAATTAATAAATAACAAAACAAAACAATTTTAACACCAGGAGGGGGTCTTTGGCTGTCCTTAGATCACATTTTTGATTATTACCGACCATGTCTTCAGCCGCGCCCCATCCGGCTCGAAGACGTTGTGACTTCCACACATTTTGACTTTCCCCCAGGGTACCTAGCTCCTGTGAGAACTATCAACAACCAACCAGGTAGGAGCACCATACCCTAGATGGGCCCCCCAATTCTTCTACAATCTGGTTATTCCTTGACCCCCCCCAAAGACACCGTGACCCACAAGCTGCTGCAAAAAAAGTGCAAAATATTAAATCTTTTTTTTTTTTTAAACATGAAACATCAGAATTGTCCCCCACCCAGACTACCCCCTTAAACCAGAATACAGGACGGGAGGGAGGGAACTCTTCAATCAACAGAACTTTCCAGGGTGATAACCCATCAGCCCTTGCACAGACAAAACCCTTGCGGCTCCACCCTGACCATCTGACCCCTAATACACCAATCAGGTAAGCTATGCCCCTACCCCACTAACTACTTATTTATTTAACCCTTCTCAGACCTGTTCCTCCCTTAGTCATGCCAACCCTGCGTCTATTTTCTCTTCTCCGCACTATAAGGTGGTACAGCCAGTCCTCCTGCTCGGCAGGTGCCCGGGCCCCCCTTTTGAGCTAATTGGATAAGGGCCCAGTACAGGAGGGCAGGATGTACTGCCTTATAATCGGCCTTGGCACATGGGGGGAATAGGGTGAGCCCAGGCATACCTGGCACACCCCCTACGCAAGCCTATGTTAGCACCTCATTTGATTGCCTTCTGTGTCTCATCAGGAGATTTCCCTTTATTGTTCCTGTAAACACAACAATCCTTACATTCCCATAGACACACATCTAAACCTTGTGGACAGCCATCCGGGAAGAGTTGAAGCTGTTAAAGCTGCAAAGGGTGGACCAACTCAATATTGAACCCTACGGACTAAGACTGAGATGCCAAGTTCATGTGCGTGTAAAGGCAGGTGTCCCAATACTTTTGGTAATATAGTATATATATATATATATATATATATATATATATATATATATATATATATATATATATATATATATATATACACACAGTATATATATATACATATATATATATATATATATATATATATATATATTGTGGCAGAGCATTGCCCTGCCAGGGTCTAGAAGGAGGTTGTGACCCAGAATTCTCAACCGGACGGGTTGAGGGGCTCCAAGGAGCTTGTAACGTGAAGAGGAAACTGGCCTTTCAGTTTCCTCTGTGTTTTGCAAAGTCCACTTTGGGACCTGGAGCTCGGGGATTTCTGAGAGATCCGGGTGGGATGAAATCCCTAGTCCTGGGTTTGAGAACAGCCAGCATACTGATTGGTCAGGTGTGTGCTGGGCTTTTACAGGAAGTCCCTGAGTTACGAACACAATAGGGACTGTAGGTTTGTCCGTAAGTCAAAGTTGTTCGTAAGTTGCAACACTGCATTTGTAAGTGTAACTTTCGGTCGGAACACTGCATTCGCAAGTGTAATGTCCGCCTGTGCATGGATGTGGGATGTTCCGGGCGCTTGTTATGTTATCTGGGGCTCTTCTGGCCATGTAGTACTGCCGTATAGGATGTGTCCGGAGGTATCTAGGACCAGCGTGGAGCACAAGTGGCCAGCATTTGAGGCCATTCGTAAGTAGGAGTCGTTCATAACTCGGGTGTTCGTAACTCAGGAACTGCCTGTAGCAGTAATCTGACCATGGTTCTGGGCGCCACCCCGGCAGATAGGAAGTCTGAGTACCAGGAGTCAGGAGGGCTCCACGTGGGAGCCAGTGCATCAAGAAGCTGCTAGCTATATGCACCAAGGTGGTTGGTGAAACAGTCGGTAGGACACAGACAAGGGCCTGGAGTGTAAGGCCAGAGCAGCAGTGCTGCGAGTGAGAGCCAACTAGACTGAATGTCATTTTGTTGATGAAAAAAGGAATACTGAAAACCCCTGCGAGGGAAACCTATGTTTGTTTGCTGAACTTGCTTTTAATAAAAATGGGCAAACAAAGCCCTTAAAAAGAAGAGCCAGCGAGTGGCAGTGTCCTTCAAGCTCTACATCTGACGCTAGTCCAATATATATTTATAGGTAATATGCACATACTGTATGCACAGTCCAAAAAAACAGAGCCATATGACCAAAGCCACAACACTGAGGAAACTCTCTCTGGGGATTTTTTTTTTTTTTTTTATGAAGAACATATAAATGAGAAACAGTCTGTCAGCTCCATGCCTCTGGTATAAACAATATTCAGAGAAGTGACAAATGAGACATATATTCATTGTAAGTGCTCATTCACCAGCGTACAGGCGTCATAACTCAGGCTGGGCTTTAGCTTCTGTGAGATATGCTCTTTGTGTTGATGTGTGAGGGAGTGATCGAGTGCATTTCTCTTGTTAGGAGCAGGCAGCTTTCTACGAAGTGCACAATGCAGTATAGTGTTTTTGTTCTGCTTCTCATTCTACATAAACAGTGCAGATCAGGATGAAAATGGCGAGCCCACGCTAAACAAACCACTGTGTGCTCCTATTTATCAAACTGGAGTTTCAATGGTTTGTTATTTTTTCCTGTGTAGATAGGAATGGGTTTGAGGGGTTGGGTTGCAATAATGCTATGCTAGTGCTCCAAATAGTGGCCCATATCAGGTCTGCTACATGTGGCCCACCCTTGGCTGCCAACCGTCCAACCTCCTGTAGGACAAGCCCACAATTTGGAAATTTAGCCTTACAGAACAGCTTGCACAGGTTGTCCTTAAAGATCCAGGAGGTGGTCCTCACTGGCACCATAATATCATTAACTGGAACAGGTGCATCCGAGCTACTACTTCCTGTGCAATGCCTGGTGAGCTTCAAGAACACAGCACTCAGCCTGTGAAGTCTCTGTAAACCTCCATATAGTCAATGCAAAAAAGGAGAAAGGCTGGTGCTATGAAAGTCAGCTAAAACACTGTTTTATTGTTGCATGTGAACAGCAGTCAAAAAAGAAAGCCAACGTGTTTCATGATTAAGGCCTGATGGCCGAAACGTGTTGGCTTTCATTTTTGACTGCTGTTCACATGCAACAATAAAACAATGTTTTAGCTGACTTTCATAGCACCAGCCTTTCTCCTTTTTTGTATGGTTAATATCATTAAACCAACAAACCTCCAAACACTTTGCATGTCACAATAAGGAAAGTCATTAAAATGCTTTGTGCTCACCTTTAGCGTCTCAAGCCCGGTGAGTTTTTTTTTATGTCATTTTTTTTGTCATCTGTTCTGTGTTTATGGCTATTTAACTTGTTGCTGCCCATGTAACACATATGTGAAGTGGCAAAGAGAGTGGGCTTTAATGCCCATGGGGCAACAGAGGTTTCTGTGCTGAAAGCGTTCTCATTGCATGCTCCTAGCACAGACACAGAGCTGTCACAGACAGCTCCCGGCCTCTAGTAAAATTGGGAGCTGGCACAACCATCTCCCAGTCATGTGACCTCTGTGATAGCCATTTACAGTGTTCATGTGATCAAGCAGACCTTCTTGCCCCCCCAGGAGTAACAGCCCAGTTGAAGGGTCACTGGGGCCGGGTGGGAAAGGGGGGAGGAGCTTTACCCTCTCTACCCAAGGCTGGTGTTGACTGTTACATAGTTGGTTGGGTTGAAAAACAAAAGTTAATCTAGTTCAACCAATAATCCATCTAGTTCAAAATTATAAACAGAGGGGAAACCCTGGAAATGTGTTCGGAAGATTAACCCCTTCAGCTTTGGAAGGTTTACCCCCCATCATGACCAGGCCATTTTTTTGCAATACGGCACTGAATTATTTTAACTGACAATTGTTCGGTCGTGTGACTCTGTATCCAAATAAAATTGATGTCCTTTTTTTCCCCCACAAATAGAGCTTTCATTTGGTTATATTTGATCACCTCTGTGGTTTATATATTTTGCGCTATAAACAAAAAAAGACAGACAATTTTGAAAAAAAAAACTATATTTTTTACTTTCTGCTATAAAACACATCCAATAATAAAAAATGTAAAACATCAAATGTATTTATCGATTTAGGCCAATGTGTATTCTGCTACGTATTTTTGGTAAAAAAAATATCGGCGGTTTGCCTCTCCTCAGGATGATCGGCGGGTCCCGGCGGACATCATGTCCGCCAGAGCCACTGATTGGCTCCTGCTGTGACCAATCACAGTGCAAGAAATCTGCCACAGTATATTTGCGTGGGGCGGTCCAGAAGTGGTTTTAAAAAAAACATAAACAAAGCTCAAAACACAAATAGAAGATATTACCTGAAATACCTAAATATACAGTAAATATACTGTGTTGCGCTAAAGAAACAAAAATGATCATAAATGCCAATAAAAATGAAAAATTAAAAAAAAATATATTAATGCAATAAAGATGTAAATTGTAATTGATGCATAAATAAATATTTTCATAACAATGTGAATAAGTAGAAATATTCAAAAGTGTCCAAAAATCCTTAAATCCACATGTGAAAATAACTCTAAAGCCCCAATATCCAAAGACAGAAAAAACCATTTAAGTGCGCAAATAAACATATCCATTCCACATGAAAATGATGCCAAGTGTATCCAACCGTCACCCAAATAGTGGTAAGATGAAGGCTTACCAGATACCAATGAGTAGTCATAAATAGCAAAGCCGATACATTAGGTGTCCCTCCCTCTGTTCCACAGGACCATCACTCAACAGCGTTATTCAAGCAGCCACCTCCGGTCCTCAGCAACATAGGCTCACGGGAAAACAAACATAGAAACACTCCACATAGTGTAAAATATGATTAAGTACCTTTATTTATCAAGATATGCACTCAAATATGTTAAAACAGTACTGAGCATTAAAATATCATCATAGCTGGCAAACACCAGTAACCTCCAGGTCACTTCCTGTGTGCAATGACATCAGCAAGAGGCTCAACCCTACGCGTTTTGTCATAAAGGATGTATTTCATGGCAATCCATCTAGTTCAACCAATATTCTGACCAGGACTTCAGCCTCTGACTGTTGCTGTGTCTAGATGCTTCTATCTGGTTTATTCTGATCTTACCTCTATTGATTACAGTTTTTGATACCATTATTTGATTTCTATTGGCTTTGCTTCTGATCATATCTGTCTATATGTGTCCTGTTGCTCCTGGTTAAATTCCATCTATTTCTGTCTGCTGTTGAATAGCACTATATTTGTTCCTTCTGGTCTGCATTTTTGCAGCTAGTCAATCCTGTGTTAAAGAATACTGAGAGCTGTCCTGACACACAAATCCATCTGTATCCTAAACAGCACTGACAATCTTGGTCCCTGCGCCCTGCTTCAAGCCATATAAAAACTGTCTGACATTGTCTTGTCTGTTGTCCCTTATCTTCGTTCACCTATCCAGTGTGACTGATTTGTGCATACATTTCCATTTCTTTTGTGTTCTGTATTTCTGCTCATCAAGATCCTTTGGCTCAGGAGTCTCCAAAAACCCTAGATATGGCCCACAAACCCCTGTTACCCATGACAGCTTCCATCTCCAAGCTCCCTTTTGCCTTAGGCTCCATGCATGCTGGCTTAAAAAATGTTGTTTCTACAGTTTTGTTTTGTTTTGTGTTCTGCCTGTAGAAGCTAATCAGTGTTATCCTATGTGTTCATGCACATAAGGACGATTACACGTATATTTTGAGATCAACGTTTAGAAGCAGAAAAAAAAACCTTCTGGTTCGCGTTTCTGATTGGAGCTTTCTGGCAGAAACAATGTAAAACTCTCCTAAAGTCGTCTAAACTTTGTACAAAAAATGCTCTATATGAGCATTTTTTACTCCCAAGAGGACAGACGTTTTGTAAGCCCAGTTGTGCATGGAGCCTAATTCTTCATCATTCCCTAAGACAAGGGAAGTGAAGACAGAATACATCCCTTATGCCGCGTACACACGATCGGACATTCCGACAACAAAATCCTGGATTTATTTCTGACGGATGTTGGCTCAAACTCATCTTGCATTCACACGCTCACACAAATGTTGTCAGAAATTCCGAACGTCAAGAACGCGGTGAGGTACAACACGTTCGACGAGCCGAGAGAAATGAAGTTCAATAGCCAGTGCGGCTCTTCTGCTTGATTCCGAGCATGCGTGGAACTTTGTGCGTCGGAATTGTGTACACACGATTGGAATTTCCGAAAACGGATTTTGTTGTCGGAAAATTTGAGAACCAGCTCTCAAGATTTTGTTGTTGGAAATTCCAACAAAAAATGTCCGATGGAGCCTACACACGGTCGGAATTTCCAAAAAACAAGCTCACATCGAACATTTGTTGTTGGAAATTCCGATCGTGTTTACGCGGCATTAGTATGGCAGACATCACACTTAGAGAAGGTCTGATGGGTTTTTACGGCAAAGAAGGCCAAACTTTGAAAGGCATGAGCATTTTTTAGGGAGAGTAGATGACCCCCATGTAATATTTATATTCAGCTTAATTAAACATGCCAGGACATGCTATGGAAAGGCATATGAGCTTGACAAAGATGTGGATGAAAGCTTGCATAACGTGTGTGTAGAAAACAACCATGACTAATGTAAGTTATTCATGGGCGCTGTAGTGATTTCATTGCATGTATAATATGAGTCAAAAGGGAAACCCAGTCTTTTAATTGTCAATCTGAGGATATTTTCAGGCTGGTTAGTGCAAAATTTAGAATATTATCTTTTTACTGGGAGATTGTAATCTATCACGGATGCTCTACTAATGGAAGTGCGATGAGCCCTAAAATACAATTAACCCCTGCTGAGCTCGGACATTTTTACTCAGGCCCTTGCTGTGCTGTAGTCATGTAGAGCTGATATCATCTGCTCACAAATTGGCCACATACTAGCCCATGTGTGATTGGGTTCTAGAGGACTATACTAATAATTATGTTGATACTAGGGATTAGAGGACAATGAAAGTCTCAGCTGCTTATCAATTGGTACCATTGACCTAGGTTCAACAATGAGGCTCTGTAATGATCACTTAGCGGAGGGAGCTGCTTTGAAAAACAGACTGCATAGCACCGTTGAAATGCTGAACATTGTTTCTATGGTTGACTTTACATTAAAGTCTGATTAAGAAACATTTGGGTATTCTGGTGATAAGTGAAAATGTCCAAATTGGATCCAAAGTGTCAATATTTTGTGTGGCCACCATTATTTTTCAGCACTGCCTTAACCCTCTTAAGCATGGAGTTCACCAGAGCTTCACGGGTTGCCACTGGAGTCCTCTTCCACTCCTCCATGACAACATCACGGATCTGGTGGATGTTAGAGACTTTGCGCTCCTCCACCTTCCATTTGAGGATGCCCCACAGATGCTCAATAGGGTTTAGGTCTGGAGACATGCTTGGCCAGTCCATCACCTTTACCCTCAGCTTCTTTAGCAAGGCAGTGGTCATCTTGGAAGTGTGCTTGGGGTCGTTATGTTGGAATACTGCCCTGCAGCCCAGTCTCGGAGAGAGGGGATCAGGCTGTGCTTCAGTACGTCACAGTACATGTTGGCATTCATGATTCCCTCAATGAACTGTAGCTCGCCAGTGCTGGCCGCACTCATGCAGCCCCAGACCATGACACTCCCACCACACTTGTCTTTGTACTGGTTGTTGCCACACATGCTTGACACCATCTGAACCAAGTAAGTTTATCTTGGTCTCATTAGACCACAGGACATTGTTTCCTGTAATCCGTGTCCTTAGTCTTCTTGTCTTCAGCAAACTGTTTGTGGTCTTTCTTGTGCACCATCATTAGAAATGGGTTCCTTCTGGGATGATAGCCATGCAGACCAATTTGATGCAGTGTGCAGCGTATGGTCTGAGCACTGACAGGCTGACCTCATATGCACTCAAACGTCTATTTCCCAAAGAAAACCTCTGGATATGACGCTGAGCATGTGCACTCAGCTTCTTTGGTCAACCATGGCGAGGTCTGTTCTGAGTGGAACCTGTCCTGCTAAACCGCTGTATGATCTTGGCCACCGTGCTGCAGCTCAGTTTCAGGGTCTTGGCAATCTTCTTATAGCCTAGGCCATCTTTATGTGGAGCAACAATTCTTTTTTTCAGATCCTCAGAGAGTCCTTTGCCATGAGGTGCCATGTTGAACTTCCAGTGACCAGTATAAGAGAGTGAGAGCAATAACATCAAATTTAACACACCTGCTCCCCATTCACACCTGAGACCTTGTAATATTAACAAGTCACATAAACACCGGGGAGGGAAAATAACTAATTGGGCCCAATTTGGACATTTTTACTTAGCGGTGTGCTCACTTTTGTTGCCAGCGGTTTAGACATTAATGGCTGTGTGTTGAGTTATTTTGAGGGGACAGCAAATTTACACTGTTATACAAGCTGTACACTCACTACTTTACATTGTAGCAAAGTGTCATTTCTTCAGTGTTGTCACATGAAAAGATAGAATAAAATATTTACAAAAATGTGAGGGGTGTACTCACTTTTGTGAGATACTGTATATGGAATTAAAGACTCTAACTGGGACACAGCTGTCTTTGATCGTTTCGTTTTTAATATATGTTTTGCATGAAAATTACTCTGTAAAGATGAGGTTTGTGACAATCTTCAAATACAGCTTAAATAAAGTGGTGATATATTTTTAGAAGCGGCATACTTTGAACCAACATATGGAGAGTTTGGGACTCCTCTGTTAAAGTGGAACTAAACTCTCTCTCCTTATGCTTCTAGTCTTCATAAAAACATACGAAGGTATATTATATTTACATGTTTTAAACTTTTTTACTTTTTATTTATTCAGTTGCTTCCTGGTTTCTGGCCTAGGCCAAAATGGGGTCATACATCCCAGGAGCCTTCATGGGCATATTTTTCCTTTTCTCTGGAGGAGGAGTGGATGGGCTAACTCAGTTAAGCACACCCTCATATCTCATGCCTGAGATAAGGGAAGATAGATTCCAAGAAGTAAATGTTACATGAATTATCTGCCCTTACAAAGATGGTCATGGCTATAAATGCAAGGGGGGTGTTTTTTCCAAGTGTTTTCCCAACAAATTAAAGCATGGAGACATGGGTGAATGGGTATGTTTACTTGAATATTAAAAATTAATTATGCAGTCAAGTTCTGCTTTAAGAATATACGAGGCACCAAAAACACTAGACAATGGGATATGGGCATAAAAAATTCTGCCAGTGATATATCTGTCAGTTAATATACAGTGAGGAAAATAATTATTTGATCCCCACAGATTTTGTAAGTTTGCCCACTTACAAAGAAATGAAGGGTCTATAATTTTTTATCATGTGTGCATTTTAAATGATAGAGACAGAATATCAACCAAAAATCCAAAAAAAAACAAAAAACACATTAAACAAATGCTATAAATTGAGTTGCAGTTCAGAGAGTCAAATGAATATTTGATCCCCAAGCAAAACATGACTTAGTTCTTGGTGGAGAAGCCCTTGTTTTCAATTAAACAGGTAAGACATTTCTTGTAGTTAGTGACCAGGTTTGCACACATCTCAGGAGGAATTTTGGTCCACTCTTCTTTACAGATATTCTCTAAGGCCTCTTTCACATGAGGGATCCGTATGTCCGTTTTTCATCCTTCCGTTTTCGGATGAAAAACGGACATACAGTACATGTATCCCTATGGAGCGTCGGATGTCAGCGGTGACATGTCCGCTGACATCCGACCCACTCCGATCCGAAAAGTGTAACGGAGGAAAACCCTTCATTTCCATCCGTTTTCAGATCGGATCAGGTGACGACAGACACTACGGACCGTCATCATCCGATCCCCCCATAGGGGAGAGCGGCGCTCTGACAGGTCCGTCGCTGCACAGTGTGCAGAGACAGACCTGTCATCTTCCTGCTCAGCGGAGATCGGCGGAGCGATCCCCGCTGAGCAAGCGGGTGTTCACGGGACAGATCATCACTGATCCGCCCCGTGTGAAAGAGCCCTAAATCCTTAAGGTTTTTTGGCTGTCACTTGGCAACTCGAAGTTTCAGCTCCCTCCATACGTTTTCTATAGGATTCAGGCCTGGAGACTGACTAGGCCACTCCATGACCTTAACCACTTAAGGGCCGAGCCTCTTTTTGAGATTTGTTGTTCACAAGTTAAAAACATTTTTTTTTGCTAGACATTCACTTAGAACCCCCAAACATTATACATTTTTTTTCCTAACACCCTAGAGAATAAAATGGCGGTCATTGCAATACTTTCTGTCACACCATATTTGCGCAGCGGTCTTACAAGCGGACTTTTTTGGGAAAAAATACACTTTTTTTAATTAAAAAAGACAACAGTAAAGTTAGCCCACTTTTTTATATTTATAAATTTTTATATTGTGAAAGATAATGTTACGCTGAGTAAATTGATACCCAAGATGTCACGATTCAAAATTGCGCCCGCTCGTGGAATGGCGACAAACTTTTACCCTTAAAAATCTCCATAGGCGACGTTTAAATAAATTCTACAGGTTGCATGTTTTGAGTTACAGAGAAGGTCTAGGGCTAGAATTATTGCGCTCGCTCTACCGATCGCGGTGATAGCTCACATGTGTTGTTTGAACACCGTTTTCATATATGGGCGCTGCTCACGTATGCTTTCGCTTTTGCACGCGAGCTTGGCGCGTTTAAAATGTATTATTTTTTTTTCTTTCTTTTTTTCTTTTTTAAAAAAAATGCGTCACTTTTATTCCTATTACAAGGAATGTAGACATCCCTTGTAATAGAAAAAAAGCATGACAGGACCTCTTAAATATGAGATCTGGGGTCAAATATGAGATCTGGGGTCAAAAAGATCTCAGATCTCATAATTACACTAAAATGCAATAAAAAAAAAAACCCCAAAATTTTGTCATTTGAAAAAATAAAAAAATGGTCCTTTAAGAGCTATGGGCGGAAGTGGCGTTTTGACGTCGCTTCTGCCCTGCAATGTTATGGAGACGGGTGAGGGCCATCTTCCCCTCACTCGTCTCCATACCTAACACTGAGAAGGATCCGATCTCCTCCTTCCCTATCCCACCGCCAATAAAAGTGATCTCGCGGCGAATCCACTGCAGAGACCACTATTATTGGAAGAAGAAGATACCGGGGTTATGACAGCTAGCTGTTGTCATAATGATATTTCTCTTCAAAGTACTGACGTATATCGGTGTGCGGCGATCCGGAAGTAGTTAATGTGCTTCTTTTTGAGCCACTCCTTTGTTGCCTTGGCGTATGTTTTGGGTCATTGACATGCTAGAAGACCCATCCATGACCCATCTTCAGTGTTCGGTCTGGGAGAAGAAGGTTCTCATCCAAGATTTTACAATACATGGCCCCAACCATTGGCCTCTCAATGCGGCAAAGATGGTCTGTACCTTCAGCAGAGGAATGACAATGACCCAAAACATACCACCAAGGCAACAAAGGAGTGGCTCAAGAAGAAGTACATTAAGGTCATGGAGTGGCCTAGCCAGTTTCCGGACCTTAATCCTATAGAAAATGTATGGAGGGAGCTGAAACTTCAAATTGCCAAGCGACAGCCATGAAACCTTAAAGAGGAACTGCAGTCTGCTCACATAATTTGTAATAAAAACATCTTTGCCATTCTGAAGCTTTCCTCCAACCACTTTCCATATTATTATATATATACTGTGATTCTGTACTTGCCAAAAATGCTGCAGAAATCTCCCTCTACTAAGTCTGGCTGCAACCATTTTTAACTGTGGGCAGCTAAAGCTGCTGTCTGTTCACTTTCTGGATTTACACAAAAACACACAGAGGCACACCTCCAGCTCTGCAGCCCTGCAGCTCTCATTGGCCCCTTTATGACTCACCCCCCTCCCTTCCTGGAAAACTCTCACGAGAGTGAGAGAGAGAGCTGTGCATGGTGTCATTAGCCTAGGCTAATGACCAGACAAGAAACAGGAAGTGGGCTGTATAAGGTATTACTGGCAGGAAAAAAAAGTTTTACTATCCAAAGTTAAAACAACAAGGGCAGAGGACTTAATAGATGTAAAGTTGAAAAAAACACTGAAGGTCCGCTTTAAGGATTTAGAGAAGATTTCCATCACATCAGAGTTGTCTCTATACATCAGAGACCCCCTATACTTGAGTTCCACCATCACACCAGAGTCCTCCCACAGAGACCACTCAATCACACAGTTCCCCATCACAGAGCCCCTGAGTCATATAGATCTCCCCATTAGAGAGGACCCCAATCACATACCCCCCATCACATAAGCGGGCCCCTATAACTGAAATTCCCTCATCCCATCAGAGTCACCCCTATACATCAGAGGCCCCCTATAAATGAGTTCCCCCATTGCACCTGAATCACTCAACATGACAGACCCCCCCCCCCCAAATCACACCGTTCCCCATCACAGAGTCCCCCAATCACACACATCCCCATCACAGAGCCCTTCAGTCATATAGGTCTCCCCATCACAGAGCACTACAATCACACAGCCCACCCCCATCACATCAAAGGGGCCCCTATAGCTAAAATTCCCCCATCACATCAGAGTCACCCCTTTACATCAGGGACCCCCTATACATAAGTTCCTCCATCGCACCTGAATCCCCCATCATGACAGAGCCCCCTCAAATCACACCGTTCTCCATCACAGAGCCCCTGAGTCATATAGATCTCCCCATTAAAGAGCACCCCAATCACATACCCCCCATCACATAAGCAGGCCCCTATAACTGAAATTCCCTCATCACATCAGAGTCACCTCTGTACATCAGAGGCCCCTTATAAATGAGTTCCCCCATTGCACCTGAATCACTCAACATGACAGAACCCCCCCAAATCACACCGTTCCCCATCACAGAGTCCCCCAATCACACACATCCCCATCACAGAGCCCTTCAGTCATATAAGTCCCCCCATCGCAGAGCACTACAATCACATGGCCCACCCCCATCACATCAGAGGGGCCCCTATAACTAAAATTCCCCCATCACATCAGAGTCACCCTTTTACATCAGGGGCCCCCTATACATAAGTTCCTCCATCGCACCTGAATCCCCCATCATGACAGAGCCCCCTAAAATCACACCGTTCCCCATCACAGAGTCCCCCGATCACACAGTTTCCCATCACAGAGCCCCTCAGCCACATAGCCCTCCCCATCACAGAGCCCCTCAGCCACGTAGGCCTCCCCATCATAGAACTCCCAAGACACATAGGCCTCCCCATCACAGAGCACCCCAATCATACAGCCTCCCCATCACATCAGAGGGACCCCTATAAGCTAAATTCCCCCATCACATCACAGTCACCCCTATACATGAGTTCGCAGCTGAGTCCCCCATCACGACAGAATCCCCCCCTCCCCCAGATCACACTGTTCCCCATCAGAGAGTCCCCCAATCACACAGTTCCCCATCACAGAACCCCCAATCCCACAGTACCCTCTTCACATCTGAACACTACATTTGGCTCTGGCCGTGCGGCAGAAGGTTGAGAGGTGGAGGAGGTCTGGAGGAGGCTAAATGCTGGGAGCGGCCCTGGATCAGAGCCATGAATTTTCATGGTGCCACTGGCCATCACCATAGCAACAAATGACGCTGCGCCTCTTGACCCTAGAGCGCCATTAATTGTTATGGTGCTGGTGGCTGGCCTGCCCACACCATGGCAACGCATGACGCTGATCCAGGGCAATTTGGTTGAGAAACACTTCATTTTACATACCTGATTGAGGTAGGATGAATACTTATTAATAAAGACATTAATTTTTGTGTATTTTTTTTGCAAACTGGGTCGTTCCACATTTTAAACAAATAATGACGCTTCTCTCTCTTCCTTTGCAGACATAGTCGGATCTGACACAGGAATAAACTGCACTTGGCTCTGGCTCGTAAATGGGTTGAATTAGACTACTAAATGCATGTTTCACCGCAGACCCCATCAGTATGGAGATCGTTATTTCAATATATCAATCAAGGCTCAGCAACCAGATGAAAGGAAGGCGAAATAATGAATTGTGTAGAGATGAGTTAAACGTTTCTATTACCATTTTTTTCCTGCCGTTCCATCTTGCACTCACAGCACAGAGTGAACTACATATGTAATTGTTCTTTTTTATTTGTGCATTTTTTTATTATGAGGAGGAGAATGGCGCTCTAATGAGTTCTGGAGCTGTTATGTCTTCTTGCGCTGAATTACTGCGTACAAAATCAAAGCCGTAGTCTCAGCCTGTCAGAACAGGAGTCTGGCTAAAAGTTGATTATTAGCCGTTGTGGGAAATTAGCAATTTATACAATGAGGTTGCACAAGACAATGAGTGTTCTTCAATTATGGAGTCCTGTTGGAGAACTCTAGCAAGCCTATTAGTGCTTTAGAAAAAGAACACCAGCAAAAATGAAAAAAGGGCCTATTTATAATGGTTTGTAGAGTCAGACAACTTTAATACTTCCTAATTGCTTTGATTGCCAGCAAAGCTCAAAAAAATGAAGTACTGGATTGAAAAAAAAAAAAAAAATGGTCGACTGGTAGAAGAGACAAAACATGGCAAAGAAAAATAACAAAACATAGTTTACAAAGCACAAAACTAAAAAAAATTGCTAAAAAAAAAAATGGTCGACTGGTAGAAGAGACAAAAAATGGCAAAGAAAAATAACAAAACATAGTTTACAAAGCACAAAACAATTAAAAATACAACAAAAAAAAGCCAATGTGTACTATGCTTATTATCCTACTGAAAAACAAAAAAAAAAACAAAGCAAAAAAGGAAACCATAAACTGTTCCCTTACAGATTAGGACTTTACAGGTATCTAATGATAAAGATCAGTGGCATTCCGTCCATACGGGGCGAAGGGGTGCCGCCGCCTAATCAATGGGCCTGACCCCTAATCTACATGCAGGGCGTCGGCTACATGGATTTCAATTGTTTTTTTTTTTTTTTAGACGCACGTGATTACAGCCTGAGGCTCTAATTGGCTTAAAAAAAAGGGTGGGCTCGGGGCACAGAGCACCGCGCCCCCGAGCCCACCCAGTTGTGTGACAATAGTGAATGAATATTCGCTATTGTCTTCCTGATTCTCCTTCCAGCCAATAAGGAAACTGGGGGGTACCTTTGATCCGACCGACCGGCGGGTGGATTGTTTTCCACCCCCCCCCCAAAAAAAAAAAAATACCACCAGCCGCTACTGATACAGATACTCCAATATATACTTTTAAAAACATGAATATTTATTTATATAACATTACTTTAGATATCTGTAATGTCTGGATCTGTTAGAGACAAGTTTATGGTTCCCTATTTTGTTCTTTTTTTTTTTTTTAGTTTTTCACATATACAGATGTAGATATGAGGGGTGTCCAGTTGACATAATATTATCTTACTAATCCAGCTGATCTTTTATTTATTTACTTTTTTTTTTTTTTTGTGAAATTCTGAGAAAAACAAATGGGAACCTGTAAATATGGCATTAAAATAATCTTGTGAAGTGTAAAAAAAAATCTAAAAACAGTCCCTTTAAGAGAAGAAGAATATGGTTATCTCTTCATCCATGTTTCCCACATGACCTACATGGCTGAGAGGATGAGGGGATATAACATCAAAACAACCCAACACATTAAACATCATAAATACACCATGACATAAATTATTTTTACTGGAATATTAAGGCTATAGCGTATATTAAATAACAAGATAATAACAATACCATTTAGATATCAGTTCTTTAAAAACCTGAGTGAGCAAATCTCACTCTGTGGATCTGCATCCGCCTCACGTGAGTGGGGTGAGTGAGTGGCCTGAGCAGAGATCGGGACACCATGTACTGGGGTTCCAGAGAGAGAGAGAGAGGGGGAATGGATGTAGGTGCGCAGAGACTGAGGATAGGATTGCTGGCTGGATACAATCTCTTGCTGCAGGGATATTGGACAGCTGTAAACTTGTGGATTGAGGACCAGAGCTGTGCCAGGCCAATCCAGGGGGAATATTGGGCCATTGCGGCTTTATCACTGGGTCTACTGAGTGGACCATGAGGTCATAACCTGTTTGCTGTTAGCAGAGTCTCTTGACTTGCAGCCTATACCACTGCATAACGGCTTTAATGGGACTGTATTTATGTGCACCACCATAAAGATTGGTCCCCAACATTAGCCAGCTGAAGATCTCGAGGCAGACCTCTATCGCACTGCCGTGCCCTGTAGTGATGTATAGTATTGAGCATATCAATAAAATTTCAACTCAACTCATGAACTCTCTTGGTAGACCTACAGGCTGGGATAAAATCACATGGTCCAAATTTGCAAACTTCCCATAATTTATGGACAGTTTGTAAGAAATTTGAGCTCTGGAAACTGCATACCCTTTGTGGACCAGAGACATATCTGAATTTTATTATAGTTCGGTAATAACTTTGCTAGTAATTTATATTAACATTTTTAATTTAAAAAGAAAAAAAAGTATTACAGAGAGTGTTTTACTAGCGTTTATTTTTGCAGAGCATTCTGGGTTTTATAATAAGAAAGCCTAGCACTACATGCTCAGTTACTGATTGCTGCTGGTTAAAAATCCACTCTACTGATAAGAAAGCCCAGAACTACATGCTCAGTTACTGATTGCTGCCAGTTAAAAATCCACACTACCGATAAGAAAGCCCAGCACTACATGCTTAGTTACTGATTGTTTTAAGTTGAAAATCCACTCTACTAATCAGAAGGCCCAACACTACATGCACAGTTACTGCTTGCTGCCAGGTAAAAACCCACTCTACTGATCAGAAAGTCCAGCACTACATACTCAGTTATTACTTATTGCTGCCAGTTGAAAATTCACTCTACTGATAAGAAAGCCCAGCACTATATGCTCAGTTACTGATTGCTGCCAGTTGAAAATCCACTCTACTGATAAGAAAGCCCAGCACTACATGCTCAGTTATTGATTGCTGCCAGTTGAAAATCCACTCTACTGATAGGAAAGCCCAGCACTACATGCTCAGTTACAGATTGCTGCCAGTTGAAAATCCACTCTACTGATAAGAAAGCCCAGCACTCAGTTACTCATTGCTGACAGTTAATCAGTTCCTTCCTGGGCACTTAAACCGCCATTCTGCCCAGACCAATTTTCAGCTTTCAGCGCTGACGCACTTTGAATGACAATTATACAACGCTAATGAAATTTTTATCATTTTTCCCCCACAAATAGAGATTTCTTTTGGTGGTATTTAATCATAGCTGGGATTTTTATTTTTTGCTAAACGAACAAAAAAAATAGAAAATTTTGAAAAAAAAAAATCATGTTTCATAGTTTGTTATAAAATTTTGCAAACAGGTAATTTTTCTCCTTCATTGATATGCGCTGATGAGGCGGCACTGGTGGGCACTGATAGGCTGCACTGGTGGGCACTGATAGGCTCAGTTAAGGCGGCACTGATAGACACAGATAAGGTGGCACTGATGGGGACAGATAAGGTGGGACTGATGGGCCCTGATGGGTGGCATGGATGGGTGGCACTGATGGGTGGCACGGATGGGTGGCACTGATGGGCACTGATAGGTACCACTGATTGATGGCACAGATGGGTACTGATAGGTGGCACTGATGGGCAGCACTGATGGGCACTGGTAGGTGACACTGATGGGCACTGATAGGTGGCACTGATGTGCAGCACTGTTGTTGAGGCACTGATTGTGGGCACTGATAGGTGGCACTGTGGGCACTGATAGGTGGCACTGTGGGCACTGATGGGTGGTGCTGGTGGGCGCTGGTAGGCGGCACTGTTGCCTATTGCTAGGTGGCACTGGCAGGGGGCACAGGTGGGCACTGATGATTTGGCGGCAGATCGCCGTGATTGGGACTGATGTCCCTCTCATGGCCGCCGGTGATCGCCTTTTTTTTTTCTCCTCATGCTTTCAGCTCTGTCGACATCACATGATCAGCTGTCATTGGCTGACAGCTGATCACGTGGTAAGGGGTCGAGATCGGGATTGGGATACTCCGATCTGTGATCCAGCGAGTCTCATAGACTTGCCGATTACAGAGCGCGCCGTGCGCGCCCTGCAGGGGGCACGCAGGCCGCTCGGGCATAGACGTCATCCCGGCAAAGCAGGTCCGCGCTATAGCGTGGATCTCAAGTGGTTAAAAATCCACTCTACTGATAAGAAAGCCCAGCACTATATGTTCAGTTACTGATTGCTGCCAGTTAAAAACCCACACTACTGATCAGAAAGTCCAGCACTACATGCTCAGTTACTAGGTTTGCCACATCATCCCTTTAATCCAGGACACCTATTTCATTACACAGGTTCTGAGGCTGATTTAATGCAGATAAGGCACCAAGTGAGTTTAATTACCACCTTAATCAGCCACAGAACCTGTGTAATTAATATGTGTCCTGGATTAAAGGGATGATGTGGCAACCCTATAAGTTACTGATTGCTGCCAGTTGAAAATCCACTCTACTGATAAGAAAGCCCAGCACTACATGCTCAGTTACTGATTTCTGCCAGTTGAAAATCCACTCTACTGATAGGAAAGCCCAGCACTACATGTTCAGTTACTGATTGCTGCCAGTTAGAAATCCACTCTACTGATAAGAAAGTCCAGCACTACATGTTCAGTTACTGATTGCTGCCAGTTAGAAATCCACTCTACTGATAAGAAAGTCCAGCACTACATGCACAGTCACTGATTACTACCAGTTAAAAATCCACACTACGGATGAGAAAGCCCCGGTGAGGAGAGGAGGAGGAATTTTTAGTCCAAATCAGGCCCAGAGTGACAATGTTGTTGCTCAATAGAAACAGTACAGTGTGTAAGAGTTGTCACCCTAGGGCAGGAAGTGTGTTACTGGCAAGATCACCAGGTGAAAATAAAGAAAGAAAAAAATAGTTAAAATAGAAGTCTAATGCAGTCGCCACATCTAGGGGCTGGTAAGATGCAATATATTACATTTTTGTGTTTAGATATACTTTATGCTCTGTCCCACTTATATGTTTTTTTCTGTGTCATATTGGCCTGCATCAAGCTATTGTTCTGTTGTATAAGCTTTGGGCCACGACAACTTCTTTGCTATGTGAATTGTTTCTTTTTCCTTTGTACTCTCCTCCTGTTTAGTGCTAGTTATCTTATTCCTAGCTAGAACATCCCTGTTTCTTCCTTATTCCCTCAGTCAGTGTTAGTACTGTACAGAGACAGGGCTCAGCAAAGTCATTGTCTTCTTACACTTTAAAGGACTGAAAAAAAAAAAAAAACATCCTCTGTGCTGCATCTATCTAAATTAAAACTGTATTGTAATTACCTCCTGTGTCTCACTGAAGAGTTAAGCTGCCTGTGGATGGTGCCAAGTCAGCAGGTGACCATACTGTGTGGACAGACTTGGTGTAAGGAATTATATTAATGCATAAATAGGCTTTTGAAACACAACATTTTACCTATTTTAAAACTTCATTGTAGATTTTTTTTTTACAGCTATACTTTTTTCTTTGTAGTCTAAGCTATGCTTCTGTTAACTGAAAAACCCTGAGCCGTAGTGGTTAGATGTTACAAATTGACCATTTATGCACATCACAACAACCACTAACACAAATTACTCTGGGGACAGGTTATTGTGCAGCTAAGCCGGTCCCTTCGCAGTTACACATATTCAATTTCTCACTTGCAGTCACAGCATGGAAATTTATGGCACTAAAGCACAACTTACATAGTAATATAATCTAGGAGTGCAGGTCTTCTCTTACATGCTGGCACTATATATTTAGAGCTGAACTCCAGGCAAATAGATACATACGCAAATTAAATACACTATATTACTAAAAGTATTGGGACGCCTGCCTTTACACGCACACGAACTGTAATGGCATCCCAGTCTTAGTCCGTAGGGTTCAATATTGAGTTGGCCCACCCTTTGCAGCTATAACAGCTTCAACTCTTCTGGGAAGGCTGTCCACAAGGTTTAGGAGTGTGGGAATATTTGACCATTCGTTGGAGGAGAAGGGTTGCCTCGCAGTCTTCACTCTAATTCATCCCAGGGGTGTTCTATCGGGTTGAGGCAGGCCAGTCAAGTTCCTACACCCCAAACTCACTCTTCCATGTCTTTATGGACCTTGTTTGTGCACTGGTGCGCAGTCATGTTGGAACAGGAAGGGGTCATCCCCAAACTGTTCCCACAAATTTGGGAGCATGAAATTGTCCAAAATGTCTTAGTATGCTGACGCCTTAAAAGTTCCCTTCACTGGAACTAAGGGACCAAGCCCATCCCCTGAAAAACAAGGTCCATAAAGACATGGATGAGCGAGTTTGGGGTGGAGGAACTTGACTGACCTCAACCTGATAGAACACCTTTGGGATGAAGTGAAGAGTATCCTTTTGGGATAAAGGCCTCAAGATGGTAGGAAGGGGACCACTGCAGGACCATAAGGTTCAGTTCATGCTGCTGCAACCCCAAAGTTGTGCGACTTGCTTGCAATTTCCTTGTGACTTCCTTGCAACTTGCTTGTGTTTTACTTGTGATTTTCTTGCACCTTCCTTGACATTTACATTACAGTCTATGGCATTCAAATCACACCAAAGTCATAGAAAAGTAGTACAGAAAACTTTTTTTTCGTCACTGAAACTTGAGTCACATTGATTAAGATGGCACCCATTTAAATGAATGTGTTTTGACTTGTCATGCAACTTTATGCGTCACAAGTCACGTTATGTGTCGCAGCAGTGTCAACTGGGGCTTGTAAAAGGCCCAGCAACAGGAGTAAAGGGCCCCAGGATCAGTGGGAAGGGCCCCAGGTAGGGTTGCCACCTGTCCGGGATTCCCTTGGACAGTCCGGGTTTCCCCTGGACAGTCCGGGTTTTCAATCATGTGCCCAGTTTTAAGTCCGCCTGAAACCCGGACACATTATTCAGACCAGACTGTGGCTCCCTAAGATAGCTGGAGAAGGATTGGGCTTGCAGGGGGCGATAGAGAGCCAGCACAGCTCAGTCTCAGCGTGGTACTGCAGGGGAGTGAAGACAGTCTATCTGGAGATTGGAAACTGGGGAGAAGAAGGAGGAGCTGCCTTGTTTGCGGTTTCTGATCTGTGAGTACAGGGGTAAGGGGGGGCAACTCTGATGTATGGGGGGGGACACCAGGGGGCACCTGATGTAGCAGGAGACTGTGATGTGTGGAGGGACTCTGATGGGGGCATCTGATGTAAGGGGGGCTCTGATGGGGACACCTGATGTAAGGATTCACACTGATGGGGGCACCTGATGTAAGTGGGGCTCTGATGGGGACACCTAATGTAAGGATTCACACTGATGGGGCACCTGATGTAAGGGGGGCTCTGATGGGGATTGATGGGGACACCTGATGTAAGGATTCACACTGATGGGGGCACCTGATGTAAGGGGGCTCTGATGGGGACACCTGATATAAGGAGACACACTGTTGGGGCACCTGATGTAAGGGGAACTCTGATGGGGACAATTGATGTAAAGAGGCATGTAGATGGGGACACCTGATGTATGGAGGCACAATGATGAGTGACACCTGATGTAAGGGATTTGCTGATGGGGACACCTGATGTAAAGCGGTACGCTGATGGGAAACCTGATGTAAGGGGGACTCTGATGGGGACACCTGATGTATGGAGGCACACTGATGGGTGACACCTGATGTAAGGGGGTTGCTGATGGGGACACCTGATGTAAAGCGGTACGCTGATGGGGACACCTGATGTAAGGGAAACTCTGATGGGGACACCTGATGTAGGGAGGCACACCGTTGGGGCACCTGATGTAAGGGGGACTCTGATGAGGACACCTGATGTAAAGAGGTATGCTGATGGGGACACCTAATGTAAGGAGGGACTCTGATGGGGGCACCTGATGTAAGGGGGGACTCTGATGAGGACACCTGATATAAGGTGGTTTTATTTTATTTTACTTGAAATATAGATGTTATTAGCCGACTTTAATGTTATATTAAAGAGCAATTTGGAGCTCCTTGCATTTTAATTTATTACCGCTGCCCTAGGTGGACATTTTTACGTTGCAGAAATGTGCGCAGAATTGTGTGCATTCCTACAATGCACAAAAACACATGGCCCTTTTGCAGGTGTACAGTAGTGCCATTAAGTCTTAATGGCACACACCTTGCTTATGCTCCCCTTCACCTGCAGGAAAAACATATGGTAACAAAATACCATGCACAATTTTTTAAAAGGTTACACCGGCTTTACATGTATTTCTACTACATTTAGGGTGCTTTCACACTGGGGCGTTGGCGGTAAAGAGCCGCTATAAATTCCGACCATGCTCGGAAACAATTCAACGTATGCTCGGAAGCATTGAACTTCATTTTCTCGGCTGGTCGTAGTGTTGTACGTCACCGCGGAAATTCCGATCGTCTGTACAAATTCCGACGCACAAAATTCCTACGCATGCTCGGAAACAATTCAACGTATGCTCGGAAGCATTGAACTTCATTTTCTCGGCTCGTCGTAGTGTTGTACCTCACCGCGTTCTTGACGGTTGAAAGTTCAGAGAACTTTTGTGTGACCGTGTGTGAGCAAGCCAAGCTTGCGTGGAATTCCGTCGGAAAAACCATCCAAGTTTTTTTCTGATGGAAAATCCGCTCGTGTGTGTACGAGGCATTCGTTTTTCATTTGTTTTGTATATTACAAAAAAAAAGTTGCCGTCCGCCGCTAAAGTGTTCAGATTTGGCTTAAAGAAAAGGTGGAAACCCTAGTCCCAAGCTTGGAGGAGAGGGCTCCGGGACCAGAGGAAAGGGCCCCAGCGTTTAGGGGGACCCTGAAGATAATAGTTACTCCTCTGTGGCCATCACATCTAAGAATTGGTAAGCTGCAATATAATAAATGTTTGCTTTTCGGTTTAATACCACTTTAAGAATGTACCGTATTTATCGGCGTATAACACACTTTTTTCCCCTTATAATCAGGGGAAAATCGTGGGTGCGTGTTATACGCCGATCCCCACTATTTTGTGATCTGTCGGAGCGATCGCCACGATCGCCGCCGACATTCACATAGCGTGTATTTTTAAATATGGCGCCGCGGAGTTCGGAGGGACTCGGCGGCGCTCGTTCAGCTGAACGAGCGCCGCCGAGGACACAGTGACTGGGCGGAGTCGAGATACACATAGCCGAGGGTTCTCGGCGGTTCTCGGCTCTTCTCGGCGCCGTTCACAGTCACGCCCAGTCCCGCCATTGGACCTGTGTTATGTCCAACATGGGGACTGGGCGTGACTGTGAACGGCGCAGAGAAGAGCCGAGAACCCTCGGCTATGTGTATCTCGGCTCCGCCCAGTCACTGTGTCCTCGGCGGCGCTCGTTCAGCTGAACGAGCGCCGCCGAGTCCCTCCGAACTCCGCGGCGCCATATTTAAAAATCCAAACTAAACTTTTGTATGTCGGCGGCGACAAGGCTGCACGGACCACTGGGGCAAGGCTGCACTGGGGCAAAGCTGCACTGGGGCAAGGCTGCACTGGGGCAAGGCTGCACTGGGGCAAAGCTGCACTGGGGCAAAGCTGCACTGACAAGGCTGCACTGACAAGGCTGCACTGGGGCAAAGCTGCACTGACAATTCTGCACTGGGGCAAAGCTGCACTAACAAGGCTGCACTGGGGCAAAGCTGCACTGACAAGGCTGCACTGGGGCAAAGCTGCACTGACAAGGCTGCACTGGACACTGGGGCAAGGCTGCAGATGGACACGATAATGCTGCATTGATGGGCATTTAAATGTAAGTTTTTTTTTCCTTAAACTTCCCTCCTAAAAGTTTTCTTCCATAAAATTCCCTCCTAAACTTGGGATGCGTGTTATACGCTGGCGCGTGTTATACGCCGATAAATACGGTATTTATGAATTCAGAGCTGCAGTGCAGTGTAGTTTTTTTTTTTTGCCAGTAACAATACTTCAGTGGTTTTGCTACAGCAAATATAAATGATGACAGTTTCACAATTTCTTAAAACTATTCGTACTTTGCCATAGTTTCGCAAAATGAAATGCCATTTTTCGCATGGCCCACCCGCCAGTAAATAGATCACCCGCTGGGTATTAAAAGGGAATGTCTGCCTTTATAAACATATATTTTCTCTTCTTCTGTATTACTCTAGAACTTATTTTTTAAGAGCTATTGGTGTTCTTTTTTTTTTTAATCAGATGAATATAAAAAATTGCATAGGAATGTTTGAACTGTACACATCCAGCCAGCTTCGTCCATATTGATATAAATACCGTTGTCACAAAGAAGGGAAATTATTTCTTCTTGCTTTTAAGTTTTAACGTTTGAAAAAGAAAAGTTTTTATTCATCAGGAACAGAAAAGACGAGAGAGAGAGTGGGAGAGAGACACCCTGGCTATCTTGGTACATGAAATGTGACAGAATATTGTGTAAGGGGAATGCGGTGTACACACGATCGGACATTCCGACAAAAAAATCAACGTTTTTTTTTCCGACGGACGTTGGCTCAAACTTGTCTTGCATACACACGGTCACACAAATGTTGTCGGAAATTCCAAACGTCAAGAACGCGGTGACGTACAACACGTACGACGAGCCGAGAAAAATGTTCAATAGCCAGTGCGGCTCTTCTGCTTGATTCCGAGCATGCATGGAATTTTGTGTGTCGGAATTGTGTACACACGATTGGAATTTCCGACAACGGATTTTGTTGTTGGAAAATTTGAGATCCAGCTCTTAAATTTTTGTTGTCGGAAATTCCGACAGAAAATGTCCGATGGAGCCTACACACGGTCGGAATTTCCGACAACAAGCTCCCATCGAACATTTGTTGTCGGAAATTCCGACCGTGTGTATGCGGCATTAATGTGTGAAGGCTTGCTATTTAAAACCCATCTTAAAACCATGTTTTTTCTGCATAGCAGTGCAGCAGAGTGATAATAGTACACTCACCGGCCACTTTATTAGGTACACCTTGCTAGTATTGGGTTGGACCCACTTTTGCCTTCAGAACTGCCTTCATTCTTTGTGGCATAGATTCAACAAGGTGCTGGAAACATTCCTCGGAGATTTTGGTCCATATTGACATGACACATGATAGTTGCTGCAAATTTGTCGGCTGCACGTCCATGATGCAAATCTCCCATTCCACCACATCCCAAAGGTGCTTTATTGGATGAGATCTGGTAAGTGTGGCAGCCATTGGAGTACAGAGACCACATTGTCATGTTCAAGAAACCAGTGGTGAGATGATTTGTGCTTTGTGACATGGTGCATTATCCTGCTGGAAGGAGCCATCAGAAGATGAGTACACCTCATGAGTAGCCTCAGTTTTCTGTTCTTAGCTGACAGGAGTGGCACCCGGTGTGGTCCTCTGCTGCTGTAGTCCATTTGCTTCAAGATTCAATGTATTTGTGTTCCGAGATGGTATTTTGCATACCTTGGGTGTAATAAGTGCTTATTTGAGGTCATCTGGAACCAGTCTGCCCATTCTTCTCTGACATCAACAAGGCATTTCTGCAGCTCACTGGATATTTTTTTCTTTTTCTGACCATTCTCTTTAAACCCGAGAGATGGTTGAGTGTGAAAATCCATGTTGCAAAAATGAATACACCCCAATGAAAGTCTTAGGAGCAAAGCAAAATTTTAGACAACAAAATCTAATTGACAAGAGTTCAACTACAGGTGAGTCTAATTACTCATTATTACCTTCCTGCCCAGCCTATAGCAAATATACGGCAATGTTCTGACTAGATGTCATATGATGTCCTTCAGAACAAGCCGCTTGTGTGTGCCCCCGGGTGGCGCGCAGTGGAGCGATCGATGGTGTGGTGTGTCGCTCGGACACACTGCATCTCCGATCACGGTAAAGAGCCTATGACGTAGGCTCTTTACCATGTGATCAGATGTGTTCAATCACAGCTGATCACAGTGTAAATAGGAAGTGCCAGTTATCGGCCTTCCTCTATTCACTGCTGACAGGAGTTGAATAGAGGAGTGCTAATAAGCTGCTCTCCTGACATGAGGTCTGCGCTGATAATCAGTGCAGTCCCATCAGTGATGCCCAACTGTGCCCACCAGTGGTGCCAATCAGTGCCCATCAGTGGTGCCAATCAGTGCCCATCAGTGTTGCCTTTCAGTGCCCGTCAGTGCTGCATATCAGTGCCCAAAAAGGCTACCCATTAGTGCCCATCAGTGATGCCTATCAGTGCCAATCAGTGCTGCCCACCAGTGCCCATCAGTACTGACTTTCAGTGCTGCATATCAGTGCCCACAAAGGCTGCCAATTAGTGCCCATCAGTGATGTCTATCAGTGCCAATCAGTGCTGCCTACCAGTGCCCATCAGTGCTGCATATCAGCCCCACCTATCAGTGATGCATATTAGTGCCATCTCATCAGTGCCCATCAGTGCCACCTCATCAGTGAAGCTTCATCAGCGCACATCAGTGAAGAAAAAAACTACTTATTTACAAAATGTTGTAAAAGAATCCGCGAACATTTTTATTTTCAAAATTTTCTGTCTTTTTTCATTTGTTTAGCAAAAAATAAAAAACCCAGTGGTGATTAAATACCACCAAAAGAAAGCTTTATCTGTCTCAAAAAAAATATAAAAATTGTGTTTGGGGACAACATTGCATGTCCCGCGCAATTGTCATTCAAAGTGAGACAGAGCTGAAAGCTGAACATTGGCCTGGGCAGGAAAGGGATAAAAGTACCTGGTATTGAAGTGTTTAAACAGATGTCCAGCAGACAATTGATTATAAAAGGGCATTACTTAACACAGAAAACCCCTTCCCAGTTCATGCTATCAGCAATGGCACCACATGGAAGAGAAATGTCACAAGGCCTGAGAAAGAAAATGATTTCTTTACACAAAAGGTGAAGGCTACAAGAAGATCAGCAAAGCTTTACTCATCAGTCAGAATACTGTAACAAAAGTGATACAAAAATGTAACAAAGATGGAACTGCAACCATCTCACAGAGACGTCCAGGCCATCCACGGAAGTTAACACCTAGACAGGAGCGTCTTCTGGTGACAAGGGTTTAAAGCTAGCTAAAGAAGTAGAAAGCCAAACTGGGATAATTGTTTCTGGTGACACAATACGGCGTACACTGCAGAGGAATGGCATACATGGGTGTCATCCACGAAGGAAGCCTCTCCTAAAGCCCATGCACAAAAAAGCCTGCCTAGAATTGGCCCATGCTAAGTACAGATGAAGATTACTGGGACTCTGTACTCTGGAGTGATGAGACCAAGATAAATGTTTTTGGAACTGATGGCTTCAAAACTGTATGGTATCGCAAAGGTGAGGAGTACAAAGAAAAATGCATGGTGCCTACAAGTCAAACATGGTGGTGGCAGTGTCCTTCTGTGGGGCTGCATGAGTGCTGCTGGTGTCGGGGAGCTGCATTTCATTGATGCTATCATGAATTTTACGGATGTACTGCTCTATATTGAAAAAGAAGAAGCTACCATCACTCTGTGATCTTGATCGTCGAGCACTTTTCCAACATGAAATTATTCTTGTGTTCATTGAGATATTGATTAAAATCTTACTTTTCAAAAAGGGTGTACTCATTTATGCTGATCATTGTATGTTAAAATAGAGTTGGTTTTAAAGTGATATTTTTTAAAAATATGTTTAAATAAACATGCTATACCGTATATACTCGAGTATAAGTCGATCCGAGTATAAGTCGAGGCCCCTAATTTACCACAAAAAACTGGGAAAAAATTATTCACCTGAGTATAAGACGAGGGTGAGAAATGCAGAGGGTCAACAATGCCCATCTGCAGCTGCATGCCTCCCGGTGTCCTGTGCAGCCTATCTGTATCCTGTGCATGTGTCTTGTGTCCTGTACATGTGTATGTGTCCTGTGCATGTGTCCCGTGCATGTGTCCTGTACATGTGTCCTGTACATGTGTATGTGTCCCTGTGTCCTGTACATGCGTCCTGTACATGTGTATGTGTCCTGTACATGTGTCCTGTACATGTGTATGTGTCCCTGTGTCCTGTACATGTGTCCTGTACATGTGTATGTGTCCCTGTGTCCCTGTGTCCTGTGCATGTGTCCTGTGTCCTGTACATGTGTCCTGTGTCCTGTGTATGTGTCCTGTACATGTATATGTGTCCTGTGTGCATGTGTCCTGTGCAAACTCCCTGTGGCGATCTCCATCCTCCCTGTGGTGATCTCTATCCTCCCTGTGGTGATCTCCATCCTCCCTGTGGCGATCTCCATCCTCCGATCAGCGTGTGATAATACACTTCGGCGGCCATTCCACTGTTCAAAAGCCACGCCTCCTCCTCGTCTGTGATAGGCAGAACACACAGCAGTCAGGGGTCAGCCTATCACGGACATTCTCTCATTCTCATACCACGGACGAGGATGAGAGAATGTCCGTGATAGGCTGTACACTGACTGCTGGGAAATGGAGTGTTCAGCCTATCACAGACGAGCAGGAGGCGCGGCTTTTGAAAGCTGGAATAGCCTCCGAACTGTATTATCACACACCAGCCACCGTCTGCCTGCATGAAACGCTGATCATGCAGACAGACGGCAGTGACTCGAGTATAAGTTGAGGGGGGCACTTTCAGCCCAAAAAAAAGGCTGAAAAATTCGACTTATACTCGAGTATATACGGTACTTACCTGCTCTGTGCAATGGTTTTGCATAGAGCAGCCCCAATCTTCTCGAGTTCCCCACTGGCGCTCCTCTTCTTGCTCGAGTGCCCTCATAGCAAGCCGCTTGCTATGGAGGCACTTGTGCTTGCTCGCTCCCGAGCCCCGCTCTGTGTGTCTATAAGACACACAGAACAGGGCTTGGCCCCGCCCACTGCTACCTCCTCACTGGCTGTGATTGACAGCTGCGTGATCCAATGGCTCCCCCTGCTGTCTCTCAACCAATGAGGAGGTAGATCGGGCTCAAGCAAGTATTGGGGGGCTGGGGGAGAAGCTGCATATGGGAGGTTTTTTACCTTCACGCATAGAATGCATGAAGGTAAAAAAAACTTCAGCCTTTGGAACCACTTTAATTATTTCAACTTTACATATGGCACATTTAATGCTACACAATGTAAAAATGGTGCATTTTAGAAATTGGAACACAAGCCCTTTAGCAGAACCAAAAGTATTGCAAACATGAATTTGGCGCAATACATTACCAAGAGTGATTAACGCCAGAAAAGTGGCAAAGCAGCTTTATTGAATTCCCCCCATTGTTTCTAACAGCCAGAGAGACATAAATTGCCCATGGAGAATGTTATGTTCCTAATAGCCATATGAATTTCACATAGACCCTGTCGACTAAAATTACGCATTAAAGGTACTTATACTTGGGCAAATGCGACTATTGTGATTAGGACTGTCCATTCTTTGTAGATAGTTATTCTTTTAATGGCATGAATAGAAAGGAAACAGAAAAGTGAAAACCGAGGCTGAGATAATTTCCTCATTGTATCTGTATCACTTATCTGTAGGCCTGTGATAGGGGAAAATTACAGTATTATTAAAGCCGATGAGCCACAAAATATATACTTTGCACTTTCTCTTTTTATCCTTTACAAAACCCGTCTCAAACTCAAGTAACCATTTACCTGCCTTAAAATACTGTATAATGAATAAAAGTAACACAATATTTTAATAATAAACCCACCACTGGGCCCATGATTGGTTTGGGGTTAAACGTTGAAAGCAAGATGAAGGGGAAAGCCCAAGAAGAGTTTTATGTTATTATTTAAAATTCCAAGTAGATGTGCTCAGGGCAGGGACAAGGAGTGGGCAGGAGGGATGGCTGCCTTGGGTGCAATGGTTTATCGCAAGGATGGGGGCGCCCTGACCCTAACACGAAGGGAAGGGGAGGCGCAGTTTGGCATCTTTGCCCTGGGTGCTGGATGACCTTGTCCCAGCACTGGATGTGCTGCATGGAAACAAGGTTGCACCCTGCAAGGGGGCAGCATCTCAGCCAAGTGATTAGCCAATATTTAGGGAAAGAGATGCCAGCATTAAAAAAAAAATCTGTTTTTACAACGAGCATGACCATTTAATATTAAGGCTGTACGGTTATCACCATGCATTGAAGTAAAATGCATTAAAAATGTTTAAAAATACCCATCAGGAACAAGTTCTACTCTAATAGGCACAGTGCTTTCTCAAAGCTATTCCTAGTGCGAAACATGTCAGAAAAGGACATGTTCCTACTGGTTATACTAAAAAAAAAAAAAAAAAAAAGAAGATTATTTTGTATCTTAGTGTAAAGCATTCCTATTGCTGGTACAATTAATTATTTAGTGGAGCCAAGTCAAGCCAGCATCTGAGTTGCAATTATGGAATGTGGAGCCTGATCTTGCCTGGAGCCACATGTGAAATGCAGCATCATCCTCTTAGATAGGTTGGTAAAATGTTAGGTACATTAAGTTCTTGTTGGTCCTCTGTAATCGTTGGAGTAGCTTTTGATTTCTTTGGGCTGTTATGTATCTCAGAGGCTGTGGGTTTAAATTGCCCCCCCCCCATCTTCTAAAGGCTTCTAGAACATAGTGGGCTGGATATAAAATAATATGTATTGTGCTGCAGCCAATTCCAGGAGAGGTGTGCCCAGTAGATGGCTGGAGAGGAACATAAACAGTGTGGGGTCTGGAGCAACCAAGTCTTATCCTGCTGGAGAAGTTCCCAGTCTCAGGGGCTCTGTCCCTCTAAGGCAGTTTTGGTGGAGTTTGCTGATGTTCATTAAGGTCCCAGCTGTGGCAGAGCTGGGGGGGGGCCTATTCCTAATCATTGTTGGAGCTAACTAAGGAGCCTTGCCTAAGACCCCATTCACACAGGGGCAACACGACTTGCAGGTCGCCTCAGCAAGGCGACCTGCAAACGACTGCCCGGGCGACTTGCAAGGCGACTTCTGTATAGAAGTCTATGCAAGTCGCCCCAAGTCGCCTCCGAAGTCGTACAGGAACCTTTTTCTAAGTCGGAGCGACTTGCGTCGCTCCCCTTAGAACGGTTCCATAGCACAGAACAGGAGGCGACTTGTCAGGCGACTAGGTCGCCTGACAAGTCGTCCCTGTGTGAATGGACTCTAAGGATATGGTCTAGAGAGCTCACTGACGAGTGCCAGGTGGAAGCTGTAAAGTGTGTAGCTGTCTTGTTGCATTGTAAGTATTTCTCCTTCCCCAGTAAAGAGTGTCTGGTGGAAGCTAGGAACTGAGCAGTTGTCCTGATTCCTGAAGCATAAATATGTCTGAAGGAAACTGGGGGAGTTCTGCTGTGCAGGAAAGACATTGGGCTCCATTTACAGAACCTGATCAGACGTGGTATATAGGTGTCTGGACACATTTTCCCTAAATATCGCATTTGATCCTGCCACTGTCAATTCACTGTACCGCTTTGGGGTATTTACCGCAAAACTCTCAAAACTGTCAGTAAATACCGCATGAAAAGGGGTTAAAGTCAATTCACTGAAATAAATAATTAAATGCATGCGGTAAATAAGTAGTGGTCCAAGTATATTAAGGAATGTAAAAATGTAATAGGCAATTTGGAGTAGTCTCTGCCTTTTTCAGTTCTCACACCAGTAATTCATAGAAACCTAAATATGGAAATCATTAAGGTTGATTTACTTAAGTATAACGACAGGAATTTTTTTTGTAGTTTTGATAGAGTGGAGGTGGATTAGAACACCTGTCAGTTTTTTTTTTCTTTTTGGTTCTTAATTTCAATATTTCTTTATGAAAGTTTTCACGAAAATGAACATGGTGCAAATTTGTTGCAACAGGTCAGATGTCCGACTAGAGCAAAGTATACAAGGGATAGGATAATTCAGGTCCAGTACCTGATAACTAGTCTTGAAAAAACATAACATAAGCTAAAAGAAGCTTTAGGTGCTAACAATATTATCTCCAGATGGGGAGGGGGGATAGGGGAGGGATATGGAAAGAGGTATGAAGGGAAAAAGGGAGCACCAGCATCGTATTCAGAGGTATTACATAGAGAATCAGGGGGAAACAAGTTGGACCTACGGTTCATCTGTCAGGTTTTTATTGTTGTCTGTGCCCCCATTAGGGAGAGTTACCCTCTCTATATTTGTCCTGTTTACTATTATCATTGGAAGTAAAAGTAAAAGAAAATACCAAATTTTGGGTTGTCCCCAGAAAAGTAATAGAGAGGAAATTATCTAATGGGGACACAGATGGCAAAAAAAAGTCAGGGGTTATAACCCTCCCTTACTCTATCCAAAATGAAAAAAAAAAAAGTTGTGCCTATAGTTCTACTCTGCAAGAGCTTAGTACATGTCGTAAAGCTTCACTTTACAAAGAATACCCAATCAGATGCAAGGAAATTTTTAAAAATAGAGCATTTGTGCTTGCACGTGAAATAAATACCGCATAATGTAGATGAAATACAGTATGGAGTATTTTAGTAGCTTTTTTTGTGACTTGCAAAACAAATTGTGAAAAACGCTATGAGCTATTTTACCACAAATCTTAAAGAGGAAAATACTGTACCGTGAATGGAGCCCAGCATCAAATCAAGAACCAGAGCAGACAGTTCAATAAGTCAAACAGTTGGAACAAAGTAAACCAACAATTTCAAGGCTTGCAAGAAATAAATATCAATGGACAGGACTGGGCAGGCACATGACCACAGGTGAAGTGTTTTGCTGTCTCAGAATGTGATTAATGTACAGCAATCCCCTTTATAGACTGGGCATACACAGCATTCACCCAGGACAAAACCATCATAATGCCTTGGCAAAGGATTACACATGAACGAGGACAAAAAGTTGACAGAGAAACAAAGATAAGGAGTAGGCATTGAACTCTGTCGGCAAGGAAAAGTCAACAGAAGGCAGATAGACAAGACTGGACCCACATGAGACTGGGGAGCAGACAAAAGACAGAAAACATTTCCCACTATGAGCACTTGTAAGGAGCAAGACGAACATGAAAATGGATAATGCAAGCCAAGGGAAACATTTCCCACTATGAGCACTTGTAAGGAGCAAGACGAACATGAAAAAGGATAATGCAAGCCAAGGGAGTGACACAGTCTAAAGCAGGGGTCTCAGACTGGCGACCCTCCAGCTGAAACTACAAGTCCCATCATGCCTCTGCCTGTGGGAGCCATGCTTGTAACTGTCAGCCTTGCAATGCTTTATGGGACTTGTAGTTTTGCAACAGCTGGAGGGCCATCAGTTTGAGACCCCTGGTCTAAAAGCACAGACTATAAAGAAAGAAAATGCATGGTCATATAATCATCTAGACCATTACAAAAATGTGCAAGTGGAATGCTGTAATTTTCAGATGAAAAAAATTTAAGATCTTAAAATGTGTCTGTAATGTATGCATAGCCGACTAAACTTTCATTTGCAAATAAAAAAATGTCTTCATTATGTATCCAACAGAAGGGAAGTGCTAGGTCTCTACTTAAAACAAAGAACAGAATTAAACATGAACCTTATTACATTTGTATCATGCAGTATAGCCTACACACCATCAAAGCATGCTTTGAAATACAACCGCTCTGACCTTCCATCTTGGAAGCGTGCATTAAAAGTGAAGATGAACAAATGCTTATGAAGCTTGATGTTCACTATCTCAAAGAAAGAAGCCTAAGCAACACCCAACGACACATCTAAAGAGTATCACATTCATGCATGCCAAAATACGCAAAATCTCTATGTTAAATGGTCAATTAACTCCATTTTAAAGCATAAATGATGCAACTAATTTCACTGTTAACTCAAAAATGATCAGTTGGAAGTTGGCTTGGACAGGAACTAAGATCACGGTTGAGTATAAATATGTGGATTCTGCAGACTTTCTCAGGTTGAAAGCTTTTTCGAGTTTTGATTGCCATCTGCATCCCCTTACGAGAGATTATCTCTTTATTGCTTCCTGTCCCACAGACATAAGGGCCAGATCATTCACAAGCCAACCTAAGGAATGACAAAAGAGACAATCCAAGTGGAGCGGCATTGTCAACCCTATCAGTTGGATGGTTGAACCTATCCCCTACCCACTCTGTCTCAGTGTTGCTATCCAAGAGTCTGGCCATACACTGTGTAGGCAAAGGGTTCTCAGTATAT
The DNA here is from genome assembly GCF_042186555.1 of Aquarana catesbeiana. Taxonomy (NCBI): domain Eukaryota; kingdom Metazoa; phylum Chordata; class Amphibia; order Anura; family Ranidae; genus Aquarana; species Aquarana catesbeiana. The sequence continues at coordinate 913,385,825 of NC_133324.1, read as the reverse complement.
GTAGTTCTGGGGCCTGCCTTTGTCAGTATGAACTGAGCTGCCAACAGCTGTTACTGTAAGCCTGGTGATGATGCCACAGGGTGTAATAAAAGCCATTCCTTGTTACAGGAAAAGGGCCAATATAATAATAATAATAATAATGAGACTTAATCTAGTGGAGGAGAGGGAAGTTGTATACCAGTTTAGATGGATATAACCATTAACAGAGAGATGTTGCTTTGGGTGCCAAACCTTGCCTGCCTAAAGCCTCCAGTGAAGAAAATTCATCCATAAGTGCTGCAGCTTCAATAGAGAAAACCATTAAAAGTAATCCTATAGACTTTCGGCGCCAGATGAGGAGGAGGTAAGCAGAGACTGCTCTCGCTGCACTCCTCTCTAAAGCCTGCTATTAAGCCAGCTATCGCCTCCAAGGGACCCCCCACAGCCTCAGCTCACCGGCGATTTGTGGAACGATCCAATACCCGATCACTCTCCTCCACACCACAGCCCTCAGCTGATACAGCGGTGGCCACTCCCAGCTGCTGGGCTAGTGCAGTCTTCCACAGGCACGGCGGCTAGTGATCCTGCCTCTCCTGCTGGCATACTGCAAGCAGTTGTAGCCCTGCTCACACCCACTTTAGCTGCCACGGTGGATGCTGCGGTACAAAGGGGACTGGAGCAGCTGCATGTGGAGATCAAAGCCCAGGCTCAAAGGATCGCTCACACAGAGGAGCGGATCTCTTCACTAGAGGATGACAATACAGCCAGCTCTGCTGTCCTTGCTCGCCTCTCACACTCCAATAGAGACCTGTGGGAGAAGCTGGACGATTTAGAAAATTGCGCACGGCGCAATAATTTGCGAATTATTGGCTTGCCAGAATCATTCTCTAATACACAGCTCACAGACATCTGTGCCAAAACCATTCCTGAGCAACTTGGCTTTCGCACCCCATGTGTCATTGAACGAGCGCATCGCATAGGCCAGCACACAGAACACCATGCTAAACCTAGACCTGTCATCGTCAGATACCTCAACTACGCTGACAAGAATGCTATTTTGCAGAAATTCCATCGCTCATGCACCCTCTTTATTGAAGGCGCAGACCTGCTATTGTTCGCTGACTACTCAATAGAGGTGATGAAACAACGTAAAACATTCTCATCAATTTGCTCGTCCTTGTACAGCAATCATATCAAGTTCACCCTTGCCTACCCGGCTGTTCTTCATATCCAATCTCCTACAGGGAAACATCTCACCTTCTCTAGCGGACGCGGAGCACTACATCAATAATCCTTCTGACATGGACATGGAGCACAATAATCCTGCTGACGACTCTCCCTCAACTGCTGGTAAAGCCTCGCGGGCCTCATCTACTGTCCTGTTGGGAACTGCTATACACTGGGGGGAGAACCTCTGGGGGAATCTAGGATGGAAAAGGACCTGGGGGTCCTAGTAGATGATAGGCTCAGCAGTGGCATGAAATGCCAAGCTGCTGCTAACAAAGCAAACAGAATAATGGCATGCATTAAAAAGGGGATCAACTCCAGAGATAAAACGATAATTCTCCCGCTCTACAAGACTCTGGTCCGGCCGCACCTAGAGTATGCTGTCCAGTTCTGGGCACCAGTCCTCAGGAAGGATGTACTGGAAATGTAGCGAGTACAAAGAAGGGCAACAAAGCTAGTAAAGGGTCTGGAGGATATTAGTTATGAGGAAAGGTTGCAAGCACTGAACTTATTCTCTCTGGAGAAGAGACACTTGAGAGGGGATATGATTTCGATATACAAATACCGTACTGGTGACCCCACAATAGAAATAAAAAAAATTTGCAGTAGAGAGTTTAACAAGACTCGTGGCCACTCATTAAAATTTGAAGAAAAAAGGTTTAACCTTAAACTACGTAGAGGGTTCTTTACTGTAAGAGCGGCAAGGATGTGGAATTCCCTTCCACAGGCGGTGGTCTCAGCGGGGGGCATCGATAGTTTCAAGAAACTATTAGATAAGCACCTGAACGACCACAACATACAGGGATATACAATGTAATACTGACATATAATCACACACATAGGTTGGACTTGATGGACTTGTGTCTTTTTTCAACCTCACCTACTATGTAACTTTGTAACTACGTAACTGGTAACTTTAATCTCTACTCCCTTTATGCCCCATTGCCTGTTATTTACAATGCAACCATTGCATTTGTTATAGTTAGTTATGCATTGTATTTACAGCATTTGGTTTATATATAGCTTTCTATGCACCTGTTATTTTCAGACAAACTCTTGCTCCATCAATGGGTTAAAATTCTGCAGTTCTATTCAGATACTCCTCTACTATCTACTATTGCCTGCTATCAGAGGGTCCTCCTATTCCTTCATTCCCTTCTCTCCCCCTGTGGGGTCTATCCCCACATCCCCCCCTCCTTCCCCCCTCCTTCCCCCGGGGCTTAACTTTCACCCGCGAGAGAGGAACAGGCATTTGGCGGGAGCTCTGCATGGGAGATGGTCCCCATGTGGAAAAAAGTGGAGTCAGTAGTGTGCACCAGGTGGTTCTTCAACTTGGCTTTGTTATTTTTGATTTCTTCATCTTTTTATTTGTTTGAGTTATTTCCCTGTTAGGCAACTCTACCCTCAGAGGATTTCCAATGTACTGATGCCCCTCACTTTGATGAAAGGATGACTGTCAGGAGGCCCTATTACACGTTAACATTTAACATTTTTTCAATATCTAGATTATCTCCTGGAACGTCCCCCCTAAAAAGCGTAGGTGAATTCTTAGATAACTAAAGCGTCTCCGGGCTGATGTGGTTCTCCTCCAAGAGACCCATCTATCCGTGGACGATTTACCACGTCTTTGTAAATTATGGGTCGTGATGTCTTTGGCTCTCCGGGCAGTAGGCCGCAAAGCTGGGGTGGCTATCCTGCTACATAAAAATTTGAGACACACTATCCGAGATATCCGAGCTGACTCAACTGGCCGCAAAATGACACTACATTTATTATTAGCTTCTAGTGACATTGCTATTACCAACATCTATGCTCCCAACTCCCCTGATAATCTCTTCTTTCAGGAAATGGTGTCTTGGATCTTAAACGCTCCCGAGGCTCTCCACCTGGTCAGAGGAAACTTTAATTACATCATGCGTCCATCTGAGGACCGCACGGGTGTTCGGTCCCATACACCGCGAGATCATGCATCACCGGCCGCAGATCTCTCGCTGTTAGCACAGGCCATCTCATCCATACATTTTGTAGACTTATGTCGAATAGCCCACCCGACCGGCCGAGATTTTACCTTTTTTTCACCCCCCCACAATTCTTTCTTGCATATAGACAATTTTCTTGCTTCTCCATCTTTACTTTCAATGCTACATAATGCGGAGGTTGGCGATACAGTGATTTCTGACCACAGTCCAATTATCGTACACTTGGCCAGTGTCAAACCATTATCTCTCTCACCCACTTGGCGTTTTCCCTCATATTTAGCAGAAAATGAGGATTTCCGTCACATGCTTTATGATGCCTGGGCGGAGTATGCCTCCACTAACGGAGCACACCTCACCGATCCAAACCTCTTCCGGGAGGTGGGTAAAGCCTTCCTTAGAGGAAAAATTATTTCCTATACTATCCAATTTAAAAGACACTCCCGACATCACTATATGCAATCTAGTGAAACATTACGATCAGCATATGCAACTTTAACACATACTCGCACCTTGGATAACATAACAGCCTGGCAGCTCGCTAAACGGAACTTTGATCTGTGGGCAGAGCAACAGGAAGCAGCTAAGACATCCTACTCTACACTACGTTTATACAGGTACGGTAACAAGGCAGGCAAACTTTTGGCCAGACTGTGTGCAGGTCCTCGGCGACCTACCCATATTTCTGCTAAAGAATACCGCTGGCTCCCTCGTTACCTTACCTGCAGAAATTAGTAAACTGCTTACTGACTATTATACATCCCTCTATTCTGAGGAACCGACTGATCAGATAATGGCTGATAAATTGTTATCCAGGATGCGACTACCCCAACCTCCGCACACTTAGAGGCCCTTAACCTCCCTGGCGGTATGATTCTGTCTGGAATTTTGTGCTAAAAGCGGTTCAATTATTTTGCATGGAAATTTGATGCTATGTATTATAGGCCTGCAATTCTTAGTAATTACTTACTTAAACCTGACCAAACAAGACTCTAGTAGACATCCCAGATGTGATAAAGTTTGAAACACAAAATCATGATTTTAAATTTTTAAATAATATAATTTTATTCAATAATGTAATACAAACTAAAGAAATTTGTCAGACAAAGAAAATTCAATAAACATCCTGAGTGTAATAAATTTTAAAGCAAGGTACAGCATACAGTCCCACGTCACAATCCGGACAATAGAACCTGCTTTCTTTTCTGATTTTTTTTCCCTTGTCATCTCTGTGTGAACAGCAAACCACACACATCCTGGTAGGTGCTGCCTTTTTTGCGGTTGGCGGTATATAGTCCATAAAGTGCCGACCTGTTAGGCGTTCTGGGTTGGCAACACCAACAGCACGTCGTCCAGGTCTGTTCGCATCAACTGATGGCATCTGGTGTTTGGCAAAAATCTGCTCAGCCACCTTCCAGATAAAATCTGAATGAACAAGAGGCCTGTCACTCCCTGCTCGGTACAAGATGTAAGCGTTCCAAAGGCATTGTTCCAGAAGATGTCTGAAAATCTTTTTGTAATATTTTTTCTGCTGTTTCCGCATAGTCGGATAAAAGGTCATTGCCTGATCGGCTCGGTCGACACCTCCCATAGTGCAATTATAGTCTATGACGACTTGCGGCTTCAGCACATCTTTCCCACCTTTTGTGTGGACCGTGGCAGTGGAGGTATTGTGCACAGTGCTCATGAGACACACGTCCTTCTTGTCTCGCCAACGTATTGCCATCATCTTACCCTTCTGCCAGGCAACCATTTCTCCGGGTTTTAGTTTTTTCTTTCCAAACATAGATGGCATGTCACGTCTGTTAGGCCTAACTGTACCATAGGCATCCGTCTTGTTTTGAATCAAAACCTCAAACAGTTCCGGTGACGTATAGAAATTGTCCATGGTCACACAATATCCCTGGTTCAGTAATGGCTCCAACAGTGTAAGGACAGATGATGTGGCCATCCCATAATTGCTGTACCTGGGGTTGAACTTCGTGCCTTTACCGGTGTAAATGACCGTGTTCCATATGTACCCGGTGGATGACTCGCAGAGCATGTATGATTTGATGCCAAACCGCGCTCTTTTGGATGCAATATACTGGATCCAGCTTAGGCGTCCTTTGTAGGCCATCAAACTCTCATCCACGCTGACGTCCCTTTCTGGCACGTAGGCCCGCTGGAAATTGTTCCCAATAATTTGGCATACCTCCCAGATTTTTTTTAGCTTGGGCGCAGGATGCGTGGCCTCATCAAACTCTTCATTGTTAGTGAAGTGAAAATATTTCATGATGAGGGAAAAACGGTATTCGGACATCACAGTACCAAAAAACGGAGTGGCCATTAACTTGTTGGTGGTCCAGTACCATTTCTGGCGTGGTTTCCCCACCACCCCCTGAAGAATAATGAGTCCGAGAAACAGCCAGATGTCCTCTTTAGTCACCGGTTCCCACCTTCTGCTTCGGGAAAACCTGGCATGCAGCGTAGCGGATTGCTGCTGTTGGTAGCGATTTGTCTCTATGACAATTTTTTCAATTACCTCCTCTGTGAGAAATAATTGCAGGTATGCCAGAGGGTTGCCACGCTCAACTTCGACCTTCATCCCAGGTGATCCAGTGAAGGGAAATCTTGGGGGCGCTGCCTGGTCCGTATCGCACTCAATAGGGCACCAAGTGCGCACATCGCTGATGTCAGGTGCAGGATCATCACTGCTGTTATCGCTGTCACTTGTCAGATCAATGTCAGACGACAAATCTCCCCACGACTCACTATCGCTGAGTTCTGGGAGCAACTCCATGTCGCTGTCGCTGTCATTCAACTGCTCCAAAGGCGATTTTGTAGCGAAATGGCGCTTTTTGGATTCCATCTTCTCAATATTTTATTGAAGGCAAGGGGCACTGGGGCAAGGGGCACTGTATCAGTGAGATCTGAGATGATACAATGTAATCCTCTCAGATTACACTGTATCACCTCTTTTTATATGTGTGTTATTGTGTTTGAACTTTTGAACTTTTTGAATTTCCCGCCTAGTTCCGCTCCCGTGCGCCGCTGCTGCTCGCAGGGAACGGAACTAGGAAGTGAGATGCTGTGATCGCGCTGGCGATCACAGCGGAGCACAGCCGAGGACAGTGGAGGGCATCGCTGGAACCCAGGAGAAGGTAGGGGCTTCGCTGGATGCTCTGCAATGTTACCCTGAGCGTGACTCTGGGTTACCGCTCCAGACAGTAAAAGTCAGACCCGAGTCACGCTCGGGATTACCGCCAAGGAGGTTAATGCTCCCATCTCAGTGGAAGACATTCAAATAACAATTAAATCCTTAGCTTCATCCAAGGCTCCAGGTCCAGATGGACACACAGCCAAATTTTACAAATTGATTGGAGAACATGTGGGAAGGAGGCTCATACCTCCCCACATCGACCCCTTACACCCAGGTTCGTATTGGTCAATTTCATTGTTAAACGTGGACGTTAAGATTCTCTCTAAAATAGTAGCCTCGTGATTAGCTATTTTACTCCCCTCCTTGCTTCACCCAGCACAATCGGGTTTTGTCTCGGGGTGTTCGGCGACTTTAAACATTCGCCATACCTCTTCTACTAAAACACTCAGATGTGCAGAAAATACACAAGGCTTTAACTGCCTTTTTATGGTTGCACAGAAAACCACACATAGCTCTCCAAAAACGTTGTCCCCCTAAGTCCGAAGGTGGTACAGGCTTGCCCATACTGTATACCTGAGGGCGCTTTGGTCTCCCCGCACACTCTTTCGGCCGTCCTCCACTCAACTCTTAAAGCCTTTAGATCCTAGGTCAAATGTCCTCATCAAGGACACAGCGGTTGCCTGGAATGAGGTGCGGAGGTTGCTAGGGCTTCCTTTGAATATATCCAACCATCTTACCATCCAGGGTAACTCCATGTGCCTCCCTGCCACTATCTACACAGCCTTCCACTATTGGCGCACAGGCTTTTCACCACCATCAATTGCTCAGCTACCTACAAACTTGTCATGGACCTCAAACAGATCCCCTTCAAAAATCCTTTATTGATGCAGTGCTCCAGAAAGACGATTACACTATTTCCAGTCTTTACTCCCACCTTATTACACATCAATCGGATAAATATCATCTTACTCCATTCCAGAAGTGGTCCTCCATTTTCAATGATACTTACCTTCCGGAAAGAATCCTACAAAGTTATCGCCACATTCACAAACTCACTATCTCAGAGACCTGGCGGGAAACACACTTTAAAATCATCCACAGAGCATACTATCCATTTCGCACCAACATCGCCGAACCTTCCCGAAGCTCAATGCCCTTGGTGCTTTTTCCCCCGCCCTACCCTGATGCACTGCCTATGGGAATGCTCAGCAATATCTCCTTACTGGGACTCTCTGCTTGCCTTTATCTTTAATGTTAGCAAGATACGGCTAGTCAAAGATCCATTCTTATGCTTGTTTGGATGCGATGCTCCAGCCTCCCTTTCCTCATTGTCAGGAACACCCATTCCCACGCAATGGTCTCATATATGTCTATTAGCGGCACGCAGAACAATCATGGGCCACTGGATTAAACCATCTCCACCTTCCCTACGGGCTGTGAAGCAAGCATTACTGTCGCTTTTCCATGTTGAAAGACTGGACATCATTGTCTTAAACTTTCGCTCTATTACTTGTTTTTTTACCAGGTGGCAGAAATATATGGAGTCTACGTTCACTAGACTGTATCCATCATACATCTGTTCCGATATACTGAATGGTACCTAAAGCGAGATATTGTTAATACCCTGGGCAAACGCAAAATGTCTGATCTGTCCACTCCTTCCAACTCCCTGACGCTTTAAACCCTTCCCATCGCTCTAGGATTATTAACCGGCCTCAACCCTGACGGGCAACCCTGTCTATCACTATTATCGTTATATCACTTATGACAGTTCTCTCTTTATTACATTCAACGTTGCTTCCTCTTCTGAGGGTTTCATAGTTTGTTATCGTGAATTCCTTGATAAAAACTTTTTTACTGTTGTACTGTTTATGGGTAAATACACCCCCTCTCCTGCCCCTCCCTCCTTCTCCACCTCCTATCTGTTATTTTCCCCTGGTTATCCTATGCGTTGGGTAATTACTGTGATCCAGAGCTCCTCAGCTCTATATTTTCCACTTTGTACTTGCTTTTACTTTGTACTGTAAAAATCCAATAAATATTTTACACAAAAAAAAAAGTAATCCTATATATACAATGTAAGAGTCTTTGCTAAATTAGCAAGATTGTAACTAGCCTAGGTTATAATTTCTAGTCTTAAATGCTGAGGGAGACAGATGAGGAATGGAGCTGAAATTACAAGTTTCCAGGTTCATAAGACCTTTTACTGGACTAGGTGACGTGGAAAACGCTGATTAAACTCATCATTACAAGACATAGGCTCATTTAGAAGTGGGAAAATTACATCGTAGTAGAGAGATATGGAATGACATATATTATTGAACAAAAATCTTGCATTACTATAATCATGTTTAAAGACAAATGAACTCCGAAATGTAATGGGCTACCTTTCTTTTAAAAATTGACATAGCTCGGAGACATGTTTTCATGCTAAGTGCACACAAGTTATGTTTAACACTCGCAGGTATTTATTAACTTACAAAGAGATGGCAATCATTTCCCCGAGAATGCTTTTAGCTATCTTTCACTAGAAGGATGGAGTCATGTTTGTTCAGACATTATTTAAGATCAACACCTACTTTTCTAGACCAAAAATATGGCCCAGAGTTGACAGGATCATGCCAGTCCCAATGATGTAGTAGGCATTGTGTTCTTGGCTATGTTCACATGTCTCACCAATCACTAAGATAGATCTATTACCATAGCCCTGTTTGCAGTGCCAGATTTAGACCTTGGGGGGCCCGGGCCACTTCAAGTTTGGGGGCCCCTCAACGTAGATATTAAATTATATGACAAACAAAAAAGTTAACTGAAATGAATAATAAACTGCATTTGTTCTAAAAATATATAAATTAGGTTCTTGTCAAGATAAGGAAAGTCCTCTACTGTCTGCCAATTTCGTCCGACACTCTGCTATGTCATTCTAGTCGAATTCCGATCCTGGGCCATGCCTGTCTTGAATTTGACCAATCTAATAATTTTGGGTAAAACTTGTTAACAAAGCTTTACTCCATTTGAGATTGCAGAGTGTCAGATTCATCCCTTGGCCCAATCAGGGTCAAGCGGGGGGGGGGGGGGGGGGTGAGCGATGAGCTTCTCTCTCATGTTTCTCACTGCAATAAATTGATTCTGGTCATTAACTTCACTCTCACATAATGGGGTCAGGGCTGTTGCCTGGCACTGTCCAACATTTTTTGAACTTTCCCCTTGTACCACTCACTTGTCAATTGTAAACAAGGCAACTAATTTCGCAAACCAGCCATGTTAAAACATACATCTGAAATAGTAAAATAATATGAGAAGTTGAAAAGTAAAACATCTGCCAGAAGCCCTCATCCCTTTCTTTGCCTCAGGCTTTACTGGTCCGTATTCTGACACCTACACACACTTTGATTATAAATTTAGTGTTATTAATAAAAAATTATTACATTTTTTTATAAGGGAAGTCCGGGGCTCCCTCTGGCAGGGAGGCCCGGGGCATTTGCCTCCTTATACATTTGGCACTGTCTGTTGGACAATATTGAAGCTGTCAAAGTGAGTGATGGAGGATGATGTATGATGGCATGACTTTCCCAGGATGTTCCATACAGGCAGACCTTGGGAGACTATATCTAGATAGGAACACTTCAGTAGAGCTCAAGAATTGTTTTTTAAGTATATGTCTAGCCATATTTGTTTGGGGGGGAGGGAGTCTTTCCCCCCTATTTTTCTTTTAGCTTTCTATGTCTTTCCTCGTGGTTTACCCAAATCCTATACAAGAGACATGACAGGAAGTCAAACTAATTAAATTCTCTATAAGGAGAAATCCTTACCAGAACCATTGGAAGATCCCCCCTCACCTCTTGTTTTGATGACAGTAGTAACATTTTGGATTTCTCACTACTTTCTGACCATTGTCATCAGGACAAATAGAGGGGTGAATCTACCAAGTGAGGACCGGAGTTCTTGTGGAACTCTTGTGCTAGATCTCCTGTTTTTAAAGAATTAGCCAGCGTTGCAAGTGATCTTTCAGTTAATAAAGCTGACAAGTTTCCATTAGTCTGCTCTCATATAGTACACTGGCCCTCAATGTGGGGGATCCTAGAAGAAGTAAAAAAAAAATAAGAAAAGCAGTGAGCGTCAACGTTCCTAGACTCCAGCAAGGTTTTTAACTCCATTCCATGTTTTATTTCTTTTCAACTAAATGTAATTAAAATTTTCTTCTGGACTCTATAACCACTAGTGCCACGTTTTCACTGCTTTTCTTACATTTTTGGACTTCTTCCAGGACCAGAGTTGTGGGGTTGCTGTGCAAAATGAAAGCAGCCTCGCTGAAGCTAGTCAGCTTAAATAATTGAACAGGTCACTTGCAATATTGTGTGTTAAAATAGAAGAGCTAGTGTCTCTTACCCAAATACTCAGATTTCGGAAATTAGAACTTGACTTCTAACTCTTACCCACTTTTTCCAAAACTATAAACGTTTTGGCTAGAGATAAACTTTAATGAGGAAGATGCAGGTGTTTTTTTTTTTTTTTTTTGGAATTTTGTAATTTTTTTACAAGCCAGAAAAGCATGCTTCTCAATTGAGTAACGTTTTTTTTTTTTTTTTTATGCTGAAAAACGAAAACAGAAAAATTGTTAAGTGAACAAAAAATGTTGCCATGAGACCTCTTACAGTACAAAATAGGACAGATCACCAAAGGGACAGATAAAGTCCTAACTGTAGTTCTCTTCGAACCATAGTGACAAATAGGTTCTCATAAAACTAATCAGCATCCTTGTTCTCTGTTTTAACAGTAAATTGGGGAATCTGGGTATTTTTGGAAATTCATCATTTTTTTATAGATGAGGAAAGCATGCTTTGCAAATTAGTTATGTTATTGGGATCAGCATAAGACCTCTTATGCCCCGTACACGCGATCGGACATTCCGACAACAAAATCATGGATTTTTTCCGACGGATGTTGGCTCAAACTTGTCTTGCATACACAGGGTCACTCAAATCTTGTCGGAAATTCCAAACGTCAAGAACGCTGTGACGTACAACACGTATGACGAGCCGAGAAAAACGAAGTTCAATAGCCAGTGTGTTCTTCGGCTTGATTCCGAGCATGCATGGAACTTTGTGCGTTGGAATTGTGTTTACACGATTGGAATTTACGACAACGGATTTTGTTGTCGGAAAATTTGAGATTCAGATTTCAAATTTTGTGTGACGGAAATTCCGATGGAAAATGTCCAACACGCGGTCGAAATTTCCGACAACAAGCTCCCATTGAACATTTTCCATTGGAAAATCTGACCGTGTGTACGGGGCATTACAATTCACAATAGAACAGATCATCAGAACTACAAAACATTTATCCTAGACCACACTGGCCAGATTGACCAGTCCTAACTGTAGTACAAACCATTGGGAGAAAGAGATTCTTATATAAACAGTCACCATCCTTGTTCTCTGTTTTAACAATAAATTTGGAATGAAACTGGGGCATGAAAATACAATAGATCAGTAAAGACCAGAAATCTAACCAGAAGAGTAGGGAGGGCTGCTAAACAGTAAGGCAGGGAGGGTCACTATGGTAACATTGTACTGCTCTGGTCACAGTATGTAAAACAATTAAAAAAAAAAAAAAAAAGTAATGTAAAAAAAGAAGAGAAAAATGTTTAAAAATTAAAAAAGTATTAATCATTATTTTTTAAAATTTTTTTTTAATACTGTCACCAATCAGTGTCCCCGATCACTGCCACACCAGTCATATGGTAATACTGTACTGCTCTGGTGAAAGTATGTAAAAGTTTATTTCATTTCTTAATTTTCCAAAAAATTGTGACAAAAAATGACAACTTAAAAAAACTCACCATACCTCTTATTAAATACCTTGGACTGCATACTTTACATTGTGTCATTTGGGGGGTATTTGTACTGTACAGGAGTTTTAGGGCCTCAAGAAATGAGATAAGCTGTCAGTACATCGGGACTAATCAATTAAAAAATATATATATATATACCATAGTTTGAACATTCTATAACATTCACACAGACTGAATAATATACACAAATTTTGGTTATTATAAAATGTAGCAGGATACATTTTGGTTGAAATGTACGAAGAACAAAACAAAGAAAAAGGCATTTTTTTTCAAAATGTTCAATCTCTTTTCCTTTATTTAGCAAAAAATTTAAAATCCCAGTGGTGATTTAATACCACCAAAAAAAATTCTATCCGTCTCAAAAAAATTCATTTGGGTGCAGTGTTGGGTGACTGAGTAATTTTCATCCAAAGTGTGACAGCGCTGAAATCTAAAAATTGGCCTGGGCAAGAAGGGGGTGATAGTGTTGGGTACTGAAGTGGTTAAACACAACCCCCCCCCCAAAAAAAAATGCATCAAAAAGTGCATGTATGTGCGTTTTTGATGCATTCTTTATGCAGTTCCATTGAAGTCTATGGAGCCAAAAACACACTGGGGGTTATTTACGAAAGGCAAATCTACTTTGCACTACATGTGCAAAGTGCACTTGAAATTGCACTGAAAGTGCACTTGGAAGTAAATCTGAGGGGTGGATCTGAAATGAGGGGAAGCTCTGCTGATTTTATTGTCCAATCATGTGCAAGCTAAAAAGCTGTTTTTTATTTTCCTTACATGTCCCCCTCGGATCTACAGCGACTTTTCTTCCAGTGCAGTTTCAAGTGCAATTTGCACTTGTAGTTTGCGCTTGTAGTGTAAAGTGGATTTGCCTTTAGTAAATAACCCCCATTGTGTTGTATGTAAAATGTCCTTGCACCTTTTTAAAATGCACTGCAGGAAACTGTGGAGTTGTGAACGGGACTCATAGGAAATGTTGTTAAATGGATTGTGGTGCGTTTCTGCAGGTTTGCACTAAACAGTGCACAGATGTGAACCTAGCCTTACTCCAGAAGTCTTATTCAGGACCAGAAAGTGTATAGTAAGGTGCCTTCAACCACCCCACAGCGCCATTATAGGTTAAAGGTTTGTGGGCATATTATATGGAACACCAAGGGGACCTTATACCATCTTGTTAAAGTGGTTGTAAAGGCTGAAGGTTTTTTTTTACCTTCGTGCATTCTATGACACTGATGGGCACTGAAAGGCTGCACTGATGGGTACTTATGGGTGGCACTGATGGGCCCTGATAGGAGGCACTGATGGACACTGATGAGTGGCACTGATGGGCGTTGATAGATGGCACTGATAGGCATCACTGATAAGGAGGCACTGGCAGGCATTACTGATGGGCACTGATTGGCATCATTTGTGTGCACAGATTGGCATCATTTGTGGGCACAGATTGGCATCTCTGGTGGCCATGGGTGGCATACCTGGTGTTCATCAGTGGTGGGCATCCCTGGTGGTCCTGGTGGCATCCCTGGTGGTCCTATGTGGGCATCCTGGGGGGCTGCACTGATAATCAATCAGCGCAGACCCCCCAGTCAGGAGAGCAGCCGATTGGCTCTCCTCTAGTTGCGTCTTTCAGATGCAGTAGAGGAAAACCGATACACAGCTCTTCCTGTTTACACCGCGATGAGCTGTGATTGGACACAGCTGATCACGTGGTAAAGAGCCTCCGTTAGAGGCTCTTTACCGAGATTGGTGTTGTGGGGTGTCAGACTGACACGCCGCACCACTGATCGCCGCGCTGCACGCCCCACCCTGGCACGCGCCGGCTCGTCATCCTGAAAGACGTCATATGATTTTTTTTAATCTTCACTGTTGCTGTAAACTGTGCCATGAAAAGCTAATGCCAGGTGCCCTTTAAAAATAAAATTATTATATTTTCAGAAAAAGACACCCAGGTTTAATTTTACCTTCAACATTTATTTAAAATCTGTCCTTTGCTCGAAAGGAAATTCAATTCCAAAAATGTTATCAACAAAAAGCCTTCAAAAATATTTATCTTTCAGAAAGAAAATGGGCATTTAGCACAATGCACACCTAATAAATACCCAGACTTCAGGCTTTATGGAAATATTACTGTTATGAGTACATGAATTAAATAGAAGTTCTTCTCTCGTAATGTTTGTTTTTGCAGAATTTAAAAACTAGAGAGATTGAAAGCAGTCGAAACTGCCAGTTATTCTTTTGTTGCTCAGGCAGCTTATTGCTGAATTTCAATGACTATTCTTCTGCTTAAAGCTGAACGCTCTGCAGATATAAAATAAACAAATGAATGCAGCTCTGTAATCACTAAACATCATTAAATGTATTTTTTTTCAGCAGTGTAAGTATCTGAATATGACCTGGTATCAGATTTTTGCAATACCCTGTATAAAGCAGCTCAGACTGGGAGAGGGAGACGCAGCACAAGAAGCCAAGAAGTTGTACTGCAGTGAATATATTAAAAGAGTGCAGCACAACAACAAAAAAGAAAATGCCCTAAAGCCGCACTTCAGATGGGAATTGTGTGATGTCAGGCAGTTGGAGGAAAATCCGACCGTGTGTATGCTCCATCGGACAGTTGTTGTCAGACTTTCCGCCAACAAATGTTGGCTAGCATGTCTTCAAATTTTCAGCCAACAAATATCTGTTGTCGGACTTTCCAAATCGCGTGTACACAAGTCCATCGGACAAAAGTCCAAAGTACAAACACGCATGTTCGGAAGCAAAGACGAGCCAGAAGCGGTCGGTCTTGTAAACTAGCGTTCATAATGGAGAATTAACATTCGTGACATGGCAAATTATGAAATCTCCAAATGCAGCGCACAATTCTCTTCTTCTTTAACCACTTCAGCCCCGGAAGGATTTACCCCCTTCCTGACCAGAGCGTTTTTTGCGATTCGGCACTGCGTCGCTTTAACTGACAATTGCGCGGTCGTGCGACGTGACTCCCAAACAAAATTGACGTCCTTTTTTTCCCACAAATAGAGCTTTCTTTTTGTGGTATTTGATCGCCTCTGCGATTTTCATTTTTTGCGCTATAAACAAAATAAGAGCGACAATTTTGAAAAAAACGCATTATTTTTTACATTTTGCTATAATAAATATCCCCCAAAAATATATAAAAAAAACATTTTTTTTCTTCAGTTTAGGCCGATCGTATTCTTCTACATATTTTTGGTAAAAAAAAAAATTGCAATAAGCGTTTATTAATTGGTTCGCGCAAACGTTATAGTGTTTACTAAATAGGGGATAGTTTTATGGCATTTTTATTAATAATTTTTTTTTTTACTAGTAATGGCGGCGATCAGCGATTTTTATTGTGACTGCGACATTATGGCGGACATGTCGGACATTTTTGACACATTTTTGGGACCATTGTCATACAGCGATCAGTGCAATTAAAAATGCACTGATTACTGTGTAAATGACACTGGCAGTGAAGGGGTTAACCACTAGGGGGCGGGGAGGGGTTAAGTGTGTCCTAGGGAGTGATTACTAACTGTAGGGGGATGGGCTGTGTGGGTGACGTCACTGATCTCTGCTCCGATGACAGGGAGCAGAGAGCGAGTGACACTTGTCACCAGGCAGAACGGGGAGATGCTGTTTACAATGGCATCTCCCCGTTCGTCCTCTCCGTGAGGCGATCGCAGGTATCCCCGCAGCGATCGAGTCCGCGGGACCCGCGACCAGATTCACGGAGCTCCCGGCCGGCGCGCGCGCGGTCGGGAACCGGTTAATGGGATAATAATGAAGCTGCTTTGCTGGTGATACTGATAGAGTTATTGCAGACAAATTTTAAAATGCTTTTTTTTCTAGTGATTACAAGAATAATATTATTATGCTTCTTTTTTTTTTTTTCTTAATTATTATTATTTGTGCAAGTTACCACAACATCATTATCCCGTAGTTCTTAAGAACAAAGATACAACTACCGGTATATTGGTGTCCCTTGTCAATTTTATATTGTATTTTTTAAAATGTAACTGCCAAACTGTCATTTGAAGTAAAACACATAGCCAAGTATTATTCTACACTATTTATTATTGTGCATTAAAAAATAAAAAAAAATAAATTGAGACATGCTATCTGCCAATAGAACTTAACCAAAAAGTGCATTCTATGCATCCAAAAATATAGAAAATATAACAAATCAAATCATTATTCAACCAAAAAAATAATGTCAAAGCAATAACTCCAAGGCCAATAATAAATAACACGTTATCTCCTCCAATTCCACAACATGTCTGATTGACGAACGGCCGTTCAGAAACTAACTGAAAAGCACGAACTGAAAAGCACAAACTGAAAAGCGCTAAATGAAAAACGCGAAAAGAAAAGCACGAATCAACACTCACCAAACTTCTACTAACACAAAATTAGCAGAAGGAGCCCAAAGGGTGGCGCTAAAGAGCTGAAAAAACACGTAGTACGTCTAGTACGTCATTACGTTCTGAATTGTTGGCCAACATTTGTGTGACCGTATGTATGCAAGACAAGTTTGAGCCAACACCCTTCGGACAAAATTCCACGGTTTTGTTGGCGGAAAGTCCGATCATGTGTACGAGGCATAAGTGTCGTAAATTATATTATTATATATTTGTAGCGGTCTCCCCGACCTCTAAGGACCTGATGGTGACCCCCAGAGTCAGGAAGGGCTGACATTCCTCCTCAGGGTGCAGGTTACTAGGCATAGTGGGTGTGGTGCAAGATGGAAAGATGGGTGCCAGTCACTTTTAAAAATGAACAAAGGTTTTTATTTTTCTTAACAGGAAATGTGGGAGAGAGGGGTAGGGCACAGGACACCCTTAGGCAAATTCAACAGCAACTTAGCAGACTCCGCAAAGAAAAATAAAACACCTCTTTTTTACCCCAACTGGGCATGAACCCCTGGGATCCAATTCTTCCCATCTGCCCACATCTACATACCTTACAGCAGTGACTGATCAAGTCAGTCCAGCGCGATCTACACCTCCTTTCCAAAAAATAGAACTAGGCAGACAGTAATAGAGAAAAAAGGGCCTTTAAGCTGATAGCAACAATCTGTATTTGTAGCGGCTGTCTCCTATAGCAACAACTTCACTCACAGTATCCCACTGTAGATCCTCAAGCTTAGCTCCTAGCTACCTTCTCAAGCTTCACTCACAGCTACCGGCTATATTCTTCAAGCTGTACCTACGCTACCCGCTGGGTTCCTCGGACTCTCAGCTACACGCTGGATCCCTCAGGCTTGACTTATATTCAAGCTCTACTTACAGATATCCACTGTACTCCTTCAAGCTTTACTCAAAGCTACCCTCTGTATTCCTGGATGAATTTCTACTGAAGCTTTCCCACTTACTTCATCATCCCCAGTTAGTGAACGTCTGCTCTGTACACCTTCAGGACTCCATCCCTTTGACACCTGTCTCTGGCAACAAGAGTGGTTGACCCTCTGGCAACTTCTTCTCATATGCCTCCTGGCAGCGATCAGGCTCCCCTCGGGCCAAGCCTCTACACACGTGGTAAGGCCTCAGGCTTCAGGCCTACACCTCTGCTGCTGCTCCTGACACGCCCACCCAGGCTGCAGAACCCCGATCATCTGACTCTTGATAAATAGCTTATCCCAGCATGCAAAACGGCCAAAGGAAACTCCTGCTAATTGGCTGAGACAACATATTTACTCATAACCTGAATTCACTGTAATCTATCATCCTAATGCCAAAGGCAACAGTGCCACCTATTGACACAAGAGAGAGACTACAAATTAAACTCAATCTTCGGACAGAAACCATTGGATCAAGACTACAAATTAGCCAGGCTAGTTACCACCTAGCACAACTAAATTTACTAGCGTCCTGTTTAGGACAAGGGTGCTACACATTATATTATAAAATATTACTAAATTATCAGATATACCAGTGAGTCAAATAATATATTACCCAACTTAATAAATAATCACACCAATTGCCTCAAGAGGGGACTATAAAATAAATCCTAAAAAAAAAATATTATCAATATGTTCAGTCTATTAATTAAAGTCTATATATATTTGTAATCACCTCTTGTCCTCCACCACCTGTCATGCAATCTGCTTACCTGGAGGAATTGACCTATAGTATCAGTATACCATAGGTCAATAACCCCAACTGGGGTTATTGCTCATGCCCTATGGATCTCTTCAGATTCACAACTAGGACACCCTCCTTCTTCAAATAATGGGCTCCAGATACAGGCTAATATTTCACCAAACTTCATTTTTTCTCCCAAAAGCAATGAATTGTGCAGTGAATTAAAACATCACTTTTATTAAAAAACTAATAAAAAACACTCAGTAAAGTGCACTGTAGTCAAGTGCATGGTGGTATGTTCACATTAAGACATACACATCAGCCTCTTAATTGTATGGCATCTGCATCACCCCTGTGCAAAACCACGACCCGCCACTTTTGGATTTTGCACTATGACATCAGTAACTCCACCCCAACGTGTTTCGTCATAGATCACGTGACATCCTCAAGGGAAACCCTTGAGGAAGCCACATGATCTGTGATGAAACACATTGGGACAGAGTTAATGATGTCATCAGCATACCAGTATTCGGGAAACTACCACAACATACAATGTCCAATCTTTTTTCATAGGAGAGGAGTGCTCTGACTTCACTGGCTGCTTGCTTGTTTAGAAATAAAGTGCACAATAAATGCTGGAATCATCCTGATCCCGACCCTGCAAAAAAACTCAACCATTCCACAACCACCCCCCTAGCCTGGTTCGTGGAACAAATGTCTTACGCTAGATTGAGCCCTGGTGCCAAAAAGGTTGGAGACCGCTGGCCTAGAGGCTTACCAATTCAGCATCAAGTTAGGCTCTGGGGCAGGGCACATGTGCTGACAGAGAACATACTGAAAGGAAGAGAGAGTAGAGTGATTAATAGAAGGATAAACTCATCAGGATGACACTGTCCTTTCAATGTCCTATCAATTACCGTGTTTTGAGTTAAGTGGAGGTCCAGAACGGCTGTGTACAATGGGTTCCTAGATTACAAAACTATAACTGCACAACATTACTAACTAGAAAAGCTACAATTTCTGGGGAAATTGTGTGACGTGTTCTTGCCTCCACCAGTAGTCTACAAGCATTATCAAGCCTAGCAGATGAAGGTATGACCACATGCATTTGGGGGGTCTCAGCATCTTGTGTTTACAACCACTGTTTCCTAGCAACACTCATGCCCTGTTTATGCTTCACAACCACTGCTCAATACACAATACACAGGATCATGATAGCTGTAATAACTGTGCAGTACTTCAAACAGTCATATTTTAAAAACTATAAATCCTACAGCGAAGAGCTTTATATTGTGAGAATCACAAGACCCAGACCTAGATTTTGATGCATAGTATGTCTCTGAAATATTAAAATTGAAGGCACGGTCGCAGTTTAGATATTGCCCTTCAAATTTGAAGTGGTTAGAGTGCCGTTTCAATGAATGTCAATGGACGGCATGAGTTGCAAACAAATGGTCATATTATGCAAACTATCAGGACTATGGCTTAGCCGTGGACATGTTTAGTGGCAGCAGGGATAGCTGAACGTTTTGATATAAGATTTGTGTAGGTGGGCTTGAAAATGAGGGAGTGGTGGCAGTTTAGAAATCATGTCCTGATTTTTCAGCTTTTGTCACCTCCCACTCTAGTTTTGAACATTTCCCCATTCATTCCTATGGCATAAAGAGGGGAGTTTGGGACTTTAAATGAGGCGCACTAGTCGCCTCCATCCCGGAGTCAGGTATATAACAAACAGGGAAGTTGGGACTTTGAATGAAGCGGTTGGATTGCGGAGGGTTAAAAAATATTAATTTAATAGTCATAGTAAATAGAGTAACAAGAATTTCACATATATCAACACACATATATGTTTTTGCATGAAAATGAAGCATATAGTATGGAAAAATACATGCAGTAGATATAAAATCATACTCGATAAATGGTAAATAAAAAGCTAATGGTACAACAGTAACTGGAATTAATCGCATAGCCATGATAATATTCATAATCATGATAGGTGCCAGAAGTGGCATGCCCGGAACCTGGTAGCTCGAATATAGATCACATGATATTAGTAATGGTCATACTGGGTACCCAAAGTGGTGTGCCCGAGACCTGGTGTAAAAAGGGCACAATGATATAAAGAGTTAGAAAATAATACTGATCACATCAGAGTACAAATAATTAAGGTTGAAGCATCAAGTGTAGCTCGACGCGTTTCGTGGATGGTTTTCTCCACTCATCAGGAGCTGATGCAGTACAAACCTGTAAGATATATAGATATAGTAAATCTCCATCTTATTAGAGAGGAGTAAAATAGATCTAATCACAACATGGTTGGTCAGGAGACATACACTTACCAACCCTGGCACTGAGTGAGACGCACAGCAAATGGCACGGAGTGAGCCAGAGGCAACAAACCCCCGCACGGGAGCTGAGGCAGCATAATATGTCTGGATGGCAACGGGTGATGGAGTGGCAGTGTCCGGATAATGGGATGGTGTCCATGTGACAAAGATAATAATGAAGAGCTTGTCAAAATGAAGGGATATCTGGGAACAAAATGTCAATTTGTAGATAGTAAATATTCGTAATATGAAATTAGTATTATTGAATAATGTGTAGATAATGTACCCAAAGATACCCTTGTATATAATGTCGGTAGATAATATTATAGAAATAGTCAAATTAATAATATTGAGTAATGTAAAAATAATGTATCTAAAGATACCATTGTATATGATATTGATATGGTGTAGATGATATTTATAGAATTAATAGTAATAGATACCTTTATGTAAAATCTTGATAAATAATGTTGTGAAAATCATGGTGAAACAATTAAGATGATAACTAGTGCAAATCTAAATGGTGTGCTTGGTGAAGGAGGGAATGTAAGAAATGAATAGTGGCTGATGAATAAAACAAGATGTGCAGTGAAACAGAGCAAGGATAGAACAGAGAGAGTGAGCCCAATATCCGAAGACTTACCCGATGCTAAGGGTAAAGCACAAGCAGCAGGAGAAGAACAGCTGGTGTGTAGAGACCCCAATCGGAGACAGGCCAAATGAACAGCCCATTCAGATTGGGGGACATATAAATATATGCCGCCAACGCCACGTGCGTGAGCCCAGCGGGAGGAGGGGGCGGCGTCCGCACCTGAGCTGAGGAATCGCTCAGTGTTTGGCGCCAAAACCATCCCCCTCCCTAAGGGGAGTCACGCAGGTGACGCTCCAAGCGTCAGCGCGGTGACGATGGTTAGAACGTCCCGCGCATGACGTAGGGACCGTGGCGCCGATGCGCAGAATGGTACCCGCCCGAATCTCCCAAAGGGGAGGAGGGGGAGGGTCCAAGGAGCGCATCGCAGCTCCCGCGCCGAGGAAGGAAACCCCAGCACAAAACCGAGGCAAGAGCCATGCTGACGCAAAAACAGTGGCAGGGCTGTGGGGGCTATATATATAACAAAAATTGAAGTCAATGTAATATCAGCAATCAGTACAGGACATGCCCACCATGGTAACATAAAGGAACTGGGTACAAGCATAGCAATATGTGTAAGGTATACGACTGTTCCAAAGATGCAGCCCTATGTAGGGTCTGCATGAACCCTCTCGCGTGGATAGCAGGGGAACACTGCTGATCCAACTATCTAAACGCTTCCATCCCGATACTATATTTGGCATAAAGAGGGGAGTTTGGGACTTTAAATGAGGCGCACTAGTCGCCTCCATCCCGGAGTCAGGTATATAACAAACAGGGAAGTTGGGACTTTGAATGAAGCGGTTGGATTGCGGAGGGTTAAAAAATATTAATTTAATAGTCATAGTAAATAGAGTAACAAGAATTTCACATATATCAACACACATATATGTTTTTGCATGAAAATGAAGCATATAGTATGGAAAAATACATGCAGTAGATATAAAATCATACTCGATAAATGGTAAATAAAAAGCTAATGGTACAACAGTAACTGGAATTAATCGCATAGCCATGATAATATTCATAATCATGATAGGTGCCAGAAGTGGCATGCCCGGAACCTGGTAGCTCGAATATAGATCACATGATATTAGTAATGGTCATACTGGGTACCCAAAGTGGTGTGCCCGAGACCTGGTGTAAAAAGGGCACAATGATATAAAGAGTTAGAAAATAATACTGATCACATCAGAGTAGAAATAATTAAGGTTGAAGCATCAAGTGTAGCTCGACGCGTTTCGTGGATGGTTTTCTCCACTCATCAGGAGCTGATGCAGTACAAACCTGTAAGATATATAGATATAGTAAATCTCCATCTTATTAGAGAGGAGTAAAATAGATCTAATCACAACATGGTTGGTCAGGAGACATACACTTACCAACCCTGGCACTGAGTGAGACGCACAGCAAATGGCACGGAGTGAGCCAGAGGCAACAAACCCCCGCACGGGAGCTGAGGCAGCATAATATGTCTGGATGGCAACGGGTGATGGAGTGGCAGTGTCCGGATAATGGGATGGTGTCCATGTGACAAAGATAATAATGAAGAGCTTGTCAAAATGAAGGGATATCTGGGAACAAAATGTCAATTTGTAGATAGTAAATATTCGTAATATGAAATTAGTATTATTGAATAATGTGTAGATAATGTACCCAAAGATACCCTTGTATATAATGTCGGTAGATAATATTATAGAAATAGTCAAATTAATAATATTGAGTAATGTAAAAATAATGTATCTAAAGATACCATTGTATATGATATTGATATGGTGTAGATGATATTTATAGAATTAATAGTAATAGATACCTTTATGTAAAATCTTGATAAATAATGTTGTGAAAATCATGGTGAAACAATTAAGATGATAACTAGTGCAAATCTAAATGGTGTGCTTGGTGAAGGAGGGAATGTAAGAAATGAATAGTGGCTGATGAATAAAACAAGATGTGCAGTGAAACAGAGCAAGGATAGAACAGAGAGAGTGAGCCCAATATCCGAAGACTTACCCGATGCTAAGGGTAAAGCACAAGCAGCAGGAGAAGAACAGCTGGTGTGTAGAGACCCCAATCGGAGACAGGCCAAATGAACAGCCCATTCAGATTGGGGGACATATAAATATATGCCGCCAACGCCACGTGCGTGAGCCCAGCGGGAGGAGGGGGCGGCGTCCGCACCTGAGCTGAGGAATCGCTCAGTGTTTGGCGCCAAAACCATCCCCCTCCCTAAGGGGAGTCACGCAGGTGACGCTCCAAGCGTCAGCGCGGTGACGTTGGTTAGAACGTCCCGCGCATGACGTAGGGACCGTGGCGCCGATGCGCAGAATGGTACCCGCCCGAATCTCCCAAAGGGGAGGAGGGGGAGGGTCCAAGGAGCGCATCGCAGCTCCCGCGCCGAGGAAGGAAACCCCAGCACAAAACCGAGGCAAGAGCCATGCTGACGCAAAAACAGTGGCAGGGCTGTGGGGGCTATATATATAACAAAAATTGAAGTCAATGTAATATCAGCAATCAGTACAGGACATGCCCACCATGGTAACATAAAGGAACTGGGTACAAGCATAGCAATATGTGTAAGGTATACGACTGTTCCAAAGATGCAGCCCTATGTAGGGTCTGCATGAACCCTCTCGCGTGGATAGCAGGGGAACACTGCTGATCCAACTATCTAAACGCTTCCATCCCGATACTATATTTGGCATAAAGAGGGGAGTTTGGGACTTTAAATGAGGCGCACTAGTCGCCTCCATCCCGGAGTCAGGTATATAACAAACAGGGAAGTTGGGACTTTGAATGAAGCGGTTGGATTGCGGAGGGTTAAAAAATATTAATTTAATAGTCATAGTAAATAGAGTAACAAGAATTTCACATATATCAACACACATATATGTTTTTGCATGAAAATGAAGCATATAGTATGGAAAAATACATGCAGTAGATATAAAATCATACTCGATAAATGGTAAATAAAAAGCTAATGGTACAACAGTAACTGGAATTAATCGCATAGCCATGATAATATTCATAATCATGATAGGTGCCAGAAGTGGCATGCCCGGAACCTGGTAGCTCGAATATAGATCACATGATATTAGTAATGGTCATACTGGGTACCCAAAGTGGTGTGCCCGAGACCTGGTGTAAAAAGGGCACAATGATATAAAGAGTTAGAAAATAATACTGATCACATCAGAGTACAAATAATTAAGGTTGAAGCATCAAGTGTAGCTCGACGCGTTTCGTGGATGGTTTTCTCCACTCATCAGGAGCTGATGCAGTACAAACCTGTAAGATATATAGATATAGTAAATCTCCATCTTATTAGAGAGGAGTAAAATAGATCTAATCACAACATGGTTGGTCAGGAGACATACACTTACCAACCCTGGCACTGAGTGAGACGCACAGCAAATGGCACGGAGTGAGCCAGAGGCAACAAACCCCCGCACGGGAGCTGAGGCAGCATAATATGTCTGGATGGCAACGGGTGATGGAGTGGCAGTGTCCGGATAATGGGATGGTGTCCATGTGACAAAGATAATAATGAAGAGCTTGTCAAAATGAAGGGATATCTGGGAACAAAATGTCAATTTGTAGATAGTAAATATTCGTAATATGAAATTAGTATTATTGAATAATGTGTAGATAATGTACCCAAAGATACCCTTGTATATAATGTCGGTAGATAATATTATAGAAATAGTCAAATTAATAATATTGAGTAATGTAAAAATAATGTATCTAAAGATACCATTGTATATGATATTGATATGGTGTAGATGATATTTATAGAATTAATAGTAATAGATACCTTTATGTAAAATCTTGATAAATAATGTTGTGAAAATCATGGTGAAACAATTAAGATGATAACTAGTGCAAATCTAAATGGTGTGCTTGGTGAAGGAGGGAATGTAAGAAATGAATAGTGGCTGATGAATAAAACAAGATGTGCAGTGAAACAGAGCAAGGATAGAACAGAGAGAGTGAGCCCAATATCCGAAGACTTACCCGATGCTAAGGGTAAAGCACAAGCAGCAGGAGAAGAACAGCTGGTGTGTAGAGACCCCAATCGGAGACAGGCCAAATGAACAGCCCATTCAGATTGGGGGACATATAAATATATGCCGCCAACGCCACGTGCGTGAGCCCAGCGGGAGGAGGGGGCGGCGTCCGCACCTGAGCTGAGGAATCGCTCAGTGTTTGGCGCCAAAACCATCCCCCTCCCTAAGGGGAGTCACGCAGGTGACGCTCCAAGCGTCAGCGCGGTGACGTTGGTTAGAACGTCCCGCGCATGACGTAGGGACCGTGGCGCCGATGCGCAGAATGGTACCCGCCCGAATCTCCCAAAGGGGAGGAGGGGGAGGGTCCAAGGAGCGCATCGCAGCTCCCGCGCCGAGGAAGGAAACCCCAGCACAAAACCGAGGCAAGAGCCATGCTGACGCAAAAACAGTGGCAGGGCTGTGGGGGCTATATATATAACAAAAATTGAAGTCAATGTAATATCAGCAATCAGTACAGGACATGCCCACCATGGTAACATAAAGGAACTGGGTACAAGCATAGCAATATGTGTAAGGTATACGACTGTTCCAAAGATGCAGCCCTATGTAGGGTCTGCATGAACCCTCTCGCGTGGATAGCAGGGGAACACTGCTGATCCAACTATCTAAACGCTTCCATCCCGATACTATATTTGGCATAAAGAGGGGAGTTTGGGACTTTAATCGAGGCGCACTAGTCGCCTCCATCCCGGAGTCAGGTATATAACAAACAGGGAAGTTGGGACTTTGAATGAAGCGGTTGGATTGCGGAGGGTTAAAAAATATTAATTTAATAGTCATAGTAAATAGAGTAACAAGAATTTCACATATATCAACACACATATATGTTTTTGCATGAAAATGAAGCATATAGTATGGAAAAATACATGCAGTAGATATAAAATCATACTCGATAAATGGTAAATAAAAAGCTAATGGTACAACAGTAACTGGAATTAATCGCATAGCCATGATAATATTCATAATCATGATAGGTGCCAGAAGTGGCATGCCCGGAACCTGGTAGCTCGAATATAGATCACATGATATTAGTAATGGTCATACTGGGTACCCAAAGTGGTGTGCCCGAGACCTGGTGTAAAAAGGGCACAATGATATAAAGAGTTAGAAAATAATACTGATCACATCAGAGTACAAATAATTAAGGTTGAAGCATCAAGTGTAGCTCGACGCGTTTCGTGGATGGTTTTCTCCACTCATCAGGAGATGATGCAGTACAAACCTGTAAGATATATAGATATAGTAAATCTCCATCTTATTAGAGAGGAGTAAAATAGATCTAATCACAACATGGTTGGTCAGGAGACATACACTTACCAACCCTGGCACTGAGTGAGACGCACAGCAAATGGCACGGAGTGAGCCAGAGGCAACAAACCCCCGCACGGGAGCTGAGGCAGCATAATATGTCTGGATGGCAACGGGTGATGGAGTGGCAGTGTCCGGATAATGGGATGGTGTCCATGTGACAAAGATAATAATGAAGAGCTTGTCAAAATGAAGGGATATCTGGGAACAAAATGTCAATTTGTAGATAGTAAATATTCGTAATATGAAATTAGTATTATTGAATAATGTGTAGATAATGTACCCAAAGATACCCTTGTATATAATGTCGGTAGATAATATTATAGAAATAGTCAAATTAATAATATTGAGTAATGTAAAAATAATGTATCTAAAGATACCATTGTATATGATATTGATATGGTGTAGATGATATTTATAGAATTAATAGTAATAGATACCTTTATGTAAAATCTTGATAAATAATGTTGTGAAAATCATGGTGAAACAATTAAGATGATAACTAGTGCAAATCTAAATGGTGTGCTTGGTGAAGGAGGGAATGTAAGAAATGAATAGTGGCTGATGAATAAAACAAGATGTGCAGTGAAACAGAGCAAGGATAGAACAGAGAGAGTGAGCCCAATATCCGAAGACTTACCCGATGCTAAGGGTAAAGCACAAGCAGCAGGAGAAGAACAGCTGGTGTGTAGAGACCCCAATCGGAGACAGGCCAAATGAACAGCCCATTCAGATTGGGGGACATATAAATATATGCCGCCAACGCCACGTGCGTGAGCCCAGCGGGAGGAGGGGGCGGCGTCCGCACCTGAGCTGAGGAATCGCTCAGTGTTTGGCGCCAAAACCATCCCCCTCCCTAAGGGGAGTCACGCAGGTGACGCTCCAAGCGTCAGCGCGGTGACGTTGGTTAGAACGTCCCGCGCATGACGTAGGGACCGTGGCGCCGATGCGCAGAATGGTACCCGCCCGAATCTCCCAAAGGGGAGGAGGGGGAGGGTCCAAGGAGCGCATCGCAGCTCCCGCGCCGAGGAAGGAAACCCCAGCACAAAACCGAGGCAAGAGCCATGCTGACGCAAAAACAGTGGCAGGGCTGTGGGGGCTATATATATAACAAAAATTGAAGTCAATGTAATATCAGCAATCAGTACAGGACATGCCCACCATGGTAACATAAAGGAACTGGGTACAAGCATAGCAATATGTGTAAGGTATACGACTGTTCCAAAGATGCAGCCCTATGTAGGGTCTGCATGAACCCTCTCGCGTGGATAGCAGGGGAACACTGCTGATCCAACTATCTAAACGCTTCCATCCCGATACTATATTTGGCATAAAGAGGGGAGTTTGGGACTTTAAATGAGGCGCACTAGTCGCCTCCATCCCGGAGTCAGGTATATAACAAACAGGGAAGTTGGGACTTTGAATGAAGCGGTTGGATTGCGGAGGGTTAAAAAATATTAACCAACCATGTTGTGATTAGATCTATTTTACTCCTCTCTAATAAGATGGAGATTTACTATATCTATATATCTTACAGGTTTGTACTGCATCAGCTCCTGATGAGTGGAGAAAACCATCCACGAAACGCGTTGAGCTACACTTGATGCTTCAACCTTAATTATTTGTACTCTGATGTGATCAGTATTATTTTCTAACTCTTTATATCATTGTGCCCTTTTTACACCAGGTCTCGGGCACACCACTTTGGGTACCCAGTATGACCATTACTAATATCATGTGATCTATATTCGAGCTACCAGGTTCCGGGCATGCCACTTCTGGCACCTATCATGATTATGAATATTATCATGGCTATGCGATTAATTCCAGTTACTGTTGTACCATTAGCTTTTTATTTACCATTTATCGAGTATGATTTTATATCTACTGCATGTATTTTTCCATACTATATGCTTCATTTTCATGCAAAAACATATATGTGTGTTGATATATGTGAAATTCTTGTTACTCTATTTACTATGACTATTAAATTAATATTTTTTAACCCTCCGCAATCCAACCGCTTCATTCAAAGTCCCAACTTCCCTGTTTGTTATATACCATTCATTCCTATGGGACCAATTTCGCCGCAAAAACAACAATATTTCGTGAACCATCCGGCGAAACGTTCCACAAAGTAATAGCACACCAATCGGGAACAATCCGCAAGTTTCAGTATATTACTTGTCTATGTAGTGTAAAAACTGTGGGAGGAGTTAGGGTGGTAAATTTGGCTATAATAATAATAATAATATATATGTGAGATAACAATAAGTGGTCTTGCTATGCAAGAACACTTAATTATTTGACCAGTAAAACAGTACCGATATACTGTGTGTATTTCAACAGAGACTTGTCTTCAGCTCGCCTTCCCTATCTGTCTATCTATTTACTAAGCACTGGAGAAACTGCACTTGTAAAGTGCACAGTCTATTTGTCTTTAGTAACTCAACCCCTAGGTATACTTAGGTTCTTTTTTCTCTACTCTGGATACTTGCAGATTAATTTAAAGGGACATCTGAATTAAACACTTCTAAGAGCTTAATGCATGAACTTCTACTTAGCCTATGATGGCAGTTAAGGACTGATGCTCTTTTAAAATACATTTATAAGATCAATTGCCTGTCTTGGAGGATAATTCTGCTGTAAAAGTGGGATTAAATATAGATGACTCACACAAGTCTATGAAACAGAAGGCAAATATTGTGTTTGTTGAGATGAGC
This sequence comes from Aquarana catesbeiana, assembly GCF_042186555.1. Taxonomy (NCBI): domain Eukaryota; kingdom Metazoa; phylum Chordata; class Amphibia; order Anura; family Ranidae; genus Aquarana; species Aquarana catesbeiana. The sequence continues at coordinate 913,356,517 of NC_133324.1, read as the reverse complement.
AGGGGCCGAGTTCTTGCAGTGCTCTTATATATGAAAACATTTATTTAAACTTGGTGCTAAGGCATGCCACGGTGATGTCTACGCCATGAAGAATTACTTTTTTAGCTATTCTGAAAACACAGTGTTTGCTGAATCAGATGGGTCACGATGATCAATCTGGAAAACTGAGGAACGCTGTGATGTATAAAAAGTCTGTGTTTGCACAGCACGGATCACTGCTAGACCGGGACATATCTCACCAAAAGAAATATTAAAAGAGACGACAGCCCATCGTCTTTCGCGCTGCCAGAGCAGCGCGACCCGCTAACAATTTTCTCCCTGATTTGACTAAAGAGTGTATGCATAGTGAATAATGGAGTGATCTGCATCTCATAACATAGATATTTTCCGACATGTTACCCCCTATTGTTAACACCAGCTATGCCATGACATTCAAACATAGGAACTCCCAGAGACACAAGAAACAGCAAAGTGACTACCGGATGTTACTGCTGGTCTGTTGGTAATTAGGTTGGTTATGTCAGCATGAATGCTTACAATCATTTAGAGAGCTGGAGCAGAAACCCAATTATGCGGAGGTGGAGAGAGAGTACGGTCTTTGCCCTCCAACATTTCTCTCTTGCCACTGAGGAGTAGCCTGAGCTGGTGATGGAGTGCCTGGAGTAAATTGCCCATGTGTTGACACTATTGCCCAATTGCTGCCCAGGGACCATATCACCACCATCACAAATATATACTGCTTTTATTGCCCATATATTGTCATCTGTCACTGCTTAGCCTGCAATTTCCTGCCTGTGTATTCTTACCTACTTGCTGCAGTGGTTCTTTTAGACCCCTGATTCTTTTCACATTTGTTGTTTGGCTTCTGTGCCCACCTATGGGCCTGTTCTGTGGGTTTTTATTTCTTTCCCTATCACTTCCTGGCCTGTCTCCTAGTTTTCTTTCCTATATAAGACATGCTCATCCTGTGCTGCCTGAGCAAATTCCTAGTTCTTTGAGCTCCTGTTTGCCTTGTGTTTTGTGTATTCAGTGCCTGACTTCCCATGTGCCTACCCCAGCCTTATCTTCTGCTTGTGCTTGTCTGCTGCCTGCCCTGGCCTCGGCTTGTTTCTTGGATCCTCTTCTGTCTCCTGCCATCTTTACTCTGCATATGTGAGTGGTCTCTGTATCGTCATTGGGCGTACCTGGGGGTGTGGCCTGGTTCCAGCTTCCTGCACGTCTATCCCCATTATCAGGGGCCCTGGTGAAGAAGCAGGCTGGGGCTTAGGCTCCGCACCCTGGGGAACGCTGGGTTGCCATTATACAAGGGATCACTACCACAGAAACCTGACACCATAATTTCTAGTTCCAAGAAAAAAGGTAGCCAGCAGCTCCAGAATCCAAAGAAGTATAATTTTTATTGCTACATATAGGTGGGCAAAAAACAGCGTACACATTTCGGCACTAAGCCTTGGTCACAGCATATTTTTTTTAAATAAAAGACAAAACATATATAGACACTCCACACCTCGTTCAGGGCGGATACTGCAAATAATTAATTAATCAATGACATAAAATCAGGTCTAGTCAGTTGCCAGTTCATTGAGCATATATAGTCAAGATTCTTGCTAGCCTATTGCCATAATTGCCCATTTAATGCCCACATATTTCATAGGTTGGACTTGATGGACTTGTGTCTTTTTTCAACCTCACCTACTATGTAACTATATTGTCACAAGTGCCAACGCATATTGCAAAGCACAGTTGGGAAAGCAAGGATGAAAGACCTAGAAATTATCTACTGAATAGTATTGATGTGTCTATTAATTCAAAGACCAGAATTTTCCAAGCTATGTTATTTTCTGTCACTCCCTATGGATGTGAATTCTAGGCAATGAAGAAGCAAAACAGGGAAAGTATTGATGTCTTTGAACTTTGGTGTTGGCCAAAAATGTTAAGAATACCGTGGAGAGCAAGGGAAACCAACAAACTTTTCCTTCAACAAATCAACCCCAAATATTCACTAGAAGGTCAATGATTAGGCTGAAGCTGTCTTATTATTGCCATACTATGAGAAGAATCAACTCTTAAGCTAGCTGTTAGGTAATTTGGACAGGGTAAAATCCCCAAATCCTCACTAAATTTAATAGGTACGATGCCCGGCGGGTGTGGAGAGGCGACTCTTTGTACATCTTGCCGCATGTATGCGTTCCTTGATCATCAGATCGAGGGCGAATACTGCTGTGCAAAATGTAAGCACATTGTTTCCCTGGAAGCCCAGGTTCTGAATCTGGGGAAGCAACTGTCAGCACTGAGAAGTCCCTCCATACTAAATGAGAGCCAGGAACGTACACGGCAGGTGCCAGCAGGGGCCAGCACAGAGGCGGGTGGAGACAAAGAGGTGCTGGCACTAGCAAAGAGTAGATGGGTGACAGTCAGGAGGGGTAGAGGGGGAAAAGCCAGGGAGGCCGATCCAGGACTGGAGCATCCCAATAAGTACGCTACTTTGAGTGTCATTGGTGAAACCAGTCAGGGACCAGCACTGCTGGAGTTGAGGGACTCTCCTAGCTGCCGGGGGAAGAACTCCTCCAGTGAGAGTGGGGGGGCAGCAAAGGGAAAGGAAAGACAGATTCTGGTGGTAGGGGACTCAATTCTTAGAAGGACAGAGAGGGCAATCTGTAACCAAGACCTGAAGCGCCGAACAGTATGTTGTCTACCGGGCGCTCGGGTTCGGCACATCACGGATCTTGTGGACAGATTACTGGGAGGGGCTGGGGAAGACCCGGCTGTCATGGTGCACGTTGGCACCAATGACAAAGTCAGAGGCAGATGGAGTGTCCTAAAGAACGATTTTAGGGACTTAGGAGCTAAATTGAGGAAAAGGACCTCCAAGGTAGTATTCTCAGGAATACTACCGGTACATCGAGCCACACCAGAAAGGAAGAGGGAGATTAGGGAAGTAAACAAGTGGCTGAAGAGCTGGTGTAGTAAGGAGGGGTTTGGGTTCCTGGAGGACTGGGCCGACTTCTCAGTTGGTAACCGGTACTATAGAAGGGACGGACTGCACCTAAATGAGGAGGGTGCAGATCTGCTGGGAAGGAAGATGGCCAAAAAGTTAGAGGGGTTTTTAAACTAGGCGATGGGGGGGAGGGTCCAGAGGCAGAGATAGCCAGCGCGGAAGATATTCCAGAGGCTAGTATTGGGGGCATTAGTGGTAGGTTAACCAAAGCACAAAAACACAAGGTGAGTATAGTAGCAAGTCCTAGTTGCAATCTCGAAACACCCAATACGAGGACAATATGCGACCGGTCTAAACTATGTGGCATGTTCACCAATGCCAGGAGCATGGCGGACAAGATGGGTGAACTAGAGATACTGTTGTACGAGGAGGATTTGGATTTTGTGGGAATTTCAGAGACCTGGTTCAACAGCTCTCATGATTGGCTGGCAAACATTCAAGGGTATACCCTATACCGCAAGGATAGAGAGGGTAAAAAAGGGGGAGGGGTATGCCTATATATCAAGAATAATGTACAAGTGAATGTGAGAGATGACATCACTGAGGGAGCTAGAGAGGAGGTGGAATCCTTATGGGTAGAGCTCCAAAGGGATAAAGCTAAGGGGAAAATAATACTGGGAGTATGCTATAGGCCCCCAAACCTGAGGGAGGAAGTGGAGACGGATCTCCTATCACAAATTGGATTAGCAGCAAGAATGGGAAGTGTTATCATAATGGGGGATTTTAATTATCCAGACATAGACTGGGCGGAGGGAACCGCACATTCATTTAAGGCTCGCCAGTTCCTTAATGTCTTGCAGGACAATTTTATGGGTCAGATGGTAGACGCACCAACTAGAAATAAAACATTACTGGATCTACTGATTACCAACAATACAGACCTGATCACGGATGTGGAAATGCGGGGCAATTTAGGTAACAGTGATCACAGGTCAATTAGTTTCAGTATAAATCACACAAATAGGAAACATAAAGGGAATACAAAGACACTGAATTTCAAAAGAGCCAACTTCCCTAAACTACAAACCTTGCTAAAAGGCATAAACTGGGATAAAATATTAGAAACAAAGAATACGGAGGAGAGATGGGTTTGCTTCAAGAGCATATTAAATAAGGGCATTAGCCAATGTATCCCATTGGGTAATAAATTTAAAAGAGCGAACAAAAGTCCTGGATGGCTTAACTCCAATGTAAAAATGCATATAAAAGCAAAGGAGAAGGCCTTCAAAAAATACAAGGTTGAGGGATCATCCTCAGCATTCAGACTTTATAAAGAATGCAATAAGAAATGTAAGCGTGCAATTAGGACAGCTAAGATAGAACATGAAAGACACATAGCGGAGGAGAGCAAAAAAAATCCCAAGAAATTCTTTAAGTATGTAAACAGTAAAAAAGGGAGGACAGACCATATTGGCCCCATAAAGAATGAGGAAGGACATCTGGTTACAAAGGATGGGGAGATGGCGAAGGTATTGAATTTATTCTTCTCCTCAGTCTTCACGAGTGAATCGGGGGGCTTCAGTAACCAAAACTGCAGTGTTTATCCTCATGACACAACACAGGAAGCACCTACATGGTTAACAGAGGACGGAATTAAAATTAGACTTGAGAAACTTAACATTAATAAATCACCGGGACCAGATGGCTTGCATCCGAGGGTACTTAGGGAACTCAGTCAAGTGATTGCCAGACCGTTGTTCCTAATTTTTACAGATAGTCTACTGACTGGAATGGTACCAGCTGATTGGAGAAAAGCCAATGTAGCACCTATATTTAAAAAGGGCCCAAAATACATCCCTGGGAATTACAGACCAGTTAGCCTAACATCGATAGTATGTAAACTCTTGGAGGGGATGATAAGGGACTATATACAGGATTTTAGTAATACGTACGATATCATTAGCAGTAATCAGCATGGATTCATGAAGAATCGTTCTTGCCAAACCAATCTATTAACCTTCTATGAGGAGGTGAGTTGCCATCTAGATAAAGGAAGGCCTGTAGACGTGGTGTATCTGGATTTTGCAAAAGCATTTGACACAGTTCCCCATAAACGTTTACTGTACAAAATAAGGTCTGTTGGCATGGACCATAGGGTGAGTACATGGATTGAAAACTGGCTACAAGGGCGAGTTCAGAGGGTGATGATAAATGGGGAGTACTCAGAATGGTCAGGGGTGGGTAGTGGGGTGCCCCAGGGTTCTGTGCTGGGACCAATCCTATTTAATTTGTTCATAAACGATCTGGAGGATGGGATAAACAGTTCAATCTCTGTATTTGCAGATGATACTAAGCTAAGCAGGGCAATAACTTCTCCGCAGGACGTGGAAACCTTGCAAAAAGACCTGAACAAATTAATGGGGTGGGCGACTACATGGCAAATGAGGTTCAATGTAGAAAAATGTAAAATAATGCATTTGGGTGGCAAAAATATGAATGCATTCTATACGCTGGGGGGAGAACCTCTGGGGGAATCTAGGATGGAAAAGGACCTGGGGGTCCTAGTGGATGATAGGCTCAGCAATGGCAGGCAATGCCAAGCTGCTGCTAACAAAGCAAACAGAATATTGGCATGCATTAAAAGGGGGATCAACTCCAGAGATAAAACGATAATTCTCCCGCTCTACAAGACTCTGGTCCGGCCGCACCTAGAGTATGCGGTCCAGTTCTGGGCACCAGTCCTCAGGAAGGATGTACTGGAAATGGAGCGAGTTCAAAGAAGGGCAACAAAGCTAATAAAGGGTCTGGAGGATCTTAGTTATGAGGAAAGGTTGCGAGCACTGAACTTATTCTCTCTGGAGAAGAGACGCTTGAGAGGGGATATGATTTCAATTTACAAATACCGGACTGGTGACCCCTCAATAGGGATAAAACTTTTTCGCAGAAGAGAGTTTACCAAGACTCGTGGCCACTCATTAAAATTAGAAGAAAAGAGGTTTAATCTTAAACTACGTAGAGGGTTCTTTACTGTAAGAGCGGCAAGGATGTGGAATTCCCTTCCACAGGCGGTGGTCTCAGCGGGGAGCATTGATAGCTTCAAGAAACTATTAGATAAGCACCTGAATGACCACAACATACAGGGATATACAATGCAATACTGACACATAATCACACACATAGGTTGGACTTGATGGACTTGTGTCTTTTTTCAACCTCACCTACTATGTAACTATGTAACTATGTAACTCAATGGAAAAGAAAATTATTTAACGGAGGCAAAAAGAAGAGGATGACTGGCAATAAAGAGGATTGATGCAGTCATAGAAATTATGAGCATGATATTAGAGAACTTAAGTTCCAAATACCATTCTGGAGAAACACTATCCATGTGGACCATATGTAAAGACATTGGGGGAGATTTACTAAAACTGGAGTGCTCACAATCTGGTGCAGCTGTGCATGATAGCCAATCAGCTTCTAACCTCAATTTATTCAATGAAGCTTTGGCAATATAACCTGGAAGCTGATTGGTTTCTCTGCAGAAGTGAGCCTAATTTTGCACTTTCCAGCTTTAGTAAATAAACCCCATTGTGATCTTCTGGGATGTTGTGCCACTCTGAGATGTTAAATGACAGCTAAACACACAGCTCACACCTAAGTCTTTCATTACATAACTTCCTAGTGCTATCATGATAACAAGCAGAGCCAGATATCAATCGTGTCTGCCCTAAAGGAACATTTGATTTAAAAATTAATATGTATATAGTAACTGATATTCAACTAATACTATAGTTATGATTCAAACCATGTTGTAATTTAATTCTTTTCATTTTTCAGCTGTATCATGGACTTCAGGATTAGGCTAGGTTCACAGTAGTGCAGCTTCAATTTGATCTGATTTTCAGTGCAATTATGTAGTTCGACTTTGTTGCATTTTTAAAAAAAGATTTGGTGCATTTTTGACACGTTTTTGATGGTTGGGGAAGAAAACTGGATACTGGTTGTTAAGGAGCCAGCACCTGCCAGCATCCTAACAACCAGTGACTCATCCCTGCTGTCGGACGGGGATTCCTGGCTGACAGCAGGAATGAGTCATTGGTTGTTAAGGAGTCTGCACTCGCGGGTCTTCACAGTGATCCTGAAGGTGTGGCACATACCTACATTGGTCCGAGTTGGACCAGTATAACTATGTAAAAACTTGCATAACTAAACCTAAGCTTTAAAGGGTTAGTTCACCCCCCCCCCCCCCCCCAAAAAAAAAAACTGCCTATGCAGATTAGGGGCATATGTAGATAAAAACAAACTGTGCAGCTTTGATCAAAGTTGAATAATGTCTTTGCTATAAGTGTAGGCCATTTCCATATCTGATGGTGCCTGACCTGTAATCTCCCAGGGAGTCGCTGGAATGTTTGTAAGAGAGGCCCAGCTCTTACTGTTCACCATCACAAGAGTGAGCTTTTTCTCTGATTCAAATGCACTCACATGCGCTTTCTCTTCCATTACGCAGTAGCTCTGAGCTCAGAGTTTGGAAGATCACTGTGATGGTAAAGTAATAGCTGGGGCTTGATTAGCAACTATCTGGGAGTTTGCAGGCCAGGCTTCATGAGATACGTAAATGGCCTTCACTTATAGCAAGGGCATTGTCCAACTTCAATCAAAGCTGCTTTTTATCTACAAGCACCCCTTACCTGTATAGACAGTTTTTAGGTAAAGGTGAACTAACCCTTTAACCTGTGGACCAGTAATAGTTGCTAGTACGCTCCTCTGCTGTCCAGTAGCTACAATGGGACCTTATGTCACAACTGGTGGGGGAAAAAAAAAAATAAGCATTGGATCCTCAATCAACTTTAGGGGGAAGGGGTGGGATTAAAGTTGAACTTCACTGTATCTGAGACAAACGCTATTTCATTCATTTTTTGTATTCAAAGAAATAAACTTTTTTTTAGGCAGTTAAAGTAAAACTTTTTTTTTCCTTTTGGGATAAAGGTTTTATAGACCATTGTAAGCACTCTTATCAGTGCTAAATGGTTTGTCTAAATTAAACTTTTATCCTACAGCTTGGTCTCTCAAAGGAAGTTGGAAAATAACATTAAAAAAAAACCATACTTATGGGAAGGAGACCTGGTGAAAATAAAGCCCCGTGCACACTAGATGCAGTGCAAATTCTCAGCGAATTCGCTGCAAAACCGCACTGCATCTAAAACGCAAACGTGTTAATGCAAACTGATTGCAGAGTCTATGTTACGTTAACGATACCCCACAATCAGTTTGCAAAATGCAAAGCGATTTGCAGAATGAGATCGTATGGGTGTTCACAAACATGAGAACTGATTCTGGTACGGACAAAAAAAAAAAGGGTCCTGCACGAGTTTGAACCGAATGCGATGCAAATTCTGCCATACAGTTTGTATGGCTGAATTTGCATCGCACAGCAATGCGGTGTGAATCACATGCAATGTCTGGCATCTCACTAGTATGAACCCAGCATAAAGGTAAAAAAAAGGAAAACCAATGCAGCCATCATATCTAGGAATTGGTAAGCTGCATTATATCCCATTTTTATGCTGGGGTTTAACACTGTTTAAGCTCTGAATTCATGAGATTATTAAATCCCCGCCTTGTATAAAATTTTTGTTATTATAGTTTGTCACTGTTTCACAGCAGCTTGGTATGTATTTACTCAACTCAGTTTTATCTCTTTTAATTTGTACAGAAAATGTTGAGATTACAATGTGTTTGTATGCACTAAATAATTCTGAATCTATCTATCTATCTATCTATCTATCTATCTATCTATCTATCTATCTATCTATCTATCTATCTATCTATCTATCTATCTATCATTCAAAGTAGCAGCTTTAGCGCTGCTACTTTGAATTTTATATTTGTACATGTGTGTATCTCACGGTTTTAGCAGCTGCTTTATTTTAATTATTTTCCATTTTTCCAATATATATATATATATATATATATATATATATATATATATATATATATAGTTGAGCGTCATAAAAAATTGCAGTTACCGTCTTTTTATTCTATGGGTCGTCTGCTTTCAAAAAAATATATACAGTATAAACTTTTGGGGTGTTAAATGCATTTTCATGTAAAAAAAAATGTTTACTTTAGTATATGTGCGAAAAAAAAGGGTTAAAGAAAGCTTCAGCTCTATTCAGGGAACATTAAATATATAACGGCAGTGCCGCTTGTCTCTTTAGTCAAGCTGCTAGCGGATATCAGCAGACTTTCTGCAAATTACAACACTGCTTGAAATTTGTTGAAAGGCGACTAGCAGCTCTGTCTCCTAAAGTGTCAGCAATCCCAAAAACGTTCTTGTTGTTACTTTCAGCACAGTTACTTTCCCCTACCTTGTGTGCTCTACATTTCTTTCTAAAATATGTCCTTAGATATTAAATACCTGGTCACCCTGGTTAGTTTCTAGCTCTTCCTCATTGAGAATGGCAGCACTATGTCAGAGGACCCTGAGTCTTCAACGTTGCCCCTCTCTCCATATTCTCCAAGGTTGGTGGACCTTAGGCCACTTTCACACATGCAGACCATTTGCCCGTTTTTTCATCCATCCGTTGACGGATGAAAAACGGACATCAATGCATCTCTATGGAAAAATGGATGTGAATGGATGATCATCCATTTACATCTGCTTCCATCAACACTGGTTTTTTTTAATGGATCAAAGCCCTATTTTTTGTCCTTTAAAAAAAACAGATAGAACGAAAAATGGATGTAAACGGACTAATGGTCAGTTTTTGCATGAAAAAATGACTCCGGGTTTAAGTGGTTAAGGACTCTAGCTGGTAAATGTAAAAAATGGATGTCCGCATGTGTCTGTGAAAGGGGCCCTAGGGTTTAACATCCAAATCCATTGAGAATGCCTCCCTGTCGTTTGAGGAAATGACTGGGAAAATATAGTGCTTTCCGCATTTCTTCCTACCCACCCATTCCAACCATACTGATTGGCTCAGGGCTTACTTATGGAAGTGAGCTACATGCTCTTCCCTACCGGAAGGACTTGGTTAATACCATTGACTCCCAACTCCCACCGCTGAACAGAATGGTAGAGGAGCAAGGGAAATATGAGCATGTACTTCTCGGGGGAATAAAGTAAACCTGTTGCTTTGTCCTGTACATCCAGAGCCCATCCCTGGGAAAATGTAGTCCTGCCTACTGTACATTCCCTCCTACCAACCCAGATCTCACCCATTTCCATTATTTCTTCTAACAAGCTTTTACTCACCTGAGTCCACCATTATATGACCATCCTGGAATCCTCTTCTGTTAGGTCTCTTTCACACATGAGTTGAAAATAGTCGGTTGGGTCGCGTTTTTAAAGCTTCCCGAACACCTATTAATGCCACACAAAATTGTTACAATAGGGAGCAGATGGAGGTGTTCACACATCGTCTGCATTGCCGTGAGGCAAAAATAACGATGCCACCGAAATCTACAGAATACTTTTACCTACAAATTAAACATTTTTTCCAATCTTGCTTCCCCTCCTTATCCTTAGAAAATCCCACTGCTTTTGAATTATTATGTACAAATGGCCCTTATGAACCAAACCTAATCTCATCCATATATAAAATACTCCAGACAACATCCCCTTTAATTGACTCCATACATAGATACATGACTAAATGGTCCAAAATGCTAAACAGATCAATTTCATTAATAGATTGGGGTAAAACCTGGGAGTCGTCTTTTAAAGTTTCCAGATGCGTGGCACAAAAGGAGACCGCTATTAAGATAATATTTCTTTGGTACAAAACTCCTGAGTTGCTACATGCCCAAAATGCGTCTCTTTCTGATTTGTGCTGGAGATGTGGACGGTCCGTAGGTACATACCTTCACATTTTCTGGGATTGTCATGTCTTAGGTACATATTGGATTGAGATACAAAATATATTGCAATCACTTTTCGCCACATCTATTCCATTAAAACCCATACATTTCCTGTTAGGTTTACCATTCCCCGGGTATCCCTAAATCACTACAGAGACTAGGGTCTTTTGTACTTTTGGCAGCAAAAAGAGCCATCCCTAGACTTTGGCTCTCTACCAACGCTCCCACCTTACACCCCGTCCTTTCCATTGTTACAGATATGCGTAAAATGGAACATTTAATAGCAAAAATTGAAGGTAAAATTCCCCAATTTGAAAAAATTTGGAAACCTTGGGATGATTCAAAATGTTGTTCTGTACCTTCCATTTCTGCTCCTTTTTGATTCCAAATTACATGTCCTCTTGAGCATCCTTGTGTTTTGAACATGTAATTGAGATAGCAACATAGATACTGTATGGAATTATTTCTTTCTTACTATATATGACCCAATTCGGGAAGAAGCTGATTTCTATCTATACAGATATCCTCACCATGCTTCTTTACAATGTTTGCACTACTTTTATTTTGATTGTTTCTATGTAAACTGTCATGACTTTTTGTTATGCTGATTTATATTTGTTGAAAAACTTATTGAAAATAAAAAATTATAAAAAAAAAAAACGATGCCTGCAGAGTTTGGCAAGCGTTAACGCTTTGCAACTTTCTCCAGTCACTTTTTTTTTATAACGCACTAGAACAGCACCTTAAACGCACTGTAAACAGTTCATGTACAGTGCAAAAGCGCCAAGCGCTCCCATTTTAGATTTGCGAAAAACAACAACACACAGGGCGTTTGAGAAGTGTTGCCTGGTGCAATATAAATGCCTGTAAAACACATCTTAAAGAGGAACTCCGGCCGACCTCCCCATTTTTTTTTTTTTTGACCCGCTTACCTGATGGTGGTATTTGCACATTTCAGAGTCTCACCCATCCAGTGGATCCAGCATTCATCCGCTGAGATCATCTCATGCCCCGCCACAGCTCTGTCCCGTGTTGCCATATTTTCTCTGACAACATCGAAAGGCCCGCCGGCTCTTCCGGGTTCAGAGGGTGGGCCTCTCGATGATGCGCCAAGAGGCCCCCACCTCCTGTTCTGGAACGAAAAGCTATGCCTCCTGAAATATGTGATGTATATATCCCAGGAGACACAGTGCATAGTGTGCGAGTCATTCGCCTAAGGTGAGTAACATGCATGGGGAGGCGGGGCAGACTTTCAATAAAAGAAAAAGACGTAAACAAAAGAAAAAAATTAAATAAAAATGCCCTATAACGAGGGAGGGGTGGAGATCTGTCTTGAGAGGGTGAAGGCCTGCTTTAAATGCTCATTAATGCTATAGGTGTGTTAACATACCGCCCCAACTTTTGAACTTCAGAATGAGGGACACTGGAGGAAGGAAAAGACCTGCGTTGTGATAAAATGTGGGCAAACTATTAACAGAGGGAGGGGCTTAATGGATGTGGTTAAACAAAAAACAGGCATTCTTGTACCTATAAAATATGCTACCTTAAAGTCTACCTTAACCACTTGCCGACCGCTGCACGCCGATATACGTCGGCACAATGGCAGCGGTGGGCAAATAGGCGTACCTGTACATCCCCTTTAATTGGCGGGGCTAGCGTGCGTACCCGCCGCGTACAGCTTGACCGTGTCCGCATGACCCGCGGACTCGATGTCTGCCGGTCCCCCGGCGATCGCGTCAGGGAGCCACAGAACGGGGAAGTGCCTATGTAAACAAGGCATTTCCCCGTTCTGTCTTGTGTCATGACAGAGATCACTGCTCCCTGTCATTGGGAGCAGTGGTCGCTGTCATTTGACTGGAAGCCCATCCCCCCCAAAGTTAGAATCACTCCCTAGGAGACACTTAACCCCTTCATCGCCCCCTAGTGTTTAACCCCTTCCCTGCCAGTGTCATTTACACAGTAATCAGTGCATTGTTATAGCACTGATCGCTGTATAAATGACAATGGTCCCAAAATAGTGTCAAGTGTCCAATGTGTCCGCCCTAATGTCGCAGACACGAAAAAAATCGCAGATTGCCACCATTGCTAATAAAAAAAAAATAATAAGAAAAATGCCATAAAACTATCCCCTATTTTGCAGATGCTATAACTTTTGCGCAAACCAATCAATATACACTTATTGCGATTTTTTTTTTTTTTTGACCAAAAATATGTAGAAGAATACATATCAGCCTAAACTGAGGAAAAAAATTAGTTTTTTTATATATTTTTGGGTGATATTTATTATAGCAAAAAGTAAAGAATCAAATACCACCAAAAGAAAGCTCTATTTGTGAGAAAAAAAGGAAGTCAATTTTGTTTGGGTGTAACGTCGCACGACCGCGCAATTGTCAGTTAAAGCGACGCAGTGCTGAATCGCAAAAAGTGCTCTGGTCAGGAAGGGGGTAAAATCTTCCGGGGCTGAAGCGGTTAAAGAAGAACATCATTAAAAGTCAGGGACTGCATAGCAACCTGCAACTGTTGAGACAAAGAACAGGGGTCCAGGGTGTGTAAAGCAACGTGTTCAAGGATAAGGAGTATGTAACGCACAGAGGGCTCTAGTCAGTACTGAGTTTAGGAGTACATGACACACAGAGAACATGGTCCAGATGTACATAATGCACAGAATGCAAACATTTAAATGGGCCCTGAGGCATTTTATAGAGCCAGCTCAATGCACCAAAATATCCAGAAAATCAGTCGGACCGAGAGCTGCTCAACCATTCACTGGAAGCCTTGTATTTTATGAATGACGTCCCGATCTCCACCTCAGCCAAGCCTTGTATTCATTTAAAAAATACAAGGCTTCCTATGAATGGTTGAACAGCTCTCAGTCTGACTTGATCTTGTTTCGAGATGGGAAATCCCCATCCCACTATTGGAAACACAGTGCTGAATACTGTATGCAGATAATACAATTTATACAGCGCTGACAGCAGGCACATCTGTTATTAAAGGGCAACGCTCATTTGGACCGGCTTGGTCCAAATAAACAAATTTACACTAACGGTAAGCTGAAGTTAGGCTTTAACACAACAAAACACAGTACTGTGTAGGGGTGCCACTTAAAATAAACTGCATCGCAACATAACCTCAAATCATGCTAAGTGTGTTACTGTGCATAGCTACAATGCACTAAAAAGGTCCATACGTATATCCACATCATTCTCAAAAGACTTTATATATATATATATATATATATATATATATGTGTGTATATATATATATATATATATATATATATATATATATGTAGGAAGGCCAGTATGGTGGCCTGAATTTATGGGAGGAGCCCGGGGGGTATTTATATGTAGGAAGGCCAGTATGGTGGCCTGAATTTATGGGAGGAGCCCGGGGGGTATTTAAGCAGCCCGGTCACCTGTGTTGCTTGTCGGTTTCCTGTGTGCGATATACGTCACTAGGCCGACTATTCGAATACCAGCGTCCGCAAGTTCCTGTCTCGCAAGTTCCTGCATTCGCAATTTCCGTGCTCGAGAGTTTCGAAGTCCGTGTTACCGATTCGTAGTTCGTACCACGCGTCTGGCTCGGCTGTCGCAGGTAGGGTCCCGTCGCTCGTTACGACTCACCGATTCGTACCTCTGTCATGGTTATCATTTCACTGCCACGTATCACGCTCCGATACGAATTCAGTCGCATGGAAATGCACCGATTCGTCTCAGCGTGCCCCAGGTATTTGCCACATTTCAGTACATGCTCCAGAGTCCGATTCGCAGTCAGCCGCAACAGTGGCATGATCGATTCGCGCCTCTGTCATGGCAAGAAACTGTTACACCTGCACTTACCGCGCTCCGGTTCGAATCCAGTCGCATCTACGATGCACTGATTCGTTACGGCGTGCCCCAGGGCTCGGCCTCATTTCTGAACATGCTCCAGAGTCCGGATCGTAGCTAGTCGCAGACATCGGGCTACCGATCCGCATCTCTGTCATGGGAATTATTACCATTCATTTCACTCCCACATATCGCATCACCGTTTCGAAACCAGTCGCATCCGAGATGCACCGATTCGTCACGGAATGCCCCAGTTGTTTCGGCCGTATCCATACCTATACCAGAGCTCGGTTCGTTGCCAGTCGCAAATGCGGCACAACCAATTCGAGCCTCGGTCAGGTGAAAACATTTGTCATTTCGTTGTTTCATACTGCGCTCCGATTCGAATCCAGATGCATCAAACATGCACCGATTCGTCCCGGTGTGCACCAATGTTTTCTCGCTTGCCTCATTTCAGTACATGCTCCAGAGCCCGGTTCCCGGCATGACCGAACCGGACCTCTGTCATGGCAAGAGATTTCACTCATTTCATAATCAAGGCAAACATTTCAAATCATTTCGTTATCACTAGATTGCAAATCACCATACAAGCTACTGCTTCAAGTTAGCCAGCTTATGTTGGTATCATTTCATACACTTTACAAACTGATTCGTATCAGGATTCATTGCATACAACATACAAAAGATTCTTATCGGTGTAATTTCATACACGCTACAGCTTCGATTCAAATCTAGTCGCGTCGGTGGCACAGCGATTCACATCGGATCCAGATTCATACTCCTCAGGATCCAATTTTACATTGGATTCATTTTCATACACTCTACAATCGGTTCTTGTCAGAATGATTTCATATGACCGATTCGTATCGGATTCATTTCATACACCTTACAACCAGTTCATATCGGACTAAATTTCATACACAAAAAAAAAAAAAAAAGCACAACGTCTTGCAGTCATTGCAAGCACGCATCCAAGCACAACTCCCCGCAATCGTTGCAAGCACGCACCCAAGCATAAACTTCTTGCAGTTCTTGCAAGCACACGTCGAAACATAACTTCTTGCAATCATGGCAAGCACACATTCAAGCACAACTTCTTGCAATCGTGGCAAGTACGCACCCAAACACAACTTTTTGCAATCGTTGCAAGCACACCCAAGCACAATTTCTTGCAATCATTTCAAACACGCAACCAATCATAAACTTCTCGCAAACATTGCGGGCATGCATTCAAGCATGACTCTTGCAATCGTTGCAAGTACGCATCCAATTACAACTTCTTGCAATCGTTGCAAGTATGCATCCAAGCATAACTCTTGCAGTCTTTGCAAGCACGTGCCGTTATATGTACTTTTCACAGTCACCACAAACACATCTTCAGTGACATAAATTCCCTTGCAATCATTGCAAGCACACATTTAAGCACAAACCAGGGGCGTAACTACCACCATAGTGACCCATGCGGGCGCTATGGGGCCCACAGCCAAGTGGGGCCCAGTGAGGATGAGAGCACCGCCAGCACAGTCTCCCAGCCAGGGGAAGAAAGAGGAGAGGAAGAGGCAAGCTGTGACCTGTGCCCAATGCAGCGTGACCTGTGCCCAATACAGCGTTGCCTGTGCCCAATGCAGCCTGGTCTGCCTGTGCCCCATACAGCCCCACCTATGCAGAGGAAGAGGCAAGCCACCCGGATCAGCAGAGAGCTGAATTGCCCGATGTAATAGCTTTCATTAGAACTTCCAGTGTTCCCGGGGGGTCACGTCACATAGCTCCACCTCTTGGCCCGGCGCCTTTGATAGACAGAACGGCAATCCAATGCGGGACGTGTGACGTCATCAAAGGCGTCAGGCCAAAAGGTGGGGCTATGTGACGATGAGCCCCAGGAAGACGGGAAATTCAAATGAAAGCTATTGCAGCGGGCAATCCCGCTCTCTGCTGATCCGGGTGGCTTGCCTCTTCCTCTGCACAGGTGAGGCTGTATGGGGCACAGGCAGACCAGGCTGTATTGGGCACAGGCAATGCTGTATTGGGCACAGGTCACGCTGCATTGGGCACAGGTCACGCTGTATGGGGCACAGGTCACGCTGCATTGGGCACAGGTCACGCTGCATTGGGCACAGGTCACATTGTATGGGGCACAGGTCACGCTGTATGGGGCACAGGTCACGCTGCATTGGGCACAGGTCACGCTGTATGGGGCACAGGTCACGCTGCATTGGGCACAGGTCACGCTGCATTGGGCACAGGTCATGCTGTATGGGGCACAGGTCACGCTGTATGGGGCACAGGTCACGCTGCATTGGGCACAGGTCATGATGCATTGGGCACAGGTCATGCTGCATTGGGCACAGGTCACGCTGTATGGGGCACAGGTCACGCTGCACTGGGCACAGGTCACGCTGCATTGGGCCCAGGTCACGCTGCATTGGGCACAGGTCACGCTGTATGGGGCACAGGTCACGCTGTAAGAGGCACAGGTCATGCTGTATGGGGCACAGGTCATGCTGCATTGGGCACAGGTCACGTTGCATTGGGCACAGGTCATGCTGTATGGGGCACAGGTCACGCTGCATTGTGCACAGGTCACGCTATATGTGGCACAGGTCACGCTGCATTGACACTAGGGCAGCTGTGGGGGGGGGGGGCTGTTTGCAGGGGGGCCCCATACAACATTTTGCTATGGGGCCCTGCTATTTCTAGTTACGCCCCTGGCACAAACTCTTACAATTATTACAAGACACACATCTTAGCATAACTTCTTGCAAACATTGCAAGCATACACCCAAGCATAACTTTCTGCAATCATTGCAAGCACGCATCTAGTCACAACCTCTTGCAATTGCAAGCACACAACTAAGCATGACTTCTTGCAATCATTGCAAGCACGTACCCAAACAGAACTTCTCACAATCATTGCGTACACGCAACCAAGCATAACTCCTTACAGTCCGTGCAAGCACATGTAGTAATACGGACTTCTCACAGTCACTGCAAATACGTCTCTATTGACACAAACTCCCTTGCAATCGTTGCAAGCACCTATTTAAGCACAACTTTTGCAATCGTTGCAGGCCTCGCATCTTAGCAGGACTTCTTGCAATCAGTACAAACACATTCCCAGTGGCACACAACCAGTCTAACATCATTGTTCAGTCGCACTTAATCGGCCAGTCGTCTCCAGTAGCATCTTCATACGATCCACTCGTCGTTTTCTGTATCATTTCTCGCTTAGGTCAATTGATTTCAGGTTCAATCCCGCACCAGGTATCGTACTGCCACACACAGCTGGCTCCTTCTCATAACACTATCAGGCTATACCTAGCCAGCATCCAGCATTTCCTGCCCTTACAGGACCCCAGAGAGCCGTCTGTGTCTACGGCCCATACAGTAAGATCCCTTCTACGAGGCATCCAGAAGCATCGGCCCATAGATAACGGCAACACTTGCCCATCATAACTGCCATCTTTACGGACCTGTCACAAACCTCACACATTCCTCAGTCTAGTCATCCAAGCAGCCATCTACCTGGCCTTCTGTGGTTTTCTACGGCCTAACAAATTCACTTTTACTGGCACTAGCAGCCAGGTACTATGTAGACACCATTTAACTCGCTGATAAAACCATTACGTCTTTCAGCTTGCGGTCTCCAAAACTCAACAACCAGAACCGAGGTCTACAATAACCTCTTCCGAACTAACAACTCCACGCAGGTCAGCCTCCCCCTTGACAAACTGACCCGCATCAGGCCAGTTCCCCAAGACTTCACCCATACACGGGTGTGTACTAAGAAGCAGCTTCAGTCTTTCCCGGGAATGCTCAAATTAGCAATACAGGTCATTTACCCAGGATCGATATTCTGTGTCTTCCTCTCCCACACACAGGACCCCTTGCAGATCCTTAAATTTAGATGCCGCGGCGGTAGCGGACCTATCAATGCCGGAAAGTCCCGTACTACGTGGATCGGTATAGCAATGTTTATACCATACATGTCGCCCTTATCACCCCAGGTAGTGACAGATGCCACAGCCTCCACAGGCTTCACTGCAAATTTTGGCCACCATTGGTTACAAGAACATGGCCTCCAGAGACACTCCAAACTCCGTGTTTACACGGACTTCCTCCCTTTTCAAGCTATACCCGGTCATGGCAGCCGCTCAACTCTAGGGTCATATCTGGATAGGACAGGCTGTGGCTTTCACCACCGACAACCGGTCCGAGGCGATCTTCTTGATGAAGCCAGGTCCGCATCGCTCTGTCACGTCCCCCCTGCGCAGGCTGGTGCAATTATCTTGGCAACACCAGTTCAATGTCCACTGTACGTTCATTCCAGCCTGCCATCTTCGGGGTCATGTTTACTATCTTTACTAGTTCGCCATTCGGCCTTCTCCCCAGTTTGCTTATACAAACAGCCATTACTTAGCCTACTACGGGTTCTGGCGGCCCAGCGAGTTCACCCGCAGCAATCCCGCAGGCCAAGTTCTGAGTAGTTGGCTCTCTACCAACATCATTACTTCCTTCACCTTGCAGCGCCTAAAACCCAGCAATCAAGCCCCGCGATAGACATCCATCTCCATTAAATAAATAACGTCCGGTGTCCTGTAACCATACTCGACTGCCTACTGTCACTCCTACCGGTACACCCAAACTCTAGTCCCCTATTACCTCTTCGGGCAAACCCTTGAGTGCCTGCCAGTTCATCAAACACCTGGGGGTTCTTCTACGCAGTCTACACCTCGACCCCAGTCAGTACTCCGGTCACTCTTCAGTATCGAGGCAGCCTCGGCAGCATTTCGGCATGGGTCCCAGACCACATCATTAAGAGACTTAGCAGGGGAAACTCTGCCTACCTCGCCCGGTACATCCCCACTCCTTAGGTGGAAACGGCACAAGCATTCACCAAACTTGCTCAATAAACAAAGATAAAACTAATATAACTTCACCCCTACCTGAATGTTGTTGCCCCCTTATTTTGGCATACCGGCCATCAGACCAAGGCACACTTTCAGGTCCATTTCTTATGGTAGGTCCACACTTCCAGGTCTATTTCCGATGGTAAGTATTATGTTAACTATAAATGTTATCTATGTCCATATTGGACATAGGGCTCCAACCATAAGTAGGAAGGCCAGTATGGTGGCCTGAATTTATGGGAGGAGCCCGGGGGGGTATTTAAGCAGCCCGCTCACCTGTGGTTCTTGTCGGTTTCCTGTGCGCGATACCCACCCTCCCATCCCCATTTCAGAGCATTTGTCAACTATTCATTTCTCTTTACAGAATAATCATTTCTTAAACCAGGGTATTTCCCCTTATTTTGGCATACCGGCCATCAGACCAAGGCACACTTTTAGGTCCATTTCATATGGTAGGTCCACACTTCCAGGTCTATTTCCGATGGTAAGTATTATGTTAACTATAAATGTTATCTATGTCCATATCGGACATAGGGCTCCAACCATAAATATATATACACACACACACACATATCATCAGCAAGGAAGCTGCGCATGGGACGTAATTGGATATTCCAACATAACAATGATCCAAAACACAAGGCCAAGTAGGCCTTCAAGTTGACTCGTCATTGGCTACAGCAGAATAAAGTGAAGGTTCTGGAGTGGCCATCTCAGTCTCCTGACCTCAATATCATTGAGCCACTATGGGGAAATCTCAGAAGTGCAGTTCATGCAAGACAGCCCAAGAATTTACAGGAACTGGAGGCTTTTTGCCAAGAGGAATGGGCAGCTTTACCACCTGAGAAGATAAAGAGCCTCATCCACAAATACCACAAAAGACTTCAAGCTGTCATTGATGTTAAAGGGGGCAATACATGGTATTAAGAACTGGGATAGTGTTTTACATGATACATGAGTCCCTTTAAGTGGAGGAACAGTTGAATAATCTCGGAGATCAACCCCCTATCTATGAGGGACACATTGGGTGGAGTGGAGATTGTGAAAGGGAGAAATTGAACAGCTGAGTCCTGAGCGAAAGAAAAGACGTTTGGGGAGTGAAAATAGAGAGTTCATTTGAGTCTTCCTGACTCATCCTAGAGGTGAGCAGATTAAATAGTTGGTGGTGGTGTGCACAAGCAATAATGCCGCGTTCACTCGATAGGACAGTCCGACAACAAAACCGTGGATTTATTTCCGAAGGATGTTGGCTCAAACTTGTCTTGCATACACACAGTCACACAAATGTTGTCGGAAATTCTGAACGTGAGAACGCGGTGACGTACAACACATACTATGAGCCGAGAAAAATGAAGTTGCATAGCCAGTGCGGCTCCTTCTGCTTGATTCCGAGCATGCGTGAGCTTTTGTGTGACGGACGTGTGTACACACGATCAGACTTTCCGACAACAAGTGAAATTGGCGGAAAATTTGAGAACCTGCTCTCCAACATTTGTGGCCGGAAATTCCAACAGCAAATGTTCGATGGAGCCTACACACTGTCAGACTTTCCAACAACAAGCTCACATTGAACATTTGCTGTGGAAAGTCCGACCGTGTCTACGCAGCATAAGATATATTGAGAAGCACGGTGATATCATAATAACACTGGAGCACTACTATGAAGATTGATATTGATTTATGGGACATTTATTATGAATTTTTTATGAATTTGAATTATATTGCATGTATACATAGCACTAAATATAGCATTTAATTATTACTGTAGTAGCGCTGTACTGTGTGTGTATGTGTGTGTCTTTTGGTATATATATATATATATATATATATATATACATATATATATATAAATCTTTCCTCCTAGCACAAATCCCCTCTCCCCTCTACCATATCGCCTCTTCTAGCACAAACCCCCAAATCGACCCTCCTAGCACAAATACTCTTCTTCCATCCCCCTCCCAACTCAAATCCCCCTAAATTCACCACTCCTAGCACACACACCCAAATTTCCCCCCTCCTAGAACAATTCTTACCCCCCTGATGCCAACAAATTCCTCCTCCCAACACAAATCCCCTCCACCCTCAATCTTCTTGCAGTGACCCCCCCCCCCCACCTCACATGATACCACAGTGCCCAGTAGAGATGCCACCTCATCCCTTTAAACCCGAACACCTTTGAATTACACGGGTTCTGAGGCTAATTAAATGCAGATAAGGCACCAAGTGAGTTTAATTACCACCTTAATCAGCCACAGAACCTGTGTAATTAATATGTGTTTGGGTTTAAAGGGATGAAGTGGCAACCCTAGTGCCCAGGGCAGCTGTCGCTCCTACCCACCCCTTGTCCTGGCCCTGCTTGCATTGGATTCACCTACTGTGTCTTGTTGAAGAGTTAAGCTGCCTGTGGATGGTGCCAATTCAGCAGGTGATCATACTATGTCAACAGACTGGGTCTAAGGAGGTATGCCAGGGCATAAAGTACTATCTAGAATAGAACATTCGATGTGATGGAAATCCCCACTGAAGTTATATTTACTGCAGAATCTACTTAGCATAGCTAAACAGTTTCTAGGAATGGATGGCTCTGCCGGTTTAAGTACTTCACCCCCCCCCCCTTTTTTTTTCCATTATTATACCTCTTGCTTAATATAAACACTGAGGCTTTGCAGGCTCCATTAAAAGCTAATGTCTACAAGAAGCTTATTTATCTGTATTATATGCGCTTTTCCAGAAAATCCTCTAACTTTCCCCTCTCTGTCTGGCTTGGCATGTGCCGACAGACTTTCCTTCCAGCAGAAGATTACGCGTGAAAAAAAAAAAAAGAAGAAGAAAACGTGCGCAGTGTCTTTTATGAGGCACATATTTATAGCGTTGTGATGGCGTCTCCGTAAATTAGGAGAAATAAACAGTTAATTAAGAAGGCAATCGCTATATAATTATGATGGCTGTAGAAACAACAGTGGTTTATTATGGTCATTCATATATTAATAGTGTGCTTCTTTACATTTAGTCTAGTTGTATATTTTGGGGAGTTTATGAAACTTTAAAGAGTGGCTTTGGTTTACAAAATCAGCTTAAAGTGTTACTGAACCCAGGACCCTGCATTCACTATATCTGGTCTCCCATGGTACACAGAAATTAAAGTATTTTAGTAAATACAAACTGCTAAATACCTTTTCTCATCAGCAGTGTTAAGCAGTCTTGTGACTTCTATCAGTGTCTGATTAAAGCTTGTAGGAGAAGTTTTCATTCTCCCATGACTGTCCTATGAGGATGCAGGACCCCTGACCCTCTGTCTGGACAGTGCTGATTGGCCCTGTGCTGATCACATGCACCCTCCCAAGAAAAAAAAAATACTTTCTAGCAATATACACCAAACTGAGCATGTGCAGCTTGTCTCATAGCCTCTGTTATATCAGGAGATGGATTGGGGACAGTGGAAGAAGGGGAGGATCAGAGGAGACAGGATCAAATAGCGTTTTTACACAAGCGTGCTTTACTGCATATACAGACTGATTTTACTGTGGTGGGTTTAGTAACACTTTAACCACTTGCCAACCACTGCATGCCGATATACGTCAGCACAATGGCAGCGGGGGAAAAATGGGTGTACCTGTACGTCCCCTTTAATTGGCGGGGCTAGTGGGTGCGCACGCGCCCGCCGAGTACAGCATGACCATGCCCACGGGTCCTGCGGACTCAATGTCCGCCGGTGTCCCGCGATTGTGTCACAGAGCCACAGAATGCTGTCATGTCAGTAGTAGGCCATCCCCCCCACAGTTAGAATCACTCCCTAGGACACACTTAAACCCTTCATCGCCCCCTAGTGTTTAACTCCTTCCCTGCCAGTGTCATTTATACAGTAATCAGTGCTTTTTTATGGCACTGATCGCTGTATAAATGACAATGGTCCCAAAATAGTGTCAAAAGTGTCCGATGTGTCCGCCATAATGTCGCAGTCACGATAAAAATTGCAGATCGCCGCCATTACTAATTAAAAATAAAAATAATAATAAAAATGCCATAAATCTATCCCCTATTTTGTAGATGCTATAACTTTTGCGCAAACCAATCAATATACGCTTATTGTGATTTACCAAATATATGTAGAAGAATACATATCGGCCTAAACTGAGGAAAAAAATGTGATTTTTATATATTTTTTGGGGATATTTATTATAGCAAAAAGTAAAAAATATTGCTTTTTTTTCAAAATTGACGCTCTTTTTTTGTTTATAGCGCAAAAAATAAAAACCACAGAGGTGATCAAATACCACCAAGAGAAAGCTCTATTTGTGGGAAAAAAAGAACGTCAATTTTTTTTGGTGTAACAATGCACGACCGCGCAATTGTAAGTTAAAGCGACGCAGTGCCGTATCGCAAAAAGTGCTCTGGTCAGGAAGGGGGTAAAATCTTCTGGGGCTGAAGCGGTTAAAGGCCAATTCCACCTAAAAATAATATTTCAGGTCTGAGTAGTTGGTGATTTACATGGATACATAGTTAGTCAAGTTGAAAAAAGACACAACTCCATCCATCCAGTTCAACCATTGGAAAAAATAAATACAAAGAAAATCTCCATATACACAATTCTATACCCACAGCTCATGCAGACGAAGGCAAAAAAAAAGAAAGCCTATAAAGCATTATCCACTTTGCTCCATCTGGAGCCCACAGGAGACAATTGGATATTTTACAATGCCTGGTGTTTTTAGCTAACAATGTTACTATCCGGTTACATTTTGTGCTGGCCATTACTATTGTTTGAGGGAACCTATTCCACATTTTCACAGCTTTGTACTATGAAGCAGCCTTTACGCGTGTGGAGGTTAAATCTCTTTTCCTCCAAACATAAAGAGTGGCGCCCTCTTTGTCCTTTGCAATTACCTTAATGGGAATAAGCCATCTTTTATTTTTACACTATATTGTCAAAAGCAAAAAATAGTAGACAATACCATTTCCAGCCAGTGGGTACAGCTCCAGGTCTTTTTTTTTTTTCACATGTTTATCAGGTTAACCTTAGCTGCTTTACAGAAAACAAGGTTGTTTACAGGGTTCAATACCTCAATACATAAAACAAACACACAAAATGAGTAGTGTTTAGTGCTTTATGCCCCTCTCATCCATTTTACACTCTGCCTGTTCATATGGAACAATCCAAATCCGAATTAGAGTCCAAATTTTTCTTTTAGAAAATACAGTCATGGGTGTGGTCTGTATCAAAAACGTATTTGCAAAATATAAATTTTATTTACACAGTAAAAAAACATAAAAAAGTTTAAAAGGTATCATATTAAAAAAAAAAAAATATCGTAATAATGTGGCCTCAAGCCGTTATAATTTCCCTTTAATCCATTATTATTAGATTCTGGCATTTTTCTTATTGATTTTGGTGAATTTATAAGCGCTTATGTATGTTTCTGGATTGGATACAATGAGAACACTTCAGTCAAATAATGTCTTGGTGGGATTAAAACCTAACACCCAGTATTGCTTAACCCTGGTACTTACTATATATACGATCCTGTGTTTTATGATATCATATCCAACAGTTTTTAATTTATTTTTTTTAATATATTATTATTATTATTATTATTATTATTATTATTGTTATAAATATATGAATACAGTTTTCAGACAACTGCCATAATTTCATTTTGTACCTTGATTGTATGTAAGTGACATGGTTTTCTGTGTTGGTGATGTTGAAAGATAATTCTTAGAACTGACTACACTTGCTTATTACCAGGTTTAATGGATTTCAAAGGATGGAAACTTCTGGAAGCTAACCTACCATTAGTGATATGTGAAGTACATGAAAGCAAAGATTAACTGTCCTTAGTATACTGTCCTGCGTTATTATTTATGAGTTCTACTGCTTGCATACCATATATGTGTCAAAAGGTAGGGTTGAGCAAACCGGTCTATAGGGACCACCACATACATCATGTGAAATGGTTCCTAATAGCATTTACAGCTACTGTATGTATGTAAAAACATCCACATTTGAGCAGAAATCGAGATATTTAACACTTGCGTATTTCACTCAAAGGTTAGTCAGATACAAGCAATACAGCACACTGTCATACAGTAAAACAACAAAAGAGATACAAGAATAGACCATCTAAACTACACTATTATGTGCACTGACAAAAAATGTGTTCGTTTTCGTTTTCGTTTGATTTGTTTTTTTGCTTTTTTCGGAAATTCGAAAATTTGGAAATTTGGAATTTCAAATTTTCGAATTTCCGAATTTCCAAATTTCCGAATTTTCAAAATCCTAAATTTCCGAATTTCCGAATTCCGAAATTTCAAATTCCTGAAATTTTTCAATGTCCAAATTTCAAATTTCCAAATTTCAAATTTCTGAAATTTTGAATTTCCGAATTTTCGAATTTCCGAAATATTCCAATGTCCGAATTTCCAATTTCCGAATGTCTGAATTTCCCAATTTCTGAACTTCCGAAATTTCAGAAATTCGGAAATTTGAAAATTCGGAAATTCAGAAATTGGAAATTCGGAAATTTGGAATTCGAAATTCGAAAATTCGGAATTTCGGAAATTGAAAAATTTGGAAATTCGGAAATTAACGAATTTGTCAAAATTTGTTAAACGAATTTGGAACTAAACGAATTGCACATGTCTAGTGCACATCAATAGAAATACACAGCCACATAGCCCAGTATGGGAAGACACTTCCCCGCTCCTCCCTCCTCCTCTGCCCTCCCTTCTCCAAACTAACAGACTAATTGGGGACTGCACTGTCTGCTGTTAACTCATTCCTGGGAGGACCAGAAATTCAGGGAAGCAGCACTGAGAGAGCATCAGCTAGCAGCATTGAACATTGTAAACTGCAAATGTTGGGGTAGGACTACACCAAAAGTTTACAAAGGGATTTTTCTTTTTATTGTGCTCATTGTATTAAGATAAAATACACTGAGGTTATAGTAGTATTACACCTTAACTCATAAACCAAATATTTAGCCCACATTCACATTGGGCTAATTTGGCATGTAATTTGCCAAATCAGAGCCTACTGCCGGCAATGGAACCATCCGAATTGGTGCAACGCTGACTTTGAGTCCCAAAAATAGTTTCTGCACTACTTTTGGCGACTTCGGGGCACAGATGTCAGCTGAAATCACACAATTTCAAACCCGCCCTCAATGTGAACGTCAGTTTAACCGGTTCAATACCGGGCATTTTCACCCCCTTCCTTCCCTGGCCAATTTTTAGTTTTCAGCGCTGTCGCACTTTAAATGACAATTGCGCGGTCGTGCAACGTTGTACCCAAAAAAAAATTGACGTCCTTTTTTCCCCACAAATAGAGCTTTCTTTTGGTGGTATTTGATCGCCTCTGCGGTTTTTATTTTTTGCGCTATAAACAAAAGAAGAGCAACAATTTTGAAAAAACACAATATTTTTTACTTTTTGCTATAATAAATATCCCAATTTTTTTTTTAAAAAACAAATTTTTTCCTCAGTTTCGGCCGATACGTATTCTTCTACATATTTTTGGTAAAAAAAAAATCGCAATAAGCGTATATTGATTGGTTTGCGCAAAAGTTATAGCGTCTACAAAATACGGGATAGATTTATGGCATTTTAAAAGAATATATATTTATTTATTTTTTTAGCGGCAATCGCGATTTTTTTTTGTGACTGCGACATTATGGCGGACACATCGGACACTTTTGACACATTTTTGGGACCATTCACATTTATACAGCGATCAATGCTATAAAATTGCATTGATTCCTGTGTAAATGTGACAGGCAGTGAAGGGGTTAACCACTAGGGGGCGGGGAGGGGTTAATATGTTTCCTAGGGAATGCTTCTAACTGTAGGGGGTGGGGGCGTACAAGGGGAGGAGACCAATCAGTGTTCCTCCGTTCTGGGAACACAGATCGCTCTCCTCTCACCTGACAGGCTGTGGATCTGTGTGTTTACACACACAGATCCACGGTCCGGCCCAGTTAATGGGCAATTGCGTGTGCCCGGCGGACATCGAGTGGGGGGGGGGGGGTAGCAGGACTCGGGAGAGAGTCCACACGGGGGGGCCCCCATGGAAAGTGGCTTTTCGTGGGGGCACCCAATAGAGAGGAGGGACTTGGAGTGCTGGTGGGGGGCCCCAGAAGAGGAGGATCAGTGCTGCTCTGTGCAAAACCATTACACAGAGCAGGGATGTTTGTTTTTTGTTTGTTTGTTTTTTAAAACAAAGAAACGTTTACAACCACTTTAACTCACGTATATGCGTGGCAGTAAGGTGTGAGGGCCTTGTAACCCTAAAAAAAATTAAAAAATGATACTGTTAGCATAGTGCATAGTGCTTTTGTCGTGTAATTTTTCCTTTTCTATGCTGCAAAAAACCTGGTTGATCCTGCCTACTCCTGTGTCCTCCTGTGTGTCCTGACCACGGTAATCAGGACTGTTGAGCCCTGATTACCGTGGTCAGTTTACGTGCCTCCGTCATCCGCAGTGCTCCTCTCTCCCCTCTCCCCATCCCTCATTCCCTGTCAGCTCCTGTGTGTGCCCCTCCCCTTCTATCATTGTTCTGAGCGGCAGTAAAGTTACTGCTCACAATTGCTGCCAGCCCCCTCACAAAATGTACTATACAGTGTATGTGTTTTATTTAGATTCTTCTTCTAAATGCCTTATTTCACTTCGCTGATCTGCGGTCACGTGACCGCCCGGCAGACGTCAGAGAGAGATCTCACCCCTCCCTCTGTAGTGCATACATCGGAGAAGGAGACTGGCGGGCGGTCACATGACCCCTGATCGGCGAGGAGAAAAAAGGTATTTAGAAGAAGAATTTTTTTAAAAAAACGACATACACTGTGTAGTACATTTTATCCTAGCAGAGGGGCTGGCAGTGATTGTGAGCACTGCCTTTACAACCCCTTTAATGAACACGTGCCGCACATATACATCCATAGTGCACCGAAGTTCACACAGCAAACTGACTGAACCGTTTCCGGCAGCTCCCGGTCATCGCTTATGATCGGGAGCAAGGGGCAAAAGCTCCTATTCATGTGACCATTATGACAGCCAATCATATGGTCAGGAACTCCACCTCTGGCATTCAGCTGACGGTGGCAGGGGGCTAAAAAATATTTTTTACTAGTCATGTAAGATATGAAATATTGCATGTATTATGTAGTCTTTGATCAGGCCAGCAGATGGAGCTCTAGTATCCTGTTTTTTTCATTTTCAACAATTATAGCTTTCAGCTATGCAGAAGTGACTCCTCCTCTTATTAGAGCCTGAGGTTTCAATCAGACAAAGAAAACAGAAAGCGGATATCATCTGCTGTACTGTCTGGATAAACCATAGTGCTAGGTTTACCTTTGTCAGGAGAGGATAATTAAAGGATATATTAATGGACACGTGCATTTTTTAAATATGATTGAATGTATATATATATATATATATATGTATATATATATATATATGTATATATATATATATATATATATATATATATATATATATATATATATATATATATATATATATATATATATATATATTCACATCACTGCAATATACAGTGTATATTTATTTTAGTGCTTAAGGAATATTTTCTTATATTCTGATTCAGCTGCTTAGACAAATAGGGGTGAGACTATTGTCTGCGGTTACACAAGCAGTTTTTCAGTGCCTCCCTCTGCATTTTCTGGAGCAATGGGTGGTGAGAGCCCATTACATCCAGTGACATAATTTTCTCCTTGTGCAGTTTAACTTAGTCCGTTTCTCATTATAAAAGAATACTTGCACGCTGTGCATTTGCACAGCAGCTGGAAGCTACACAGCAGGAGCATGCACATTGGGATGTTTTAATGTGTTAGTGTTGTTAGCTTGATAGGTATATATATATATATATATATACACACATTCATATACACTATATTACCAAAAGCATTCGGATGCCTGTCTTTACACGCACATGAACTTTAATGACATCCCAGTCTTACTCCATAGGGTTCAATATTGAGTTGGCCCACCCTTTGCAGCTGTAACAGCTTCAACTCTTCTGGGAAGGCTGTCCACAAGGATTAGGATTGTGTCTATGGGAATGTTTGACCATTCTTCCAGAAGCGCATTTGTGAGGTCAGGCACTGATGTTGGACAAGAAGGCCTGGCTCGCAGTCTCCCCTCTAATTCATCCCAAAGGTGTTCTATCGGGTTGAGGTCAGGAATCTGTGCAGGTCAGTCAAGTTCCTCCACCCCAAACTCGCTCAGCCATGTCTTTATGGGCCTTGCTTTTTTTTTTTTAAGAAAGCAAAAGAAAAAAAGAAAAATAATCCAGCTCTTAGGGCTAGAGAGTGCATATACTGTACAGCAATACATAAAACACAATTTTGGTCAGACGTCACGGGATTAACTGTCGGAGACACTCATCACTCAGCATAAGATCTCAGCTTACGCTGATAACTTACTATTTTCCCTCACTAACCCAGTGGTATCATTACACAATCTTCTATAATTCAAAACTTATGGACAACTATCCAATCTGAAAATTAATTTTGATAAATCCGAAGCTATGGGAGTCTAAATCCCTCCCTCCCCTCTTCAGACTTTAAGGTCAAACTTTAAGTTCAGATGGACGGATTCAAATTTGAAGTATTTAGGAACCAATATTCCTGCCAGACTATCCAGCATATTTGAACTTAATTTTCCCCCTCTATTGTCCAAAACTCATACTTTACTAGAGACATGGCATCAGGGCTACCTCTTTCAAGCCCTACCGATAGCGATACCCCCAATTTCTTTAAGCAAGTCCATAACCTGTTCATCAAATTTATTTGGGCACGCAAGCACCCTTGCCTCCCCAGCCACCAACTTTCATTGCCTAAACAATATGGAGGCCTAGCCGTCCCAGATGTCTTGAAATACTACCAGGCAACTCATTCAGGTAGGCGCATTGATTGGTGTCATCATTGTGATATCAAGCTTTGGGCGCAAATTGAGCACGCTCAGACTGACATACCACTAAAGAGTGCCCTGGAGTGCTATGAAGCCCTACCTACATCCGTTTGATAGTACAGGGTCTCCTCTCTACAAGAAACTCCACTCTATTCCAGATACTAGGCAACCCACACTTTCTACCTGGCTTACAGGACGAGGCTTTTGGGGCATTGCGTCAAGCCGGTCGCTACCAAGCGTCCCATTTCTTGACGGTTGATCGTTGGCCTTCCATTGACTCTTTGATGGAGAACTCAGGCCCTTTTCACTTAACCTTCTGGAAAGCCCTTCAATTACACCATTACCTGCACACTCTACCTAACCCCCAGGGGTATGGCTGTCTTATGAATACCTTTGAGGAATATTGTTCTTTCTAAAGCCTACAACCTTTTAATCACCCCTACCGATCAGTCACAACTGCCCTGCCCGAGGCAGTGGAAGCAGACCTAAAGCGCGCTTTCTCATCAGAACAGCAACAAAACATAGTTAGATTTGCCTTAAAATCGATCATTTGTACAAAGATTCAGGAAACCAACTATACAATTTTGACAAGGTGGTACCGTACTCCTTATCTGCTTCATAAATTCTTCCCTAATATCACTGACCACTATTGGAGATGACAGGAGGATAAGGGAACATTGCTCCATATCTTTTGGTCTTGTCCTAAACTTAACCCACATTGGAAAGAGGTCCAAAGGATCCTCCAGGAGTTTACTGATTACAAGATCCCTGACCATCCAGCTTTTTCTTATTACATGTCTCAGCCATCCCGGCAAAAATTTATAAAGAATCAATAATACGTCATTTACTGAATGCTGCCAAATCCTGTATTCCTTTGAATTGGAAGAACCCGCAACCACCAACCATCGGTTGTTGGCTCAGTGAAGTGGAAGAAATCAATAAACTAGAAGATCTAATACTTACAGCACAAAATAAACATGAAAAGTACTCTTAGACCTGGAGACTATGAAATATGTTTGTTCTCTCTGAAGATGGGAAGGCTCTTTTGGGTACATAACATGCTTAGTGAATAATGCTACCTCCTGAATATATATACTACGACGAGCCACCATGGCACTTTAAATTTCTCATACTCCCTCCCTCCTCCCTCTTTTATTTTTTTCCTTTTTTTTTTACCCCCTATTGGCTTTTCTTATACTCTCTCTAATTATCTGCTCTTCTGTAAAATATTTAACAAACAAAAAAAACAGGAATGGATGGCTCCATATGTTGGTTTTACTTGATCTATTCTTTAAAGTAATGCCTCCATATTTGAATTGTCTTTGATATTGTTTTCATGTAGTGTTTTGTGGTTTTACCATTGCCTTACCATTAGTCTACTATTGTCAGACATGATAGATTCTCTGCAGTTGGATGTACTGTTGTCTGTATAATATGGTTGTGATATCCTGAACCTACCTTTTCCTGATTTAAATAAAATATTAAAAAAAAAAAAATTGGGTTTACATAAAGTACTCTTCTAAACGTCACAGGGATTGACCTTTCCCCTCCCTCTCTGAAAAAAAAGGTTGAAGTCAGCTTTAACATAATAACCAACTCATAATTTCTGTGTAGTAGTCTTTATAGCAAACTTTAAAACTTTTGCCTGTTCATTTAAAATAAAAGTAATTGTAAATGTCACAGAAAAATGTTGAAAGAGGAGTTTTTTGGTGTGTTTTTGGAACTAAACCAATAATCCTACTCTGCTCATTGGTGAATATTCAGACAATGTAGAGCAATAATTAAATGGAGTGCTAAGATGTTATATTTGTATCAGAGAGACGAATGTAAAGGCTGCTGTAGCTACATAGGCTGAAGGAGTTGACAATGCTATTGTAACGTCAGTCCTGCAAATGGGCCATTGTCACCATTGTGTCACAGTGAATAGAGTTCACAATAGCGTGAATAAAGGCAAGGAGCCAGCACGTGGAAATCTTTGTCTGCCAAACTAAAAAATCTTGGTTCTAAAGCAGCCAGTTTCAGCTTGAACATTGAAGGAAAAGTCCATTTACAGGATTGCTATAAAGCAAGTCTGTTGTCTAAATAAAACGTTTAAAGTGTGTGGCGCACCCCCTAAGGAGCCACACGTAAACTGGGATCCCCCCACCCTGCACAGCCAGGCACACCAAATTTCCACAGGCACTCCAGAGTCAGAGAACAGTCTGTGACTTTGCTTTTTTTGTTTTATTGAGGGTAATAATTTGGATAGGGATGGGAGAATATGGGATGCCCACTTGACTTAAGAGCAAACTTCAGGGACAACTCTTCCTATACATGTATATAGTCTCTATATACAGCTCCTCTTCTTTCTCCAGCACTCGCTTGCAGAATGCAGCTGGTATACTGTGAATATCTGACAATCACTCAGTAAGATTGAAGCAATGGCCCTTTACAGGCAGGAACCCGAGGCCCCTTGGTTGTGTGGCAAAAGTTCATTGTCCAGCTTGCATTACTCCTTTGGCTACTGATCCCAGCACCACTACTTCAGGCACTGCCAACCCACCTGGCTGCAACTGCCCCTTTCACTAGTGCTCCTGGCTAACTTCTCCCCACAGTCCTCCAGATTGACACTCACCAGTCCACCCGGCTGACTCTCAGGAGATCTCCCAGACTAGCTGACCTGCTCCTGCTGTCCTCTCTCCTTGCTCCCGTACCTCCAGGAAAGGTTTCCTCTGTATGTTATGGCAGGATCCTTCCAGCACCTTCCAGGACCCCAACCCCGGCCCAAGGTCACCTCCCTCCCAGACTAGGGGGGCACACTTAAGGGCCACCAACAGCTTCCTCAGCACTCCATCTCCATATTCCACCCAACTGCCCCTGCTGGCATGGCTTATGTCTATTTATGAGGTGGCCTGCCCCCTTTCAGACCATTTTTTGCTACGGATTGGCCAAGGCACTCATAAATATGCATGGCAGCCCCTCCTTTCTACCAACTTCCAGACCAGGGGGGACGTGCCAGAGGGAGCTGCCAGATCAGTCATCCAGCCCTAGAGTCCCTAAATCCTGACCAAGATTCCCAGGCCAGGATTGGCCCTAAGCCAAGCCAAAATGTTTCTACACTAACAGCTAAACTATGCTAGCTCTAGCACATTTCTATATGGTGCTACAGGTGTCTGTGTTGCATTAAAAAAATATCAGAATCAAAGTTCTTACTGCAAAGAATAATACTTATTTATCCCACTGGCCACAAAGCGGATACCCTCTGTCTTTAGGAGCTCCACTAGGTGAAAAATATTCAACATTTGGCATCTCCGTGAGTGTTAGATGCCTGGCCCCTTACCATGTTCCATGTTTCCTTTTTCATCCCCTACCTCACTACAAGACACAGTAGTGATAGGGGTCGAAGGAAGAAACCACAGTGCCCAGGAGCCGATCAGGCATTTAGTACGCGATAATGATGTTTCAGGCAGCTGAGCTGCTGAAGACGGGGATGTCAACTGTGTGGGTGGTGGAAGAAGTAGGTAGTAAGCCTTTACTTTCATAACTGGTGTATATGTTGGAAATCTCCTCCGCTCTCAAGCCCAATTCTTCCTGCTCTACTCTCTTGTGCTGGGTGCTGGTGATACATGAAGTAGTCCACACTCCAATACATAGAAGAAAAGAAAGAGATCCCCACACACCAATAACATAATTTAAGGCCCCGGCAATAACTACAGCCTTTCTTGGCCATGTGACCTTCCCTTTAATGCATTTCACTCAAAAGGACTAGTCATAGAGAAACATGATAGACAGTGAAACGCATTAGAGAAGAGGTCCCATTGACAGGGTCTGTTGCAGTGATTG
This sequence comes from Aquarana catesbeiana, assembly GCF_042186555.1. Classification (NCBI taxonomy): domain Eukaryota; kingdom Metazoa; phylum Chordata; class Amphibia; order Anura; family Ranidae; genus Aquarana; species Aquarana catesbeiana. The sequence goes on along the minus strand of NC_133324.1, from coordinate 913,322,237 downwards.
CTGGATTCAATAAACCAGAAACCTGAGTGATGTTATTGGTATGCCAAGAACCCTTTACTTTGTTGAAAGGACTTTGATTCTGACATTTAATAAGGTGAAAAAATCACTTTAAGAACAGACTGCTCTAAAAATATTTACTACTGACTTGTCCTACCACCCATGCCATTTATGTTGGCTCTCTTGGAGAGCCATGGTTGCTGATTTAGCATTCAACATACTTTCAGGCAAGTCAGATTCCTGGTCCTCCTCAGTGGAATTGCTGAAGACAGGGATATTGTCTGTGTGGGTGACAGGTAAAGTATGAGAAGTAGTCAAAATTGTAATATGTTACAGTGTACAGACCTTAGATGGCGACTGCATTAATTTTGTTTTTATCCTTTGTTTCTTTCTTTTTTATTTTAAGCTACAAGCTTTTTTAGTAAATACAGAACATACTTGTTGATCTTGCCAGAAATGCAGTGTCCTTGTCACTTTCTATGAGCTAAACCAAAGAATATCTTACTTCCTAGCTATCTTCTATAAACTTGGAATTGTCCTGAACCTCATGTAATGGAGAAACAGGCATGCTTATGGTCCATATCAGGAGAGCAGTCTAGCTTGAGGAGTGACGTAGCCACCTAAGGACAGGAAATGTGTTATGTGCAGGATTACCAGGTAGAATTAAAAGAAAAAAAATCTGAAATAAGAAAATGAATGCAGCCACCACACCAAGGACTATTAATCTGCAATACTTTATATTTTTGGTTTTGGGTTTAGAAGCACTTTAACCACCTCCAGCCCAGGCTTTTTCTGACACTTTTTTTTGTTCACATGTGATAATCACTATTTATTGCTTATATATATATATATATATATATATATATATATATATATATATTTTTTTTTTTTTTTAAAGACCCTAGAGAATACATTGGTGAGTTTTGCAATTTTACATGTCACACGGTATTTGCGCAGCGTTTTTTCAGGGAAAAAATACACTATGATTTTTGAATCATAATGCAAAACAACACAATTTGTTTTTAAAATATAAAAGATAATATTATAATATTATGCCGAGTAAACAGATACCTAACTTGTTACACTCTAAAATTGTGCATGCCTGTGCAACGGCGACAAACTATGTAAATTTTACTATCCATAGGGGACGCCTTTACAGGTTACCACTCTAGTTTTACAGAGAAGGTCTGATGCTAGAATTACTGCCAATGATCTGATACCTCACATGTGTGGGACGATTGGTGTTTTTGAATGCTTTCAATTTTTAAAAAATGACACTGATGGTTTCTGAGTAAAAGGGAAGTGATGTCATGTCATTGGTTCCGTGTTACTAACATGAACAGCCTATCAAAGCCAAACTGGGCAGCCGACAGATGCACCGGTTGTTTGCTTGGGTCTCCCGGTGGGATGGGGGAGCCAGAGCAAGCCGTGGATGGGGTGGAAGGGAGGAGGGTTAGCTGTTCCAATTGTTATCACAAGAATGCCAACCTCCGGCTCTAAAAATCGATACTGGGGTAATGCCTGCAGCTGCAGGCATCATCCCGTAATAAGCACCGAAAGTCCAGCGATGTTTGGGTACGTCGCTGGTCTGGAAGTAGTTAATGTTCAAGATCAAAGTGTACCTGTATTTTTTTTTTTTTTTTAAAGAGTTCACTTTTTGACTTGTTTTTGGTGTTGAACGCTGCAAACCGCCAGTGCAGGAGTCAGTAATCCCAATTCAAGGCTAATTGCAACTTTAAAATTACCATATAAATGTGACACATTATTGTCTAACGTAGACAAATGGTCAACACATTCATATGAGCTTGATAGGCAACCCATTCCAAAACCATGGCAAGGCTTTTTGGATTTCAGAAAGTGTCTGTGTGAATTTACTGTATGCTCCTTTAGACAAAACACTGGTGGTCAGGTACCAACATTGAATGAGAAGGGTCCTTTAGCAATTGACATTCCAATTCATCCCAAAATGGTCAATAGGGTTGAGGTCAGGGCTTTGTGCAGACCACTTGAGTTCCTCCTTACCAAACTCATCAAATCATATGTTTATTGAGGGCATAGTCATGCTGGAACATCCCCAGCTTCCCCAAACTGTGGACACAAGGTTGAAAGCCCATATTTGGGTAAAATGACTTTGTATGCTGTAGCATTAACAGTATCCTTCACTGTAAACACCTGAACTCCCAAACTTGGTGGGGTGTACGTGTACTTTTTGCCTATATAGTATATTTACTTTAGCTGAACTAAAAAAAATACTGTACGTACATGATTTTGTTATGTTTCATGGAATACACAAGTGAGATAAATCCAGCTTCCACACACTTGCCTGGGGTTGAAATTTGCTTTTTAACTGCAGTTTCAGAAGCTTCTCATCTCACAACTTTGTCTTTTAAAAAAACAATTTGGCAAGTAAGATAAATTTTGGGCACAGCGGGATACATTTTCTCTAATACTTCTTCTTGTTCTTCTTCCTTTTTTTTTCAAAAGATTATATGCAATATCCAATATCAGAGGCTGACCTTAAAATTCGCTGACCCTGTGTCATCTGGTCAGTGATGGATCCCACTTGCCTATGTTGGCAAGCTTTGCTACATGAAGATAAATTAGCAACTTTGCAGATTTTGGCTGCATCACTGCCATATGATCTAATATTTGTAAAATATTGAAAGGGAGGAAGGCAGTTCTTTTAGCGCTTATAGAGCAAACAACAGTGTTCATGATTTTCAACTAGGGAGTGGAAATTCGGATTTGGAATGACTGTTCTCCTGGGTAGACATTATACAAAACAAAAGTGGCTTAGAGGCACAAGGTTGAAAGCCAATATTTGTGTAAAATGACTTTGTATGCTGTAGCATTAACAGTATCCTTCACTGGAAACAGGTAGAAGAAGTTGCATGTGCACCAAGAATTAAATCCACGTCAATATGGAAGAACAGGGAGCAGCAGAAGCTTTTCATAATGCAGATAGCGGGTAACCATATATATAATACTACACCACAAAGCTTCAAAGCAGCACAGTTGTGTAAATATATTTTGCTTTAATTACCCTTCTTTTTTTAAATAGGGATTCTGGGGATGCTGGCCAGGTAAGGGTGTGCTACAACTGGATTTCAAGGCTCTGTGGATGCACAGAAGAAGCATTTATGTCACATGGTGTTTGGTGTGACATAAAATACTTTCCCTATTTAAAAATGGTGCTGTTTACATCCAGGGAAACCAGAAGTGATGAACGCTCATTACTTCTAGTTTTCTACACCACAGAGGCAATCAGAGCCATTCCGGGGGGACAGGAGAGCCCGAGAAAACCATGGAAGGCACGGAAAGCATTCCAGCGTCTAATTAGCAGCTAGGATTGCTTGCTATTACAAGAAAGTTGACCGTTGACTCTTGCACAAAGAAGATATGGGTCCTGTAGCTGCTGGTCCACATGATTCTGCTGTGACCGGTAGAAACAAAGACTTTATATCCCTGCATGGCTCATTAACCTCTTCCCGTCTGCGCTATAGCCGAAAGACAGCTGCAGCGCGGACCTACTTTGCTGTGAGGGCATCCATAGATGTCCTCCCGTGCCCGAGCGGCCTGCGCGCCCCCTGCAGGGCACGTGCGGCGCGCTCTGTGATCAGCAAGTCTATGAGACTCGGCTGATCACAGATCGGAGTAAGGGGTCGATCCCGACTCCTTACCACGTGATCAGCTGTCAGCCAATGACAGCTGCTCATGTGATGTAAACAGAGCCTGTAATCGGCTATTTTTTCTCCTCATGCTGGTAGTGCAAGGAGAAAAAAAAAAGCCGATCACCGGCGGCTGTGAGAGGGACATCAGTCCTGATCGTGGAGAGCCTCTGCAGGGGCTTTTGTGCCCACCTGTGCCACCTACCAGTGCACAACAGTGCCGCCTACCAGTGCCCACCAGCGCCAACTACCACTGCCCACAGTTCCACCCATCAGTGCTCACAGTGTCACCTACCAGTACCTACAGTGTCACCTATCAGTGCCCACAATGCCACCTATAAATGTCACCAATCAGTGCTTCATCACCAGTGCTGCCTATCAATACCACCTACCAGTGCCCATCAGTGCCATCTACCAGTGCCCATCAGTGCCACCTACCAGTGCCCATCAGTCCAACCTACCAGAGCCCATCAGTGCCGCCTATGAGTGACACTCATCAGTGCCACCCATCAGGGCCCATCAGTGCCATCTCATCAGTGCCCATCAGTGCTTATCAGTGTCAATGACAGCGCAATTGTCATTCAAAGTGTGACAGCTCTGAAAGCTAAAAATTGGTCTTGGCAGGAGGAGGGTTTAAGTGCCCAGTAAGCAAGTGGTTAATTAATTTTGAGGACCTGAGGGACTTATAACACTACAGGTATGTATATATATATTTCCAATATACTTAAAAATGGCAGTTGTTGTTATTATACACAGTGCATTAGCGATAAGGGTTACATCTACTGGTCTGTTAGCATACACAAGAAGGTATGGGCCATGTAGCTGCTGGTCCACTTGATTCTGTTGTGCCTGGTAGACACAAAGACTCTCTATCCCTGCATGGCTCATTAAAGGCTTGTTGAAAACCTGAGGGACTCATAACATTGCAGTCATGTATATGCATTATTCTATGTCCTATCAATTCCAGCACAAGTGCCCCCTTGATGACAATTTATGAAAAATGATGCCAGCAAAAATGACCGTTTCAAGTTTGCAGAGCACTTCATGTTTCAAAACGATTTTATATAAATTAGTGTTTTTGGTGTGTGATTTCTGGTTCAGCAAGAATATGGGCTGAAGTCAGGTCAGTAGAAATGATAAATAGATGGCACATTCTGCTTACATGGAATACCAAATTGATTTTCACTTTTATTTCTTTTTTTTTCTGGTACATTGCAAGATAAACTTAAAGTGGATGTAAATCCAATGTCATCCTTTCTAAACTACTGCCATAGGGGTTATCTATAAGGATATACATGCCTCCTGCATGTATCTTTACCTGTCAAATGTCTCCCCTCTGTCTGTTATGAGACCCGAAAAACTGCAGATTCTGTGGGTGGGTCTGTTGTCTGGAGCTCGGTGGGTGGAGCTGTGATGTCAGTAGACTCCCCGCCCACCTCTACACTCCCCTTGTAAATATGCATTTTCACCTGTGTATTTCTTGCACTGAACTGCTATGATCTCTAACATCCAGTGAAAAGACAGGAAAGTAACCACATGACTTCAGCATGCCAAATCATGGTGAGGTGTGGAACAGCCAATCCTTGCAGAGCTGCTGAAGAAAGGAGTGGGGGAGGGAATTAAAAAATAATGCATGTCTTAGGCTAGTGCACGAGATATGTAAATCACCTGTCACTCACAGCAAGGGGGAGGATTTGACAAAGTTTTTCTCTGTTTGTCAAGTTTTATCTCACTGAACAATAAAAGAGGATTGCTTAGAGATGGATTAATTCTTTGTGGCAAGACTGGGCTCAAATGATAGGAAATCTTATACTCTACAATATGACATCAAAAAAAAAAAAAAAAAAAAATTCTGGTTTACATCCACTTTAAGAGAAATGTTTTCACTTTGCCCAGTCAAGGCAAAAATGACAGGTTCTCTTGATAGAGAACCTCTTCACCCACTGATATTTACCATCACTGAATTTCTCCGCTGATCTGTTTGTCTGGCAGAGCTTTTAGAAATTCCAGGTGCCAGGAGTAAGAGGGGACATGTGGTCTTCCATTCTTTTTCTAAGGATGTAGGGATCAGACCTGAGCAGTTAATTGCCAGACTCAGATACTGATGTATGGAGAATGGGTCATTAATAAGTGTAAACTTTAACAACACTAACCAGAATAAAGCTTACACAGAGCAGTAGCGGCCGCTCCATTAGGGGGAGCCCCCCCAATGCAATGCGCCCGGCCCCTAATCTCCATACAGGGTGCTGGACGCATGGATTTCAATATGAGTTTTTTTTTGAAGCACATGATTAGAGCCTGAGGCTCTAATTGGCTTCAAAAAGGGTGGGCTTGGGGCGCAGAGCACTGCACCCTGAGCCCACCCAGTTGTGTTACATTAGTGAATTAATATTCGCTATTGTCTTCCTGCTTCTCCTCCCCGACAATCAGGAATCGGGTCCAAGGACCTGATTGGCCAGTGAGTCTTAGAACTCCTGGCCAATCGGGTCTCAGGACCGGCTTCCTGTTTGGCTGGGAGGAGAAGCAATGCCATGGCTCTTCCCTAGGCAAGTTGCAGCAGGTGGAGGGGCGAAGGAGCAGCAACAGACTCTTCCAGCTTCCAGGAGCCCTACCTTTTCTTCAAACCAAACCCGAACACTTTAGTGGCACAGAGCCAATTTTTTTTCCATAGTATACACTATAGGATTATAAAAGACCCAGGACACCTTTGGTTGCCCAAGGAGCGTGCGCACTGTGGCAAACAATGGGTGTGGCTAAATTGCTCTGACTGACAACATCCCCTCGCCCCCCTCTGTGATACCGGACCTGTCCCTGACAGCCACTCGCAGTTCCTGGACAACAGATTTGTTTGTGACTATCTCAGTTACTTGGGGAGCCACAGCCTTGTCTGAAAAATGTGTTCGGGTTTCAGGCAGACTGAAACCCAGACACATGTTTTAAAACCCTGACTGTCCGGGCAAATCCTGGAAAGGTGACCACCCTGGGCGGGGATCAATACGTTCCAGATGCATACTTACGACCGGAAGCTTTCCGATCATGTGACAGCCAATCTCAGCAGTCACATAACCCAAATGCCCTCCTCCTGGCTTTTAGAACTCTTAAAGGGTCGGGAGGTGGTTGCGTGAAGGGGTTAAAGTATAGCTAAAAATAAACCTTTTTTTAAAAATTTTGGACAGAATAGAGATGGAATAGTACCCCTGTCATGTTTTTATTGCTGTTTGTGTCCTCGTTAGGGAGATTCACCCTCTCTGTTTGTCCATTATAATTGAACGTATAAGTAAAAGAAAATTCCAAATTTTGGGTTGTCCCCAGATAAGTAATAGAGGGGAAATCTTCCAATGGAAACACTAGTTCTGATGACCTGGGAGTCCCTAAGGAATTTCCTTAATTTACAGGGATTTTCTGTCACTTCCTGTTTTGGCTATAGAACAGGAGGTGAAGGTAAATCTCCCCGATGGGACACAGATGGCAAAAAAAAAAAAAACTCTCCAAAATGACTATCTAAAATAAAAAATAAAAAAAGGTTTTTGCCTATAGTTCTACTTTGAAGTGACAGATTTTGCTTAAAGGGGAACAAATCATTTTTTGTATTTATATTTTATTCTATTCATTATGTTTAGGGCTAAATACTACATTTAGATAAACACAACTTTCAACCTCATAAACTTATAAAGGAAATTGTTTGGAATAATTCATAGTTACTATTTCCAGCCAGAAGATGGAGCACTAGATTCCTTTTCACAAGTTATTAGTAAGTTATTCCTAACTTAGTAACTACAACCTAACTAAGTTGTATTGTACTAAAAAATATCTGTTATTTACAGAGCTCAATAGCTCAAGCTCAATTTGCACACATCGGAATGAGTGGGAGGAATACCCCCCCCTTTCTTCACTGCTCTCTACAGCTCTCTTCAAAGGTTCAGTTAGGGAGTCTTCAGCCAAACAGCTTTTTTGTGCTATCTCTGTAGAATATGTATCATGCTCCGTGACACTAGTGTCATGGAAATAAATGTATATCTTTAAAAAAAAAGGTCCATTGCAAAATATCAACAGTGCCATCCTGAGCAACATCACTGTGGGGGTGGCTTTTAATAACAGCTGGGAGGTCAAGCTTGTTTTGGTGTAAAAAACAGTTGTCCCCCAACTCAGACCATCCTTGTTCTGCAAACACTACTCTATAGTACCCAAAACTTCCACCATCCTCACCCTCAAAACTCTGTCTCCTGAAACTAACAGTCTATCACAACTGAGACACCCAATCCAATAGGTTCACCCTGCAGCCAATAACCTACTGCATCTAGAATCCTAAACTCTACTACCCCTTATTAAACGAATGTTCTACCACACCCTCCCCAGCCTCACTGACTTACCAACACCTCCATTCCCAAATCCTACATTCTCCCCTTACAACCCCACCTCACCTCTACGCCATGCCCTTCTCTACATTTACAACCCCAAAACAAAAATCTCCCAATGAATAAAACCACTCCCATTCTCTACAGCCTTCATCCTGTACAGTGGTCTCCAAACTGAGGCCCGGGGGCCAGATGTGGCGCTTTGCTAGTTTTTATCTGGCCTTGGGGCCATAATCCCCCCCCCCCACTGACACCAATGAAAGGGCACAATTTCTCCCACTAATACCAATGATGGGGCACAATTTCTCCCAATGACATCAACAATGGGGTCCAATTACACCCAATGATGGGGCATTATTCCAAGGAAACAAACAATGTGGCCCAATGAAACCAATGAAGAGGCACAATTTCGCTCAATGACACAAACAATTGGGCCCGATGACACCAATGATGGGACACAATTCTTCCCATTGACACCAACAATGGGGCACAATTCCCCCCACTGAAATAATGATACACAATTACTCCCTCTGAAACAATCGATGGGGCATTATTTCTTTCCCACTGATGTCAGGACCTTTTCTACTGCCAATAGCCACAGTCTGACCCACCCCCCCTTACGTCTGAAGAACAGTAAACTGGGCCTTTGTTTAGAAAGTTTGGAGACCCCTGATCTTGTAGCACCTGAAAGTGAGAGGTAGGGTCACCCTTTGGGTGGAAAGGTAGGTGTGGAGTTGGTGCATACAAATTTTGGGAGTGTTGCAGTAGAGAAAGGGTTAAGATTAGATTGGAGAGAGTGGAGGATGTCTTTCCGAGTCCTTTTGGGATAATCAGGGCCTTAGCGGGGATGATATACAGTAAGGTAAGTGAAGTCCCTGTTGTGTTTAACACATATGTTAAAATCTGCATTTTTTTGCTAGAAAATGACTTAAACCCCCAAAAGAATGATAAATGTACTGAAAGCAAATTAAATGTTTGTAAGTTATATATTTACTGAAAACAATCAGAAAAAGAAATTGTTGCAGTTTTTTTATGATATTGATATATGTGCATATACTGATATATATCAAGTACCTATTTTCAGTAACAAAAATATTACTATAATGAATGTTATTGTGCACAAACACAATGTAATACCCAATTTTTGGTAAAAACAACAGATGTGGTTGCATCGAGTAAATAGATACCAAACATCAAACATGACAAGCCTTAAAATTGAGCGTGTCTGATAACCACCTCAGCTTCCGGAAGGTTTTACCCCCTTTATGACCAGGCCATTTTTTGCTATTTAGCACTGAGCTACTTTAACTGAGGAGGAGGAGGGAGGAGACGCAGGGAAAGCCAGGCCACCATGAAGCCGCGCCGCCATAAAGCCAAGAAAGGAGGAGATGTAGGGTGAAGCCTCCGCCCGCCGCCATGAGGAAGCCCGCGACCTAGATGGTGTAAAGGCGAGGACTGATCCATCAACTGACCGCCAGGGTGGAGTGTCGGCAGACGGGTTGCCGCGCCCCCCCCCCAAAAAAAACTAAAATATACCACCAGCCGCCCCTGCGAATAGATGGCATGTAGTTAAAGATATCTGATTATGGATCACGGAGGTAATTGCAAAAAATGTTGTAGGCTCTAGTTTCATCTTTTTTGTTTTTGACATTATGGCGGTTTGCCACACCACAATGGACATAGGAACATAAACAAGAAAGTTACAGAATCTTTTGCAGATCAAAGGGGTTTTCTTTCTACTTATTTAAAGCCAGCGGGCTCACAAAGTGGAATCCAGCAAGTATGATACAAGGAAACTCTGAAAACGTAATTCTTCAGCATCTCTTTCAAAGTCAGCTGTACATTGTACAAAGGCATAAAGGAATAAATATACAATCTGACTCAGCAGCGGACAGGAAAAAAATCTAATTTCTATACTGTACAATAAACTCCTGGCATCTCTATGACAGTGACATGAGGATAAAATCACTGCAAAACGCAGCATACATTCCGAATGCCTGTGACAAAAAATAATCAGAAAACATCTTCATGATCAAAGAGCACCTGTCTTGTAGTTTTGCCGGAAACAATATGCTGTAAAGGGTAGAATAGACAGGCACTGCCCTGATTTCATTTAAGGCTGAAATATTAGTATCCTCACAATTCAAGGAAGTAAATGTATGGGGATCTACACAAAAGTAAGTTTACAGATGTAACCCTCTCCTAGGTAGGTTGCTACTATGATAGGTCAATTCAGTTATTTTTTTCTCATTGAAGCAGCTACTTATTTCTCTGGGCTGCTCTAGATCTCACAGGCTGCAAGTTTTATTGCTTCTCCCTGCATTCTGGAGGCTTCCAGAACATAGAGGGCTGGTGTCAGGATGCTAATCAGAAGAAGGACTCCATGTGATTAAATAAAGACCTGGCATAATTGCCAATACTAGACATGGCTGCTCTTGTTTGCAAAAGAATGCATGCAGGCACATCAGAACAGCGTTGGAACAAGCCCATGCACACGGACGCATGCCCTTGATGGGAACTGGCTTCTAACTGCCTTTATAAGGATGGAAGTTATGCTCATGAATTGCTGGTCGATCTTCAGCTCCCTATACTCCTTATTCCCATGTATTCTATGTTCTTGGATTTCCTGGTACCGGCCTGGCTTGCTTCTGGACCTGTCTGCTGTCTGATCCCTGCTCTGACCTCAGCTTGCTCTCATATACTCTGTCCTTATTGACTACCTCTGTATGATGACGGCTTGTTCTTGACTACACTTCCACTCCTCCTCCTAATCTGCTGTGCATGACATCAGCTCTGTCCCTGACTGATTTAAAGCTATAGCTATGGAAAAGCTAGGGCGCTACTCCTAATTACCTTCTTAGCTAACTCGGGATCTAACTAGGGATCTGGTCTGGAGAACTCACTGAAGAGTGCCTGGTGAAGGCTGAAAGGTGTATAGCTAGTGATACCTTAGGACATTGTGAGTACTGACCTGAGCTTAGGATCCTAGTAACTGTATGCTGTTCTACTTTTGGGGTGCCAGCAATGGAGAACTGGCACAGGGTCTCAGTTTTGGCCTTTCCCTTTGTTCACCTAGTGAACTGTGTCCTCCTGGTTCAAGTCAGCATTTCTGGACTGTTGCCCTGTGTATTTGGTGGCCTCTGCACTAAAATCTGCCTTGTCTCTTAGAGCAGACATCTGGGAAAATCAGTGAGCCAATCACACAAGCAGAAAATCACATTATGGCATATATTACACACAAGTGGAGTTACCCTTTAAAGTGGTCATAAAGGCAGAAGGTCTTTTTATCTTAATGCACTGTGTGCAGAAGCCCCCCTCAGCTCCCTCAGCCCCCCTTATACTTACCTGAGCTTCCTTTCGGTCCAGCAATGTTGCATGAGAGCCACAAAGTCTGGGGACTCTCCCTTCTGATTGGCTGAGCCATTGGCGCCTGCTGTTGTCAATCAAAGTCAGTGAGCAGGTGAGCAGAGAGTGGGCTTGCTGTGAGAGAGGGGCCAGGAGCACCAGCGAGGGGACCCTAGAAGAGGAGGACTGGGGTTTTGCACAGAGCAGGTAAGTATGATATGTTTGTTATTTTTAAACAAAAAAAAATAAGGCTTTAGCATCACTTTAAGTCTACGTCGCCATAACCTTTTTGGCTATAATTTCTCCAGCTCTGGTATTATGTTCTACTGCTAATTTTGTAAAGCACTGAGATTGAACAGATTTCTCTTTAAAAGGGCAGTAAGGGCTGCCCTGAGCAAATAGGAGAAAGGAAGGGTGGGCTGGAAGGCAGGGGAGGGGTTTAGCATGGGTGGGGAATGGTTTCAAGGATATGATGTAGGGAGCAGGGAGGAAGTGGTCATAGCTTAGAGAAACCTCAAGGAGCAGCAGACAGTATGGGGAGCAAGTTGGCCAACCCTCTTGGCTAATGTATGGATATGGCTACTATTGAAAGTGCATAGGTTTGGGGATCTGAGGCATGCAAAGAGAATGGCAGACTTGTGGGGCATATTATATTTTTGTAACAGCATTGGTGAGTCCTTGATGGTACCAAAAAAGTAAGATAGTTGGTAATGTTTGGACATGGTTTAACCTTAATCATAAATATCTATGATTATGTGGTGTTCATGAAGGAAGTACTTACTAAGGTTTATTCCAGGTGACTAATAGTGTAAAAATCACTGGTATGTACCCACCAAGCAGGTTGTAGATGGCTGGTGGCTGGTATGAGTTTACAACTGAACATGGTATTGGGTGGCACTGCCAAGGACCTGAAGAACTGGTGTCTAAATCATGTTATCATTATTATCTTGTTATGTAATAAAAGCTGTGGCTATATTAGTCCAATGAAAAGAATTTGTGTCATATTGTATTATTTATGAGGTTCAATGTGTTTAATAGTTTTAATGTTCAATATCACTCCGCCCCCTCAGCCCTACCCGGTTCGTGTTCTTTTAGCTTTTAGAAGTTTTTACACCTTGGTCAATTATTGTCACTTTTGCTGGTGTCCTCACTTGTTGAAGTCATCACAGTTTACAGACTGGGCAGCCAACTAGTCTGATTTATCATACATTTATACATCAACTGAAATTTACAGCAAAGTCAAACTTGCTTATGCAATGAAGGTCCAGAAGGGTCATTTTTTCGAAATTACATAAGAGTCGTTCTTGAAGTGTAAATGCATCAAAGAGCAATTCCAGGAAACAAATGAGGCTGGTGAATGGTTAATCCAGGGAACACGGCAACTGTGATTAAGTTAGAAAGTTCACTGTGTTTACGGTAATCTGAGTTCCCTGTAATCTGATTTCACAGAGCTCCTTGGAGAATCCTAAGCCGAGTTATTTCTGCTTTCCCTGTCGGATGGATCACAGCTCCGATTCAGACTTCCCAGGAAAATGTAAATGTGATTGGGGGTTGGGGTGCTGGTTGGGGTGCTTTCCCAGGTTTTCTGTATGTAAGAGACAATGAAATGCACTACAATGGGTGTGTTTGGGATCCACTCTCCTGCTCTACAAATAGGTATAAAAAAGGGATTTTTTTTGCCCCCATTGGAGAATTTTTTTCACCCTTGCAATAAGGGGGAAATCGAAGGCCCCATTATACAGACTCTCCAACCACTCAAGGGATGTGGTGGGTGCTTGGCCAATGGTGGCACCATCAAAGATCCATCATTAGAAAAAGCCAGCACACTATGTGCAACATTTTTGATGAAGTCCCATGAAGTTTTGTAGACAATAAGGTTCCCTTTATTATACAGAGCAAGAGATTTTCTATATCTTCACTGTGATAATGGGGGCCTTCGAATTATCATGGAACTTGGGTAAAAACGTTGCATTTTAATATGGTGCGCTGGCCTTCTCTAGTGATAACAATAAAAGTGTGACAAAAGCTCTAACCTTCCACACTATAACCAAAACAAAAGGTTTTGTCTGGAGCTGAGCTTAAAAAAAAAAAAAATATCCTATTCCATTGTTCATCACATATAATATATAAAACCCATCTCCAGCAACTACCAAACAGTATTGGGTGGACTGACTCTTTATTAATTTTAGCTTCCAACTCCCAGTTTCCTGCTCCCCTTGACCCCACCCTACTCTCCTAACCTTTCTCTAGGGAAAGAATGAGCCCCTGTTTATATGGTATGACTTGCAAGGGGCAGAGACCTTCCTGAAAAGAGCGGGAAAACCTATCCATTAGCATTAACCCTTCCTACTCAGGGACCACCAGCTCAGCAGGTCAACCTAAGAACACAATTCAACAGTTATACATTGTAACAGTTTGCAATATAGTTGGCCTGGTTAACCTCAGAGCATGAACTCAGTAGGAGAAAACTTTTAGCACCTTAGAACCCCCTTGGAAGCACCCGCTTCATATCTCCCAACATATATAATATATTTCCAATTAGACTTGTGACATCAAAGGTTCCTTTCCTTTTCTTATTCCTGTGGTTGTGGGCATTCTCCTATGAGTCCAGGCTTGGGGACAGCTCCTTGACACCCTGGGCTTCCAGAAATAAAGGTGGAATGATGCTGTTAGCAGTAAGTCTACAAGGCACAGCACCGGGTAAAGGGTGAGTATTGTAGAAAAATCAAATTTTCTACACATATTATGGTGATTTTTTAAAATAACCTGGAACAGGCTCTTAACCACTTGCCAACCATAGGTCGTCATATGATGTTGTTGGTTGTCAGTGGTTATACTGGGATGATGTCTGCAGCTACAGGCATCATCCTGGTATTAAAATTTTCATCTGGCGGTTGCCTTTAATGCAGAAGTGATTTGAGTGGCCACTCAATCACTTCTGCAGATGGCGGAATGTGGTTCCCCCCTCCCGCTGCCGCCTCTCCCCCCGTGTTCTCTAATCAGGAGCGCTCCGACCGGTGGGACGGCTGCACAGAACAGAGAAAGAGGAACTGATGTTGTTCCTCCCTCTCTGTGACCCTGGGAACCGGAAGCGATGAGATTTTGTCACTCTCTGTTTACCTGGCCACACATGTGAGGTATCTTCAATAATTCTAGCACCAGACCTCCTCTGTAACTCTAAACTAGTAACCTGCAAGCATTTTTAAAGCGTTGCCTATGGAGATTTTTAAGTACCGTAGTTTGGTGCCATTCCACGGACATATGCAATTTTAGAGCGTGACATGTTTGGTATCTATTGACTCAGCATAACATCATCTTTTACATTTTACCAAACAAATTGGGTATTTTATTGTGTTTGTGTGCAATACAAGTCATTAAAGTGTATTTTTTCGTTTGAATTTTTTTGCGTTTGAAAAAGCGCTGCACAAATACCATGTGATATAAAAAATTGCAAAGGCCATCATTGTATTCTATAGAGCCTCTGCTAAAAATATTCACTCAACAGCCACTTTATTGGGTACATGTGTTTAATTCCTTGGTAATATAAATTGCTAATCAGCCAATCACATGGCAGCAACACAATGCATTTAAGCATCTACTGGCGAAGACGACTTGATGAAGTTCAAACCGAGCATCAGAATGGGGATGAAAGGGGATTTTATGTGACTTTGAACGTGGTATGGTTGTTGGTGCCAGACCGGTCGGTCGGAGTATTTTAAAAACTGCTGATCTACTGGGATTTTCACTCACAGCCATCTCTAGGGTTTACAGAGAATGGTCAGAAAAAGAGAAAATATCCAGTGAGCGGCAGTTGTTTGGATGAAAATGCCTTGTTCATGTCAGAGGTCAGAAGAATGGGCAGACTGGTTCCAGATGATAGAAAGGCAACAGTAACTCAAATAACCACTCGTTACAACCAAGGTATGCAGAATACCATCTCTGAATGCACAACTCATCGAACCTTGAAGCAGATGGGCTACAGCAGTAGAAGCCCACTCCGGGTGTCACTCTTGTCAGCTAAGAACAGGAAGCTAAGGCTACAATTCTCACAGGCTCAGCAAAATTGGAAAATAGAAGACTGGAAAAACGTTGCCTGGTCTGATGAGTCTCGATTTGTAATGGAAACACAAGTTCACTCTGCAGGAATAGAAGTAGGATATAAAACACAAAGGAAAATAGCAGTTATGATTGGAATCCCTCACCTTCCCTGCATCCCCCTGTATACTGCATATTATATACTTTGCAAGCAATGGCCATCTCCTGTAGAGGAACCACAGATCCCATCATGTCCTGCCTGGGTTTTCTACACCTGATGTACAAGATATGCTATAGATAAAACACATTGTTTTTTCAATAAATGTTCCAGCATCGCAAAAAAAAAAAAAAAGGGGGGCTCATAAACAGCAATGCATATTCAAGATGTCAGCAGTAATTCACATCATCAGTTTATTCCACAACTTAAGTGATTGACCCTGTCTCTGCAGAGGATCCGTAGAGGCAAAAGTAAAGTGTGTCATCTAATAATCAATTGCCTGTTCCAATGACTCATGGAGGAATATTCTGCAACATTCCTGGAAAAGCACGGGTAACATTGTGTTCATTCTATCGTCTATCATCTTATAATGCATTTATTCACATGATATAACAAGCATGGCAGAATGTGTAATGTGTCAGCAAAATCAGACTGTATTTGGGTGACTAACCCCTTCTGCCTAATAGCAAAGCACATATAGAGCACATATAGTCACACAGACACACAGGATGTGTGTGTGTGTGTGTGTATATATATATATATATATATATATATATATATATATATAAATATATATAATACAGTGGGGGCGGAAAGTATTCAGACCCCCTTAAATTTTACACTCTTTGTTATATTGCAGCCATTTGCTAAAATCATTTAAGTTCATTTTTTTTCCTCATTAATGTACACACAGCACCCCATACTGACAGAAGAACACAGAATTGTTGACATATTTGCAGATTTATTAAAAAAAAAAACTGAAATATCACTTGGTCCTAAGTATTCAGACTCTTTGCTGTGACACTCATATATTTAACTCAGGTGCTGTCCATTTCTTCTGATCATCCTTGAGATGGTTCTACACCTTCATTTGAGTCCAGCTGTGTTTGATTATACTGATTGGACTTGATTATGAAAGCCACACACCTGTCTATATAAGACCTTACAGCTCACAGTGCATGTCAGAGCAAATGCGAATCATGAGGTCAAAGGAACTGCCTGAAGAGCTCAGAGACAGAATTGTGGCAAGGCACAGATCTGGCCAAGGTTACAAAAAACTTCTGCTGCACTTAAGGTTCCTAAGAGCACAGTGGCCTCCATAATCCTTAAATGGAAGACGTTTGGGATAACCAAAACCCTTCCTAGAGCTGGCCGTCTGGCCAAAATGAGCTATCGGGGGAGAAGAGCCTTGGTGATAGAGGTAAAGAAGAACCCAAAGATCACTGTGGCTGAGCTCCAGAGATGCAGTCGGGAGATGGGAGAAAGTTGTAGAAAGTCAACCATCACTGCAGCCCTCCACCAGTCAGGGCTTTATGGCAGATTGGCCCGACAGAAGCCTCTCCTCAGTGCAAGACACATGAAAGCCTACATGGAGTTTGCTAAAAAAAACACCTGAAGGACTCCAAGATGGTGAGAAATAAGATTCTTTGGTCTCATGAGACCAAGATAGAACTTTTTGGCCTTAATTCTAAGCGGTATGTGTGGAGAAAACCAGGCACTGTTCATCACCTGTCCAATACAGTCCCAACAGTGAAGCATTCAGCTGCAGGGACAGGACGACTGGTTGCAATCGAGGGAAAGATGAATGCGGCCAAGTACAGGGATATCCTGGACGAAAACCTTCTCCAGAGTGCTCAGGACCTCAGAATGGGCAGAAGATTTACCTTCACACAAGACAATGACCCTAAGCACACAGCTAAAATAATGAAGGAGTGGCTTCACAACAACTCTGTGACTGTTCTTGAATGGCCCAGCCAGAGCCCTGACTTAAACCCAATTGAGCATCTCTGGAGAGACCTAAAAATGGCTGTCCACCAACGTTTACCATCCAACCTGGCTCATGGCTGTATTAGATCAAAAGGGTGCTTCTACTAAATACTGAGCAAAGGGTCTGAATACTTAGGACCATGTGATATTTCAGTTTTTCTTTTTTAATAAATCTGCAAAAAATGTCAACAATTCTGTGTTTTTCTGTCAATATGGGGTGCTGTGTGTACATTAATGAGGAAAAAAAAATGAACTTAAATGATTTTAGCAAACGGCTGCAATATAACAAAGAGTGAAAAATGTAAGGGGGTCTGAATACTTTGCGCCCCACTGTATATATAAATATATATTTAGGGGAAAAAATTATATATATTATTATTATTATTATTATATACACACACTATATTGCCAAACGTATTGGGACACCTCCCTTTACACGCACATGACATGGCATCCCAATCTTAGTCCGTAGGGTTCAATATTGAGTTGGCCCAACCTTTGCAGCTATAACAGCTTCAACTCTTCTGGGAAGGCTGTCCACAAGGTTTAGGAGTGTGTCTATGGGAATGTTTGACCATTCTTCCAGAAGCGCATTCGTGAGATCAGGCACTGCTGTTGGAGGAAAAGGCCTGGCTTGCAGTCCCTGCTCCAATTCATCCCAAAGCTCTATCAGGTTGAGGTCAGGACTCTGTGCAGGCCAGTCAAGTTCCTCCACCCCAAACTCACTCATCCATGTATTTATGGACCTTGCTTTGTGCACTGGTCCAAATCATTTGGTGGAGGGGAGATTATGGTGTGGGGTTGTTTTTCAGGGGTTGGGCTTGGCCCCTTAGTTCCAGTGAAGGGAACTCTTAAGGTGTCAGCATACCAAGACATTTTGGACAATTTCATTCTCCCAACTTTGTGGGAACAGTTTGGGGATGGCCCCTTCCTGTTCCAACATGACTGTGCACCAGTGCACAAAGCAAGGTCCATAAAGAATTAAAGCAGTTGTATACCTTATTTTTTTTACTTTTACCTACAGGAAAGCCTATAATAAGGCTTACCTGTAGGTAAAAAAAATATCTCCTAAACCTGTACGGTTTAGGAGACATTCCCCTCACAATGAGCCACTGACTGCAGCAGCGCATGCGCACAGGGGATTCTCGGCTGACAGCCCGGCAAACTCCGAAGCTTGCCAGACAGAAGTCTCCCACGCGCGTGCGCGGGAGTGACGACATCGCGGCTCCGGCCACTCACAGCGCCGGAGCCACGATACCCTGAAGACACGCCGAGGGGAAATGTCAGCTCCCTCGGCGTGGACAGGGTGAGATGCCGGCGCCTCGTTCTAAGGTAAGTATCTCATAATGAGCTAGTATGCGGTGCATACTAGTTCATTATGCCTTTTCCCTTGCAGGTGTAGAAAAAAAAAACAGCGGGTATACAACCCCTTTAAAAAAAAAAAAAAAAAAAATATATATATATATATATATATATATATATATATATATATATATATATATATATATATATATATATTTAAAAATTACATATACAAAATATTATATATTATTAAAATGCATGTAATATCTATACATACACTGCCATGAAAAACATACATTCCAGTCAACATACAATATGTATATGTGTGTGTGTATATGTATGAATGTATGTGTGTAGGTTTGATGCCTGTGCCTTTATGCACCTACTGCTCATCACAATAGCTAAATTGATTGCAATAGAGCAAAATTTTGCTTGCATTTTCATTCCCCTGCCCACCCCTCCTCCTTTATCAACAAGCTGTTGGCATTTTAAAAGAAAAACCTTTCAGTTTCCATGACATACCTTATTTTAGTCACAAACACAAATTCTCCTGCACTTGGAAGTGTGCCCGCTCATGATAAGTAGGCTATATCTCCATCTTGGTTTAATATGGATAAGTCTCATCTTGCTGTCCTCATAAGACTGGGAAAGTCTGGGTCTGAGGAAGAGGCTTGTCCTCGAAACATGTTAGACTAGTGGATCTTCACCTCCTGCCACATGTTTTGATGTGCTGTGGGCTGAACAATGCTGTACTGTGATGTGATGAGCTTTAATGCAATTGCTAATTTGTAAATAATTCTTACCACTTTTTATAATAATAAAACTATGGTTTTAAGATAATGCACTAGGTTGGTGCGCCCTTTTTTAAAAAAAATTTGTGGTACCTTGTTATGGACCTCTCTGTGCTTTTCTATGCAATACAGAACAACTATTAGTCGTGCACTCCACAAATTTCGCCTTCATGGAATAGTGGCAAGAAGAAAGCTTCGTTGAAAGAAAGCCATAAGAAGTCCCGTTTGCAGTTTGTGAGAAGCCATGTGGGGGACACAGCAAACATGTGGAAGAAGGTGGTCAGGTGAGAGCAAAATTGAACTTTTTGGTCTAAAAGCAAAACGCTATGTGTGGCAGAAAACTAACACTGTACATCACCCTGAACACACCATCCCCGCCGTGAGACATGGTGGTGGCATCATCATGTTATGGGAATGCTTTTCTTCAGCAGGGACAGGGAAGCTGGTCAGAGTTGAAAGGAAGATGGATGGAGCCAAATACGGGGCAATCTTAGAAGAAAGCAAAGAACAGAGAGAAGCACACTGCTCCAGGCAAACTCAGGTGCAGGATGGATCACAGGTGCAGACCTCGGCTCACCACCGTGGAAGACGAACAAGACAAGGAATTGGTCGCACACTGGAACTCCAAATTATCTCGATGTCATCTTTATTGTCAAAAAAAGGTCAGACAGATACATGCAACGGTAGACGTTTCACAAGCGATAGCTTGCTTGTTCACAACCAGCAACAAGCAAGCTATCGCTTGTGAAACGTCTACCAAATCTTAGAAGAAAACCTGTTATGCCGTGTACACACGGCGGGACTTTTCGACCAAACTTGTCCGATGGATCGAATCCGTTGGACAATTCAACCGTGTGTGGGCTTCATCGGACCTGCAGCGGACCTTTTCTGTCGAAAATGTGACGGACTTTAGATTTAGAACATGTTTTCAAATCTTTCCGACAGACTCGAGTCCGGTCGAAAAATCCGCTCGTCTGTATGCTAGTCCAACAGACTAAAACCGAAGCTAGGTCAGCTATTGGCTACTGGCTATCAACTTCCTTATTCTAGTCCGGTAGTAGGTCATCACGGTTGAATCCATCGGACTTTGGTGTGATTGTGTGTAGACAAGTCCGATTTGACGGAAGTCTGTCGAAAAGTCAGTCGAAAGTCCGTCAAAAAAAGTCAGACGTGATTCAGTCTGTCGAAAGTCAGGTCGTGTGTACATAGCATTAGATTCTGCAAAAAACTTGAGACTGGGGCGGAGGTTCACCTTCTAGCAAGACAACAACCCTAAACATACAGCCAGAGCTACAATGGAATGGTTTAGATCAAAGCATATTCATGTGTTAGAATGACCCAGTCAAAGTCCAGACCTAAATCCAGAGCTTGACAGACAGAGTTTGACAGACCTAATGACAGAGCTTGAGCTATTTTGCAAAGAAGAATGGGCAAAAATGTCACTCTCTAGATGGGCAAAGCTGGTAGAGACATCCCCAAAAAGACTTGCAGCTGTTATTTCAGAGAAAGCTGGTTCTACAAAGTATTGACTCAGGGGGGTTGAATATAAATGCACACCACACTTTTCACATATTTATTTGTAAAAAATTTTGAAAACCATTTATCATTTTCCTTCCACTTCACAATTATGTGCCACTTTGTGTTGGTCTATCACATAAAATCCAAATAAAATACATTTCTGTTTTTGGTTGTAACATGACAAAATGTGGAAAATTTCAAGGAGTACGAATACTTTTTCAAGGCACTGTATCTGACTTGCTGCAGCTTCCAAAGCATGCTGTAAGAAGCTCACAGTATGCAGCGAAACTAGACTAAGCATTTTCAGCACAGACTGTATAGCTTTGGACTGAAGGTAAGGCTGGAGTTCAGCTTTAATGTAATAACCTTATCGGGGTTGGTGTGCCCAGTTTGTCCCCTTATATGTACTCTGCGGTAGTAATATTTGTTCATTATATACACAGTCTCAGCTTCACCCTTAGTGAGCTGCATTATGACTCTGCTTCAATGCTCATTAATCTTAATTCAAGTCCAAAAGCAACCATTCTAATAGGCTAACTGAGCTTATCTCAGCTGTCATTAGACATGTCATGATGGGAATTCATTATTAGCCATTGATGACACACTGATACAAATGCTAGCTACCTGGCTGCCATGCTAATCCACTTCCTAAGTCACTAACGTAAAGTGTTACTAAACCCACAACAGTCTGCCTGTATATGCAGTAAAGCATTCTTGTTATACTCACTGTGGGTTACTCCTCTGCAATGTGTAAAAAGGCTGTTTTATCCTGTCTTCTCTGATCCTCCCCTTCTTTTACTATCTCCATTCCATATGCTGATAGTGCCAGAGCCTTGGGGACACTCTGCACATGCTCAGTTTAATGTGTATTGCTAAAAAGTTTTTTGGGGTTTTTTTTGGGACGGCGCATGTGATCAGTACAGGGCCAATCAGCACTGTCCAGACAGAGGGTCCTGCAGCCTCATAGCACAGTCAGAGGAGAATGAAATCTTCTCCTACAAGCTTTAACAAGACACTGATAGAAGTCACAAGACTGCTATATACTGCTGATGAGAAAAAGTTGTTTATAATAACTAAAATAATTGCATTTCCATGTTCTGTGTACTGTGGGAGACCAGATATAGTGAATGCAGGCTCCTGGTTTTAGTAACATTTTAGGAACATGTTCTGGGTCAGTGACAGAGGATATTGAAGCCAGATAATCAGCATGTCAGCTAGCATGCCCACATGCATGTCTACATGACAGGTTTGCTTTAAACAGGGCTGCCCATTGCTTCTCATAAAAATGACCACTAGAGGGAGGGATTAAAAGCCTAGATGTGAAATATAGTAATAAAATCATGGAACAACAAGCAAGTAAGCAAAAAAAAAGTGAAAATCACACAGCAAATTACTTCTATAGGTACATTTTGCAATTTTAGCTCCAGAAAACCAATACTCTAAACATGTACCATAGTTCCCCTTTAAGTGGCCATTTCTGATTGGTCACTATCAGCTATTGCACTTTGCAATTCATGATTGATCAGGACTTACAGAACAAGCTTAGCAGTGCCGATCCCTAGTACCAGACCACTGTGTGTTCCCTGGTATAAAGAACCTGTAACGGATTCACTTCAGCAGCTTCTCCATCAGCATAGACATAATTGGATATGATGGGTTAATATCTCGCTGGGGAGCCTAGTAATGATTTTTATTAATCAACAAGAAACAGCCTTCAATCACCCTGAAACGTTTCCCATGGGTAAAGCAAGTGTACATAATTCCTCATCTCCTGAGCTCCACCACCATCCATGAATACCTACAGTCTCACAATTATTTTTAGTATAGAAAGACACAAGTGACAGTTTGTAAGGTTAAAGGTCAATGAGCAAAAAAGTAACCAATGGCAATTAATGGACAATGATCTATCTTGTCAGCTCCCAACCGAGAGGGATGCAATCTAATTGGCTGCGGTGGATTACTGCTCTCATGTTCAAATATACACATTCACCACCACATGAATGCACATACACTTGGCTCCCTCTAATTGAGTAAAGTTGATTGGCTACTCCTAATAAGGCAACCTTGATTGGACAGTCTTTAAAGGGTCAGTAACCATAAAAGTTCAACTTAGCTTACAGAAAATGGAAAACATTAACCTGTTAATCATATATACATTATACTGCATATATTTTGATGTATAATTATATATTTATATTATACATCTATCTATCTATATTGATAGATAGATAGATAGATAGATAGATAGATAGATAGATAGATAGATAGATAGATAGATAGATAGATAGATAGATAGATAGATAGATAGATAGATAGATAGATTTTTTTTTTTTTTTAAATATTTTTAAAATAAATTTATATATATATATATATATATATATATATATATATATATATATATATATATATATATATATATATATATATATATATATAGGTCAGGGCAGCACACACCCAACAAAAAAACAGATCTTTCAGGTGCAAAACAGATATCGGAGATCACCTAAACTCCAATTTATAGAAAAATAAAAATGTCCAATCTGCAACACCTTTAATCTCATAAGATTACAACAGATTCAGATCTGTCAGGATCCTTCTTCATCTCTTGATAAATCTACAAGCTGCTGCAGATTGGACTTTTTTGTTATATATATATATATATATATATATATATATATATATATATATATATATACAATTTCTTTTTTTGACCATAAAGATATAGATTTTTATTTTTTTGGCCTCTTTCCAGAAACCAATATACTTCTCATGTTTATGAGAATAGAAGATAATTGAGACCTTAAGTGCAAGTTTCCACACTTCTATAAACGCTAGCCATCTAGTAATCCCACTAAAGTATGCTTTACAAACTCTGTAAATCCCAAGGCGTCCTACACATAAAGCTTCAGAAACATGCTACGTTAAAAGTATTTTCAAATTAAATAATTGTCCACAGATTGGTATTGCCCCCAAAAAAAAAAAAAAAAAAAAATTCAGACATACAATTTTTTGGCCCATTGTATATCAGGCTTTTAATACACCTATTTTTCAGATCAGAAGATTTCCTATGCCAATATTGTTCTACAATGTCGTGTTGGGTAAATATAAAGTCATTTGTTTCTACTGAACGATCCTCCATATGAAATGCTGCATCTGTAAGAAATTAACTTTTAAAGTCTGTCTGTAGGCAGCCTTACTCAGCCTAAGATGGCCGATAACCCAACAGTGGGCAAGATTTAGCTATCCAACAAGGGGAAAAACAACCTCAAGTATCTAAAGTCCAATAGGAGTTTTTTAAGAATCTGATTGTGAAGGTTATAAGTAGGTACTCTCCATAAAGTTTTAGTTGATTACCTAACTGGAAACTCAACATCCACCAAATAGGTCAACGCAACGTCTACCAAATAGGTCAACTCTTTGTCCACTAAATAAGTCAACTCAGCATCCACCAAATAAGTCAACTTGTTGTCCACCAAATAAGTCAACTCAGCATCCACCAAATAAGTCAACTCAACGTCCACCAAATAAGTCAACTCAACATCCACCAAATATGTCAACTCATAGTCCACCAAATAAGTCTAGTGTCCCCGGTACATTACCAAAAAAAAATAAAAACTTGCCTTTTGGACTTCTACTGACTTAAAGAATTTGTAAGCAACACCTATTAACCAAAAAAACCTAAGGAGCTCTAACCCTTTTCCAAAGAAGTCCAAAAAGCAGGTGCTTTCAGAAAGTACTGTCCATTAAGGCAGCTTGTGCTTTACCGGCAACTGGGTGTACTGGTACTTTAAGGCACACAGAAAAGTAATAGAAGTGCTGAGGAGGCAATAAAGAATGATGAGTTGGCCGGGAAGGGGGGCTTTTGAATTGAAAAAGATATAGATTAGGTGAAAACGCTCAACGCAATGGAATTAACACCTAATTGCCCACAAGAAAAGAAAAATAGGATGATGGTGATTTAAAATCCCACCTGTCATTTTTAACTCTGTAACTCAACATCAAGAGCACATCCATTTCAGCAGCATGCAAGGAGCACTGGGCATGGGATGGACAGAAGAAGGATGCTACTAGAAAGTAAGTTGGAGGTTGCACAAGGCAAAGGGTCCCCCTGCCACCATTGAGAAGCCTTTTGTCTTTTTTTCTTTTTTTCTTGACTGTCTGCCTCCAGAGCATCTCCAAGGCTTCCGCCCAAATGGAATAATAAGCGGGTGGTTTGAATCTACATGGAGGCCTAATTTAAACATGCAAAAAAAATAAGCGATGACCAGCTGGTCTTTATGAATCTGGTACCCAGGAAAAGGAGGGGGGGGGGTAGGAAGAGGAGCAAGGGACCTGCAGATGTCGACTATAGTATTCCCTGCACAAAGAAACAAGAGAGGATAAAAGGGATGCTTTTTTTTTTTTTTTTCCTTCTTGGATCATCAACGGAGTCAGCGGACCCCCTTCTCATCACCAGCATGCCTGACTGCAATGAAATCACATCAGGAGGCAGGAGGACCATTGTTGATAACTGTGCTCATGGAGACTGGCTTAGGATGCTGGGGAAGAAATTAAGCACACAAAAATAATTCTGCTTCTCTTCCCAAAAAAAAAATAAAAAAATAAAAAGAGTAATTATCAGTGGAGCCCCTTGGCACATTGATGGCATTTGCATCGCTTCCTGATCCCCAGTGCAGAAGAGGATGAGCACATTGTAGAAGGAAAGGCACTTACCTACCGGCTGATGATGTTGCTTGCACTTGTCTCCTCCTTAGATGGATGTTGTAGAAAATAGCAAAAATCCCAGTGTGATGTGCAGGATGTGTGGATGTGCAGCCTTGTGCTATTGCAGGCTTTGCTCTTGTATTGTCTTGCTGTGTGTTGGGTAGCAGGGCTCTCCTCTGTGTGCCAGTGACAGCTTCAGCAGCTGCTTAGCTCCAATGTGTTGTATGTGAGGCTTTGGTCTCTAGGAGCTAGAGCATCAGCTGAGCTCACATCCACCACTCCCCTTGGCTCAATAGGATTTTTTTTTAAATCAGCTTTATTGAAAAGTAGACATTAGCACTGAACTGAATACAATGTTGCAAATGAAAAATCTGTTAAAATTATTTTGTGTCGATGAGACAGTTTGTTTTTTTTTTATAATGGCTCTTATGTTGAAGCTTAGATGAGATTTTTAGCGATTGGGTTTAAATACAATTTAAATCTTATTTTGATTTTACCTGGGTACACTGTTGCACTTAAATGTAACAATGAAAATATATTACTTTATATGAACTCGATACAATCATGTTGTTATAGAGTGCAATTCCTTTTTATTTCATTTTTTTTATCAAAAGGAACGGCAAAAAAAAAAAATTTAATAATTATTGTATGTTATTAAGATGTTTCTATCATAAATGTAAAATGATTATCTTTATTGATACTGGTTACAGTGTTGCACTTATATGTAACAATAGAAACATTACTTTATGTGAACTGGATACAGTGTTATAGATTATTTGTTTTTGTTTTTTTTGCATTTTTATTTATTTATTTTTTTATCAACAGGTTTTACAAAAACAAGATGAGAGTGTTATGCCCTGTACACACGGTCGGACATTGATTGGACATTCCGACAACAAAATCCTAGGATTTTTTCCGACGGATGTTGGCTCAAACTTGTCTTGCATACACACGGTCACACAAAGTTGTCGGAAAATCCGATCATTCTGAACTCGGTGACGTAAAACATGTACGTCGGGACTATAAACGGGGCAGTAGCCAATAGCTTTCGTCTCTTAATTTATTCTGAGCATGCGTGGCACTTTGTGTGTCGGATTTGTGTACACACGATCAGAATTTCCGACAACGGATTTTGTTGTCAGAAAATTTTATAGCAAGCTCTCAAACTTTGTGTGTCGGAATTTCCAACAACAAGGTCCTATCAAACATTTTCCATTCGAAAATCCGACCGTGTGTACGGGGCATAACAATTATTTTATCATATTAGGATGTTTCTATGAAGAGTGTTAAAATATTATCTTAATTTAATCTGTTGCACTTATATGTAACAATAGAAACATAACTTTATTTGAACTGGATACAGTGTTATGCCCCGTACACACGGTCGGATTTTCCGATGGAAAATGTCCGATCGGAGCGTGTTGTCGGAAATTCCGACCGTGTGTGGGCTCCATCGGACATTTTCCATCGGATTTTCCAACACACAAAGTTTGAGAGCAGGATATAAAATTTTCCGACAGCAAAATCCGTTGTCGGAAATTCCGAGCGTGTGTACACAAATCCAACGGACAAAGTGCCACGCATGCTCAGAATAAATAAAGAGATGAAAGCTATTGGCCACTGCCCCGTTTATAGTCCCGACGTACGTGTTTTACGTCACCGCGTTCAGAATGATCGGATTTTCCGACAACTTTGTGTGACCGTGTGTATGCAAGACAAGTTTGAGCCAACATCCGTTGGAAAAAATCCTAGGATTTTGTTGTCAGAATGTCCGAACAATGTCTGACCGTGTGTACGGGGCATAATAGATTATTTGTTTTTGTTCTTTTTTGCATTTTTTAAAATTTATTTTTATCAACAGGGTTTACAAAAACAAGATGAGAGTGTAACAATTATTTTATGTTATTGGGTTGTTTCTGTGACGAGTGTTTAAATATTATCTTAATTTAAACTGGGTACACTGTTGCACTTATATGTAACAATAGAAGCATCACTTTAGGTGAACTGGATACAGTGTTATAGATTATTTGTTTTTGTTTTTTTGCATCTTTATTTATTTATTTTTCATCAACAGGTTTTACAAAAACAAGACGAGAGTGTAACAATTATTTTATGTTATTAGGATGTTTCTATGATGAGTGTTAAAATATTATCTTAATTTAAACTGGGTACACTGTTGAACTTACATGTAAAAATAAAATGTATTACTTTATGTGAACTTGATACAATGTTGTTATTATAGATTGCATTTTTTTTTTTATCTACAGGACTTGCAAAAACAAAATGAGGATGTAACAATCATTTTGCGTTATCTTGGTTTAAACTGGTTACACTGTTGCACTTACATTAAACAATAGAAATGTATTACTGGATGTGAACTAGATACAGCGTTGTTATGGACTAATTTTTTTTTTCTCGCTTTTTTTTATTTCATTTTTTTTATCAACAGGTTTTGCAAAAAATTAGCTGAGAATGTAAAAAATATTTTACATTACTAGTATTTTTCTCTGATGATTGGTAAAATATTATTTAAACCGGTTACACTGTTGCACATGTAACAATGGAAGTGTATTACTTTATATGAATATGATGTTTTTGCTATAGATTGCAATTATTTTAAAAAATATAAAAAAATATATATATATTTTTATCAGCAGGAGTTTCAAAAGCAAGATAAAACTGTAACCATTACTGTATGTCATTAAGATGTTTCTATCATGAATGTTACCATATTAACTTCATTTACATTCATTTGCACTTACATGTAGCAATAGAAATGTATTACTGGATGTGAACTAGATACAGCGTTGTTATGCACTGATTTTTTTTTTCCTTCTTTTGCATTTTTTTTTACTTTTCTATCTTTTTTTTTCAACAGTTTTTGCAAAAACAAGATGAGAATGTAACAATTATGTTATGTTATTAGGATGTTTCTATAATGAGTGTTAACATGATATCTTTGTTTAACCACTTCCGGACCGCCCACAGTCATTATACGTTGGTACTTTGAAGAGGAGTATCGTTGTTATGGCAGCAGCTAGCTGCCATAACCCTGGTATCCTCTTCTTCAGTGGGCGGTCCGCTTCATGATAGAAGTGGTCTCTGTGGCAGATTCGCCGCAAGATCACTTTTATCATCTGCGCCGCGCTCCGGTGCCCTCCGCCACTTACCGGAGCCGTCGGCAATGGCAGAGGCGATCAGATGTTCTCCCTTGTGTGACATAGAGACGAGTGAGGGGAAGATGGCCCCAACCCGTCTCCATATCATTGCAGTGCGGAAGCAACGTCAAAACGTCACTTCCGCCCATAGCTCTTAAAGGGCTATTTTTTTTTTTTTAAATGACATTTACTGTAAATATGAGATCTGAGATCTTTTTGACACCAGATCTTATATTTAAACCTCTGCGCAAATACGATGTGGCAGAAAGTGTTGCAACAACCGCCATTTTATTCTCTAGGGTGTTAGAAAAAAAATGTATAATGTTTGGGGGTTCTAAGTAATTTTCTAGCAAAAAAAATGTTTTTAACTGGTGGTGGCTAAACTGGGTACACTGTTGAACTTCCATGCAAAAACTGAAATGTATTACTTTAAGTAAACTGGATACAATGTTGTTGTTATTGATGGCATTTTTTTTATAATGGGAGTTGCAAAAACAAGATGAGAATGTAACAATTCGTTTGTGAAACATTAAGATGTTTCTATGATGAATATTAAAATATTATCTTTATTTATACTGGTATTTTATGAGATCCTGTAACCCAGTGTTTCTCAGCCTTTTTTCCATCATAGCACCCTTTTAAATTGCAAAATCTTGAGACAACAGAGTCTAAAAAACATAAAAGTTACTTATCAATGGGAACCTGAGCCTGGCATGATCGCACAACTACCTTGATTAAATTAACTTCACATAAGAAGCTCACTTCAAATCAGTGGTTCCCCATCACATCAGAGTCCCCTCTCCCCCCTTCAGGCCTGAGGGCCCCCCTTTAGGAGTTTCTTGAGAAAGGGGGTTCTTGCATCTGTACAAATTAGTAGCAACCACCCCAACCTACAATATAACTAGCCTTTGCAGTAAGGTGCACATGGAGGGGCAATGCACATCACACAAAGATTTCCCAGCACACTAACCAGCTAGCCGCAGTGCCTACGTCAAGGCTCCTTTTTGTACTGTGGATCAAACTCTATGATTTTCAGTCTCCCAAGTTGGAGTACATACACTATATTGTCAAAAGTATTGGGATGCCTGCCTTTACACGCACATGAACTTTAATGGCACCCCAGTCTTAGTTAGTAGGGTTTAGTATTGAGTTGTCCCACCCTTTGCAGCTATAACAGCTTCAACTGTCTATTGGAATGTTTGACCATTCTTCCAGAAGTGCATTTGTGAGGTCAGGCACTGATGTTAGACAAGAAGGCCTGGCTCGCAGTCTCCACTCTAATTCATCCCAAAGGTGTTATATTGGGTTGAGGTCAGGACTCTGTGCAGGCCAGTCAAGTTCCTCCACCCCAAACTCATCGCTCATCCATGTCTTTATAGACCTTGCTTTTTGCACTGCTTAAAATTATTTGGTGGAGGGGGGTTATGGTGTGGGGTTATCAGGAATTGGGCTTGGTCCAGTCAATGGAACTCTTAAGGCATCAGCAAGATATTTTAGACAATTTCATGCTCCCAACTTTGTGGGAAGAGTTTGGGGATGGCCCCTTCCTGGTCCAACATGACTGCACACCAGTGCACAAACGAGGTCCATGAAGACATGGATGAGCGAGTTTGGGGTGGAGGAAGTTAACTGGCTTGCACAGAGACCTAAACTCAACCCAATAGAACACCTTTGGGATGAATTATAGTGGAGACTGTGAGCCAGGCCTTCTCATCCAACATCAGTGCCTGACCTCACAAACGTCCTTCTGGAAGAATGGTCAAACATTCCCATAGACACACTCCTAAACCTTGTGGACAGCCTTCCCAGAAGAGTTGAAGCTGTTATAGCTACAAAGGGTGGGCCAACTCGATATTAAACCCTACGGACTAAGACTGGGACACGCTAACCAAAATACCAAAACCAAGACTCCATGGACACCCCCAGCCATCTTCGGACAGACCATTTCACCGAGCACCAAGGCTAAAAGTCTTGGAATTATCTTGGACCCAGAAATGACAATGGATGCGCAAATAGGATCAGTAGTTAGTGGATCGCACCATCTCCTCCGCAAGTTACGAAGACTCATCCCCTCCATCCCAGAAGATGACAAAGCAGCAGTAGTTGGAACAATCATTAATTCCCGACTCGATTACGCAAACTCACTCTACCTAGGATTACCCCAATATCAGCTTGCGCGCCTACAGGCCATTCAAAACGCGGCGGCAAGACTAATAACAGGAAAAAAACCCTGGGAGTCCATCTCCCCATCCCTGAGGAGCCTACACTGGCTAACAGTGAAGAATCGGATCACTTTCAAGACGCTCTGCCTCACCCACAAATGCATACATGGAAACGCCCCTCAATACCTCCGAGAGAAAATAAAACATTACACACTGAATCTGCGATCATCTAGCCAAAACCTCCTCCTCGTTCCCAAATACCTCTACAAAGC
The DNA here is from genome assembly GCF_042186555.1 of Aquarana catesbeiana. Lineage (NCBI taxonomy): Eukaryota > Metazoa > Chordata > Amphibia > Anura > Ranidae > Aquarana > Aquarana catesbeiana. The sequence continues at coordinate 913,290,946 of NC_133324.1, read as the reverse complement.
AAGGGGAGAACGAAGATTTGCAGTCCAGGGACCTCGGCTATGGAACTCTCTTCCGACTCACATCGGCATGGAAGAAAACCATCTGGCTTTCAGGAAAAAACTTAAGACCTACCTCTTCTAGTGAAGCTTGACAACACAATGCATCAACGCCTTGAGGCGATTCAGTTCGCATTTACAGCGCTTTATATACCATTCATTTAAGTGCATGTGAGTGTAAAGGCAGGTGTCCCAATACTTTTGGTAATATAGTGTATATATGTCAGCTTGTCATTAGGGCCCATGAACTCGCTGCCACATATGTGTATATGATCAGTATTAAAGAATCAAACAAGCAACAAAATATTCTAAAACACTGACCTCTATAAGTGCAGCCATCATAGAATAATTCATTCTCAAAATTCTGGATTATCAGTACAGTCGTTTAGTACCCCATCTGACAACCATCTGTAATGTAAATGAATAGCCTGCACCTACAGCCAATCAGATTTCAGCTTGTCAGTCATACTCTTGTGGAGTGTGCTATTCTCTAAACAGAAAAGTAGGAAAAGCAGGAGAGACGGTTAGAAAACAACCATCGCCATTGAATTATATCTTACACATGTGCTATTTAGATCAGTGATCAAAGGGCAAGGCGTGAAAGAGTGCAAGCACTTTAAAGCTGAATTCCAGATATGAAAATTTTTACATAGTTACACTGGTCAAGCTTGGTCCATTGTAAGTATGTACAGGTATGTGCCATATACTGCAACTTCCTCCTCATTGGATTACCTTTACGTAGACTATCCCCCCTTCAGTCCATAATGAATGCCACTGCAAGACTCATCCACCTTACCAACCATTCTCTGCCAATCCCTCCACTGGCTTCCACTCACCCAACGAATAAAATTCAAAGTACTAACAATAATTTACAAAGCCATCCATAACTCTGCCCCCAGCTATATCACTAACCTAGTCCCGAAATACCAACCAAGCCGCTCTCTTCGGTCATTCCAAGACCTCCTACTCTCTAGCTCCCTTGTCACCTCCTCCCATGATCGCCTCCAGAATTTCTCCAGAGCTTCTCCCATCCTTTGGAACTCCCTACCCCAATCTGTCCGACTGTCCCCTAATCTATCCATCTTTAGATGATCCCTGAAAACCCTTCTCTTCAAAGAAGCCTATCCTGCTTCTAACTAACACTGTTTTACTTCCTCCATCAGCTCATCCCCCCACAGCTATTACCTTTTGTATCAATTGACTCTTCCTTTTTAGATTGTAAGCTCTAATGAGCAGGACCCCCTGATTCCTCTTGTACCAAATTGTAATGTTACTGTAATGTCTGCCCTCATGTTCTAAAGCGCTGCGCAAACTGTTGGCGCTATATAAAACCTGTATAATAATAATATAACTGTGGGATCCCCTTGGAAGCTTGGAATTACTATAGTAGGCACCAATGATCTCCACTCGTTCAGCATTGGCACCATTTATAGAACATTTCACATTTTCACAATGAATGCAATTGTTCTCTTATTGGACGAGTTAGAGATTGTGATACCCAACTCCATCAGAAGGGCCAGATAAAGAACTTGTTGGGCCCAGGACACTTCTGTATTCACAGAACAGCTGTATTTATATTGAGATTAAATTACACACAGATGGACTCTATTTACTAATTAGGTGACTTCTGAAGGCAATTGGTTCCACTAGATTTTAGTTAGGGGTATCAGAGTAAAGGGGGCTGAATAGGATATGGATAGATGGGTGAGTTTGTGTTGAATATTCAGAATGAATTAAAGTGGTGATAAACTCTGTTAACCACTTGCCGACCGCCGCACGACTATATACGTCGGCAGAATGGCACGGGCAGGCAAAAGGACTTACAGGTACGTCCTTGCCTGCCCGCGGGTGGGGGGTCCGATCGGACCCCCCCCCGGTGCCTGCGGCGGTCGGCAAATCTCCCCCGGCAATCGGAGGTGAGGGGGAGGCCATCCATTCGTGGCCCCCCCCTCGCGATCGCTCTCAGCCAATGGGATCATTTCCCTGCCTCTGTATTGTACACAGAGGCAGAGGAAATGATGTCATCTCTCCTCGGCTCGGTATTTTCCGTTCCGGGCCGAGGAGAGAAGACTGAAATGTAAGTGCACCAACACACTACACACAGTAGAACATGCCAGGCACACAAAACACCCCGATCCCCCCCCCCCCCGATCGCCCCCCGATCCCCCCCCAATCACCCCCCCCCCCCTGTCACAAACTGACACCAAGCAGGTTTTTTTTTTTTTTTTTTTTTTTTTTTTTCTGATTACTGTATTGGTGTCAGTTTGTGACAGTTACAGTGTCAGGGCAGTGAGTGTTAGGCCCCCTGTAGGTCTAGGGTACCCCCCTAACCCCCCCTAATAAAGTTTTAACCCCTTGATCACCCCCTGTCACCAGTGTCGCTAAGCGATCATTTTTCTGATCGCTGTATTAGTGTCGCTGGTGACGCTAGTTAGGGACGTAAATATTTAGGTTCGCCGTCAGCGTTTTATAGCGACAGGGACCCCCATATACTACCTAATAAAGGTTTTAACCCCTTGATTGCCCCCTAGTTAACCCTTTCACCACTGATCACTGTATAACCGTTACGGGTGACGCTGGTTAGTTTGTTTATTTTTTATAGTGTCAGGGCACCCGCCGTTTATTACCGAATAAAGATTTAGCCCCCTGATCACCCGACGGTGATATGCGTCGCCCCAGGCAGCGTCAGATTAGCGCCAGTACCGCTAACACCCACGCACGCAGCATACGCCTCCCTTAGTGGTATAGTATCTGTACGGATCAATATCTGATCCGATCAGATCTATACTAGCGTCCCCAGCAGTTTAGGGTTCCCAAAAACACAGTGTTAGCGGGATCAGCCCAGATACCTGCTAGCACCTGCATTTTGCCCCTCCGCCCAGCTCGGCCCAGCCCACCCAAGTGCAGTATCGATCAATCACTGTCACTTACAAAACACTAAACGCATAACTGCAGCGTTCGCAGAGTCAGGCCTGATCCCTGCGATCGCTAACAGTTTTTTTGGTAGCATTTTGGTGAAATGGCAAGCACCAGCCCCAGGCAGCGTCAGGTTAGTGGCAGTACCGCTAACACCCACGCACCGTACACCTCCCTTAGTGGTATAGTATCTGAACTGATCAATATCTGATCCGATCAGATCTATACTGGCGTCCCCAGCAGTTTAGGGTTCCCAAAAACGCAGTGTTAGCGGGATCAGCCCAGATACCTGCTAGCACCTGCGTTTTGCCCCTCCGCCCGGCCCAGCCCAGCCCACCCAAGTGCAGTATCGATCGATCACTGTCACTTACAAAACACTAAATGCATAACTGCAGCGTTCGCAGAGTCAGGCCTGATCCCTGCGATCGTTAACAGTTTTTTTGGTAGCGTTTTGGTGAACTGGCAAGCGCCAGCGGCCTAGTACACCCCGGTCTTAGTCAAACCAGCACTGCAGTAACACTTGGTGACGTGGCGAGTGCCATAAGTGCAGTTCAAGCTGGTGAGGTGGCAAGCACAAATAGTGTCCCGCTGCCACCAAGAAGACAAACACAGGCCCGTCATGCCCATAGTGCCCTTCCTGCTGCATTCGCCAATCCTAATTGGGAACCCACCACTTCTGCAGCGCCCGTACTTCCCCCATTCACATCCCCAACCAAATGCAGTCGGCTGCATGAGAGGCATTTTTATGTCCTCCCGAGTACCCCTACCCAACGAACCCCCCAAAAAAGATGTTGTGTCTGCAGCAAGCGCGGATATAGGCGTGACACCCGCTATTATTGTCCCTCCTGTCCTGACAATCCTGGTCTTTGCATTGGTGAATGTTTTGAACGCTACCATTCACTAGTTGAGTATTAGCGTAGGGTACAGCATTGCACAGACTAGGACACACTTTCACAGGGTCTCCCAAGATGCCATCGCATTTTGAGAGACCCGAACCTGGAACCGGTTACAGTTATAAAAGTTACAGTTACAAAAAAAGTGTAAAAAAAAAAAAAAAAACACAAACAAAAATATAAAATAAAAAATAATAGTTGTCGTTTTATTGTTCTCTCTCTATTCTCTCTCTCTCTATTCTCTCTATTGTTCTGCTCTTTTTTACTGTATTCTATTCTGCAATGTTTTATTGTTATTATGTTTTATCATGTTTGCTTTTCAGGTCTGCAATTTTTTATACTTTACCGTTTACTGTGCTTTATTGTTAACCATATTTTTGTCTTCAGGTACAGCATTCACGACTTTGAGTGGTTATACCAGAATGATGCTTGCAGGTTTAGGTATCATCTTGGTATCATTCTTTTCAGCCAGCGGTCGGCTTTCATGTAAAAGCAATCCTAGCGGCTAATTAGCCTCTAGACTGCTTTTACAAGCAGTGGGAGAGAATGCCCCCCCCCCACCGTCTTCCGTGTTTTTCTCTGGCTCTCCTGTCTCAACAGGGAACCTGAGAATGCAGCCGGTGATTCAGCCAGCTGACCATAGAGCTGATCAGAGACCAGAGTGGCTCCAAACATCTCTATGGCCTAAGAAACCGGAAGCTACGAGCATTTTATGACTTAGATTTCGCCGGATGTAAATAGCGCCATTGGGAAATTGGGAAAGCATTTTATCATACCGATCCTGGTGTGGTCAGATGCTTTGAGGGCAGAGGAGAAATCTAGGTCTAATAGACCCCAATTTTTTCATAAAAGAGTACCTGTCACTACCTATTGCTATCATAGGGGATATTTACATTCCCTGAGATAACAATAAAAATGATTAAAAAAAAAAAATGAAAGGAACAGTTTTAAAATAAGATAAAAAAGCAAAAAAATAATAAAGAAAAAAAAAAAAAAAAAAAAAAGCACCCCTGTCCCCCCTGCTCTCGCGCTAAGGCGAACGCAAGCGTCGGTCTGGCGTCAAATGTAAACAGCAATTGCACCATGCATGTGAGGTATCACCACGACGGTCAAATCGAGGGCAGTAATTTTAGCAGTAGACCTCCTCTGTAAATCTAAAGTGGTAACCTGTAAAAGCTTTTAAAGGCTTTTAAAAATGTATTTATTTTTTTGTCACTGCACGTTTGTGCGCAATTGTAAAGCATGTCATGTTTGGTATCCATGTACTCGGCCTAAGATCATCTTTTTTATTTCATCAAACATTTGGGCAATATAGTGTGTTTTAGTGCATTAAAATGTAAAAAAGTGTGTTTTTTCCCCAAAAAATGCGTTTGAAAAATCGCTGCGCAAATACTGTGTGAAAAAAAAAAATTAAACACCCACCATTTTAATCTGTAGGGCATTTGCTTTAAAAAAATATATAATGTGTGGGGGTTCAAAGTAATTTTCTTGCAAAAAAAAATAATTTTTTCATGTAATCAAAAAGTGTCAGAAAGGGCTTTGTCTTCAAGTGGTTAGAAGAGTGGGTGCTGTGTGACATAAGCTTCTAAATGTTGTGCATAAAATGCCAGGACAGTTCAAACCCCCCCAAATGACCCCATTTTGGAAAGTAGACACCCCAAGCTATTTGCTGAGAGGCATGTCGAGTCCATGGAATATTTTATATTGTGACACAAGTTGCGGGAAAGAGACAAATTATTATTTTTTTTTTTTTTTTTTGCACAAAGTTGTCACTAAATTATATATTGCTCAAACATGCCATGGGAATATGTGAAATTACACCCCAAAATACATTCTGTTGCTTCTCCTGAGTACGGGGATACCACATGTGTGAGACTTTTTGGGAGCCTAGCCACGTATGGGACCCCGAAAACCAAGCACCGCCTTCAGGCTTTCTAAGGGCGTAAATTTTTGATTTCACTCTTCACTGCCTATCACAGTCTCGGAGGCCATGGAATGCCCAGGTGGCACAAACCCCCCCCAAATGACCCCATTTTGGAAAGTAGACACCCCAAGCTATTTGCTGAGAGGTATAGTGAGTATTTTGCAGACCTCACTTTTTGTCACAAAGTTTTGAAAATTAAAAAAAGAAAAAAAAAAATTTTTTTTTTGTCTTTCTTCATTTTCAAAAACAAATGAGAGCTGCAAAATACTCACCATGCCTCTCAGCAAATAGCTTGGGGTGTCTACTTTCCAAAATGGGGTCATTTGGGGGGGGTTTGTGCCACCTGGGCATTCCATGGCCTCCGAAACTGTGATAGGCAGTGAAGAGTGAAATCAAAAATGTACACCCTTAGAAATCCTGAAGGCGGTGATTGGTTTTCGGGGTCCCGTACGCGGCTAGGCTCCTAAAAAGTCCCACACATGTGGTATCCCCGTACTCAAGAGAAGCAGCAGAATGTATTTTGGGGTGCAATTCCACATATGCCCATGACCTGTGTGAGCAATATATCATTTAGTGACAACTTTGTGCAAAAATAAATAAATAAATAAATAAATTGTCACTTTCCCGCAACTTGTGTCAAAATATAAAATATTCCATGGACTCAACATGCCTCTCAGAAAATAGCTTGGGGTGTCTACTTTCCAAAATGGGGTCATTTGGGGGGGGTTTGTGCCATCTGGGCATTTTATGGCCTTCAAAACTGTGATAGGTAGTGAGGAGTAAAATCAAAAATGTACGCCCTTAGAAATCCTGAAGGCAGTGATTGGTTTTCGGGGCCCCGTATGCGGCTAGGCTCCCAAAAAGTCCCACACATGTGGTATCCCCATACTCAGGAGAAGTAGCTAAATGTATTTTGGGGTGCAATTCCACATATGCCCATGGCCTGTGTGAGCAATATATCATTTAGTGACAACTTTTTGTAATTTTTTTTTTTTTTTCATTATTCAATCACTTGGGACAAAAAAAATGAATATTCAATGGGCTCAACATGCCTCTCAGCAATTTCCTTGGGGTGTCTACTTTCCAAAATGGGGTCATTTGTGGGGGTTTTGTACTGCCCTGTCATTTTAGCACCTCAAGAAATGACATAGGCAGTCATAAATTAAAGACTGTGTAAATTCCAGAAAATGTACCCTAGTTTGTAGGCGCTATAACTTTTGCGCAAACCAATAAATATACACTTATTGACATTTTTTTTACCAAAGACATGTGGCCAAATACATTTTGGCCTAAATGTATGACTAAAATTGAGTTTATTGGATTTTTTTTAGAACAAAAAGTAGAAAATATCATTTTTTTTCAAAATTTTCAGTCTTTTTCCGTGTATAGCGCAAAAAATAAAAACGGCAGAGGTGATCAAATACCATCAAAAGAAAGCTCTATTTGTGGGAAGAAAAGGACGCAAATTTCGTTTGGTTACAGCATTGCATGACCGCGCAATTAGCAGTTAAAGCGACGCAGTGCCAAATTGTAAAAAGTGCTCTGGTCAGGAAGGGGGTAAATCCTTCCGGGGCTGAAGTGGTTAAACCACTTGTACCTACAGGTAAGCCTATGATAAGGCTTACCTGTGGGTACTGTGAATATCTCCTAAACTTGCACAGTTTAGGAGATATTTAGAGTCCATGCAGCCAATGACATCACCGGCACATGCGCTTTGAAGGTCCAACTTACGATGCCGGACCTTCGAAGCCTGTGCAGTAAACAACGACTACCGCATGCATGTAGCTGGAGGCCGCAAACCCGGAAGAAAGACCGGGGAAAGATGTCAGCCCTCTCAGTAGTGACATTTTGGCACTGGAGGACTTTGTTCTAAGGTACGTCTCTCATAATGTCCTAGTATGCGATGCATACTAGGACATTATGACATTGCCTTCCAGGGAATTTTTTTTTTTAACCGCTTTAACCACCCCCCCCCCCTCTGGCCTATAGCAGAATGATGGTCGGGAAGTGGTTCAGTTATCCTGACTGGGCGTCATATGACATCCAGCAGGATAACAAGCCGATGTGCGCCAGTCTGACACACCGCAACTCCGATCTAGGTAAAGAACCTCTGATGGAGGCTCTTTACCATGTGATCAGCTGTGTCCAATCACAGCTGATCACAGTGTATACAGGAAAAGCTTACGGCTTCTCTTCTATCACGTCTGAAAGGTGCGAGTAGAGAAGAGCCGATCAGCTTCCCTCCTGACGGGGGGGGGGGTCTGCGCTGATTATCAGTGCAGACCCTCCCCTGAGGATACCCACCCAGGACCACCAGGGATGCCACCTGGGACCACCAGGGATGCCCACCAATGATGCCTACCCATGACCACTAGGGATGCCAATCAGTGCTCATAAATTATACTAGTCAGTGCCCATAAATGCCAATCAGTGCCCATCAGTAATGCCTGCCAGTGCCTCCTTATCAGTGATGCCTATCAGTGACATCTATCAGTCCCCATCAGTGCCGCCTATCAGTGCCGCCTATCAGTGCCCATCAGTACCACCCATAAGTACCCATCAGTGCAGCCTTTTAGTGCCCATCAGTCGCCTATGAGTGCCCATCAGTGCCGCCTATCAATGCCCATCAGTGCTGCATATCAGTGGCACCTATCAGTGCCCATCAGTGCTGCATATTAGTGCCCATCATCAGTACTCATCAGTGCCACCTCATTGATGCCACTTCATCAGTGTCCATCAGTGCCTCCTTATCAGTGCCTGTCAGTGCAGCCTTATCAGTGCCCATTAGTGAAGGAGAAAACTTACTTATTTACAAAAATGTTATAACAGAAACAAAGAAAAACTTTTTTTTTCAAAATTTTTGGTCCTTTTTTTTTATTTATTTAGCAAAAAATAAAAACCCCAGTGGTGATCAAATACAACCAAAAGAAAGCTCTATTTGTGGGAACAAAAAAAAAAATGGGATACAGTGTTGCATGACCGCGCAATTGTAAAAGGCAACATCGCTGAAAGCTGAAAATTGGATTGGGCAGGAAGGGGGGAAAGTGCCTAGTATTGAAGTGGTTAAATAGCAAAGCACTGAACAATGTAAACTGCAAGTGCTGGGGTAAGAATCTTATGCAATATGAGGGTTGTTCAAAAAGTTTCCACATTTAAAAAAAAAATTCTAATAAGTATAAAAAGTGCGGAAACTTTTTGAAGACCCCTCGTAGTTTACTGGGGAATGCATATTTTGCTGTGCTCTATGTGTTCAGCTAAAATACTGTGAGTTTAATATTACTAAAAATGTTTTATTACATTTATTGGGGGCGGGGGCAGGGAGAGAGGCGAAAAGCTGTAGGGGGGAAGAAGGGAAAAACCTGGAGATCAGCTTCATCCAAGTAACACCATCACCAGGGAGTTTTCTGCAGAATACAGTGCTGTTCACAGCTCAGTGCTGAATGCAGACCACCTACTGCAACTAATGTGTTATATTATTACACAAACAGAATCTTAAGGGATAATAATAAGTTAGCTGTTTTTTTGTTTTTTGTTTTTTTTGCACACAAGCTGTCATCCTATAAAATACGGTAAATAAATTAGATTTGGTTTTATATTGACCAAGCAATCATATAGAGCTGTGTCTATTCTGGCACAGTGACTCAGTAAGTAGTACAAGAAGGATAAGAATGACAGCCAGCAGTAGCTTAATTGTACTATGCACCCCCTGCTGTTTTAGTTTATGGGCCCCCTGCCAGTTTAATGGGATCATACATAAGGTCAGTGTACACGGCCAATTGTGTTTTACTTCTGATGGGTTTGTGAAGGACTTTTGAATTACTTAAAACGTATTATTCAAATTTTGAACTGTATGCAACAGTATGCAGCAGCTTACATACGCAATGGTGGCAGACAATATGGAAGCAATGCTCCCAGGTACAGGGAGTGGGCATATGTACTGCGCATGATCATCTGATTTTCCTAAACTAAACCCATACTGAGAGCAATGGAGGGCTAAAAATATGTTTAAAAACTTTCAAAGCTGAAACTTACGTCTTATACTTATGCTGGCCATACACTATACGAAAAATCGGCCGAACACATTTTTGAAAAACGAACGTTCGACCGTGACCGCAAACGATCGTGCCATCATGTAATGGCCGATAAATCATTCAGTGGACATAAATAAATAATTTTTTGTTCGCTTTTTTACATATACCTAGTGCAGACAGTTCGGACGGGAAACACATTAACCTTGCAATTTATCGTACGTTCGGCAGAAATTTTCCAAACTTGCCGTTCGTTTTTTTCCCCACAAAAACGTCACAAACGATTATCGATTTGTGCCCATTAACTTGCCAAAAAACGAACGAAGTGTCTATATGAACGATTTTTCGGCCGATTTTTCGTATAGTGTATGGCCAGCATTACTTATTATATATGGCCCCACTGGAGTCCAGGGCCCTGAGCAGCCACACAGTCTGACCATATTTTAATCTGCCCCTAGGGACAACTAGTGGGTACAACAAAACAAAGTCATCAGCAGCTGGTATGTCTAATGCCACTTTTTACATACTGTACCCCCATGGATCCAGCCTGTCTGGACAGTATGGCCTCCTACTGACTTGGCACCATCCACAGGCAACTTAGCTCTTCAATAAGACACAGAAGTTGAATCCAACACAATTTTATTTCAGATAACTGCAGTACAGAGGATGTTTTATCAGTCTTTTGAAGTGTAAGAAAACATTGACTTTCTGAAGCCCTGTGTCTGCAAAGTACTAACACTGACTGAGGGAACATGGAAGAGATGGGAAGGGTTTAGCTATGACTTAACTAACTAGCACTAAACACTTCCTAATTATTCATAGAATAAAAGTACATGGTTAAAGAGTGATCAAAGTAAAGAATAATGCCGTGTACACACGACCGGACTTTTCGTCAGACTGAACTCCGAAGGACTTTTCGACGGAGTTCCGACGGAGTTCCGACTAAATGGACTTGCCTATACAAGATCACACCAAAGTCCAATTGTTTCGAATGTGATGACGTATGACCCAACTAGAATAAGGAAGTTCATAGCCAGTAGCCAATAGCTGCCCTTGTGTCCTTTTTTGTCCGTCGGACTAGTATACAGACGAATGGATTTTTCGATCGGACTCGAGTCCGTCGGAAAGATTTGAAATATGTTCTATTTCTAAAGTCCGACAGATTTTTCGACAGAGAAGGTCCGATGAAGAAAACACACAATCAAATTGTCCGCCGGATTCATTCCGTCGGACCAGTTCGGACGAAAAGTCCGTTTGTGTGTACATGGCATTAGACTCATATTTGGAGAGGTTGCTAGATGCAACCTAGATCTTGCCTGGGGGGAATATACTGTATCTCTCTACATGCAGACCTTGATGTGGCTCTGGTAATACTCATATTCTGTTAGGGAAACTTTGGGTCTATTGACTCACCATAGTTTGATCCTGGTTTGAGTATTGAATAATGAGGTTAAAAAACCCTCAAAGAGTGATTTAGTGAATGCGTTCAGTGGGAATGGTGAAAATTCTTCAAGACAAAAAATACACATTATGGGGATGTAGGTACGTTTGTATTTTGTAATGTTGTACACAGTCTGTAGTTTGTATTTGTTATTCAAGCAAAGCACGTTAAAACGCCATCAATAGGTTTTGTGACTCTATGGATGGGTCCTGAATGGGAGGCGTGTGTCTCCTTTGTTTGGGTTGGGGTCCCTTTAGGAAGTTGACAAGAAGCAGTTGATACTCAAGGATTCTCACCCATGCAGGATGAAGGGTTCCTGGGGTCATCCAGTAAAATGAGAAACCTGATTAAGTCCTGATATGCGTCCCGGAATTTGGAGACTCAGAAAGATCTAGGGTTGGAAAAAGCCTCCAACCCTGACTATTGGTATCTTGATCTTGAAATGGTAACGCACCTGCGAGAGAGGGCTGAAAAGATCAAGAGGCAGCCGGCAGTTGTCCATGAGGTGTTTCATGAATCAGGACACATTTGTGAGAAAGAACTTCATGCTGTTTGGTTACTGAGACACTGCTGAGCTGTGGTGACCTTTCCTTTGGACCCCTGGAGCAAGTGGGAACTTTAAACCCTGGTAAAGGACAGGTTCATGCTGGCAGTGAGCCAAAGTTTTGCTTTGTTCCAGAGATTGATGGACTGATTTGTTTTTCATGCTGACAAGATGTTTTTGTTTGACTTTTTTAAAAAATAAAGACTATTTGCTTCTACATGCTTGGCTGGCTAGTGACCAGAAAACCCTCAAGCATGGTTACTTTACCAGGATGTTGTAATGCAATTCAAGTAGCAGCTGTGTATTCAGATGCCAGCAGAGCTTTCGGAGAACTCAGACAGGGAAGTAGTGAAGCTAGAGGATTAGCAAGACAACCATGCAGCTAGAATCATCAGTTATTGTAGAAACAGTGGCCCCTGTACTTCCCTTGTGAAGGATTTCTGGAATACAAATCATGGTCTCTTTGCAGTCTAAGGCACAACCATAGTGTAAAATTCCCCTTTAGTTTAGACATTGGGAGGGGCATTACATGTAGCCTACCATTCCTGCCAACCGTTTCTACAACTCCACATTTAAATAAAAGTTAAATTGAGCTGAACAGCTCAGTACACATGAGCATTTGGCTTGGCTCCATGTTGCCATGATTGAACCATGTCCCTTGCTGGCTCAGTGCTCTACATCGCCCTGTATGTTGGCTGACATATGGAAATTAGGTGGAACGCTGAAATATCAGATGATTGTTTTGGTGGAAATAAAGCCACATGCTACTTTCTTCTAGCTAATCTTCCCTTTGAGTCTGTTTTTTTTTTTTTTCTGCTGGATGTCTTTCCTCTTCAGTAGCTGACAAATGGATCCTTTTTCTAAATGAAAGCCAATTGGGTTAGCTGGGCTGTGCTATACTATACAATTAAAGGAAATCTGTTCTGAGAAACATGTTTAGTAGCATTGTTGTTTTTCTCCAAGTGATGTGAGATAAGCTATCTGCTCCTCCTTTTTTTTGTGGCTCTAAGATGTCATGTGACTGAATGCTAATAACTGCAAAAAAAGCCAAAGCTGAGATATGTGAAAATGTGTCACAATAAACCATGTCTTTTAGAAGATCCCCATTTCCTCATGGCTACCGATCACTCTAGCACCAGTTGGTTCTGTTTGTCCCCTGGGCCAAAGATTTCCAGTCTTTCCCTGCTTGTGAGACCATGACCCATATGTGTTATGTAGCCAGGTGTTTTGCTAAATATGGAGAGTTAGAGAAACACTGGCTGTGGCTGCTCTCTGTAGCTGCTGCCCTATGGTGCTGAACTAGATAACAGATATATTAGCAAGAGGAGGAAGCTGATGAGCAAGAAGAGTTCAATAGACTGAGTCCAGAGCAGAGAGAGAGGCTTTACTGTAATTAAGAGCTTTTGAACTGCTTTTCCCATAGGAAGATTGCCAGGAGGAGGGGAAAGAGCTGAATTTTCTTCTGAAGAGGACATGCTCTTTGCCATGAGGGATCCTGGAGAGTGCGCATCACTGTCCAGTGTGCACCACCACTGCTGCATAACGATGGCCTGAGAAGGATCCAGAGTGCTGAGTCCAGCTGTCAGGAAAAACAGGTCCGCAGTACACTTAGAGGTTCTTGGCTTACGCGCATGCGCACTAGCGCATTGGCACATTGGCATACACACTTGCGCACTCATGCATCGACGCATTGGCGTACACCAGGCACGCTATTTAAACTGAGCTTCTGCATAGACTCATTGCTATTTGGTCTGTAGCTTCTGTGTGTTCTAACCTGTTACCTGTGCTGACCTCTGATTTTGATCCGGCTTGTTCTTACTAACGCTGTCTGCTTGATACCCCGCCCCCGGCTTGTTTTGGACTTCTCTTCTGCCTACTGCTCTGTTTATCTGCCTGAACATTACCGACCCAGCTTGCCTGACCCTGAACCCGCTTATCCAGCCTGTCACGGCTCTGCATTTCACATCTGGATCTTGCTCTAGCTGCATTCCCAGCCTGACACGGCCCTGGTCTGCCTAACCACCACCTGTCTGCCTGTTGCACATCCATCTACGGACAACCAGCCATACAGACTACAGGACTGATCTCAGGCACTCCTACGCCACCGTGCTTCTGAGTCTGCTGTCTCACCTTCAGTAACCTACAAGCCGGTGTGGTACCAGAGGCCCTCCTCTACACATCAGGCTCACGAACCAGGTACGTGACACCAGCTATGCTGACAGCCATAGTCACCCAGGTGCAGAGCAGAGAGTGGACTAATCACTGTGTGTGACTGGATGGAGAGCTGCAGTATTGTTGGGACTGGTGAGCTACTGTTTTGGAATTTACTATCTGCTGGTAGAGAGACTGAGCCATTTAGGAACTGACCATACAGCCATCTTGTAGCCTTATTGCTGCCTGCAGGCTTGACTGAGACTATTCTCATATGCACCAACAGTATAAATGGGCCCCAACATTAGCCAGCTGAAGAGTTAGGACAAAAGACTGCCCCTTTACAGCTGCTACACAGAGACCTTTACCTATTGCTTATTCTATGAGGCACCTCTCAGGGAATAATGCACCATATCCTAGGCATTCTCCTATAGTGCACTTTTGATTAGTTACAGTATTATTTTACACATTGCAGTTACTGCTTAAGCACTGTTTATTACTGACTTTGCTGATTTATGTTTTGATTCCAGGCTAGTGGTACAGAACTCTAGTCTAAGTTACTTGGGCATAGTGATTATATTGTCTATCAGCTTGTATCTGAAACTACCTTCTGTGTACTCATTTATGCTCAAACCATCATTTAATCTAACCCGTACCAATACATTGAGTTCATTTAGCACTAAACGGTCTTGTGTCTATATCCTGGTACTTTTTTTTTATAAGTGAGTTCAGAAACTTTCATTTAATCAGGTGTGTAGGCAATCAAATGGTGTTTGTCCCTTTAGGGTGGAGCACAGCTTTAAGATAACAAAGATTCTATGAATGATGGCTGTGCCAAGTAAGTGACCCCTTATCAACAGTGTGCAGAGGAGAAGTCCCTGGCACAGAATCCAAACAAGACCTGGGAAATAACTATCACTGTAATAGCACCAACCCTTATGCCGCGTACACACAATCTGATTTTCCGACAGGAAATGTTAGATGTGAGCTTGTTGGTGGAAAATCCGACCGTGTGTATGCTCCACCGAACATTTGTTGTCAGACTTTCCGCCAACAAATGTTGGCTAGCAGGTTCTCAAATTGTCCGCCAACAAATTTTGTTGTCGGACTTTCCGATCGTGTGTACACAAGTCTGTCGCATAAAATTCCACGCATGCTCAGAATCAAGTACGAGCCGGAAGCGCTCGGTCTTGTAAAAGTAGTGTTCGTAATGGAGATATCACGACTATTGAAATTCCTTTTTACCGGCTCGCCATACGTCTTGTACGTCACTACGTTCTTAATTGTTGGCCAATATTTGTGTGATCGTGTGTATGCAAGACAAGTTGGAGCCAACAACCTTCGAACAAATTTCCACGGTTTTGTTGCTGGAAAGTCCAGTTGTGTGTACAAGGCATTACATTGATCTCCTGTTTCCCCAGTGGCCATAGGTGTGCGCAGCCTAATACATTAGGGTGTGCACCCCAAAGCTTAAACACACATGCGTGTGTGTGCATGTGTGTATACTGACGGTGTCAGTAGAGCAGTGGACAGTGTCAGTAGGGTAGAGATTGGTATCACTAGGGCAGTGGATGGTGTTAATAGTTATTATTTTTATTTTTCACAATTTAATTTATTTGTGTAGCAATAACTCTCGGTGGAGCTGCTGATTTAAGCGGGCTTGTTACCTTCACTCTCGATACCTCTGTTTCACCAGCACTGGGTCTAGGGTTCCGTTGAGTTTACCTCTGGACGATATAAGCACCAAACACTTGAGTAGGTTTTCCAATGCTTTAATAAACGAACAAGGGAAATAGCAGGAAAGAGGTAGAAGGAAAGCTGCAGGGAAGCTCAAATACTCTTCTTAGTATTCTTTAGAACATTTCTCTGAGTATTGATCACTTGTAGTTGAAAGCGCTCCTCCTGTGGGATTCAATCTTTGCCCGCCTGGATAGACCTCTCTCACTTGTCTAGCAGCCAGTACGCAGCACGAACTAAAGTCTCTGCCACAGACTTGTTTGGAATAAAACCCGTACGATCCTCTGCCACAGGATGTATTGGTTTGTGATGAAAGTCAGACACAGTACTTGAACCTTTAAGCCAACCCGGCAGTACTATAGTGTAAGATTACTTCGGAATGCGTCCTCCAACCGAGTCACCAGGCCCCTCTCCAGACCAGCACTCTACATGATCCTTCCATGACGGGTCCTCCCCTGGGATCTCCTCGGTTGTCCAGCTTCTTCACTCAGGATAGACAGCTCAGGACCATTCCTCTGCTGCTGTGGTAGGCCCCAGACAGGCTTCTGGGCCCACCCACACGCCGCAGCGACGCAGACCTTCGGAACAGAGGACCACGAGGTGGTATTCCTAGTGCATACCTGTCGGCCAGGAGTGCCAGCAGGTGGCTGAAAAACGAACCCTAAAACATGGCGTCTGTCCCATAAATACCCTCTCCCAGAATGCAACTCGGAGGACCACCTCCACCGAGTTATCTCCGGGACAGAGGAGCACTCATACGCTTTAACACGTTGCTCTTCCAGCACCAGCCCATGGCGACAACGACACCCACCGGCACAATGTGGAACTACACGCAACGTCAGCCAAGCTGGAACAGAGGCAAATCTAACTCCCTCTAATAAGCGACCCACTAAATTTATCTATCAGCGGTAGATTAAAATCTACCAGCGCTACATTTGTATTTTTTTTTTTTTTTACTTTGTTTTAGGAGCCCTGGTAGGGGGTTTTGGTAAAATATTAGGTGTTTAATAGTAGGGGAAATCTGCACCACACGGGGTGATTAGGGTGTGCCCGGGCACACCTGGCACAACCTGTGCACACACCTATGCCAGTGGCCCATTAGGTATGAGTAATGTATGTTTACTTGTGACAAGCTGGACCACTGTAAATATGCATACATATAAATCCTGGATGGAGTTTAGCTTTAAAATCCTCAAGTGGTTAATAATGAAATATTCCTAGAAGTGCTGGATCTGTATAAAGCATAAGCACGCTTTAGAGACAATCACTGCATTGTCTTTATTAAATGCACTGATTCAGCCTGTCAGTTCCGGAGAATTTTATGTTTAAATGTGTTCAGTGAGTGTGTAGGGAAGATAACATTTACCTTTCCTAAATATGATGCAGGTTACGGTAAACACCTTTTTTTCACCAGCTGTATGTTGGGTGAATGGAACTGTGTTTTATGAACAGGGTGAATATTGCCTGCTGATCTTTTGAGGATTA